>NC_089844.1:42579043-43779043 GCF_035609145.1 Eleutherodactylus coqui | reverse complement strand
TAAAGTCAATGGGCGACTCGAGGATTTCTGTATATCACCGATGCTCGCTAAGGATTTCATTTGTGAAAATCTGGGAAATTCACAAAAGTGATGGGAACGACACAGAAACGGATAGGGCAGGCGAGGGGCTACATGTTGGGCTGCATCTCAAGTTCCCAGGTCCCACTATTAAGCCACAATAGTGGCAAGAGTGGGACCCCCCCCCCCCCCACACACACACACACACACTGTCAGCATAAAGATCATTCTCCTCTGCCACAGCTGTAACAGATGTTAGCCCATTGAAAGCAATGGGCTGCCGGCGATCACGGGATGAATTTTCGGGAAGGACTTAAATATATAAGCCCTTCCCTGCAATTCATCCAGAAATGTGTAAAATAGAGATGAGCGAGCACCAAAATGCTCGAGTGCTCGTTACTCGAGTCGAACTTTCAGTGATGCTTGAGAGTTCGTTTCGAGTAACGAACCCAATTGAAGTCAATGGGCGACTCGAGCATTTTTGTATATGACTGATGCTCCGCTAAGGTTTTCATTTGTGAAAATCTTAGCAAATCACCAAAGTCATGTAAAAAACACAAAGATGGATAGGGCAGGCGAGGAGCAACATGCAGGGCTGCATTTTGGGCTCCGAGGTCTTACTATTAAGCCACAATAGTGGCAAGAGTGAACCCCCCCCCCCCCCCGCACTGTCAGCATAAAGATCGTTCTCCTCTGCCACACGAACAGAGACTACAAGACATCCTGCAAAAAATGAGCCGTCACTCTGTAACAGCTGTGGCAGAGTAGAACGATGTTAGCCCATTGAATTCAATGGAGCCGGCAATAGAGCCGGCTCCATTGAAAGCAATGGGCTGCCGGCGAGCGCGGGATGAATTTTCGGGAAGGGCTTAAAAATAAAAGCCCGTACTTTGCAGGTGCGTGCCTGCAAAGATAGGACATGCGTGCACCATAGGGAATGCACGCATTGTGTTCAATGGAGCCGCGGCTGCTGCCGGCGGCTCCATTGAAAACAATGGCCTGCTGGCTCCCTGCATTCCTTTTCAGGGAAAGACTTTACATATAAGCCCTTCCCTGAAAAAGAAAGATTTTAGTGTAAAAAAGAATAAAAATGCAGGCATTCTCTTCAATGGAGCCGCTGCTGCTGCCGGCGACTCCATTGAAGACAATGGTCCGCTGGCAGACCTGAATTCTTTTTCAGGGAAGGGCTTTACATATAAGCCATTTCCTGGAAATGAATTAAAAGTGATTTAAAAAACAAAAAAAATAGATACTCACCTCCCTTCAGCTGCCGGGGCACAGCCGCCTCTTCTCCTGCTGTCCCCTGCACTGTGGTGCTGAACTGCTGTCATTCAGCTGAGAGCTGCGCTGAGCCAATCAGAGGCAGTATTCACTCACCCATTCATGAATTCATGAATGGGTGTGAGTGAGATCTGGCTCTGATTGGTCAGGCTGTGACCAATCAGAGGCAGCTCATTCAGCAGGCGGGGATTTTAAATCCCCGGCTGCTGAATACTACAGAGAGCAGTTCAGGAGAACTACCAGCTGGCCGCAGCTGAACTCCGTCTGCCGGGACCAGGTGAGTATATATATATATTTTTTTTTTATTTTTACACATTTCTGGATGAATTGCAGGGAAGGGCTTGTATATTTAAGCCCTTCCCGAAAATTCATTGTGCGATTGCCGGCAGCCCATTGAATTCAATGGAGCCGGCAATACAGCCGGCTCCATTGAAAGCAATGGGCTGCCGGCAATCGCACAATGAATTTTCGGGAAGGGCTTAAATATACAAGCCCTTCCCTGCAATTCATCCAGAAATGTGTAAAAAAAAAAAAAAAAATATATATATATATATATATATATATATATATATATATACTCACCTGGTCCCGGCAGACGGAGTTCAGCTGCGGCCAGCTGGCAGTTCTCCTGAACTGCTCTCTGTAGTATTCAGTAGCCGGGGATTTAAAATCGTTCTGCCGGGACAAGGGGAGTATATTTTTTTTTTTTACTTTTTACACATTTTAGGATGATTTTCAGGTAAGGGCTTATATTTTTAAGCCCTTCCCGAAAATTCATCCCGTGCTAGCCGGCAGCCCATTGCTTTCAATGGAGCCGGCTGTATTGCCGGCTCCATTGAATTCAATGGTCAGTGCTCGTTTAATCGAGACGAGTACCGCGTGGTGCTCGTCTCGAGTAACGAGCATCTCGAGCACCCTAATACTCGAACGAGCATCAAGCTCGGACGAGTATGCTCGCTCATCTCTAATTGCAGCATATCGCGATTGACTCATGTAATGGCTTCTGTGATGCCGCTGATCATGCATGGTGGGTGGTGAGGGGGGTATATAGACTGGGGGGCATGCAGGAGGCCTTATAATTGAGGGGGCATGGAGAGGCATTATTACTGAGGGTGGAATGTGGTGGCATTATTACTGAGGGGGGCATGCAGGGACATTATTCCTAAGAAAGGCATGTGGGGGCCTTACAACTGAGAGGACATTGTTACTGACGGGGCATGCATAGGCATTATTACTTAGGGGAGTATGTGGAGGCATTATTCCTAAGAGGAGCATATGGGGGGGCCTTATAACTGAGGGGGGCATGCGTAAGTATTATTATTGAGTCTGACATGTGGAGGCATTATTACTAGAGATGAGCGAGCGTACTCGGTTCGGGTGTTTTTGGACCCGAGCACCGCTTTTTCCGAGTAACTGACTAGTCGGACGAAAAGATTCGGGGGGTGGCGTGGTGGAGCGGGAGTAAAAGTGGGGAACAGGGGGGAGCTCTCTCTCCCCCCCCCACCCCTCTGCAACCCCCCGTGCCCCCCCCCCCCCCCCCCCCCCGGCGCCCCCCGAATTTTTTCGTCTAAGTAGTCAGTTACTCTGAAAAGGCGGTGCTCAGTCCAAAAACACCCGAACGTTCGCTCATCTCTAATTATTACTGAGGGAGGCAGGAGGGAATATTATTAGTAAGTGGGGTATATAGAGGCTATATTACTTAGGGGGCATGTGGTGGTTTTATTATGAAGTGAGGCTATGCAGAGGCATTATTATAATGGGGGACAGTCAGGGGGCATTATAACTGAGCAGAGGCCTGCAGGGACATTACTACTGATTGGGTACATATCGGTTCACCTTTATTGAGGTGGTGTTGTGTGTGGTGGGCTTTATTACCAAGGACAAGTGGAGACATTATTACTGAAAGGGATATATGGGGAAACTATATCTGAGCAGGGGTATGTGGGAGCATTATTACAGAAGGGGTATGTGGGTGTATTATTACCAAGGGTGGCATCCAGAGGCAATATTTGAGTAGGGGCACTATTACAGAGGGTCATGAAGAGACATTATTGCTGAGGGGGGCATGTGCTGGTTTTATTATGAAGTGGAGACATGCATGGAAACTTATTACGGATGGGAACAGGCAGGGGCATTATTACTGAGTTGGAGCATATGGGGGCACTGTTATTAAGGGGGTCTTGTGTGTGAGGTGGTGCTTTATCACTAAGGAGGACATGCGAAGACATTACTACTAAAAAGGGCATATGGGGAAATATAACTGAGAGGGGTATGTGGGCGAATTAGTACAGAGGGAGCATGTGGGGGCATTTACTGAGACAGGCACCCAGGGGCACTATTACAGAGGCAGGCATGTGGAGGCATTATTACTAAGTGGGCCATGTGAGGGCATTTTTATTAAGAGACAGGAATCCAGGGGCAATACTTGTGAACTGGGGCACTATTAGAGAGGGGGGCATGTGGAGGCATTATTACTGTGGCAGGCATAGAGGGACAATATTAGTGAGTGAGGGCATGTAGGGGCACTATTATTGTTGGATATGTGAAGGCATTATTACTGAGTGGGGACATGCTAGGCATCTTTATTTCAAGGGTCTTGTGGGGGAGGTGACAATATTATTGAGGGGGACATGTGGAGACATTATTGCTGAAGGGCGCATGTGGGGCACTATAACTGAGCGGTGGCAAGATGGACCATTATAACTGATACAGACATGCAGGGGAATTATTACCGACTGGGGGCATGCAGGGGCATTATTATTGAAGGGACACGTGGGGGCATTTTTACTGAACAGGAATGCAGGGATATTGTTACTGTGAGAAGATCACTGAGAGGCACCATTACAATGAAGGAACACAAAGGGGTGAGGCCTAATGGGAACAAATCTGCAACACACTGCGAGCCACAAAAGTTAGTCCTTTTTTCCTTGCTCAAAAGCTGGGAGGTTTGGGAACAATATCATGTCTCTGCTTTACCTGGACTATCCATTTAAAGTCTAGAACAAGTTTTAGTGCAAGCGCAGTCAACACATAGCACAAAGTATAGGCTCCTACACATCCGTGACTCAACATCTTCCCATTTAGATACCTTGTAGGATGCAGAAGACGCTCCCAGTCGCTACTTCTCCTGGTTTTTGCTAACATTCATATACACAGTGTTCAGCTTCAGACTCTCATGTAATTCTTTAATTGCTAATTTCTATTAAATTTCTATTAAACATTCACAAGGGACATCTCAATGTCTTCCTGGTCTCACTTGGGAGGGGTCCGCACAGCCCGCTGTCAGATAGTATGAGCCCTACATGAATTTATTCATGGAAGGATAATTTCCCTGGGGGCAAGATTTCTTCTAGAATTACTATAAAATAACTACTTCATTATGACAAGGCTAATTGGCTGAAGTTAAAGGCAGAAACCATAGTTAACTAAAGGGCTGAAGTTCTGCAATGTTGTCCATGTCACAATGCAGCCCTCTAGAACAGTGTTTCTCAACTCCAGTCCTCCAGTACTCCAACGTGTCATGTTTTCAGGATTTTCTTCAGGTAAGGACTAGTGATGAGCAGTTTGGCCAGTTTGCTGAATTTAGGCAAAACATTTGATTTGGTTCAATTTAGACCTAACCAAACCCAACCTTCACTAATCTCCCTAAAACTGGTGTATAGCACTATCGAAGAGCCATAAAAGCCCTGTTTAACAGAGGCAGAATGAGAAAGGAAGAAAGAGAAAAAAAAGAGGAAGAGAACAAGGAAAAAGCAGATAGACAATAAAAAAGGAAGAAGAGGAGGAAGAAAAAAAGGCGAAAGAGAAAGGAGGAAAGAAAATGAACAAGGGGAAGAAGAAGAGGCGGAAGAGAAAGGAGGAGGAAAAGGAAGGAGTAGAGAAAGAAGATGGAGAAGGAGGGAAAGGAAGAGGAAGAGAAAAGGAAGAGGAAGAAGAGAAATAAGACGAAGCAGGAAGAGGAGGATGAAGAAGGTGAAGAGGAAGAAAAAGAAATAGTTTTAGTGGGTAATCCTGAAATGAAGATTCAGCCAAGGTTCACACGGAACCAAATTTTTAGCAAACTTCAATCCAAAACAGGGTTCGACTGTTTTTGTTCTCTCAGCACTAGCAAGTACAAATGGTCAGGTTAGGATGCAGTTGTGATGCGCTAACGAGCCACAGCAATTCATTTTTCATTGTATTCTATGGTAAGTTTTGATGTTCAGCACAGACGGGTCTCGGCTGATGTATTGATTTTGTCAACTGTGGATTAAGTGTTTGGTCGTAGTTTTTTTTCCTGTGGCACGTCTTCATGGACTGCTTGTCAAAATGCGATATTATGTAATAATAAGGTATAACATTATACTGCAGGAACAATCAAACAATCACAAGTTCAAGTCAGTATTATGACTAAAAAAAGCAAAAATAAATTTAAAAAATCAATTATTGGAAACAATAAAAAGAAGCAAAAGTTTAACGCTCCTTTCCCATATTTCTAATAAAATAAAAATAAAAAAATAAAGAAAAGCATATTTGGTATCGCTGTGTCCATAAAATTTCAATCTATCAAAGCAATGAATTTTTTATCCTGCACTGTGAAATTTTTCAGAAACTAAAATACGCGATGCCAGGATTGCACTTTTTTTGATCCCACTGTCTCCAAGAGAAAAACAATCAAAAGACACATGAAATACACAATAGATACGAATAGAAACTACAAGACATCCTGCAAAAAATGAGCCGTCACTCACGTATGTCGACGGAAAAATAAAAAAGTTATGGCCGTCAGAAGATGGTCGTAGAAAATAATTTTATTTAAAGTATATTTTTTAAAGTAATGCAGCTAAAAAGTTTATAAATTTAACTAGCTGATATACCTGGCTTCGCCCGACTTAATTTGGTACACGTATTTACTAGAGATGAGCGAGCATACTCGTCCGAGCTTGATGCTCGTTCGAGTATTAGGGTACTCGAGATGCTTGTTACTCGAGACGAGCACCACGCGGCACTCGTCTCGATTAAACGAGCACTGACCATTGAATTCAATGGAGCCGGCAATACAGCCGGCTCCATTGAAAGCAATGGGCTGCCGGCGAGCGCGGGATGAATTTTCGGGAAAGGCTTAAAAATATAAGCCCTTGCCTGAAAATCATCCTTAAGGCTGCATTCAGGCGAGCGTGTTTTGATGCGGGCATATGCATGCATAAAAACACGCTTGTATTTACAACACTGCATTCCCTATGGTGTGTGCACATGTCCGTACTTTGCAGGTGCGTGCCTGCAAAGATAGGACATGCGTGCACCATAGGGAATGCACGCATTGTGTTCAATGGAGCCGCGGCTGCTGCCGGCGGCTCCATTGAAAGCAATGGCCTGCTGGCTCCCTGCATTCCTTTTCAGGGAAGGACTTTACATATAAGCCCTTCCCTGAAAAAGAAAGATTTTAGTGTAAAAAAGAATAAAAATGCAGGCATTCTCTTCAATGGAGCCGCTGCTGCTGCCGGCGACTCCATTGAGGACAATGGTCTCCTGGCACACCTGAATTCTTTTTCAGGGAAGGGCTTTACATATAAGCCATTCCCTGGAAATGAATTAAAAGTGATTTAAAAACCAAAAAAAATAGATACTCACCTCCCTTCAGCTGCCGGGGCACAGCCACGTCTTCTCCTGTTGTCCCCTGCACTGTGGTGGGGAACTGCTGATCTATCACCAGCTGGGGATTTAAAATCCCCGCCTGCTGAAAGAGCTGAATGTGATTGGCTGAGGTGCTCAGCCAATCACAGGCAGCTCTCCCCGAATGAATGACAGGTGACATTCAGCTCTTTCAGCAGGCGGGGATTTTAAATCCCCGGCTGGTGATAGATCAGCAGTTCAGCAACACAGTGCAGGGGACAGCAGGAGAAGACGTGGCTGTGCCCCGGCAGCTGAAGGGAGGTGAGTACCTATTTTTTTTTTTACTATTTTAAAAGGCTTTTCAGGGAAGCCCTTCCCTGCAAAGCCACTAACAGCTGCCGGTGCTCAGCGGGAACTTCTGCCGCTGTCCCCGGCTCTGTAGCGCTGCTGAACTATCAGCAGCTGGGGATTTTAAATCCCTGGCTGCTGATAGCTCAGAACTACAGAGCCTGGGACAGCGCTAGAAGTCGCGGCTGAGCCCCGGCAACTGAAGGGAGGTAAGAAAAGTGTTTTTTTTTCACACTAATTTAAATGGCTTTTCAGGGAAGAGCTTATGAAGCCCTTCCCTGAAAAGCCATTGACAGGATGCCGGCAGCAGGATTCTCTACCGCAGCTGTCATGTGTGACAGCTGCGGTTGAGAACTGAAGAATTCCTTTTGCTGCATCTGCCACAGATGTGGCAGATGTAGCAGCAGGGAATTCTTTTAACTAGCGGGGGTGAAGGATACATCTGCCGCATGCGGCAGATGTGTTCTTCATGCCCGCGGGGGTCACAGCAGCGGCGGAGAGGTACGTTCTTTTTTATTCTTTTTTTGTTTTGCACTAAAATGTTTCTTTTTCAGGTAAGGGCTTATATTTTTAAGCCCTTCCCGAAAATTCACCGGCAGCCCATTGCTTTCAATGGAGCCGGCTCTATTGCCGGCTCCATTGAATTCAATGGGATAACATCGTTCTTCTCTGCCACAGCTGTTACAGCTGTGGCAGAGGAGAACGATCTTAATGCTGACATAATTTTTTTTTTTAATTTTTACACATTTTAGGATGATTTTCAGGTAAGGGCTTATATTTTTAAGCCCTTCCCGAAAATTCATCCCGCGCTCGCCGGCAGCCCATTGCTTTCAATGGAGCCGGCTGTATTGCCGGCTCCATTGAATTCAATGGGCTAACATCGTTCTTCTCTGCCACTATTGTGGCTTAATAGTGAGACCTCGGAGCCCGAAATGCAGCCCTGCATGTTGCTCCTTGCCTGCCCTATCCATTTCTGTGTTTTTTACATGACTTTGGTGATTTGCTAAGATTTTCACAAATGAAAACCTTAGCGGAGCATCAGTCATATACAAGAATGCTCAAGTCGCCCATTGACTTCAATGGGGTTCGTTACTTGAAACGAACTCTCGAGCATCACTGAAAGTTTGACTCGAATAACGAGCACTTGAGCATTTTGGTGCTCGCCCATCTCTAGTATTTACCTGTTATTCACACTGAAAATTTTCATGAAGTCATGGTTACTTCAGAGGAATCAACGAATAAAATATGAATGGACATAGAAGAACGTTAGATTCTACTCAGACTGCATGTACCGATGTTCCTCTACAGAATATGCCACCCCTCCCGATCTCCTCGCTTTTTACCCTTAAAGGTAATTCCTCTTTTTATTCAAATTTAACCCCCGACTGGAGGTTTCAGCCCTTTCTTAGCCTTAAAGGCATGATCCATCCCTGGCCACTTCCTTATGTACTTTACAGCCTTTTAGTAAATACCCATAGAGGTCAGTTAGATAGTTCTCATTATTTACACATAGAGGTAGATTCTCCTTAGTATATGCACACAAAGTTTAATTAGATTGTTGCGCCAAATTTCACGCTTGTACAACACCGGAAAGTTACATTACATAAGGGTGCACTTACTTTTGCAATCAGCATTGAATAATCGAGTTGTGACCCCTTTACTTTTTCTATTTAGGACCTAAAGATTGCGTGTGCCAAATTTCACGCTTGTACAAGATCGGGAAGCTAGATAATTAGATTAGGTACATTACATAGGGGTGCCAATACTTTTGCACTTAGCATTGAATAGTCAAGTTGAGACCCCTTTACATTTCCCATTTAGGACCTAAAGAATGGTTGTGCCAAATTTCATGTTTGTATGATGCCTGGAAGTTAGAGAATTAAATTAGGTACATTACATAGGTCTGTGAATGCTTTTGCAATTAGCATTAAATAGTTGAGTTGTGGCTCCTTTACCTTTCCTAATTAGAACCTAAAGAATGCTCCTGCCAAATGTCACCCTTGGACAACACCAGGAAGTTACATTACACAGTGGTGCCAATTAGAGATGAGCGAACGTACTCCGTTCAGGTGTTTTTGGACCCGAGCACCGCTTTTTCCGAGTAACTGACTACTCGGACGAAGAGATTTGGGGGGCACCGGGGGGTGGCAGGGTGGAGTGGGGGGTAGCAGTGGTAAACAGGGAGGAGCTCTCTCCCCCCCCCCCCACTCCCCTCTGCAAGCCCCCGTGCACCGCCGGCGCCCCCCGAATCTTTTCGTCCGAGTAGTCAGTTACTCGGAAAAAGCGGTGCTCGGGTCCAAAAACACCCGAACCGAGTACAGTCACTCATCTCTAGTGCCAATACTTTTACACTTAGCATTGAATAATCAAGTTGTGACCCCTTTACTTTAACTATTTAGGACCTAAAGAATGCTCCTGCCAAATTTCACACTTGGACAACAGCAGGAAGTTACATTAAACAGGGGTGCACTTCCTTTTTCAATTAACATTGAATAATGAGCTGTGACACCATTCCTTTTCCTATTTATTCCTAAGGAATACTCATGCCAAATTTCATGTTTGTATGACACCAGGAAGTTAGAGAAATACTTTTGCACTTAGCATTGAATAATCAAGTTGTGACCCCTTTACTTTTCCTATTTGGGACCTAAAGAATGGGCTTGCCACATTTCACATTCATATGACACCGGGAAGTTACATTACATGGGGGTGCACTTACTTTTCCACTTAGAATTGAATAATCGAGTTGTGACACATTTACTCTTCTTATTTACTACCTAAAGAATGCTTTTGCCAAATTTCATGTTTGTATGACACCAGGAAGTTAGATAATTAGATCAGGTACATTACACAGGGGTGCCAAAACATTTGCACTTAGCATTGAATAATCGATTTGTGACCCCTTTACTTTTCCTATTTAGGATCTACAGAATGGGCGTGTCAAATTTTACATTTGTACAACACCTGGAAGTCAAAGAAGCAAAGGTGAGTCAGTCAGTGAGTAAGTGAGGGCTTTCACTTTTATATTTATGCCAGGTCATTTTTGCCACAATCTGTACACTGTGATAACTAGACCCCCCCCCCCCCCCCCCCAAAGATCTTGGAATTCAGTTTTTTCCCATTTCACTGCATGTAGAAACTTGTAAAACTTTTTCAGTACTTTATATTGTACATTACAAAGAGAAATATAACTTGTCCTCAGACAGCTACATCAATAGAAAATTAAGCGTTATGATTTTTCGAAAGTGGTGAGTGGGTTAAAAAAGGCATTGCACTTGCATGAGTGTGATCCGATTTTAATGCAGGTAATCAAGGAAACCATAAATAAAAGAAAGAGAACCGAGACACAATTTTTTTTATATGCATGTGAAAAGCTCCCCTTTAAGAGCATCGCTCTGCTGCAGACACATGATGACCCTCATACACCTCTAAATCTGAGACCTGATCACAACACACTCCTATAATTTCACTTCCCAGTATCGCCTGAGGAGTCATGGACATTCTGAAGGGTCAATCACTGGGACGCTCAGGGCAATCATGAATTACTTAGGACACGGATGAATTTCATATTTATAAGAAATAGAGGAAATGCCGTTGTAGCCTTATATTTATGGTCAGAACTTTATGGTATCAACCCTGAATCATAAAGTCACCGCTCAGTACTTCTCCGGGGTAGAACCTATATATTTCCAGATCGAAGTAAATAGCCCATTAGGGCTAAACAAGGTCCAAACTATAGGAAGATGAGGGAGGGGGCAACAGCCATCTTTCTAGCTCTGCACCTGCAAAGCTGGTACCTCATATATCATATTGTATCAAATGTGAGTAACATCTGGATGGCTACAAGAGTTTGTCATCTGCTAACCACAAGTATTCATACAGCTGCTAAGCGAACAGTAGCGCTATACCAAATCAGGAAAATAGATAGATATGAGATAGATAGATAGATAGATAGATAGATAGATAGATAGATAGATAGATATCACCAGATATATCGCCAATAGAACATGTATTGAACCATCTTGGATGCCAACTTAGACAGCCTACACGTTTGCATGATTTAGAGGCTCAGATACCGCAAATGTGGAGTGATATGCCACAGGATACCACATAGAACCTGTATGCCTTCATGCCTGCCCATTTCACATCTTGTATCCAAGCTAGAAGCAGCCCAACAGGGTACTAGAGCCTCAATGTCCCCATATAACATCTTGTATCCAAGCTAGAGGCGGTACAACAGGGTACTAGAGCCTCCATGCCCATCGGTATCACATCTTGTATCCAAGCTAGAGGCGGTCCAACAGAGTACTAGAGCCTTCATGCCTGCCCTTATCACATCTTGTATGCAAGCTAGAGGTGGTACAACAGAGTACTAGAGGCTCCATGCCTAGCTGTATCACATCTTGTATCCAAGCTAGAGGTGGTACAACAGAGTACTAGAGGCTCCATGCCCGTCAGTATCACATTTTGTATCCAAGCTAGAGGTGGTACAACAGGGTACTAGAGCTCCCATGCCCACCCATATCACATCTTGTAGCCAAGCTAGAGGTGGTAAAACAGGGTACTAGAGCCTCCATGCCTGCCCTTAACACATCTTGTATCCGAACTAGAGGCAGTACAACAGGGTACTAGAGCCTCCATAGGCAAGTGATATTGTAATCACTTACTTAAATCAACATTACAATCACACAGAGAAAGTTTTATTCGATTCCAACAACTTCTAGGGAAGGCACTTTTTACAATGAGTTGTATTTCTTCTGTCCAGCTCTGCAGATTTGGCTCCAGGTAAGTAGATAATCGACTTCAGAATAACAGAGTTAAAGACGTGCAGAGGAAGCTTTGGCCCAAAAAAAAATACGAAAAAAAAATGCACATTCATCTTGTTCACAGCCGGAGCTGAGCCGGTGTCAGCTGAAATTACATCTTATGGTTTGTAAAGTGACAGTCATGGAGCTGAACTCCCGAGGATCTGTCCTGCCCTTCTAGTCACATATGACATCTCCCATCAGGATCAATGCACATATGCACTTCCAAAATAAGAATAAAATGAGAGTCTGATATCCGGCCGAGCTGTCATATCCTTCACCAAGACCAAGTAGATATTTAGAGCACAGCACGAAGAATGCAGAGAGGAGACGGCAACACATTTTAGAATTATTTTCGGAATTTTAAAAATATTTTTACGAAAAAAGTAGAAAAATACAAAATGTAAAGGGGTTTTCTCGGTGAAAACTATTGGCCACTTACCCTCAGGAAAGGCTATCAATAGCAGATCTGTGGGAGTCTACTATTCAGGACTTCCACTGATCAGCTGTTGCAAAGATACTGCAGATACAGTTTGCAACATGCCCAGTATTTTTCCTGGAAGGCTGGTGCTGGTAAAAAAAATTGTTAGTGTACAAAGCAGATGCTGTATGTTTTTGTCTGCTGATATATGTTACCTATGCATATAGGATAGCGCTGTCATGGTACGAGCAGGCAACACAGAAACCAGAATATGATGGGGCTCAGGTGCATCTAGCTGCTTGTTCTCCCTGCACTGCTCCGAAGCGCTTTCAGCAGGTGGGGATTTATAGTCCCTGCCTACTGAAAGGGATGCATCTGATTAGCTGAGTGCTCAGCCAATCACAGGAATTCAACGAATAGCAAAGCGCTGCCTGGCATTGGCTGCACGCTGTGACCAATCACAGGCAGCGCTCAGCTGTCATTCAATGAACAGCTGAGTGCTGCCTGTAATTGGCTGAGCGCTCAGCAAATCAGACACAGCCCTTTCAGTAGGCGGGGAATTTTAAATCCCCGCCTGCTGAAAGAGCTTCAAAGCAGTGCAGGGAGAACAAGCAGCTAGATGCGCCTGAGCCCAGGCAGCAGCGGACAAGTGAGTATATATATATTTTATGATTCTAAGGGAAGAGCTTATATTTAAAGCCCTTCCCCGAAAATCACTGCATGGGTTGCCGGCAGGCCATTGCTTTCAATGGGGCTGCCAGCAGCAGCGGCGGCCCCATTGCGAGCCATGCTGTACAGAGCTTAGTTCACGCGTGTTTTGGCACGTGCATGGACACGTGGATTTGTGCGCACCTATGCATGTGCAATTGCATGCTCGTTTGAAAGAGGCCTTAAATGCTACTGGCAATTCTGACAGTAGTATTTGAATACTCTGTTCGTTATTTGGAGTCCCCTGCTATGAGATCCTGAAGTGCCATTCAGTTCCACGACAGCCTGGGGCCTTCTGATGGCCCCCAGAACTGCCATGGCTGATTGCCTGACTAGCTGTCAGAATATAATGTAATGTAATACCACGGTATTCCATTATACTCTATGAATGATCAAATCCCTTATGTGGGCTGCAAAAAAAAAAAAAGGAAAAATTTGTTTAAAAAAAAAAAAAAAAGTTTGATTAATTATTGGAAAAAGAAATTAAATGTAATAAAAGTTTAAAATACTCCATCTTTTCATATATTTCTAATAAAAAGGTAAAACAAACAACATATTTCATATTGCTGCATCTGTAAAAATTCAATCCATCAAATTAAGGAAATATTTATCCCTAACACTGAATGTTGTAAAAAAAAAAAAAAAAAAGCACAATGCCAAAATTGCATTTTTTTGGTCACCCCATCTCCATGGCAGTATTAAATAAAAAGCTATTAAAAAGTCACATTTACTCCAATAAAAACTACAGAACGTCCAGCGAAAAACAAGTCCTCACACAACTATGTCGAAAAATGAAAAGGTTACGGCTGTCAGAAGACGGTGAGAGAAGTAAATGTAGTTTTTTACAAAGATATTTTATTTTGTGGAAGCCAAAATAAAAAAGACTCCATGAAGGAACGTTCTCACCGGCATTGGCCTCAGTTAGTCATTCCCGTTCCTGTGTTTCGTTTGACAAGCAGAAAAATGAAAATAAAAACAAAATGAAATGTTTCTGTTATCGTCTTCATTGAGTTCAATGAGTTTAATAACAAAAAAAGCTGAAATATTTCAGTTTGTTTATTTATTTCTGTTTTTCAAATAGAAATTCAATGAAACAGAAATAAACAGAAATATTTCCACTTTTTAATGAAATCCATTTATTTTCGTTTCTATGCTTTTCAAACGGATCACAGAAATGGAAATCCCCCATTTCCCTGAAAATAAGACATAGCATAATTATCCAGAATTTTTGAGGATGCAAAATGATTTTTCAGGCTTTTTGAGGATGCTTGAAATATAAGCTCTACTCCAAAATTAAGCCCTGCTAACAGTTAAATAAAAAACGTAATTTGAATAGTGTCCAGGCAGCTATACATGTAAAAAAGTTAAACCTTTTTGAACAAAAATTAATATAAGACACTGTCTTATTTTCGGGGAAACACTGTAGTTAACTGAGGCTAACACAAGTGAGAATGAGCCCTACATTTGGTTCTGTCACAATCATACTGACGTACAGTATTAAGATATCATGCCATTTTTAGCACAGTGTTTACACCATAAAAATAAGACCCCCCCAAAATGAAGGATTTGTGTTTTTTTTTCCATTTCACTCCACTTAGAATTTTTTTTTAAAGTTTTTCACTGATATGCTACATTAAAATGAATTTAAAAAAAACAATTATTTTCTGCCGCCATCCCATGACCACCATAAATTTTTATCTTTCCCTCACAGGGGTTGTGTGAGGGCTTGTTTATTTTGTGGGACAACCTGGAGTTTCTCTTGGTTACAACTTGGAACACATATGACTTTCTGATCGCTCTTTATTATTATTTTTTTTTTTGTGGAGAGAGGGTGACGGTGTATATTTTATTTTTCGGACAATGTCCTCCATGTGAGGGATGTTACGTGTTATTTTGAAAGATCAGACTTTTATAGACTTGACAATACCAAATACGTCTTTCTTTACTGTAAATATGAGAACATTTTTTCTAATATGCTTTATTTATGACAATACAAAAACCCTTGTGATGCTGCAGTTCACAGAATGGCCTGCAGAGGGTGTGAAATCAGGAATTCTGTGTGCTAAATTACCCGGGACAGCTTTAGGGTTGTGATTAGGGGAGATAAAAATCCAGATATTTTCTAAAGATACGGTCTCAAGGTGAAGTTCTTGATGTGTTGCCACCCATCTTGTGGAGAAAGATGGTGGTCCAGAAGTGAGAACCCCCCGAGTTACCGCACGATACAAGGCAATACTCCAATATTACAGCATATGGTATTCCTGCAGACATTCTATTAAGACAGACTCAGAAGCCTTCAGAAGGGCCCTGGTTGCCATAAGACCTGGAAGGCACCATGCAATCTCATCATATGGGGGGTGGGGAGCCTGTTTGGGACCCGCAAATGCTAACGGCAGCATTTAAATGCTGTTGTTAAAATGGACAGTGGCATTTAAGAGCTGATCACAACTGTTGCAGCCCAGTGTCTGGCTGTATATGGAGTAGGCTTGGCTCCCGATCCATACAAACCCCACATACCCAGGACATACCTATTAGAGATGAGCGAGCATACTCGCTAAGAACAATTGCTTGATCGAACATTGTCCTTAGAGAGTATGTCCCCACTCGGGAGCAAAGGTTCAGGTGCCGACACGGGTGACAGGTGAGTTGCGGCAGTCAGCAGAGGGGAGCCCGGGAGAGAGAGGGAGAGAGAGATCTCCCCTTGGCTCCTCCCCGCTCTCCCCTGCCACTCCCCGCCCACCGCCGGCAGCGGAATCTTTGCTCCCGAGCCGGCAGGTACTCACTAAGGACAATGCTTGATCGAGCAATTGCCCTTAGAGTATGCTCATCCCTAGTACCTATACATCCTGGGGCACTAAGAGGTTAAAGGGGTTCTCTCGCATCTAGCTGCTTTGCTGCAGGTAGCAGACAGCTCCCTACATTGCGCAGTGGCCCAGGTTGGTACTGCAGGCTGTGCCACATTCACTTCAATAAGAAACAGCCTGCAGTACCAACCCAGGCCACTATACAATGTACAGAGCTGTCTGCTTCCTGCTTCAAAGTGGGACAATCCCTTTAAGGTTCAAACTTTCCTTGTGCAGGTGACTCATGAAAACCATTGGAAATATGAAAATTGGTTCCAGAGAGATTGGACACTTCATATACTTTGTCTTGACTGCTTTCTCTACTTGATGTAGTATTATGAATGCCAGCTTTATTGGTTACATTGGACTCTACCACCCGATCAAGAGGGATCCAGGAATGCATGTAGTATTGAGTGCAGTTTATCACCTGCATTACACTTTAGTCTCCATTATATCAACCAATTTAAGACGACTACAAGAAACTTAATAAAACTTCAACATTTTTATTGCCGCCGACAAACCAACTGAAATCATTTGTATTGCAGAATATCACTTTCCTGTTTGAATACATGTCTTTGAAGAGAAGGAAGTGCCTTTTTAAGATGGATATTCATTACCATAATTGCTTTTTTTGCTCTGTGAAATCTCCAGGCTTCCAGAAAATAGAGAAATTGCATGGCTGAATCTTGGCAGTAATCTCTTTGTAAAGGTATATCAGAAATCATCTGTCACAGCCCAACTAACAAACAAGACGTAGTAGAAGTCATGCCCTGCAGGTTGAGCCATTATGTCACCGCGTTTCCACTCTGCATTACGCTTCCCCAATGTAGATGATTATTGCAATTGTAGGACAACGTTTTCGGAAACAAAATTGCATTTGACACAAAATCTCAGTGTCATGAAAACAATCTGAATCCATCAGGCGAAGGAATTTTGGACAGTCTCCTGTATTTATTTTTTTTTGCTAGTTTTTTATGTATTTGCCATTGTTACATTTTAGAAATAAAGTGACCAAAAAGTTAGAAAATAAAAGATGTGTGTGTGTGTGTGGGGGGGGGGGGGGGGGGGGGGCGGCTTTCTGGGTGCAGAAAAATAAATTAATATTTGTTCTATCACTGCACTGAGTTGTGCGAGTAACAGGCACAGTTCTGCTGAGAGCTCTAATCACTATGTATATAGGTGGCCAAAAGAAACAAGAATATTCTTCTGCTGGCTGGGGCATTACTAGTTGCTCAGTTGTTCAACAAGTTGTTCAGTTTTTTGCCTATTTTGTGATGGCTGATTCAAAGACTCATAGAATGGTAGAGTTGGAAGGGACCTCCATGGTCATCGAGTCCAACCCCCTGCTCAGCGCAGGATTCACTAAATCATCCCAGACAGACATTTGTCCAGCCTTTGTTTGAAGACTTCCATTGAAGGAGAACTCACCACCTCCCGTGGTAACTTGTTCCACTCATTGATCCCCCTCACCGTCTAATATCTAATCTGTGTCTCCTCCCTTTCAGTTTCATCCCATTGATTCTAGTCTTTCCTTGTGCAGATGAGAATAGGGCTGATCCCTCTGCACTGTGACAGCCCTTCAGATATTTGTAGACAGCTATTAAGTCTCCTCTCAGCCTTCTCTTCTGCAAGCTAAACATTCTAAGACCCTTTAACCGTCCTCATAGGACATGATTTGCAGACCGCTCACCATCTTGGTAACTCCTCTGATGGTGAGCGGTCTGGAAATCATGTCCTATGAGGAATGGTTAAAGGCTCTGGGAATGTTTGGCTTGCAGAAGAGAAGGCTGAGAGGAGACTTAATAGCGGTCTACAAATATCTGAAGGGCTGTCACAGTGCAGTGCATATTCATATGAGCAACGTGCAGCTGTGAAATTTTGTTTCCTTTTCCACCGCTCAGAGCGCTTGTAAAAAAAAGCTGCGCGGTGTGAGATCAGGTGAATACGGAAGGTGTCATGCTGTTTTTCGTCAAAAATTGCTTAACACTAGTGTTTTGAGCAGTTGAAAAGGAAACAAAATTCTACAGCTGCACCTTTTGGTATGAATGGGCCATCACAAAATAGGCAAGAAAGTGAACATGTTGAAAAAAAAAATCACTGGAGCCGAACGCAACCTTTCCCAACAATGTCCGCTGGCATTCCGCCTCAGAAGGATTGCACAGACATTAACCGAGCAACAGAAGCCTCTACTAGTAATGCCCTACCCAACGGAAGAGGATTCCTGTTTCTTTTGGGTTCCCCCTTATATACAGTGTATCACTGTCTATTGCATCTGCCAAAAGCCCCAATCCAGAGATAAATTGTGTTGTACTGTTCAATAAAAATACCATCCAGTTAGGGCCGTTTTACACAGAAAGTGTCCAGGTAATCACTGGTTAGTGCAAAACACAAAACAATAATCACAACAATACAAAAATACTAAACAATCACTCAGTGTAAATGCAGCCGATTGAACGACATACGAAAATGTGTTTGCTTATCGTTTGTTGCTTATTTTATGCAAGCATAGAAACATGGCAACAATCACTCCATGTAAACAGGCAGTCATTCATCTACGGTATAAATGACTGCCTGTTTACTCTGAAAGTAGGTGGGTGGCCGGAAGAGATCTCTGGTTCGCTCCTCCTCCATTCAATGACCGATTATTGCTTCTGCCTCGAAAGCGCAGCGGAATAAGTTGGCACTATGCAAATAAAGATTTTTATTATATTATCCTGTGCAGTGATGAGCAGTTATTGAAATAATTGGGATTGGCGGATTTTACAAAAAGTGTTGGGAATCGGGATTTCAGCTCCCATTGACGTCAATAGGAGTAAAAATTGGGTTTACTACCGTATTTGGCCCTTCAGAAGGCTTGTAATGCAGCAAAAGGACGCAAAATTGCATGTGAGCCGCATATCTGGGGAACACTGGGCTCCACACAAAAATTTGTAAAAATAGTATACAGTGATGTTGGGGTCACTCATAGCATGGGGATGTCATTGAAAACAAAATAAGGCCCACATGGGGTCTCCTAGATCAGAAATTACACCAAAAAAGATGGCAAATGTGTTGTTTGTTTTACAATAAATTTTTTTTCAAATTCTACGAGGTGAGGAGAAGAGCCAAGCACGGACCTCTTCCAAGGGAAAGCAGTAGGACTGCAGATTTTTCTTGTGCTTTAAATTTTCTTAATTTTTTTGTTTTTCGGAGGACATGAAGGGGGATGAAAAATGGTGGAAGTAGAAGTGCAGCAGCAGCAGGACAAACACCGCCTGTAGGGCAGAATGTGCTCCTTGTAGAAACATTAGAGCTGTAGCTCTTTCTTTCGCTTTTGATATGTCTTCATTTTCAGGGGTAAAGAGAAGGGGAAGTAGGAGGAGGAGAAAGAAAAACATGGTGGAAGCTGGAGAGGGAGAGCAGCGGCACCAACACCACCAACACAAACCTGAGGAGATCTATGCTCAGGCATATGTGAGGAAACCTTGCCAGTGCGCTAACTAATCAGTGGGATCTGCCATGGGGGCCCAGAAGTCGGGTAAAATCCACGCCTGGTTCATTTTTATTGACTTCAGAGGATAAACATTGTCTGCGGACAGGCTGATGTGTCTGTCAGTTATCACACCCCCAGATGCAACGAACACCCTGATAGCCCCTTGGCTGCGGGGCAGGCAATCAACTCTAAAGCATGTTGTGCAAGCTGTGGCCACTCATCCAGCTTACACACCCAGAAGTCAAAGGGGCCAACGCCATGTCTGAGTAGATCCACGTAGGAGATGACACAGTCTTGTACTCTCACAGATAAGTGCTGCCAGTGAGTCCTACCCCGTGCCTTTGCTGCAGGCTGTGATGGGGTGAAAAAACTATGCCACACTTCTGTTATGCTTCCTCTACCACTGCTGCTGCGGCACTGACTTTCTGTTCATCTGCCATGAGCCACAGAACTGTGATCCATTGCAGATGCATCCCCGTGCCCATGAGAAAATGCTCTGCTTAAGCTGCTTCATGGTGTTTCCAGATGTTTTGAGGCACCTCTCCAGAGCTAGATTGGGATTTGTTATTTTAGCCTTGTACCAGGGATCAAAGAAGGTGTCCACCCAGTAATGATGTGATGTGGGCTATGCGGCTGTCCTTCTTCAAGCTCTGCAGCATAATAAGCACCCATATGCCTCAAAATGCTTAAAGAGGTTTTCCAGGGAAACACTATTGATGAGCTATCATCAATAGTTGATCGGCCGGGGTCTGTCGCTCGGGACCCCGACCAATCAGCTGAGCAGGCGCATGCTGACAGTATACATGCTGACACAAGTATACAGAGGTTGGAGTGGAAGCCTTCTTAAAGTGGCTGGCACTTGTAACTGCAGACACGGCTGCCATTGATTTCAATGAGAGCTGTACCAGCAGTTACAAGCGCTGGCCACTACATGGAGGTTAGCGTGGAGACTTTCGTGTATTTGTGGCCCTGACAGAAAACCCCTTAAAGGGGTTGTCTCGCAGCAAACCTCAAAATTTTACCTTACCCCATTCCCCCTGTCACCCCCCTGGCATAAAATAGCAAAGTAAAGCGGTTTTTAAGCCGCTTGCTACTTACCGATCCGACGAAATAAGGACTTTAAAAAATCTTCTCCCAAGATGGCCGCCAGTCCTTTCCCAGGGATGCACTGCGGTTTTCTCCCATGGTGCACTGCGGGTCTTCTCCCATGGTGCACCATGGGCTCTGTGCGTTCCATTGCCGATTCCAGCGTCCTGATTGGCTGGAATCGGCACACGTGGCGGTGCGGAGCTACGCGATGACGCGTAGAAGGGGGCGGAGCCAGAACGCCGCTCGTGCCTGGACCGAGCAGAAGGAGAGAAGACCGCACAGAGCAAGCGCATCTAAAAAAGCAAGAAGACATTAGAATTAGACAGATCCATGGCGACGGGGACGCTAGCAACGGAGCAGGTAAGTGAATAACTTCTGTATGGCTCATATTTAATGCACGATGTATATTACAAAGTGCATTAATATGGCCATACAGAAGTGCATAACCCCACTTGCTGCCGCGAGACAACCCCTTTAAGGACATGGCCTATTTTGGGCTTAAGGACGGAACGATTTTTGGCGGATTTTCATCTCCATTTTTCAAAAGTCATAACTTTTTTATTTTTCCGTCGATGCGGCCGTATAAGGGCTTGTTTTTTGTGTGGCGAACTGTAGTTTTTGATGATGCCACTTTTGGGTACATAGACTGTATTGTAAAACTTTTATTATTTTTTTATGATAACAGTGAGAAAAAACGCATCAATTCTGCCATAGATTTTTTTTTTACAGCGTTAATCATGCAGCATAAATGACACAATAGTTTTTTTTTCTGCAAGTCGGTACAGTTACAACGGTACCAAAATTCTTTCATTTTTTTTTTAGGTTTTTCCACTTTTCTGCAATAAAACCCCTTTTTTTGGAAATCTTTATTTTTTCTAAATCGCTGCATTCAAAGTCCAGTAACTTTTTTTATTTTTCTATGTACGGAGTTCTATGAGGGCTTATTTTTGCGAGACGAGTTGTATTTTTCATTTGTACCATTTTGGGGCGCATACAGCTTTTTTGATCACTTTTATTGCGTTTTTAGGGAGGCAAAACGCTAAGAATTAGCATTTTGCCTCAGTTTTTTAATGCTTTTTTAAACGCTTTTTTTCCATGCAAAGTCAAAGGCATGTGCAACGTATTGTACGCATCGCTACGGATGCAACAATACCAAATATATGGGATTTTAATTTTTTTTAACCTTTTTTATGCTAACATGACAAAAAGCATAAAAAGGGTTTTTTTAACATTTTTTTTTTGCATTTTTCTTTTTTGTACATTTTTATTTTTTTTTACACTGTTTGTGTTCCTCTGGGGGACTTAAGGCACAGCACTGATGATCGCTGTGATAAGGCATGGCAGGACTTCTGTCCTGTCACGCCTTATCGCTTATAGATCGATCCCGGGCTATGGCAATACAGAAAGCCTGTATCTGGTGTCCTGTTGCCATAGCAACCAGCCAGGCCCTCTGCGTTTATATCGCGAGAGCCTGGCAACTTCACAGAGGGAGCGCGCTTCACAGGGTTACTGTGGCTAGCTCCTCTCCCCTGCCTGTGGGGATTTGTAATAGGTTTCCTATTTAAACCCTCCAGACCTTACCCACAATGCTTGGCGTTGTTGTCATTTCCTGTATGACTGCATGCAAGCTGCTAGGTCATCCATCTAGTCTGTATTCAGTTTGTTGTGTATCATAAACCAGTGTATACTGTGTCTTTGGGTTGTTCCCAGCTTCCTATGTGTTTTACTGCTGGGTTTTGTTTGTCTGTGTATTCCTTGCATCTGTGATCTCTGCACAGGACTATCTCTGGTTTCCACCTTACGTCCACTCCTGAATATCCACGTGGCTCGGTGCATCTGACCCTGGATTCCCATTCTCACCAGGTACGTAGGAACATCTAGGAGTCAGGGTCAGAAAAAGTGGCCTGGACCTCTCCAGGACGCATATTAGCACTAACTGCTTAGGTTAAGCAGCGCTGCTGATTAGAGCCACCTGATTGGCTCTTCGGCACCACGTGACTACACAGCGTGCACGCGCATTGCCTTCAGCAGCCGTGCACTACACAATACAGTTAAGCAGACGTGCACTACACACTACACTTAAGCAGCACGGGGTTAGGTTTAGGGTTAGGTTTAGGGTTAGGGTTAGCTAAACCTAACCCTAAACCCCAACCCTAAACCTAACCCTTAACCTAACCCTAAACACTAACCCTAAACCTAACCCTAAACCCGCAAACTAACCCTACACCTAACCCTAAACCTAACCCTAAACCCTCAAACTAACCCTACACCTAACCCTAAACCTAACCCTAAAGCCTAACCCTAAACCTAACCCCGTGCTGCTTAAGTGTAGTGTGTAGTGCACGTCTGCTTAACTGTATTGTGTAGTGCACGGCTGCTGAAGGCAATGCGCGTGCACGCTGTGTAGTCACGTGGTGCCGAAGAGCCAATCAGGTGGCTCTAATCAGCAGCGCTGCTTAACCTAAGCAGTTAGTGCTAATATGCCTCCAGGACAGGGAAATCTAGTCCATCTGAGTACAGGGTAAGGCCCATTCTCGTGCTTGTACTGAATCCCCACATTTTGCTCAGTATTCACCTTGGCGCCAGATGTCTATCCTTCCGGGTGGTTTCACTTGGCAGGGTGACACAGTGGATCCACAAACAATATGTAACACAAGTCATTGTCGCGGAGGCCCTGTAGCGTCTGTTCCAGCAGACAGACAACAGGGATGGTCATTCTGATTACTGCATCATCACAACTGACCATTTTGGCTGCTTCCTCAAAGCAGGCTAAAACGGTGCACACATCCTTAATTTCTAACCACTCCACAGGCGTCAATTGTCCTATCTCCACACAGGACCTGCTAACAGCATATGCTATCTGGTACTCCATGATCTCTCTTAGCTGGCTTAGCCTCTGTAACATATGTAGCAAAGAATTGCACTGTGTAGGTAGGTCACAGATAAAGCAGTTTGCTGGTAGCTCGAATAACCTAGTAATGGGTTAGAAAGCATTGGATTACCAGGTTGATCACGTGGGCCAGGCAAGGTAGGTGTGTTAGAATTCTGCCAGTAGGTTAGCCCCATTGTCATACATGACCATGCCTGGCTTCAGATTGTGTGCGATCAGCCAGGTCAGCCGGAGCCTGCTCAGCCGTTTACTACTCTCGCAAGTCTTGGGGGTACCATGAAATGATGGCCAGCCCTTTCGGCTTCATACTCTTCCTCCAGGATATTGTCCAGTGTGTTGTTAAGATTAAGAGATGGGCAATTCAAGAAAGTGATGGGAACGACACAGCAACAGATAGAGCAAGCGAGGGGCTACATGTTGGGCTGCATCTCAAGTTCCCAGGTCCCACTATTAAGCCACAATAGCGGCAAGAGTGCCCCCCCCCCTCCCAACAATTTTTACTTCTGAAAAACCCTCATTAGCAAGGCATACCTTAGCTAAGCACCTCACTACCTCCAACAAAGCACAATCACTGCCTGCATGACACTCCGCTACCACTTCTCCTGGGTTACATGCTGCCCAACCCCCCCGCATGACCCAGTGTCCACAGCGCACACCAAAGTGTCCCTGCGCAGCCTTCAGCTGCCCTCATGCCACACGCTGGCCTCATAGCCACACCACCCTCATGTCTATTTATAAGTGCGTCTGCCATGAGGAGGAACCGCAGGCACACACTGCAGAGGGTTGGTACGGCCAGGCAGCGACCCTCTTTAAAAGGGGCGGGGCGATAGCCCATAATGCTGTACGGAAGCAATGAGAAATCCAATCCTGTGCCACCTCCATCAGGAGCTGCAAACGTGGGCATAGCAATGGGGAACCCATGTGCCACACACTATTCATTCTGTCAAGGTGTCTGCATGCCCCAGTCAGACCGCGTTTTTTTTATAAATAGTCACAGGCAGGTACAACTCCGCAATGGGAATTCCGTGTGCACCCACAGCATGGGTGGCTCCCTGGAACCCACCGGCTGTACATAAATGTATCCCATTGCAGTGCCCAGCACAGCTGAGGTAACGTCCGATTAAATGCAGGTGGTCTTCAGCCCACACTACATGCCCCAGTCTGACTGGGGTTTTTAATACATAGACACTGGCAGGTACAAATCCCTAATGTGAAGTCCCTGTGGACACACAGCATGGGTGGCTCCCTGGACCCCACCGGCGGTACATAAATATATCCCATTGCATTGCCCATCACAGCTGAGGTAACGTCCGATAAAATGCAGGTGGTCTTCGGCCCACACTGCGTGCCCCAGTCTGACCGGGGTTTTTAATACATAGACACTGGCAGGTACAAATCCCTAATGTGAAGTCCCTGTGGACACACAGCATGGGTGGCTCCCTGGACCCCACCGGCGGTACATAAATATATCCCATTACATTGCCCATCACAGCTGAGGTTACATCAGGTTTAATGCAGGTGGGCTTCGGCCCACACTGCATGCCCCAGTCAGACTGGGGTTCTTTAGAAGTGGACACATGGAGTTACATCACCGTGTGGACCGACAGCATGGATGGGTCCCAGGAAGCCACTGGCGGTACATAAATATATCCCATTGCAGTGCCCATCACAGTTGAGGTAACATCAGGTTTAATGCAGGTGGTCTTCGGCCCACACTGCATGCCCCAGTCAGACTGGGGTTCTTTAGAAGTGTACACATGCAGTTACAACTCCGTGTGGACCGACAGCATGGGTGACTCCCTGGAACCCACCGGCGGTACATAAATATATCCCATTGCAGTGCCCAGCACAGCTGAGGTAACGTCAGCTTTAATGCAGGTGGGCTAAAAATTAATAGGATTACAATGTAGGCGAGGACCCCAAAAAATTGGTGTACCAACAGTACAAATGTACTTCAGAAAAATTGCCCATGCCCAACCAAGAGGGCAGGTGAAACCCATTAATCGCTTTGGTTAATGTGCCTTAATTTGTAACTAGGCCTGTAGGCAGCCCAGTTAAAATAAAAATTGGTTCAGATGCAAGTTTCAACGCTTTATTGAATTGAGAATTGAAACGTATAAACATTGTTTAAGTCATATGACTGAGCCTTGGGGGCCTAAGAAAAAATTGCCCGTTCGCCGTGATTACGTGAGATTTCAGGAGGAGGAGCAGGAGGAGGATTAATATAATACACAGATTGATGAAACTAAAAGGTCCCCGTTTTTTATGGTGATAGAGAACGATGCTTCCATCCGTGGGTGCAGCCTACGTATTGTTTAGGTGTTGCTGCTGTCCGCTGGTGGAGAAGAGAACTCTGGGGAAATCCAGGCTTTGTTCATCTTTATGATTGCAAGCCTGTCGGCACTGTCAGTTGACAGGCGGGTACGCTTATCCGTGATGATTCCCCCAGCCGCACTAAACACCCTCTCTGACAAGACGCTAGCCGCATGACAAGCAAGCACCTCCAGGGCATACAGCGCGAGTTCAGGCCACGTGTCCAGCTTCGACACCCAGTAGTTGTAGGGGGCAGAGGCGTCACGGAGGACGGTCGTGCGATCGGCTACGCACTCCCTCACCATCCTTTTACAGTGCTCCCGCCGACTCAGCCTTGACTGGGGAGCGGTGACACAGTCCTGCTGGGGAGCCATAAAGCTGTCAAAGGCCTTGGACAGTGTTCCCCTGCCTGTGCTGTACATGCTGCCTGATCTCCGTGCCTCCCCTGCTACCTGGCCCACGGAACTGCGCCTTCTGCCACTAGCGCTGTCGGATGGGAATTTTACCATCAGTTTGTCCGCCAAGGTCCTGTAGTATAGCATCACTCTCGAACCCCTTTCCTCTTTGGGTATGAGAGTGGAAAGGTTCTCCTTATACCGTGGGTCGAGCAGTGTATACACCCAGTAATCCGTAGTGGCCAGAATGCGTGTAACGCGAGGGTCACGAGAAAGGCATCCTAACATGAAGTCAGCCATGTGTGCCAGGGTACCTGTACGCAACACATGGCTGTCCTCACTCGGAAGATCACTTTCAGGATCCTCCTCCTCCTCCTCCTCAGGCCAGACACACTGAAAGGATGACAGGCAAGCAGCATGGGTACCCTCAGCAGTGGGCCAAGCTGTCTCTTCCCCCTCCTCCTCATGCTCCTCCCCCTCCTCCTCCTCCTCCTCAACGCGCTGAGATATAGACATGAGGGTGCTCTGACTATCCAGGGACATACTGTCTTCCCCCACCTCCGTTTCCGAGCGCAAAGCGTCTGCCTTTATGCTTTGCAGGGAACTTCTCAAGAGGCATAGCAGAGGAATGGTGACGCTAATGATTGCAGCATCGCCGCTCACCATCTGGGTAGACTCCTCAAAGTTTCCAAGGACCTGGCAGATGTCTGCCAACCAGACCCACTCTTCTGTAAAGAATTGAGGAGGCTGACTCCCACTACGCCGTCCATGTTGGAGTTGGTATTCCACTATAGCTCTACGCTGCTCATAGAGCCTGGCCAACATGTGGAGCGTAGAGTTCCACCGTGTGGGCACGTCGCACAGCAGTGGGTGCACTGGCAGATTAAACCGATCTTGCAGGGTGCGCAGGGTGGCAGCGTCCGTCTTTGACTTGCGTAAATGTGCGCTGAGCCGGCCCACCTTTCCGAGCAGGTCTGACAAGCGTGGGTAGCTTTTCAGAAAGCGTTGAATCACCAAATTAAAGACGTGGGCCAGGCATGGCACGTGCGTGAGGCTGCCGAGCTGCAGAGCCGCCACCAGGTTACGGCCGTTGTCACACACGACCATGCCCGGTTGGAGGCTCAGCGGTGAAAGCCAGCGGTCGGTCTGCTCTGTCAGACCCTGCAGCAGTTCATAGGCCGTGTGTCTCTTCTCTCCTAAGCTGAGTAGTTTCAGCACGGCCTGCTGATGCTTGGCCACCGCTGTGCTGCCACGCCGCGTGACACCGACTGCTGGCGACGTGCTGCTGCTGACACATCTTGATTGTGAGACAGAGGTTGCGTTGGAGGAGGAAGAGGAGGAGGAGGGTGGTTTAGTGGAGGAAGCATACACCGCCGCAGATACCACCACCGAGCTGGGGCCCGCAATTCTGGGGGTGGGTAGGACGTGAGCGGTCCCAGGCTCTGACTCTGTCCCAGCCTCCACTAAATTCACCCAATGTGCCGTCAGGGAGATATAGTGGCCCTGCCCGCCTGTGCTTTTCCACGTGTCCGTTGTTAAGTGGACCTTGGCAGTAACCGCGTTGGTGAGGGCGCGTGCAATGTTGCGGGAGACATGGTCGTGCAGGGCTGGGACGGCACATTCGGAAAAGTAGTGGCGACTGGGAACCGAGCAGCGCGGGACCGCCGCTGCCATCATGTCTTTGAATGCCTCCATTTCCACAAGCCTATACGGCAGCATCTCCAGGCTGATCAATTTGGCTATGTGCACGTTTAACGCTTGAGTGTGCGGGTGCGTGGCTGCGTACTTGCGCTTGCGCTCAAACACTTGCGCTAGCGATGGCTGGATGGTGCGCTGAGAGACATTGCTGGATGGGGCCGAGGACAGCGGAGGTGAGGGTGTGGGTGCAGGCCGGGAGACGGTAGTGCCTGTGTCCTGAGAGGGGGGTTGGATCTCAGTGGCAGGTTGGGGCACAGGGGGAGAGGCAGTGGTGTAAACCGGAGGCGGTGAACGGCCTTCGTCCCACCTTGTGGGGTGCTTGGCCATCATATGCCTGCGCATGCTGGTGGTGGTGAGGCTGGTGGTGGTGGCTCCACGGCTAATCTTGGCGCGACAAACCTTGCACACCACAGTTCGTCGGTCGTCTGCACTCTCAGTGAAAAACTGCCACACCTTTGAGCAGCTCGGCCTCTGCAGGGTGGCATGGCGCGAGGGGGCGCTTTGGGAAACAGTTGGTGGATTATTTGGTCTGGCCCTGCCTCTACCCCTGGCCACCGCACTGCCTCTTCCAACCTGCCCTGCTGCTGCACTTGCCTCCCCCTCTGAAGACCTGTCCTCAGTAGGCTTAGCAAACCAGGTGGGGTCGGTCACCTCATCGTCCTGCTGCTCTTTCTCCGAATCCTCTGTGCACTCCTCCCTTGGACTTACTGCAATTACTACTACCTGAGTGATAGACAACTGTGTCTCATCGTCGTCGTCCTCCTCACCCACTGAAAGCTCTTGAGACAGTTGCCGGAAGTCCCCAGCCTCATCCCCCGGACCCCGGGAACTTTCCCAAAGGTTGGGCATCGGTCACGACAAACTCCTTCGGTGGGAGAGGAACCATTGCTGCCCATTCTGGGCAGGGGCCCGAGAACAGTTCCTGGGAGTCTGCCTGCTCCTCAGAATGTGTCACTGTAATGGAGTGAGGAGGCTGGGAGGAAGGAGGAGCAGCAGCCAGAGGATTCAGAGTTGCAGCAGTGGACGGCGTAGAACTCTGGGTGGTCGATAGATTGCTGGATGCACTTTCTGCCATCCACGACAGGACCTTCTCACACTGCTTATTTTCTAATAAAGGTCTACCGCGTGGACCCATTAATTGTGAGATTAATCTGGGGATGCCAGAAACGTGCCTCTCTCCTAATCCCGCAGCAGTCGGCTGCGATACACCTGGATCAGGAGCTCGGCCTGTGCCCACACCCTGACTTGGGCCTCCGCGTCCTCACCCGCGTCCACGTCCTCTAGGCCTACCCCTACCCCTCAGCATGGTGTATTACTAGTAGTGCAGAAACAGAACGCTGTAATTAAATGTGCCGCTTATTGGCCTGTGGTTGGAGGCTGACTTCGCTTACGGAACGCACAGCAGAGCCAGGAAAGAATTTTGCGCAAGCCTGTAGTGAGACGTAGGTGCGTATGACTGAGCTAGTGGAATTCACAGCGCAGAAGCAGTCAAGTGTACAAAGGCCACTAGTAGGCCTTAAGTATTTTGCTTTTTTTTTTTTAAAGGCTGAGCTGAGACAGAGACAGATACTGTAGGCAGCGTATATATGTGTACTGTTTCCCTCTGGACGGGATGACGGCGGTGATGTAACGGGCAACGCAGAGCCAGGAAAGAATTTTGCGCAAGCCTGTTGTAACACTTAGCTGCGTATTAATTAGGACTACTACCCCCAGCAGAGACGCTGTACACTCAAGATGGTCACAGGCAGCCCAAAGATAGTATTTTTCCCAAATTTGTTTGAAAAAGCCCACTGCCTATATAGACAGTATATCTCTTTGACCTTTCCCACTGTCCCTGCCTCACCAGTACTGGCCCTATACTATGTAAAATTACTGCAGACTGTTTCCCTCTGGACGGGATGATGGCAGTGATGTAACAGGCAACGCAGAGCCAGGAAACAATTTTGCGCAAGCCTGCTGTAACACTTAGCTGTGTAATAATTAGGACTACTACCCCCAGCAGAGACGCAGTACACTCAAGACGGTCACAGGCAGCCCAAAGATAGTATTTTTCCCAAATTTGTTTGAAAAAGCCCACTGCCTATATAGACAGTATATCTCTTTCATCTTTCCCACTGTCCCTGCCTCACCAGTACTGGCCCTATACTCTGTACAATGACTGCAGACTGAGAACGCAATGCTCTGCACGCCCGATATACAAAAAAAAAAAAAAAATTGTGCAACACTGCTCATAGCAGCCTCAACAGTACTGCACACGGTCAGATGTGGCCCTAAGAAGGACCGTTGGGGTTCTTCAAGCCTAAAATAACTCCTAACGCTCTCCCTATAGCAGCAGCAGCATCAGCAGCACTGTCCCTGATCTCTGTCAGAATGCATCCGTGGCGAGCCGCGGGCGGGGCAGATTTAAATACTCGGGTGACACCTGATCTCCCCAGCCACTCACTGCAGGGGGGTGGTATAGGGCTGGAACATCACAGGAGGAAGTTGTAATGCCTTCCCTGTCTTTCTATTGGCCAGAAAAGCGCGCTAATGTCTCAGAGATGAAAGTGAAAGTAACTCGAACATCGCGTGGTGCTCGTCTCGAGTAACGAGCATCTCGAACACCCTAATACTCGAACGAGTATCAAGCTCGGACGAGTACGTTCGCTCATCTCTATTAAGGATATGTAACACTGCTGCCATGTTGTTAGACCACGTGTCCATGGTGAGATGTACCCTGCCACCAACAGCATTCTCTAATGCCAGGGTACTTTGTCATTCATATTTTTCTGCAGGGTAAGAAATTGCAGTTGGTTATGTGGGTTATCATGGAGCATCACATTGCGGAACGTGTCTGTGTCCACTAGCCTGAAGGACAGCATTTCCATTGCATTCAGCTGTACAATGCTTGCATTCAAACTCTGTACTCTTGGATGGTTGGGGGTGGTATTTTTTAAATTTCCCATAGATCAGAGATGGAGGGCTGGCTGCTGACCTGGGACACACTGGAATGTGGGGTAGATGTCAATATCGGGGAAGTTGGTTAAGCGCTGGCTTTATGTTTGCTCTTCATTTCCCACTCTCGGCTCTGCAGCCTGGTTCTGAGTGCTGGAGCAAAGGTCAGAACTAGCACTTCTACTGTCCCTAGACAAAACTTGTTCTGTGTATACAGAGGCTACTGCATAAACAGGGAGGGCGATTGAGGAAGATTGAGCTACAGCAGCAGAAAAGGGAGCAGGATGAGGCTGACTCTGCTCTCTGGCCCAGTGCGCTCTCCAAGGCAGCGGGTGGTGGGGCTTCATGTGACTGATCATACATGTTGTGTTGAGGTTCTTTATGTTCTTGCCGCATTTTAAATGGTTACCAGAGATCTTACACCTGACCGCTCTTCTGGCATCACATGCGGTTACAAAGCATGCCCAAGCTACACAAGTTGTCTGAGCAGACCTAGCTGTGGGCCTGATGTTGCGGCTCTGGCTACAAGAAGCTGATGGTGACATTACAGCCCTTTAGTTTTAATGCAACACTATTTTTCCTGTCTTGCGGGGGTGATACCCCACAATGTCCACCTCTTCCTCCTCCACCATCAAGCTGCTCTCATGACTCTTCCTGTCTGTTCATGTTGCGTCAAGCACCTCACTATCTTCCATCTCCTCTTCCTCTTTGGCGTCCTTCTCATCCTGAGTGGACTCTATGTCACAGTGCAGAAGGGGAGCCGGCACCTCCTTTTCCATATCCCCCTAAATAGACATTACCTGTGGATGGCTGACCATGCGCACAGATCCACCCTTCTCTTCGGAGGTGGAAGAAAAAAATTATTGGGTATCAGTGTATTCAATGACTTGGTCTTCTCCCTCAGGTTATTTGGACTGCCCCGCTGACATCTATGACACAGAATGATCAAATAGCTCTTCAGACTGATCCATGTGGATTGCTTTGGAGGGAGTGGGAGATATGGCCGGGGGTGAGGTAGAGGAGGAAACTCATGGTCGACTGGTGCAGATTGACTGCTGGATGCCTGCAATTGGGAGGAGGAGGAGGTGGTGCTACTTGAGGCATTCTGTGTCATCCATTCTATTCTGCATGCTGCGGCAGTGCCCAATGTATAGGCAAATAAGGGAGATGGAATTAATCCTCCACAGTGCCACCTATTGAAAGGCAGCATGGCCATTGAGTCTCCTCACTTAGTTTAGTATAGTTGCTCTCCCTAAGGAGAAAATATAGCGTTTCTGACCCCCAATGTATGGGCAGTACCACTTCTAAGTAATGGCAGTGAACTTGCCTCGCCTCATGCAGAGCATGGTGCCACTACTTCCATGGGAGCCAACTTGCCCGTCCTCTACCACCACCAAGATTACCAACATGTCTACTACTCCTTGCTTTTTTTCATGCTTTTCTTTTTTATTTGTTTAGTTTTCAGTTTTGTTTTTTTTTAAGTTTAGTTCTTTGGCTTTTTTCCTGTTTTGGGTTTTCTACTTGGTTCATAAAAACCCAAAGGCAGCTTCATTAGAATCTCATAAGCCAGAAGCACTACCTGTAAAGGTTTGTGATAGCAGAAGCAGAGAGAATATATCTTTTGAACTTTCCCTGTTTTCAGTCTTTCAGTTCACAGGCAGATAACTAAAGTTTGCAACAATTCAATAGGCCAGAACTGCAACTTTGAAAAATATTGGAATGCCAAAAACAGAGAGCTAAAATTTTCCCCGCACCACAGTGCAAATGAATGTCTGCTGCTGGTTTTTGACACCAGCAGAATTACCGTATATACTTGAGTATAAGCCGAGTTTTTCAGCACATTTTTTTACGCTGAAAACACCCCCTCGGCTTATACTCTAGTGAGGTAAAAATGCAATACTCACCTCCCAGCCGACGTCTGTGTCCCCGGAGCGATTGTCTCCCCAGGGGTGCGGCAAGCTTCTTGAGACTTCTCCCCGCTGTCATCTTCCTGCTTGGCTTTGAATTCCCCCGCCGTCAGTGCTGTGTAAGTAAGCACTGTGATTGGATCAAGCGCCAGCCAATTACAGCCGGAGCTTGATCATTTTCAACCATTCAGTGAATGACATCCCTGAATGGCTGTGATTGGTTTATCGAGCGCTGGCTATGATTGGCTGGTGCTCAATCCAATCACAGCACTTACTTACACAGCGCTGACGGTGGGGAATACAAAGCCGAACAGGGAGATGACAGTGGGGAGAATTCTCAAGCAGCTTGCCGCACCGCCGGGGAGACCTTTGTGCCAGGGACACAGACGGTGGCTGGGAGGTGAGTATTGCATTATTTTAAAAATGAGTATATACTCGAGTATAGCTAGACTTATACTGGATTCAATAAGTTTTACAGTTTTTTTAGCATTAAAACTAGAGATGAGCGAGCACCAAAATGCTCAGGTGCTCGTTACTCGAGTCGAACTTTTCGCGATGCTCGAGGGTTCGTTTCGAGTAACGAACCCCATTGAAGTCAATGGACGACCCGAGCATTTTTGTACATCGCCGATGCTCGCTAAGGTTTTCATTTGTGAAAATCTGCAAACCCCAAGAAAGTGATGGAAACGACACAGAAACGGATAGGGCAGGCGAGGGGCAACATGCTGGGCTGCATTTCAGGTTCCCAGGTCCCACTATTCAGCCACAATAGCGGCAAGAGTGCCCCCCCCCCCCACCAATTTTTACTTCGGACAAACCCTCATTAGCAAGGCACACCTTAGCTAAGCACCACACTACTTCCAACAAAGCACAAGCACTGCCTGCGGGACACACCCCTGCCTCTTCTCTTGGGTTACATGCTGCCCAACCCCCCCCCCCCCGCACGACCCAGTGTCCACAGCGCACACCAAAGTGTCCCTGCGCAGCCTTTAGCTGCCCTCATGCCACACACTGGCCTCACAGCCACACCACCCTCATGTCTATTTATAAGTGTGTCTGCCATGAGGAGGAATCGCAGGCACACACTGCAGAAGGTTGGCAGGGCCAGGCAGTGACCCTCTTTAAAAGGGGTGGGGCGATAGCCCACAATGCTGTACAGAAGCAATGAGAACTCCAATCCTGTGCCACCTCCATCAGGAGCTGCAAACGTGGGCATGGCAATGGGGAATCCATGTGCCACACAGTATTCATTCTGTCAAGGTGTCGCATAGCTCAATCCACACTGCAAGGGGAAAGCCGTCAGCGCTCTGCCCTCTACCCAAGTCAGTCAGTGCCTTTGTTCCAGATAGGTCAAACACCGCGATGGGAACTAAGTTTGCACCAACAGCATAGGGGAGTCCTAGGAAGCCTAAGACATGAACCAAAAATTGATCTGAGCGGCCAAACATGGCAGACTTGCACTGCGCCCACGACATAGGCCTCGGCCCTCAGCTTCAGCAATCCTAGGCAGGAAGCAGACTTTCACTGCACCAAAGACATAGGCCTCTGCACAAACCCTCAGCAATCGCGGACCTACAGCGGACTCCTATGCTAGCGTAGCTGTGCACGTCTCATTAGCGCTGTATTGCTCCTGTAGTTTGTCCCGATGCAGTGCCCCGGATAGTAGAGCTAACGTCAGATTAAATACAGGTGTGCTTCGGCCCACAGTGCATGCCCCAGTCAGACTGGTAATATGTACCTTAACAGTAACCGCGTTGGTGGGAATGTGGTGACGACTGCGGACCTAGTAGCGCGGTTTTATTTAGTGGGTTTTCGGAATGTGGCCAGGATTAAGTGGGCCGTGGCGGGGGGATGGTGGGGGGGGGGCTCTCTTGTTGTGTCGGTAAAGGTGAAATTCTTGGACTGCCACCAGACGGACCAATGCAAAGGTATTTGCCAAGAATGCTTTCATTGTTGGAGGAGGAGGGGGATGTTTTTGAGGCACTACGTGTCCTCTCCACGTGTCCGAGGTTATATGCACCTTAACAGTAACCGCGTTGGTGGGAAATGGCCTCGCCACCATCATGTCTTTGGGAAGCCTCCGTTTCCACACCCCAGTGACATAGCATTAGCAGTGGTATAGGCAGAGCCCAGAATTAGTAACATTTCAGAGGTAGCATTAGGGACAACCCCCAGTAACATATCACTAGCAGCATTATAGGGGGAGCACAGTATTAGTTCCATTTCAGTAGTAGTAGCAGTCAAGACAGGCCACAGTAACAATTCCGAAGCAGCAGTATAGGGGGAGCACAGTCTTAGTTCAATTTCAGTAATAGTAGCAGTCAAGACAGGCCCCAGTAACAATTCCGAAGCAGCAGTATAGGGGGAGCACAGTATTAGTTCCATTTCAGTAGTAGTAGCAGTCAAGACAGGCCACAGTAACATTCCCGTTGCAGCAGTTTAGGGAGATAACAGTCTCTTTCACATTTCAGTAGTTGCAGTATAGACAAGACCCCAGTTACATTTATGTAGCAAAAGTGTAGGCCAACCCCACACACCTTGCTGTAGCATGAGTGCAGGCGAAGCCCATAAAAATTACTAGGATTACACTGTAGGCGATGGCCCAAAAATATTGGTGTACCAACAGTACTAATGTACCTCAGAAAAATTGCCCATGCCCAACCAAGGGGACAGGTGAAACCCATTAATCGCTTTGGTTAATGCGGCTTAATTTGTAACTAGGCCTGGAGGCAGCCCAGTAAAAATAAAAATTGGTTCAGGTGCAAGTTTCAACGCTTTAATGAGAATTGAAACGTATAAACATTGTTTACAAAAGTCATATGACTGACTCTTTTGGGCCTAAGAAAAATTGCCCATTCGGCGTGATTACGTGAGGTTTCAGGAGGAGGAGCAGGAGGAGGAGGATGAATATAATACACAGATTGATGAAGCTAAAAGGTCCCCGCTTTTTATGGTGATAGAGAACGATGCTTCCATCCGCGGGTGCAGCCTACGTATTGTTTAGGTACCACTGCTGTCCGCTGGTGGAGAAGAGAACTCTGGGGAAATCCAGGCTTTGTTCATCTTTATGAGTGTAAGCCTGTCGGCACTGTCGGTTGACAGGCGGGTACGCTTATCCGTGATGATTCCCTCAGCCGCACTAAACACCCTCTCTGACAAGACGCTAGCCGCAGGGCAAGCAAGCACCTCCAGGGCATACCGCGTGAGTTCAGGCCACGTGTCCAGCTTCGACACCCAGTAGTTGTAGGGAGCAGAGTCGTCACGGAGGACGGTCGTGCGATCAGCTATGTACTCCCTCACCATCCTTTTACAGTGCTCCCGCCGACTCAGCCTTGACTGGGGAGCGGTGACACAGTCTTGCTGGGGAGCCATAAAGCAGTCAAAGGCCTTGGAGAGTGTTCCCCTGCCTGCGCTGTACATGCTGCCTGATCTCCGCGCCTCCCCTGCTACCTGGCCCTCGGAATTGCGCCTTCTGCCACTAGCGCTGTCAGATGGGAATTTTACCATCAGTTTGTCCGCCAGGGTCCTGTGGTATAGCATCACTCTCGAACCCCTTTCCTCTTTGGGTATGAGAGTGGAAAGGTTCTCCTTATACCGTGGGTCGAGCAGTGTGTACACCCAGTAATCCGTAGTGGCCAGAATGTGTGTAACGCGAGGGTCACGAGAAAGGCATCCCAACATGAAGTCCGCCATGTGTGCCAGGGTACCTGTATGCAACACATGGCTGTCCTCACTAGGAAGATCACTTTCAGGATCCTCCTCCTCCTCCTCAGGCCATACATGCTGAAAGGATGACAGGCAAGCAGCATGGGTACCCTCAGTAGTGGGCCAAGCTGTCTCTTCCCCCTCCTCCTCATGCTCCTCCCCCTCCTCCTCCTCCTCAACGCGCTGAGATATAGACATGAGGGTGCTCTGACTATCCAGCGACATACTGTCTTTCCCCGCCTCCGTTTCCGAGCGCAAAGCGTCTGCCTTTATGCTTTGCAGGGAACTTCTCAAGAGGCATAGCAGAGAAATGGTGACACTAATGATTGCAGCATCGCCGCTCACCATCTGGGTAGACTCCTCAAAGTTTCCAAGGACCTGGCAGATGTCTGCCAACCAGGCCCACTCTTCTGTAAAGAATTGAGGAGGCTGACTCCCACTACGCCACCCATGTTGGAGTTGGTATTCCACTATAGCTCTACGCTGCTCATTGAGCCTTGCCAACATGTGGAGCGTAGAGTTCCACCGTGTGGGCACGTCACACAGCAGACGGTGCACTGGCAGATTAAACCGATCTTGCAGGGTCCGCAGGGTAGCAGCTCTGTCTGACCCTGCAGCAGGTCTTGGGCCGTGTGCCTCTTCTCTCCTAAGCTGAGTAGTTTCAGCACGGCCTGCTGGCGCTTGCCCACCGCTGTGCTGCCACCCCGCGCGACATCGACTGGTGGCGACGTGCTGCTGCTGACAGATCTTGATTGCAAGACAGAGGTTGCGTTGGAGGAGGGTGGTTTAGTGGAGGAAGCATACACCGCCGCAGATGCCACCACCGAGCCAGGGCCCGCAATTCTGGGGGAGGGTAGGACGTGAGCAGTCCCAGGCTCTGACTCGGTCCCAGCCTCCACTAAATTCACCCAATGTGCCGTCAGGGAGATATAGTGGCCCTGCCCGCCTGTGCTTGTCCACGTGTCTGTTGTTAAGTGGACCTTGGCAGTAACCGTGTTGGTGAGGGCGCGTACAATGTTGCGGGAGATGTGGTCGTGCAGGGCTGGGACGGCACATCGGGAAAAGTAGTGGCGACTGGGAACCGAGTAGCGCTGGGCCGCCGCTGCCACCATGTTTTTGAAAGCCTCCGTTTCCACAAGCCTATACGGCAGCATCTCCAGGCTGATCAATTTGGCTATGTGCACGTTTAACGCTTGAGCGTGCGGGTGTTTGGCGGCGTACTTGCACTTTCGCTCAAACAGTTGCGCTATCGACGGCTTGACGCTGCGCTGAGAGACATTGCTGGATGGGGCCGAGGACAGCGGAGGTGAGCGTGTGGGTGCAGGCCGGGAGACGATCGTGCCTGTGTCGTGAGAGGGGGGTTGGATCTCAGTGGCAGGTTGAGGCACAGCGGGAGAGTCAGTAGTGCAAACCGGAGGCGGTGAACGGCCTTCGTCCCACCTTGTGGGGTGCTTGGCCATCATATGCCTGCGCATGCTGGTGGTGGTGAGGCTGGTGGTGGCGGCTCCCCAGCTGATCTTGGCGCGGCAAACCTTGCACAGTTCGTCGGTCGTCTGCACTCTCAGTGAAAAACTGCCACACCTTTGAGCACCTCGGCCTCTGCAAGGTGGCATGGCGCGGGTGGGCGCTTTGGGAAACAGTTGGTGGATTATTTGGTCTGGCCCTGCCTCTACCCCTGGCCACCGCACTGCCTCTTCCAACCTGCCCTGCTGCTGCACTTGCCTCCCCCTCTGAAGACCTGTCCTCAGTAGGCTTAGCAAACCAGGTGGGGTCAGTCACCTCATCGTCCAGCTGCTCTTCCTCCGAATCCTCTGTGCGCTCCTCCCTCGGACTTACTGCCCTTACTACTACCTCACTGATAGACAACTGTGTCTCATTGTCATCGTCCTCCTAACCCACTGAAAGCTCTTGAGACAGTTGCCGGAAGTCCCCAGTCTCATCCCCCGGACCCCGGGAACTTTCCAAAGGTTGGGCATCGGTCACGATAAACTCCTCTGGTGGGAGAGGAACCATTGCTGCCCAATCTGAGCCGGGGCCCGAGAACAGTTCCTGGGAGTCTGCCTGCTCCTCAGAATGTGTCATTTTCATGGAGTGAGGAGGCTGGGAGGAAGGAGGAGCAGCAGCCAGAGGACTCAGAGTTGCAGCTGTGGATGGTGTAGAAGACTGGGTGGTCGATAGATTGCTGGATGCACTTTCTGCCATCCACGACAGGACCTGCTCACACTGCTCGGTTTCTAATAAAGGTCTACCGCGTGGACCCATTGATTGTGAGATGAATCTGGGGACCCCTGAAACTTGCCTCTCTCCTAATCCCGCAGCAGTCGGCTGCGATACACCTGGACCAGGAGCTCGGCCTGTGCCCACACCCTGACTTGGGCCTTCGCGTCCTCGCCCCCGTCCTCTAGACCTACCCCTACCCCTCAGCATGGTGTATTACGAGATTAGCAGAAACAGAACGCTGTAATTATTGGCCTGTGGTTGGAGGCTTACTTCGTGTACATAACGCACACTGCAGAGGCAGGCAACAATTATGCGCAAGGCTGGGTATTAATTCAACAACTACTACCCCCAGCAGAGACGCAGTAAACTGAAGGCAGTGACAGGCAGGCCTAATATTGTATTTTATGGAACTTTTTGGGAAAAAGCCCACTGCCTATATAGCCAGTATACCTCTTTCCCTGCCTCACCAGTACTGCCCCTATACTGAGTAAAATGACTGCAGACTGAGGATGCTATGGTCTGCACGCCCGATATACAAAAAAAAAAAACAATTGTGCAACACTGCTCATAGCAGCCTCAACAGTACTGCACACGGTCAGATGTGACCCTAAGAAGGACCGTTGGGGTTCTTGAAGACTAAAATAACTCCTAACGCTCTCCCTATAGAAGCAGCATCAGCAGCACTGTCCCTGATCTCTGTCAGAATGCATCTGTGGCGAGCCGCGCTCCGGGCAGATTTATATACTCGGGTGACACCTGATCTCGCCAGCCACTCACTGCAGAGGGGTGGTATAGGGCTTGAACGTCGCAGGGGGAAGTTGTAATGCCTTCCATGTCTTTCTATTGGCCAGAAAAGCTCGCAAATTTCTCAGAGATGAAAGTGAAAGTAACTCGAACATCGCGTGGTGCTCATCTCGAGTAACGAGCATCTCGAACACCCTAATACTCGAACGAGTATCAAGCTCGGACGAGTACGCTCGCTCATCTCTAGTTAAAGCGTATTATACTCAGCTTGGCTAATACTCAGGTATATACAGTATATGTTCTGGAAAGTATCCCTCCAAAACGATAGAGCGCTCCTTCTGTAGACATGTAAACTTGCTGCAGCTTCAGTGTTCCGCACAGTATCTTGCAACTTCTCTGTGTTGTGCTAGGCTAGAAAATGGCTGCTACCGTGTTTCCACAAAAATAAGACCCTGTCTTATACTAATTTTTGCTCCAAAAGAGGCACTAGATCTTATTTTCAGGGAATGTCTTATTTTACTTACTTAGCAGCTACGGTCCGCGTCCCTCCTGCTGGTCTCTGAAGTTCCGTCGCTCCGCCACACATCCTGCACTCCATGGCAGCTGACAGAACAGCACTGCCTGGTCACAGGGTTCATAAATCCCACCTCTAGGAAGCGATGGCTCTGATTAATTTAGCGAGCACTGCTCTCAACCAATGAATGCAATGCTCACTGAGCCAACATGACAGCCTTCAGCCAAGCACAGCCGTCGCATTGGTTCAGTGAGCACTGCATGGATTGGCTGAGAGCAGCACTCACTGAAACAATTAAAGCCATCGCTTCCTGGAGGCAGGATTTTTGAACCCCGTGACAAGGAAGTGATGTTCTGTTGGCAGCCGAGGAGTACAGGACGCACGGCAGTTCTACGGAACTTCAGAGACCAGCAGGAGGGACCTGGACCGTGCCTCCTAGGTATTCATGTTTTTTTACGTAGTCTAGCTAGGGATTATTTTTGGGGTAGGGCTTATATTTCAAGCCTACTTGAAAACAGCCAAAAATCAGGGTAGGGTTTATTTTCAGGGTTGGGCTTATTTTTGGGAAAACACGGTAGTAACACAGTGGCTAAGTTATGTATGGCATGGGTCATGTGATGCAGGCATCCAATAAAAGTGCCGCCCATATGCAAAATGGAGGACACATCTGGTGACATTATCAAAGTGCCCTGCCTGTTGATCAGCTACATGCTGTCCTGCCTTAGTATACCTTATAGAAAGGTTAGTTTTCCCATGTTTTTTGCCAAAAATCAGGTTGGGCTGAGCCAAACCAATTTTGCAAAGATCGGTCCGATTTTATCACTTAGGCTTATCATGACGTGCAACAATACATCCGGGGATGGACGCCCGCCCTGGATTCCACAATGCAAATATGCCCGTGTGCAAGCGGTCTAAAAGTAGGTGACAAGAGTCTTGTTAAGCAGCTGACAGTCATCCTGTGTAAAACCAGCCTTACCCTCAGGGTATCCTTGCATCTTTGCATTGTCTGGGACCCAAGAACAACACCTGGGGTAATTTGTCTTTTTATCCTTTCTATAGTAATACGGTATTTGGCAACATAATTTCAAGCAAATGGTTTGGCTGTGATGAACACAAACCTTCTGATCGCAGATCCTGGAGAAAATGTAATACCTGTTGGGGAACCCACGGCGCAGGTGGAATAAGAGATGGAGCACAGAATCTGAAAATCAACCATAGCTTTACTTGGCAGCTGTTTCAGTAATACAGTCACTGTGCAGGAAGCAGAGGTTCTTCACTTGAATTCGACAATTTAGAGTTCTGCATTACAGTCCACTTTTCTACTTCTTGCTACACCAGTGGGAACAAGTTCAGTTTTTAGCATAAATACAGGCTTGTTGTAAATGGTCGCATATCTCAAAAATGCAGAGTTACTTACTAGAGATGAGCGAGTATACTCGCTAAGGCCAACTACTTGAGCGAGTAGTGCCTTAGCCGAGTATCCTCCCGCTCGTCTCTAAAGATTCGGGGGCCGGCGGGGGCCGGGGAGCGGCGGGGGAGAGCGGGGAGGAACGGAGATCTCTCTCTCCCTCTCTACCCCCCGCTCCCACCTGCTCACCGCCGCAACTCACCTGTCACCCGCGCCAGCAGCCAAATCTTTACAGACGAGCTGGAGGATACTCGGATAAGGCACTACTCGCTTGAGTAGTTAGCCTTAGCGAGTATACTCGCTCATCTCTATTACCTACCTATTTTGTACCCCACTTCCTACAAGGTGACGCTCCCTAAGCTGACCAGGACTGCAAGCCAACAGTACTAGCCACTGAGATGATGTGTTTCTTCCTTCTCCAAAGGGAGAACATGCAAACTCCATGCACATGTTGCCCTTGGTCAGCCTTAAACCTAGAATTTCAGCACTGCAAGACAGTAGTGCTAACCACTGAGCCACCATGCTTCTTCTGCCTGAAGAAAGACAAACACAGGGAGAACATATAAACTCCATGCAGATCTTGTCCTTGGTCAGATTTGAACCTAGGATAGGAGGAAGAAGAGGATATGGGGGAACCTAGATATCAATAAACAACCCACTGACTTTAATAGGAAGATGTGATGATTGTGTTGCATCATTGTGCAGGGAAGGGGAGGAAAGAAGAGGAACCCACAGGTGTTCTCACCTATTAATTGTCAATGGTGGATCCTGTGTTGTCTGCCTTCAGATTTATTATTGAAGTGTTCACCTTCATTGTATCCCTGTCTGATGACAGGGAGGTGACTGTAACCTGAAGCTCCTGGTCCCCAATGTAAACCCTCATCTACCATGTTCCAATTTATAACCCCATTGTCTTAAGTGTCAAAGGGGCCTTTTTGATCCCTCAGGCACCACGGCATGGGTGCAAGTGGTACCACTGCAGCTCCTTTAGTTATGACCCTAGCTGTCCCCCCTACCATGGTAAACAGCACAAGCTAAAACATGACAGTAAATGTGAGCTTACAGTGAAAACTCAACATCCAGTGTGAAAGCTCTAATATTTAAGGATTTGACAAGGAAAATTACATAAAAGAAAACTTCACCAAAACTAAAAAAGTGAACACAAAAACTTTGCTTCAGCAATAGAACAGTACATTCTCTTTCATAAAAAAACCATATAGAAATTGCAGTCTTAGTCTGTGATGGAACAATAAGGAACTCTGTCTGTTACACAGTAACGGTTATAATAGGGATCCATCATGTGAGAACGAACAAAAGGAAATAATAGAAAAGTAGAAAATAGAATAAAAAACAATATAAATAAAGAATAAAACAATCATCTTTATTTAGCGGACACCCACACATGGTTTTGCTAGTGAAATTAAATTTGAAGAAATCTGATATATATATATATATATATATATATATATATATATAAAATATATATATATATATATATATATATATATTATTTATTTATTTTTTTTGGGGGGGGGGGTGACTTTAAATCCTTTTTTTATTAGGAAGGCATCGGCCTCGTCATCTTCTGCATTTTTCCTCTTTAATGAAATGGATTTTACATTATAAAACTCTGTTTTCAATTATTTTTAATTACCGCTTTCTTGTCACTTTCGCTTTTCACATTTACAGTTTTTACTGACACCTCTCGGAATTTAAGCGCTCCGTCCGGGAACAATGAAGTGGCGAATAGCCGGTCATTTAATACAACACTGAAATGGACTCTGGATTAATTTGTTTTTGATGCTTTGAGTTGATTTTTTAGCTGTTTTAAGCAGAATAAGTTATTTTATTATAGGAGCAAAAAAAGCAAATTGTCAGCAAATGTTTGTATGGAAATCCAGTAACGAGTCTTGTAGCTATTTGAGTTTAATGTCGCTCCAGTCATTATTACTTCTTGTATTATTATAACGTTTTTGGATGTTAATAACATCTAAAGGAAATTTAAAGTCGACCAGAAGATAATCGGTTTAATTAAGTCAATGACAGGATCTGGCAAATGTAAATCAAGCTTCAAACCTAGGCAAATAATAAATAATTAATACACATCTATAAGCGCACGGGGGGGGGGGTGTCATATTTATCAACATAATCTTTAATTTAAACATATAGATACATAAATAATAAGAATTAATGTCAAGCTGAAAAAACCATATGTTCATCCAGTAAGCCTATTATCCTGCAATGTTGATCCAGAGAAAGGTAAAACAAACCCCATGAGGTAGAAGTCAATTACCCGCATCTTAGGAAAACAAAATTTCTTCCCAACTCCAATTTGGCAATCAGAATAATCTCTGAATCACCGACCCTTCCGAGAAATCAGTGTTATAACATGTAATATTGTTACACTGAAGAAAGGCATCCAGGCCCCTCTTGTGCTCTTTTATCGAGTTTGCCATCACCACATCCTCAGGCAGAGAGTTCCATAGTCTCACTGCTCTTACAGTAAAGAACCCCCTTCTATGTTGTGTAGAAATGCCAGGGGGGTACTTTGTCACTCATATGGTGCTACAAATCAAGGATGGTAGCTGGTAATGTGGATTAGCATGGAGCATCATGTTGTGGAAGGTGTCTGTGTCCACTAGTCTGAAGGGCAACTACAGAAGCGGAAGAGGGAGCAGGATGAGTCCGACTCTCTGCTCTCTGGCCCAGGTGGGCTCTCCAAGGCAGCGGGTGGTGGGACATCATGTGACTGATTATACATGTTGTGTTTGAGGCATCCCAACTGGTGGTGTACTGTTACGGAGAAGAACACAGGGATGTTCTTGAGATAGTTGTCTATGATCTCCCTCTGGCGATGGCGGCAAAAGTTGCACGCACGTGCAAAAAATAAAACAAGGAAAAATGTAGAGATGGTGGCAATAAATTTCCATGGTATTTTCATGTGACGCCAGTACCTATTTTCCAGTAGTTAGTCACTCATCGGTAAATAAGAGTCCACACAAAGTTAGTTTTCAAAAGCAGAGTTACACTGTTTCCTTTACTAACGTTATTCAACCTTGATTTTCCAAGGATAAAGCAAGACGATGGTTTAGAAACAACACTTTCTTCCTGACTTGTCCTCAGCCCAAGCTATCTGAAGTAACAATTCCCTGGGGTACTCTCCTGATACGACATTCCTCTCACTACTCCTGTCTCTTGCCCTTCAGTTGTCCAGCTGCACATCTCCGCTGGCACTCCCCTAAGCTATTGCCTATTAGTGTAGTCCTGCTGTTTGCATCTCACAGAATGTGAGACGTACCCACGTCTCTGTGGGGCCAGAAGTATGAATCTGCTTCAGCCTCACGCTGACACGTACTCCTCCACTGACTGCATTTCTACAACCTCTCTCTCCTTCTAGCTCCGCCCTCCTCCTACTCTCTCCTCGCAACACTACACACAACTCACAGGTTAACAGGAAGGGGGGGAATGGCAACAAGACAGATTATTAGTACTTTTACAAGATATACTCTTTTATTGAGTTCACCATCACCACGTCCTCAGGCAGAGTTCCACAGTCTCCCTGCTCTTACAGTAAAGAACCCCTTTCTATGTTGTACAGAAACCTTCTTTCCTCTAGATGTAGAGAGCACACTCTTGTTACAGTCACAGTCCTGGGTATAATAGATGATGGGAGAGTTCTCTGTACTAACCCCTAATATATCTATACATAGTTATTAGAGCGCCACCTTGTTACAGTCCTGGGTATAATATATGAAGGGAGAGATCTCTGTATTACCCCCTGATATATTTAAACATAGTTGCTCCGACATCAGTTTATAGTTCCTCAAACTATAATCAAACCCTCATTCATTCTCTCATGGGAAAAGGAGCTGGGTCTCTCCCTGTCACCAACTGAGATCAAATCAATTTTGGTCACCTCATTCGGTCTCTCACCATGTATTTTAGCCCAGTAATCTCACTATAAACTTCTTGTACGCTGGTAAAAAACACAACAGTGGCTTTTTGCATACAGATTGGCTACACATAACAGATGCTGGAGATATGATGCGAAAGTTGGTTCATATCTGCATATTTGGTGGACCTGTGGGAAGTTGGCTGCCTTCTGGAAGGGAGTAGAAGAGGTGCTGGGAAAGACTAAACAGAACTTTGTTCTCACGCCTGAGATGGTTTTCCTGTGGAGGCCATCCAAAGTTTTTCACCCATTTAGAGACAGGCTGATAGCCCACTTGATAGACGCGGCTAAAGCTCTGATCTCGCTGCACTGGCGTTGTGAACCCCCCCCCCCCCCCCCCTCCTAATTCACTGGAAGGAGAACGTCGACCGGATTTATAACCTCGAGGAGTTGGCAAGTTGGCACAACAACACACATGACAAATTTATAAGAATATGGCACGCTTGGCGTAACCTGAGGCTCTTAGACGTTCTATCTCAGTAATCAGAGTCCTATTCCCTTTACCTCGAACCCCCCTGATTCCCCCTCCTTCCTTCCCCTTTTTCCCCCTTTCCTCCTTACCCTCAAGAGATTAAAATATGCTTATGTTACTTTTGTTCTGGATTATGATTTTCTCCAGCAGGCTTTGGGGTATTTTGCCGCTTCCAAATTATATCGTGTGCACACATCATCGAACCAGATCAGACACAAGTGCTGGTCTAAAACTGGGAGAGTCTCTACAATGTATAGAGGCTCAAGCCTTTTATTATAACACATGACAACCGCCCTTCAATGGGCGTGCAACAGATTACATCAGTAACATATAAGATTCTCATTTGTCGGATCATATAGAATCTCCCACCTCTCTGCCCACCCTCCCTCACGTCCGCCATAGTATGGACTTTGTCTTCTTTAGCATGCAGACAGCCTTAAGCAGTTTCTGTGTATGTGGCAACCCATTGTTTAACTAGCTTGTATGAGGAGTGGAAGGGGGCCTAGGTAAACACTCAGTATTAAACACAGGATATACACATAACACTATAGCCCTTAACTCTTAGAGGTCTCTTGTGCAATCCCTATGTACTTAGCTAACATTAACATCATACATCCATTGTCTAGCAAATACCATGATTAGATTGTGTGTGTGTCCTTTAAACTCCTGAGCTAAAAGTCATTACAATAGCAAAATACATTTACGTTATACAAATCGATAGACATTTTATACGAAATAATCATCATTTCTATCACAATCCCCCCTTAAAATGTCTATCCTCTAATTCTCTATCTAATTTTCACAGTTCTCTGCGCTATATAACTGGAGCGCGTTGAAGGTTCGTTTTAGGGTCTTCAAGGGGGTGTAGGACTTGTCCACTCCTTCTGGGGATGCATCCAGCGAACTCATGGTGGGAGTGGCTTTTCCAGCATCAGTTTCACAGGTCTCTCTGACACAGGGGATAACACAGCAGACTAGAACAGGAAAGATAACCATTAGTTCACATACAACAGCGACGCCCGTCTGTGCCAGGATCCTTTACCACCCGCTCATCCATGGCGAGTGCTGGTCCCAAAAGTTAGCTCTTTTTAGTCAGTGCGGTCAGCTTCTTAATGGCAACTGCGTCTTTACCCGCGGGTCACGTGTCGTCTAGGATGTAGGTACAACAAGTCTCCCCTATCATCTTACAGACACTCCCCTTTTTAGCTAAAGTCATATTTAAGGTCATTCTATTTTGAAAAGTCATAGTCGAGGTAGGTCCTATTGGTCGACTAGTCCCTATAAGGCGACTCTAGTATAATTTATAAACCGCTGCTAATTATAATAAACATAATTAATCCAATCAATGTTTATTTACCATAATGATCAGGAAAATGGACTCGATTGTAGTTTTTCACTTGGTCTCTAATTTTTAAAACTTGTCAGGTACCCCCCTTGGCTATCCTATGATGTCAATGTATACGTGTAGATCAAAACTACCACCAGGGGTCTCTCTTCTCGCTCTAGTATAATGTTACAATACTAGTAGCGTGCACAGGTACGCACGGCGTGGGACTCCCTAATCTTCACCCACACCAATGTCCCTCCTGGAGATATCACAGTTATAGACTAAAATGTATATACTTTAATGGAAATTTAACTTAAAAACATGAATGGGCTCACACACATGCGTATCGCATGGACGAACAAAACAACCACACAAAAACACAAAGGTCGCCTCTTCCTTATCTCAGGAAACTTATGGAGGCTAGAAAAATCAATATTGATAAAGGACTACTAATGTTATGTCCTCTATTTTTTATTTGTATCACATAGGAGGTAGGAGGAAGGCTCTATCTGCTGTAGGGCGCCTGTAAGTATAATGCCCCCCGCAGAGTATTTTAGGTAGGGAACCTCTTCCTAACAAAAATTCGCCCCTCTGTGATTACAATATAGCGCTTAGCGCATGACGAGATGGTTCAAATAGGAGAAACTCCAAGAGAACTAGACCCTTATGCGCAAGAATTACGGTGCAGACCAGGGTTATTCAATTGCAGTATGCTCGGCTCAACGCGTTTCCCCACACGAATGTGGTTCATCAGGAGCACATATATTTTGAAGAAAGAATGATAAATCAGGATGATAACTGATTCTGCTTTTTGTTGTTTTTTCGTGATAAATAGATATTTTAAAATATTAGAACAGGGTGGCTTGGGAAAGCGCAATTTATGTGCTCGATCATATATAGACTGGATCACAGCATCTGATTTATTCAGGACAATTTCGAGCACTAAATCGCCATGGCGTATCTCTATAGCCAAGTTCTTGGGAAATCCACACAATGGATAGCTATAGTGACAAATAACAGTACAGCTAGGGCTGAATGCGATTCACCACAAAAAGCCCACAAGTAGATCTTGCCCAGAACTAGGTATTGATTGCCGCAGGCAAAAGAAGTTGTTGCAGAGATAAATGCAACAGCCCCAAAAAGGCTAATAAGCCCTAGAGATTTTTTGACCCTTATTTGGTGTATTAGCTGCAGATGGTGCAGCCAATTTCAAGAGTCAGCAGCTCATGAGCAGCAAATGGTTGTTGCAGAGATAAATGCAACAGCCCCAAAAAGGCTAATAAGCCCTAGAGATTTTTTGACCCTTATTTGGTGTATTAGCTGCAGATGGTGCAGCCAATTTCAAGAGTCAGCAGCTCATGAACAGCAAATAGTTCTATCATAAAACCCAGTGAGGGTATTAGAGGAGCTATCTAATAGAGCCTGCAAGTAGATGTCAGATATCTAATTCGCCAAAGTATCCCTAAAAGCACCCAATAATAGAAAAACAAATAAATAAAAGGATAGAGCCTGTGGCTCTGATGGTGAGCCACAGGAGTAATGCTGGATTGACTGGAAGTGTGCCCATATATAGTAACTTACTGGAACGCCCCAAGGGAGGGGATTGTAATATGGCCCAATCACTGTTGTCCAGAAAGGACAGGGGCCGGACTATCATAATTATATTATGTAACTCGATCGTAGTGCAAATAGGAGGATGCTGACTCACATATATGAATGACAGACAAGTTCAGAGTGACTAAAAACAAGTCTGATCACTTGTCTGAAGCCTTGATTGTTGGATAGTCTTCATAGTAGCTCCGCCGGTCATGTGATCGCTATGTAGATCACATGAATGGGAACAAAGTCCCATTGCTAGTAAGGGCAAAGGAGCAGTTCTGGCAGCTGTGATTGCAGATGACAGAAACAGAAGAGGATAAATAGCAGCAATAAACTTTGCACTTTAATTGTATAGTTTAATAAAGATATTAATATTGTATATTCTCAGATTTAGAACATAAAGAGCAATATGTAGTTTACGATAGGTCTTGATATTTTAGCAATTAGATATACATAATCCAGTAAGGCATACTAATAATGATGAAATTGATATTAGATAATCAGACAAAATGAATGATTCCCATGATAGGGTATTAAGAAGCCGAGCGAAGGGCAGGGGCGGTTTGTCAGAATCTCAGATATATAAGTAACATCGAGGAGAGTATATCAGATGATTTTGCATTATAAGAAGCAGTTAAAGCATAGGCTTTCGTTCAAGCCAGAAGGACTGAGGCTATTCATACGAAAGATCCAAGATGCTTCTTTCTGCAAAAGGCGTTGATCTACATTTCCTCGTCTACCGTGTGTGCGCAAAAGCTCAATGCCTTGAAATTTTACGGACTGTGCATCCCCATTGTGTGCCAGCCAAATATGATCCGCAAGAGGTGTGGATTCGTGTCTTTGGATGTTACCAACATGACCAAGAATCCTACGGCGAAATTCCTGGATTGTCTTTCCAATGTAGTTTTTCGGGCACGGACACGTAGCCATGTATATGATATTTCTGGTCTTGCAATTGATAAAGTCATGGCAATTGTACGTGCGATTAGAGACAGCACAGGTAAAGGAACTTGACTTGTGGATAAATGGACAGGCAGCACAGGAGTGACACGGAAAAGTTCCTCGTGGTCGATTTGACCCTAACCAGGTCACTTTGGAAGCATCAGGTGATAAATGGCTTTTGACGAGGTGGTCTTTTAAATTATGACCACGTCTGTATGTTATACACGGTTTAGGGGAAATGTAGTCTCTGATGTCATGGTCATTCTTCAGAATGTCCCAATAGTGAGATAATATCTCGCGTATCTGGAAGCAAGCGGTGTCATAGGTACCTATCACTCTAGAAGAGTGATCGGTAGAGCGTATTCGTGGTGTTAGTAGTTTGGTACGCTGTTGTTGAGACGCATAGTGGTAAGCCTGCAAAATTGTTTCTTCGGGGTACCCTCTTAAACTAAAGCGTTGCATCAGTTTTTGGCTCTCTTGATGGAATGCAGTTTCATCGGAACAATTCCGTCGTAAACGAAGGAATTGTCCCTTCGGAATACCACGTTTTAAAGGGAGGGGATGGTGACTCTGCCACCCCAATAGACTATTGGTAGCAGTCTTTTTCCTATACAAGGTAGATGAGATGGTACCATCCTCATTTTTGGAGATCTGAATGTCCAAGAAGGGTAATGTAGTAGAGTTAGTCTCACTGGTTACGTGTAGGTTGAGGGTGTTGGTGTTTAATACGTTGACAAAAGAATCGAAGGAGGTGGATGTACCTTTCCATAGAATGAAGATATCATCTATGTATCGTAACCAGAGTACGATGTTGTCTGACCATTGTGAGTTATTGTAGATGACCTTTTCCTCCCACCAGCCCAGGTACAGATTAGCATAGGATGGGGCACATGGCGTCCCCATCGCTGTACCCCTGAGCTGGTGGAAGTACTCGGAGTCAAACACAAAATAGTTGTGTTTAAGAATAAACTCTAGTAGGTCAATGACACACTGATTGTGACTCTCAAAATGTACACCTCTTTGCTGGAGGAAAAAAGATACTGCCGTCAGGCCACCTTCGTGAGGGATAGAGCTGTATAGTGCTTCAATATCCAATGATGCTAATATGACGTCTGATTCAATAGTGATGCCCTCGAGGATCCTCAAAATGTCCATTGTATCTCTGACATATGACCTTAGCGATAAGACATAAGGACGTAAGATCTTATCAACATATAAACTGATGTTCTGGGTAAGATTATTTACCCCAGAGACAATGGGACGTCCCTTGATGGGATTCGTACCTTTATGTACCTTCGGTAATGCGTAAAATGTAGCAATAGTAGGAGACGAAGAGTACATAAAGCGATATTCGTTAACGTCAATATTGCCACTGGTCAGTTTTTGTTGCAACAAGTTACGTAGCTGCATCAGGAACAGATTAGTAGGATCACTCGAAAGGGTGCTATATGTAGCAGAGTCATTCAAAAGTCGGCGACACATGTCCACGTATTGTGATCTATTAAGTACTACCACATTACCCCCTTTATCCGCTTGCTTTATAATGATCTTAGGGTTTTTTCCCAGAGTTTTTAACGCCTTGATTTCTCCTTGAGTCAGATTAGAGTTTGGTTTATGATTGGTAGTTAGAGTTTTCAGATCATTTTTCACCAATTTCTCGAATATATCGATTTCGGGACTATGAAGAGACGGAGGATTACTTTTGCTAGATGGTTTAAGGTCCGTAAAAGGACCAGAACCCAAAGTTCTAGAGTTTTCGTCCTCAAGGTCTTGTAACATCTGAAGACCCTGAAGATCCGATAGATCCAGGCCCAATTCTTTAAGATGTTCTCTGTTTTTGATGGCAAAAAACTTTTTCCATCTTAATTTGCGAGTGAAGAGGGAGATGTCCTTCGTCCACACGAACGGATCAAAGCGGGTCGTGGGGACGAAGGACAGCCCCCTCTCCAACAAGCGCAACTCCTGCAACGACAGGTTGTGGTCGGACAGGTTGACCACCTTCAACCTATCTTCAATAGGAATTGAGTCTGTCTCAGTTATATGGGTCATATGAGAAATCACTCCTATATTGTCTCTCGAATCTAGTTGAGAGATGGGAGATTGGGGATTAGTTGGTTGTGTCATTGGGTAATAGGCGGTTCTCGTCGCCCCCTCAAAAAATATTGGGATATAGGAGGTTCGGCAAATACTCCTTCTTGCGGTTTTCTACCACGGTTTCTATTTCTGGGTTGAAACCGTGTCTTGAAACAACGCGATGTTAAACGGTTGGAGGGTACCAGTTCACTCTCAGACAGATCCGAAGACCTAGGATCTGTCTCAGAGCGGCCTGAGGTGTTGGTGTAAGCCCTGTTATCCTTAAAATCAAGGAGATCACGATTAAACTGTGTGTGTTTCCTGTCCTTGATTTGTGTCGTGAATTTTTCAATGTTAGTATACAGGACCTTCTCTTTAATAGAGAACTCAGGATCAGAACTGAATGCTTTAACTCGTTCTATCTGCTCCTCCAATTTTTTTTGGAAATCAGTTTAATCGTGATCTCCTTGATTTTAAGGATAACAGGGCTTACACCAACACCTCAGGCCGCTCTGAGACAGATCCTAGTTCTTCGGATCTGTCTGAGAGTGAACTGGTACCCTCCAACCGTTTAACATCGCGTCGTTTCAAGACACGGTTTCAACCCAGAAATAGAAACCGTGGTAGAAAACCGCAAGAAGGAGTATTTGCCGAACCTCCTATATCCCAATATTTTTTGAGGGGGCGACGAGAACCGCCTATTACCCAATGACACAACCAACTAATCCCCAATCTCCCATCTCTCAACTAGATTCGAGAGACAATATAGGAGTGATTTCTCATATGACCCATATAACTGAGACAGACTCAATTCCTATTGAAGATAGGTTGAAGGTGGTCAACCTGTCCGACCACAACCTGTCGTTGCAGGAGTTGCGCTTGTTGGAGAGGGGGCTGTCCTTCGTCCCCACGACCCGCTTTGATCCGTTCGTGTGGACGAAGGACATCTCCCTCTTCACTCGCAAATTAAGATGGAAAAAGTTTTTTGCCATCAAAAACAGAGAACATCTTAAAGAATTGGGCCTGGATCTATCGGATCTTCAGGGTCTTCAGATGTTACAAGACCTTGAGGACGAAAACTCTAGAACTTTGGGTTCTGGTCCTTTTACGGACCTTAAACCATCTAGCAAAAGTAATCCTCCGTCTCTTCATAGTCCCGAAATCGATATATTCGAGAAATTGGTGAAAAATGATCTGAAAACTCTAACTACCAATCATAAACCAAACTCTAATCTGACTCAAGGAGAAATCAAGGCGTTAAAAACTCTGGAAAAAAACCCTAAGATCATTATAAAGCAAGCGGATAAAGGGGGTAATGTGGTAGTACTTAATAGATCACAATACGTGGACATGTGTCGCCGACTTTTGAATGACTCTGCTACATATAGCACCCTTTCGAGTGATCCTACTAATCTGTTCCTGATGCAGCTACGTAACTTGTTGCAACAAAAACTGACCAGTGGCAATATTGACGTTAACGAATATCGCTTTATGTACTCTTCGTCTCCTACTATTGCTACATTTTACGCATTACCGAAGGTACATAAAGGTACGAATCCCATCAAGGGACGTCCCATTGTCTCTGGGGTAAATAATCTTACCCAGAACATCAGTTTATATGTTGATAAGATCTTACGTCCTTATGTCTTATCGCTAAGGTCATATGTCAGAGATACAATGGACATTTTGAGGATCCTCGAGGGCATCACTATTGAATCAGACGTCATATTAGCATCATTGGATATTGAAGCACTATACAGCTCTATCCCTCACGAAGGTGGCCTGACGGCAGTATCTTTTTTCCTCCAGCAAAGAGGTGTACATTTTGAGAGTCACAATCAGTGTGTCATTGACCTACTAGAGTTTATTCTTAAACACAACTATTTTGTGTTTGACTCCGAGTACTTCCACCAGCTCAGGGGTACAGCGATGGGGACGCCATGTGCCCCATCCTATGCTAATCTGTACCTGGGCTGGTGGGAGGAAAAGGTCATCTACAATAACTCACAATGGTCAGACAACATCGTACTCTGGTTACGATACATAGATGATATCTTCATTCTATGGAAAGGTACATCCACCTCCTTCGATTCTTTTGTCAACGTATTAAACACCAACACCCTCAACCTACGCGTAACCAGTGAGACTAACTCTACTACATTACCCTTCTTGGACATTCAGATCTCCAAAAATGAGGATGGTACCATCTCATCTACCTTGTATAGGAAAAAGACTGCTACCAATAGTCTATTGGGGTGGCAGAGTCACCATCCCCTCCCTTTAAAACGTGGTATTCCGAAGGGACAATTCCTTCGTTTACGACGGAATTGTTCCGATGAAACTGCATTCCATCAAGAGAGCCAAAAACTGATGCAACGCTTTAGTTTAAGAGGGTACCCCGAAGAAACAATTTTGCAGGCTTACCACTATGCGTCTCAACAACAGCGTACCAAACTACTAACACCACGAATACGCTCTACCGATCACTCTTCTAGAGTGATAGGTACCTATGACACCGCTTGCTTCCAGATACGCGAGATATTATCTCACTATTGGGACATTCTGAAGAATGACCATGACATCAGAGACTACATTTCCCCTAAACCGTGTATAACATACAGACGTGGTCATAATTTAAAAGACCACCTCGTCAAAAGCCATTTATCACCTGATGCTTCCAAAGTGACCTGGTTAGGGTCAAATCGACCACGAGGAACTTTTCCGTGTCACTCCTGTGCTGCCTGTCCATTTATCCACAAGTCAAGTTCCTTTACCTGTGCTGTCTCTAATCGCACGTACAATTGCCATGACTTTATCAATTGCAAGACCAGAAATATCATATACATGGCTACGTGTCCGTGCCCGAAAAACTACATTGGAAAGACAATCCAGGAATTTCGCCGTAGGATTCTTGGTCATGTTGGTAACATCCAAAGACACGAATCCACACCTCTTGCGGATCATATTTGGCTGGCACACAATGGGGATGCACAGTCCGTAAAATTTCAAGGCATTGAGCTTTTGCGCACACACGGTAGACGAGGAAATGTAGATCAACGCCTTTTGCAGAAAGAAGCATCTTGGATCTTTCGTATGAATAGCCTCAGTCCTTCTGGCTTGAACGAAAGCCTATGCTTTAAGGCCTCCTTCCCACGAGCGTGACGGGCTCCGCAGCGTAATATTCCGCTGCGAAGCCCGTCACGGCGCCCCCCAGAGCCCCTATACTTACCTGCGGGAGATAGCGTGAAATCGCTTCCCCGCCCACCGCCGCGCGTCACCGCCCGTCACCGCCCACCGCCCTCGCGTCACCAGCCGTGTCACGTGCACGGCCGGCCGTGTCACGTGACACGGCCGGACCGCGTCATTTGGCGTCATATGACGCTCGGCGGTGGGCGGGAAAGCGTTTTTTCACGCTATCTCCCGCTGGTTACAGCGGGAGATAGCGTGAATGGACGGCTTCCATTGACTGCAATGGAAGCCGTCAGTGCGTACAGCCCGTCCTCACCCGCAGAAAATAGAGCATGCTGCGGGTGAGGACGGGAGAAATCGCGGTGCGTAATTCCGCGGTGGAATTACGCATCGTGAGCATTGTGCTATTAGGTTCAATAGAACCTAATAGCTGCGGGCAACGCAGCGGATTTTCGCCGCGAATTACGCGGCGGAAATCCGTTCGTGGGAAGGAGGCCTAACTGCTTCTTATAATGCAAAATCATCTGATATACTCTCCTCGATGTTACTTATATATCTGAGATTCTGACAAACCGCCCCTGCCCTTCGCTCGGCTTCTTAATACCCTATCATGGGAATCATTCATTTTGTCTGATTATCTAATATCAATTTCATGATTATTAGTATGCCTTACTGGATTATGTATATCTAATTGCTAAAATATCAAGACCTATCGTAAACTACATATTGCTCTTTATGTTCTAAATCTGAGAATATACAATATTAATATCTTTATTAAACTATACAATTAAAGTGCAAAGTTTATTGCTGCTATTTATCCTCTTCTGTTTCTGTCATCTGCAATCACAGCTGCCAGAACTGCTCCTTTGCCCTTACTAGCAATGGGACTTTGTTCCCATTCATGTGATCTACATAGCGATCACATGACCGGCGGAGCTACTATGAAGACTATCCAACAATCAAGGCTTCAGACAAGTGATCAGACTTGTTTTTAGTCACTCTGAACTTGTCTGTCATTCATATATGTGAGTCAGCATCCTCCTATTTGCACTACGATCGAGTTACATAATATAATTATGATAGTCCGGCCCCTGTCCTTTCTGGACAACAGTGATTGGGCCATATTACAATCCCCTCCCTTGGGGCGTTCCAGTAAGTTACTATATATGGGCACACTTCCAGTCAATCCAGCATTACTCCTGTGGCTCACCATCAGAGCCACAGGCTCTATCCTTTTATTTATTTGTTTTTCTATTATTGGGTGCTTTTAGGGATACTTTGGCGAATTAGATATCTGACATCTACTTGCAGGCTCTATTAGATAGCTCCTCTAATACCCTCACTGGGTTTTATGATAGAACTATTTGCTGTTCATGAGCTGCTGACTCTTGAAATTGGCTGCACCATCTGCAGCTAATACACCAAATAAGGGTCAAAAAATCTCTAGGGCTTATTAGCCTTTTTGGGGCTGTTGCATTTATCTCTGCAACAACCATTTGCTGCTCATGAGCTGCTGACTCTTGAAATTGGCTGCACCATCTGCAGCTAATACACCAAATAAACTTGTCACCGAAAGGACCAAAAATAATAAAACTTAGCTTTTATTGATTTTTAAATAATAAAAAGGCGTCCTTATATTTTCTCATATGTGCTAGAAGTCACACAATAATTAAAAACAGTAGGGCTTAGATATATAGATGAACACTGCTCTGTCCCCACAATCTAGGTGCATTAGCCGGGAATCGAACCCGGGCCTCCCGCGTGGCAGGCAAGAATTCTACCACTTCTACCACTTTTGTATTCCCTGATGTCTTATTCTATCCAGGGTTACTCAGATTTCTATTTGTCAATGACTTGCACCACCAGATGTTTATTAAAGTGTGGTGAAGCACTCACTGTCAGTGACCTTGAACACTTTTAGTTCTCTATCACAGGGTAGGCCTGATGTCCTCTGATTAGTCACGGTACAGTGATGTCTGTTAATTTACAGTCAGTAATATTGTACCTGACACACACATTTACTAGTACTGTCGTCCCATTTATAACAGTTGCTCATTAATATTGCTTGGGTCGTATTTGTTCTTATTATTTCTAGAACAATATCGCGGTGATTGATTTATATAGAAATCACCCCGATATGTCACCATTAGGTGTTAAGTCCGGAGTATGTTTTTGTATAACGCAGACCCAAGCTTATATTGGCTTGATACTCTATGGTATTCCCTTATGCCTATAACTGATCGCATGAGCCATTCATTTCTTATGGCTCATGTGATTATATACCAAGGTTAATTGCAACCAGACGACAGTTTCAGTGATTATCAAGGATAGAGATAAGTTGTTCCAAATAATAATGTGTTTTCAATATGTTCTCTCTCCTACTTATACATAGGCTCTATTCCGGAGAGATGATGCTCCCACTTGTATAAGTGATTATTACAGGTAGAACGTATATAAGATGAATAAAGACAGTGGCTGCATTAAATGGAACAGTTGCAGTATTCATCTATGAGCTACTCATCCTTCAGGATTTAAATAGCTGCAATAAAATGCTCTGTCCCAACAATCTAGGTGCATTGGCCAGGAATCGAACCCGGGCCTCCCGCGTGGCAGGTGAGAATTCTACCGCTTCTACCACTTTTGTATTCCCTGATGTCTTTTTCTATCCAGGGTTACTCAGATTTCTATTTGTCAATATGTTCTCTCTCCTACTTATACATAGGCTCTATTCCGGAGAGATGATGCTCCCACTTGTATAAGTGATTATTACAGGTAAAACATATATAAGATGAATAAAGACAGTGGCTGCATTAAATGGAACAGCTGCAGTATTCATCTATGAGCTACTCATCCTTCAGGATTTAAATAGCTGCAATAAAATGCACATAGATAGTTTGGTGGTAGCCCAGAATGAATTCTAGGCTATCACCTATATCCAATGCCCTTTTGGATAAATCTCTGTCTCTGCATATGCAGTCTGTTGTGATGCACCAACAGCTGCTGACTAGAGTAATAATGATAGACTCTGTCTGTTATAGTTGTAGTTGTATATGTCTACGTGGGTTGCATTATGATGAACATACAACCCCCACATAGATTAGTTCTTATGGAGAGAATCGGCCCATGGAACCTATCCCTCCCTCTCCATCTACGCGTTTCCACAACCTTGGAGATGGTTGCTTCCTCAGGATGGAGCTAACCTAACATGACCAGCCTCTCAGGCTGTCAGGATGTAAAATGAGCAGAGATGGTAAGTGTTGCTATCCCAAGGGTTCTTATACCCAAGGCTCCGCCTACTTCAGGGCGGGGCTTGTATTGTAGGAGTGAATCAGGCTGCAGTCCAATATGTCTCACATTTCCCTTGCGCTCATTTATATGCGCTTATTCGAGTATTACACTTGGCTCCTCCTCGCAACTCATCTGTAAGTGCTTCTTCGGGTGTTGCCTCCCCGCAGCGTGATCAGCGATCAAAGGACATGTCATAGAACGCAGCATGAGCTGCTCCGTTCTGACTGTCCGATCGCATGATGCCATAGCGTGCGGGGGGCGTGTCAGACCGAAGGCACGATCATGTGATGCCGTGACGTGCGGGGGGGGTGTCCGCTGGCCTGGCACTCCGATCACGTGACATCATGACGTTCGGAATGTCTATTGGCCTGATCATCCGGTCCCCTGCTCCTGTAAGTTACAGATGGGCGTGTCAGACCGAAGGCACGATCATGTGATGCCGTGACGCGCGGGGGGTGTGTTCCGCTGGCCTAGCACTCCGATCACGTGACATAATGATGCTCGGAGCGTCTATTGGCCTGATCATCCAGTCCCCCGCTCCTGTAAGTTACAGATGGTATTAAATATTCAACCAGCTGTCTCACAGGAGACTCTTAGGGATCGCAGCGAACATTTTAATCGTTCATTCGCCTAAACCTGTGACACATAGTTGGACATATTCCTCAGACTGGTAGTCACCCAGTCATACAACGCGCGGAAGATTGGTATCTTTACCGCACCTAGCGATTATCTCACCGAAATTGTGTGTCACTTCGGTTGTACACCTCAAGTGATATATCCGTTATAAGTAATTAGCATATTTTAGACTGCAGCATAATTATTCATGAACACTACAAAACGTTAGTAATCCACCGCCTGATTATATATGTGGCAAAAACATTTTCTCTGTTTTTGATATTATGAATCTCGCATTCTGTGACCAGACAGCTGATTCTCTCTCAAGATCAGAGTGTTTGCTTCATCCATAGGGGGTAATAATGGGAATCAATGTCTCATATATGCAAGGACGCATGCTTTATAGACGATGAGGTTTATTCTATTGTCAATATCATCAGTTTTTACGTGAGACCATCAGATCAACTTCATATCGATTCTTTTGGGGACATTAATCTCCTTTTACCTCATAGACGAGTCAAAAACAAATGTTACTCATCATTTAGGGATTACGGAGGAATTCCACTATATTGTCTCGCCAATCTTCAAACATCCCCTCTTCACTGTGGCCTAGTTTTAGTTCTGTATTATACTATTTTCAGACGAATGATGCAAAGGAGAGACATTCATTTAAACCCTTAGGATGGATGGTTTCAAGTCTATATATCCATCCGCACTCTTTTTGTAAAAGCTTCCGGTCCAGATTTCCTCTCCGTCCATTTGGCTTAATCATTTCAATTCCTCGGAAGGTAAGTACATCCGGATTGTTTCCGTGCTTGTCCCTAATATGGTTTGCCACACTAGTTTGTTCCCCCCGATTTATGTTCCCTATATGCGCTAATACCCTCCTGCGCAGTTGTTGAGTTGTTTTCCCTACATAATCGAGGGGGCAGGGACACGATGCTACGTAGACCACACCACTGGTTTTACAGTTGATGTAATCACGTATTTGATATACTTTTCTGGTCGCAGAGCTTACAAAAGATGATCCCCTTTGCATATATTTGCATGCCTTACAGCCTGCACATCTGAAAAAGCCTCTTCGTGGATTACCTGTTACCCAAGTTTGAAGTGTGTTTGGTGTTGATAGATGGCTCCTAACTAGTCGGTCCCTTAAATTCCTGCCCCTTTTGAAGGTTATCAGGGGTCTCTCAGGTAGGTATTGTGCTAGATCTTTATCTTTCAAAAGGATTCCCCAATGTTTGTTTAGAATCTGTCTTACTTCAGCTGAGTGATCGTCATAAGTACCGATTATCCTTATTTTGCTGTCTCCTTCTTTGCTACTTTTATGTTGCAATAAGGTTTCCCTATCCAGATTTTTTACGTGATCACTCGCTATTGAGATCACTTCTTCTGGATAGCCTCTCACTTCAAAACGATGTGCCATTTGCTTCATCTTTTCCTGGAAGTCTTCCTCCCGGGAACAATTCCGTCGCGTTCTAATCATTTGCCCCTTCGGAATCCCCTTCTTCAGGGGTATTGGGTGGTGGCTATTATAATGAAGCAAGGCATTCGTTGCAGTGGACTTACGAAAGATTGTTGTTTCCAGAGTTCCTCTTTCGGTCTTTTCAATACATAGATCCAAGAAATTGATGGATATTGAGTTAATCTCTGCCGTAAAAAACAGGTTCAGACTATTCCTGTTCAGGCGTTGGACAAACTCCAAAAATTTTTCTTCGGATCCGGTCCACAATATGAGGACGTCATCTATGAACCTAATCCATAGGTCCACAGATGACGTCCACTCCTCATTCTCCTCGCTGAAGACAGTTGTTTCCTCCCACCAGCCCAGGTACAGATTTGCATAGCTGGGGGCACAAGGGCTCCCCATAGCTGTGCCCCTGAGCTGGTGGAAGTGTCTTCCTTCGAAGAGGAAGAAATTTTTTTGCAATACGAATGAGAGGAGTTGAAGTAACAGATGGTTATGAGGTCGATATTGTATCCCTCTCTGGTCGAGATAGTATTTGGTAGCGCAGAGGCCCCCCTCATGGGGTATCGAACTATAGAGTGCCTCTACGTCCAAGCTGGCCAATTTGGTTTCAGATGATAAGGACAACCCTTGTAATTTTCTGAGGACATCAGTTGTGTCTTGAATGTATGTGGGTAAGGCCTCAACAAATGGTTTCAGTATCCTATCTAGGTATTTACTTACTCCCTGTGTGAGGCTATCAATACCCGACACAATCGGTCTACCTTTTAGTGGTGATAAACCCTTGTGCACCTTGGGTAGACTATAGAAGGTAGCCGTTTGAGGGTTTTGAGGTAAAAGGGCATGGAACTCCTTTTCTCCTAGCAGTCCTTCCTCCTTTGCTGATATTAAGATGTCCTTCAGTTCGCTTTGGAATCTATCTGTTGGGTCCCTTGGTAAGATCTCATAATTCTTTCTATCCTTTAGAATGTCCATGCACATTTTTTTATATTTCTCCAGGTCCATTATGACGATATTGCCCCCCTTGTCGGAGGGCTTTATGATAACTTTCGTGTCGCTTTCAAGTGACACCAGGGCCTTTTTTTCACCGGTAGTCAGGTTCTGATATTTGTACACCTTCTCCTTGCCCAGTCTAGCCAACTCTTCATTGACCATCCCCTCAAACAGGTCAACAAAGGGGGTTTCACCTATTGGTGCTGGGTTACTATTTTTAGATTTTAAATCCGTGAAGGGTCCATTACCAGGGATTCTTGTGTTTTCATTTTCAAGGGATTCCAAAGTCCTAAGGGCTTCCAAATCACTGAGATTTAACCCAAGTTCTTGACATTTTTTTCTATCTTGTAGTGAGAAATACTTTCTCCAACGCAATTTGCGTAGGAATAAGGATATATCGCGTGTCCAGCTGAATGCGTCATATTTATTCGTTGGAATGAACGTTAAGCCCTTTCTCAGAACAGATTTTTCATCATCCAATAGTTCTCTCGATGACAGATTCATTATTTGTAGTTCTTCTTCCCCTGAGGATGCTGATACTTCTGTATGGGAAGTGGTATTGCCATTTGGACCATTAAGTGATGTTCCTCTAGAGGTCCCAATGTTAGTTGCTATCTCAGTTGGTAAGGATAGTGCATTATGTGTAGATTTTGATGGTAGTGACAGTCCAGATTGTGAAGACACTCTGGGCCTACTGTATGCCTTTCTGTTCATTACGATGGAATGACCCCTGTCCCCCCTCTGTTTCGGGTCATGTACTGCATTATAGGTTGCCCTAAAAAATGTCTTTCTTTGGAACGAGTTCTGTCTCTACCACGTGCCCTTCCTCGGCCTCCCCCTCTTGTTCTACCTCTATTGGAGAAGGTGCCCCTCATGGAGCGCTCGCTACCTGATGCCTCCCCTTCAGATGAACTCATCTCGGATTCTGTGTACGTTCTTATATCGAAGGCTCGGTTATCGCTAAAGTCTTTAAGATCTCTATTGTACTGAAAATGTTTTCTTTCTTTCAGGAAGCCTGTGTATTTGTCTATTGTCATTTTCAATGCATGTTCTCTTTTTTCGAAATCTGCTTCCCCACTAAATTTCTGTACTTCCTTAATTTGATCGTCCAGACTACTCTTATTTTTTTCTAAATTAAGTTTCTCTTCTTCAAGCAGAAGGTTCATCAGTTTAAGCGAGCTCTCCACTGATTCCTTATGCCACTTCTCCATAAAGGGGCCATTTCTCAACCTGGGAGGTGGAGAGATTTGGATTCGTAGGCCTCGGGGTACTATCTTATTCTCTATGTAGTTTGACAATCCCTGAACTTCCCACCAGGACCTTACGAAGTCCTTATATGTCTTAGTCAGAGTCTTGAATGCTTGGTTAATGGAGTTCGTATGTAAGTGTGTCTCCATGTTTTTGTCAGAGAACACAGTTTTTGCCTCTGCTAGCCAGGGGGCGATGTCTATGCCTCCTGTCAGAAAGCCTGCCATTATAGATCAAAATTGTCACCGTAGCAATGAAATCCTTTTTCAACTTTAATGAAACTTGTCACCGAAAGGACCAAAAATAATAAAACTTAGCTTTTATTGATTTTTAAATAATAAAAAGGCGTCCTTATATTTTCTCATATGTGCTAGAAGTCACACAATAATTAAAAACAGTAGGGCTTAGATATATAGATGAACACTGCTCTGTCCCAACAATCTAGGTGCATTAGCCGGGAATCGAACCCGGGCCTCCCGCGTGGCAGGCAAGAATTCTACCACTTCTACCACTTTTGTATTCCCTGATGTCTTTTTCTATCCAGGGTTACTCAGATTTCTATTTGTCAATGACTTGCACCACCAGATGTTTATTAAAGTGTGGTGAAGCACTCACTGTCAGTGACCTTGAACACTTTTAGTTCTCTATCACAGGGTAGGCCTGATGTCCTCTGATTAGTCACGGTACAGTGATGTCTGTTAATTTACAGTCAGTAATATTGTACCTGACACACACATTTACTAGTACTGTCGTCCCATTTATAACAGTTGCTCATTAATATTGCTTGGGTCGTATTTGTTCTTATTATTTCTAGAACAATATCGCGGTGATTGATTTATATAGAAATCACCCCGATATGTCACCATTAGGTGTTAAGTCCGGAGTATGTTTTTGTATAACGCAGACCCAAGCTTATATTGGCTTGATACTCTATGGTATTCCCTTATGCCTATAACTGATCGCATGAGCCATTCATTTCTTATGGCTCATGTGATTATATACCAAGGTTAATTGCAACCAGACGACAGTTTCAGTGATTATCAAGGATAGAGATAAGTTGTTCCAAATAATAATGTGTTTTCAATATGTTCTCTCTCCTACTTATACATAGGCTCTATTCCGGAGAGATGATGCTCCCACTTGTATAAGTGATTATTACAGGTAGAACGTATATAAGATGAATAAAGACAGTGGCTGCATTAAATGGAACAGCTGCAGTATTCATCTATGAGCTACTCATCCTTCAGGATTTAAATAGCTGCAATAAAATGCACATAGATAGTTTGGTGGTAGCCCAGAATGAATTCTAGGCTATCACCTATATCCAATGCCCTTTTGGATAAATCTCTGTCTCTGTATATGCAGTCTGTTGTGATGCACCAACAGCTGCTGACTAGAGTGATAATGATAGACTCTGTCTGTTATAGTTGTAGTTGTATATGTCTACGTGGGTTGCATTATGATGAACATACAACCCCCACATAGATTAGTTCTTATGGAGAGAATCGGCCCATGGAACCTATCCCTCCCTCTCCATCTACGCGTTTCCACAACCTTGGAGATGGTTGCTTCCTCAGGATGGAGCTAACCTAACATGACCAGCCTCTCAGGCTGTCAGGATGTAAAATGAGCAGAGATGGTAAGTGTTGCTATCCCAAGGGTTCTTATACCCAAGGCTCCGCCTACTTCAGGGCGGGGCTTGTATTGTAGGAGTGAATCAGGCTGCAGTCCAATATGTCTCACATTTCCCTTGCGCTCATTTATATGCGCTTATTCGAGTATTACACTTGGCTCCTCCTCGCAACTCATCTGTAAGTGCTTCTTCGGGTGTTGCCTCCCCGCAGCGTGATCAGCGATCAAAGGACATGTCATAGAACGCAGCATGAGCTGCTCCGTTCTGACTGTCCGATCGCATGATGCCATAGCGTGCGGGGGGCGTGTCAGACCGAAGGCACGATCATGTGATGCCGTGACGTGCGGGGGGTGTGTCCGCTGGCCTGGCACTCCGATCACGTGACATCATGACGTTCGGAATGTCTATTGGCCTGATCATCCGGTGCCCTGCTCCTGTAAGTTACAGATGGGCGTGTCAGACCGAAGGCACGATCATGTGATGCCGTGACGCGCGGGGGGTGTGTTCCGCTGGCCTAGCACTCCGATCACGTGACATAATGATGCTCGGAGCGTCTATTGGCCTGATCATCCAGTCCCCCGCTCCTGTAAGTTACAGATGGTATTAAATATTCAACCAGCTGTCTCACAGGAGACTCTTAGGGATCGCAGCGAACATTTTAATCGTTCATTCGCCTAAACCTGTGACACATAGTTGGACATATTCCTCAGACTGGTAGTCACCCAGTCATACAACGCGCGGAAGATTGGTATCTTTACCGCACCTAGCGATTATCTCACCGAAATTGTGTGTCACTTCGGTTGTACACCTCAAGTGATATATCCGTTATAAGTAATTAGCATATTTTAGACTGCAGCATAATTATTCATGAACACTACAAAACGTTAGTAATCCACCGCCTGATTATATATGTGGCAAAAACATTTTCTCTGTTTTTGATATTATGAATCTCGCATTCTGTGACCAGACAGCTGATTCTCTCTCAAGATCAGAGTGTTTGCTTCATCCATAGGGGGTAATAATGGGAATCAATGTCTCATATATGCAAGGACGCATGCTTTATAGACGATGAGGTTTATTCTATTGTCAATATCATCAGTTTTTACGTGAGACCATCAGATCAACTTCATATCGATTCTTTTGGGGACATTAATCTCCTTTTACCTCATAGACGAGTCAAAAACAAATGTTACTCATCATTTAGGGATTACGGAGGAATTCCACTAGATTGTCTCGCCAATCTTCAAACATCCCCTCTTCACTGTGGCCTAGTTTTAGTTCTGTATTATACTATTTTCAGACGAATGATGCAAAGGAGAGACATTCATTTAAACCCTTAGGATGGATGGTTTCAAGTCTATATATCCATCCGCACTCTTTTTGTAAAAGCTTCCGGTCCAGATTTCCTCTCCGTCCATTTGGCTTAATCATTTCAATTCCTCGGAAGGTAAGTACATCCGGATTGTTTCCGTGCTTGTCCCTAATATGGTTTGCCACACTAGTTTGTTCCCCCCGATTTATGTTCCCTATATGCGCTAATACCCTCCTGCGCAGTTGTTGAGTTGTTTTCCCTACATAATCGAGGGGGCAGGGACACGATGCTACGTAGACCACACCACTGGTTTTACAGTTGATGTAATCACGTATTTGATATACTTTTCTGGTCGCAGAGCTTACAAAAGATGATCCCCTTTGCATATATTTGCATGCCTTACAGCCTGCACATCTGAAAAAGCCTCTTCGTGGATTACCTGTTACCCAAGTTTGAAGTGTGTTTGGTGTTGATAGATGGCTCCTAACTAGTCGGTCCCTTAAATTCCTGCCCCTTTTGAAGGTTATCAGGGGTCTCTCAGGTAGGTATTGTGCTAGATCTTTATCTTTCAAAAGGATTCCCCAATGTTTGTTTAGAATCTGTCTTACTTCAGCTGAGTGATCGTCATAAGTACCGATTATCCTTATTTTGCTGTCTCCTTCTTTGCTACTTTTATGTTGCAATAAGGTTTCCCTATCCAGATTTTTTACGTGATCACTCGCTATTGAGATCACTTCTTCTGGATAGCCTCTCACTTCAAAACGATGTGCCATTTGCTTCATCTTTTCCTGGAAGTCTTCCTCCCGGGAACAATTCCGTCGCGTTCTAATCATTTGCCCCTTCGGAATCCCCTTCTTCAGGGGTATTGGGTGGTGGCTATTATAATGAAGCAAGGCATTCGTTGCAGTGGACTTACGAAAGATTGTTGTTTCCAGAGTTCCTCTTTCGGTCTTTTCAATACATAGATCCAAGAAATTGATGGATATTGAGTTAATCTCTGCCGTAAAAAACAGGTTCAGACTATTCCTGTTCAGGCGTTGGACAAACTCCAAAAATTTTTCTTCGGATCCGGTCCACAATATGAGGACGTCATCTATGAACCTAATCCATAGGTCCACAGATGACGTCCACTCCTCATTCTCCTCGCTGAAGACAGTTGTTTCCTCCCACCAGCCCAGGTACAGATTTGCATAGCTGGGGGCACAAGGGCTCCCCATAGCTGTGCCCCTGAGCTGGTGGAAGTGTCTTCCTTCGAAGAGGAAGAAATTTTTTTGCAATACGAATGAGAGGAGTTGAAGTAACAGATGGTTATGAGGTCGATATTGTATCCCTCTCTGGTCGAGATAGTATTTGGTAGCGCAGAGGCCCCCCTCATGGGGTATCGAACTATAGAGTGCCTCTACGTCCAAGCTGGCCAATTTGGTTTCAGATGATAAGGACAACCCTTGTAATTTTCTGAGGACATCAGTTGTGTCTTGAATGTATGTGGGTAAGGCCTCAACAAATGGTTTCAGTATCCTATCTAGGTATTTACTTACTCCCTGTGTGAGGCTATCAATACCCGACACAATCGGTCTACCTTTTAGTGGTGATAAACCCTTGTGCACCTTGGGTAGACTATAGAAGGTAGTCGTTTGAGGGTTTTGAGGTAAAAGGGCATGGAACTCCTTTTCTCCTAGCAGTCCTTCCTCCTTTGCTGATATTAAGATGTCCTTCAGTTCGCTTTGGAATCTATCTGTTGGGTCCCTTGGTAAGATCTCATAATTCTTTCTATCCTTTAGAATGTCCATGCACATTTTTTTATATTTCTCCAGGTCCATTATGACGATATTGCCCCCCTTGTCGGAGGGCTTTATGATAACTTTCGTGTCGCTTTCAAGTGACACCAGGGCCTTTTTTTCACCGGTAGTCAGGTTCTGATATTTGTACACCTTCTCCTTGCCCAGTCTAGCCAACTCTTCATTGACCATCCCCTCAAACAGGTCAACAAAGGGGGTTTCACCTATTGGTGCTGGGTTACTATTTTTAGATTTTAAATCCGTGAAGGGTCCATTACCAGGGATTCTTGTGTTTTCATTTTCAAGGGATTCCAAAGTCCTAAGGGCTTCCAAATCACTGAGATTTAACCCAAGTTCTTGACATTTTTTTCTATCTTGTAGTGAGAAATACTTTCTCCAACGCAATTTGCGTAGGAATAAGGATATATCGCGTGTCCAGCTGAATGCGTCATATTTATTCGTTGGAATGAACGTTAAGCCCTTTCTCAGAACAGATTTTTCATCATCCAATAGTTCTCTCGATGACAGATTCATTATTTGTAGTTCTTCTTCCCCTGAGGATGCTGATACTTCTGTATGGGAAGTGGTATTGCCATTTGGACCATTAAGTGATGTTCCTCTAGAGGTCCCAATGTTAGTTGCTATCTCAGTTGGTAAGGATAGTGCATTATGTGTAGATTTTGATGGTAGTGACAGTCCAGATTGTGAAGACACTCTGGGCCTACTGTATGCCTTTCTGTTCATTACGATGGAATGACCCCTGTCCCCCCTCTGTTTCGGGTCATGTACTGCATTATAGGTTGCCCTAAAAAATGTCTTTCTTTGGAACGAGTTCTGTCTCTACCACGTGCCCTTCCTCGGCCTCCCCCTCTTGTTCTACCTCTATTGGAGAAGGTGCCCCTCATGGAGCGCTCGCTACCTGATGCCTCCCCTTCAGATGAACTCATCTCGGATTCTGTGTACGTTCTTATATCGAAGGCTCGGTTATCGCTAAAGTCTTTAAGATCTCTATTGTACTGAAAATGTTTTCTTTCTTTCAGGAAGCCTGTGTATTTGTCTATTGTCATTTTCAATGCATGTTCTCTTTTTTCGAAATCTGCTTCCCCACTAAATTTCTGTACTTCCTTAATTTGATCGTCCAGACTACTCTTATTTTTTTCTAAATTAAGTTTCTCTTCTTCAAGCAGAAGGTTCATCAGTTTAAGCGAGCTCTCCACTGATTCCTTATGCCACTTCTCCATAAAGGGGCCATTTCTCAACCTGGGAGGTGGAGAGATTTGGATTCGTAGGCCTCGGGGTACTATCTTATTCTCTATGTAGTTTGACAATCCCTGAACTTCCCACCAGGACCTTACGAAGTCCTTATATGTCTTAGTCAGAGTCTTGAATGCTTGGTTAATGGAGTTCGTATGTAAGTGTGTCTCCATGTTTTTGTCAGAGAACACAGTTTTTGCCTCTGCTAGCCAGGGGGCGATGTCTATGCCTCCTGTCAGAAAGCCTGCCATTATAGATCAAAATTGTCACCGTAGCAATGAAATCCTTTTTCAACTTTAATGAAACTTGTCACCGAAAGGACCAAAAATAATAAAACTTAGCTTTTATTGATTTTTAAATAATAAAAAGGCGTCCTTATATTTTCTCATATGTGCTAGAAGTCACACAATAATTAAAAACAGTAGGGCTTAGATATATAGATGAACACTGCTCTGTCCCAACAATCTAGGTGCATTAGCCGGGAATCGAACCCGGGCCTCCCGCGTGGCAGGCGAGAATTCTACCACTTCTACCACTTTTGTATTCCCTGATGTCTTTTTCTATCCAGGGTTACTCAGATTTCTATTTGTCAATGACTTGCACCACCAGATGTTTATTAAAGTGTGGTGAAGCACTCACTGTCAGTGACCTTGAACACTTTTAGTTCTCTATCACAGGGTAGGCCTGATGTCCTCTGATTAGTCACGGTACAGTGATGTCTGTTAATTTACAGTCAGTAATATTGTACCTGACACACATTTACTAGTACTGTCGTCCCATTTATAACAGTTGCTCATTAATATTGCTTGGGTCGTATTTGTTCTTATTATTTCTAGAACAATATCGCGGTGATTGATTTATATAGAAATCACCCCGATATGTCACCATTAGGTGTTAAGTCCGGAGTATGTTTTTGTATAACGCAGACCCAAGCTTATATTGGCTTGATACTCTATGGTATTCCCTTATGCCTATAACTGATCGCATGAGCCATTCATTTCTTATGGCTCATGTGATTATATACCAAGGTTAATTGCAACCAGACGACAGTTTCAGTGATTATCAAGGATAGAGATAAGTTGTTCCAAATAATAATGTGTTTTCAATATGTTCTCTCTCCTACTTATACATAGGCTCTATTCCGGAGAGATGATGCTCCCACTTGTATAAGTGATTATTACAGGTAGAACGTATATAAGATGAATAAAGACAGTGGCTGCATTAAATGGAACAGCTGCAGTATTCATCTATGAGCTACTCATCCTTCAGGATTTAAATAGCTGCAATAAAATGCTCTGTCCCAACAATCTAGGTGCATTGGCCGGGAATCGAACCCGGGCCTCCTGCGTGGCAGGTGAGAATTCTACCGCTTCTACCACTTTTGTATTCCCTGATGTCTTTTTCTATCCAGGGTTACTCAGATTTCTATTTGTCAATATGTTCTCTCTCCTACTTATACATAGGCTCTATTCCGGAGAGATGATGCTCCCACTTGTATAAGTGATTATTACAGGTAGAACATATATAAGATGAATAAAGACAGTGGCTGCATTAAATGGAACAGCTGCAGTATTCATCTATGAGCTACTCATCCTTCAGGATTTAAATAGCTGCAATAAAATGCACATAGATAGTTTGGTGGTAGCCCAGAATGAATTCTAGGCTATCACCTATATCCAATGCCCTTTTGGATAAATCTCTGTCTCTGTATATGCAGTCTGTTGTGATGCACCAACAGCTGCTGACTAGAGTAATAATGATAGACTCTGTCTGTTATAGTTGTAGTTGTATATGTCTACGTGGGTTGCATTATGATGAACATACAACCCCCACATAGATTAGTTCTTATGGAGAGAATCGGCCCATGGAACCTATCCCTCCCTCTCCATCTACGCGTTTCCACAACCTTGGAGATGGTTGCTTCCTCAGGATGGAGCTAACCTAACATGACCAGCCTCTCAGGCTGTCAGGATGTAAAATGAGCAGAGATGGTAAGTGTTGCTATCCCAAGGGTTCTTATACCCAAGGCTCCGCCTACTTCAGGGCGGGGCTTGTATTGTAGGAGTGAATCAGGCTGCAGTCCAATATGTCTCACATTTCCCTTGCGCTCATTTATATGCGCTTATTCGAGTATTACACTTGGCTCCTCCTCGCAACTCATCTGTAAGTGCTTCTTCGGGTGTTGCCTCCCCGCAGCGTGATCAGCGATCAAAGGACATGTCATAGAACGCAGCATGAGCTGCTCCGTTCTGACTGTCCGATCGCATGATGCCATAGCGTGCGGGGGGCGTGTCAGACCGAAGGCACGATCATGTGATGCCGTGACGTGCGGGGGGTGTGTCCGCTGGCCTGGCACTCCGATCACGTGACATCATGACGTTCGGAATGTCTATTGGCCTGATCATCCGGTCCCCTGCTCCTGTAAGTTACAGATGGGCGTGTCAGACCGAAGGCACGATCATGTGATGCCGTGACGCGCGGGGGGGTGTGTTCCGCTGGCCTAGCACTCCGATCACGTGACATAATGATGCTCGGAGCGTCTATTGGCCTGATCATCCAGTCCCCTGCTCCTGTAAGTTACAGATGGTATTAAATATTCAACCAGCTGTCTCACAGGAGACTCTTAGGGATCGCAGCGAACATTTTAATCGTTCATTCGCCTAAACCTGTGACACATAGTTGGACATATTCCTCAGACTGGTAGTCACCCAGTCATACAACGCGCGGAAGATTGGTATCTTTACCGCACCTAGCGATTATCTCACCGAAATTGTGTGTCACTTCGGTTGTACACCTCAAGTGATATATCCGTTATAAGTAATTAGCATATTTTAGACTGCAGCATAATTATTCATGAACACTACAAAACGTTAGTAATCCACCGCCTGATTATATATGTGGCAAAAACATTTTCTCTGTTTTTGATATTATGAATCTCGCATTCTGTGACCAGACAGCTGATTCTCTCTCAAGATCAGAGTGTTTGCTTCATCCATAGGGGGTAATAATGGGAATCAATGTCTCATATATGCAAGGACGCATGCTTTATAGACGATGAGGTTTATTCTATTGTCAATATCATCAGTTTTTACGTGAGACCATCAGATCAACTTCATATCGATTCTTTTGGGGACATTAATCTCCTTTTACCTCATAGACGAGTCAAAAACAAATGTTACTCATCATTTAGGGATTACGGAGGAATTCCACTAGATTGTCTCGCCAATCTTCAAACATCCCCTCTTCACTGTGGCCTAGTTTTAGTTCTGTATTATACTATTTTCAGACGAATGATGCAAAGGAGAGACATTCATTTAAACCCTTAGGATGGATGGTTTCAAGTCTATATATCCATCCGCACTCTTTTTGTAAAAGCTTCCGGTCCAGATTTCCTCTCCGTCCATTTGGCTTAATCATTTCAATTCCTCGGAAGGTAAGTACATCCGGATTGTTTCCGTGCTTGTCCCTAATATGGTTTGCCACACTAGTTTGTTCCCCCCGATTTATGTTCCCTATATGCGCTAATACCCTCCTGCGCAGTTGTTGAGTTGTTTTCCCTACATAATCGAGGGGGCAGGGACACGATGCTACGTAGACCACACCACTGGTTTTACAGTTGATGTAATCACGTATTTGATATACTTTTCTGGTCGCAGAGCTTACAAAAGATGATTCTCTTTGCATATATTTGCATGCCTTACAGCCTGCACATCTGAAAAAGCCTCTTCGTGGATTACCTGTTACCCAAGTTTGAAGTGTGTTTGGTGTTGATAGATGGCTCCTAACTAGTCGGTCCCTTAAATTCCTGCCCCTTTTGAAGGTTATCAGGGGTCTCTCAGGTAGGTATTGTGCTAGATCTTTATCTTTCAAAAGGATTCCCCAATGTTTGTTTAGAATCTGTCTTACTTCAGCTGAGTGATCGTCATAAGTACCGATTATCCTTATTTTGCTGTCTCCTTCTTTGCTACTTTTATGTTGCAATAAGGTTTCCCTATCCAGATTTTTTACGTGATCACTCGCTATTGAGATCACTTCTTCTGGATAGCCTCTCACTTCAAAACGATGTGCCATTTGCTTCATCTTTTCCTGGAAGTCTTCCTCCCGGGAACAATTCCGTCGCGTTCTAATCATTTGCCCCTTCGGAATCCCCTTCTTCAGGGGTATTGGGTGGTGGCTATTATAATGAAGCAAAGCATTCGTTGCAGTGGACTTACGAAAGATTGTTGTTTCCAGAGTTCCTCTTTCGGTCTTTTCAATACATAGATCCAAGAAATTGATGGATATTGAGTTAATCTCTGCCGTAAAAAACAGGTTCAGACTATTCCTGTTCAGGCGTTGGACAAACTCCAAAAATTTTTCTTCGGATCCGGTCCACAATATGAGGACGTCATCTATGAACCTAATCCATAGGTCCACAGATGACGTCCACTCCTCATTCTCCTCGCTGAAGACAGTTGTTTCCTCCCACCAGCCCAGGTACAGATTTGCATAGCTGGGGGCACAAGGGCTCCCCATAGCTGTGCCCCTGAGCTGGTGGAAGTGTCTTCCTTCGAAGAGGAAGAAATTTTTTTGCAATACGAATGAGAGGAGTTGAAGTAACAGATGGTTATGAGGTCGATATTGTATCCCTCTCTGGTCGAGATAGTATTTGGTAGCGCAGAGGCCCCCCTCATGGGGTATCGAACTATAGAGTGCCTCTACGTCCAAGCTGGCCAATTTGGTTTCAGATGATAAGGACAACCCTTGTAATTTTCTGAGGACATCAGTTGTGTCTTGAATGTATGTGGGTAAGGCCTCAACAAATGGTTTCAGTATCCTATCTAGGTATTTACTTACTCCCTGTGTGAGGCTATCAATACCCGACACAATCGGTCTACCTTTTAGTGGTGATAAACCCTTGTGCACCTTGGGTAGACTATAGAAGGTAGCCGTTTGAGGGTTTTGAGGTAAAAGGGCATGGAACTCCTTTTCTCCTAGCAGTCCTTCCTCCTTTGCTGATATTAAGATGTCCTTCAGTTCGCTTTGGAATCTATCTGTTGGGTCCCTTGGTAAGATCTCATAATTCTTTCTATCCTTTAGAATGTCCATGCACATTTTTTTATATTTCTCCAGGTCCATTATGACGATATTGCCCCCCTTGTCGGAGGGCTTTATGATAACTTTCGTGTCGCTTTCAAGTGACACCAGGGCCTTTTTTTCACCGGTAGTCAGGTTCTGATATTTGTACACCTTCTCCTTGCCCAGTCTAGCCAACTCTTCATTGACCATCCCCTCAAACAGGTCAACAAAGGGGGTTTCACCTATTGGTGCTGGGTTACTATTTTTAGATTTTAAATCCGTGAAGGGTCCATTACCAGGGATTCTTGTGTTTTCATTTTCAAGGGATTCCAAAGTCCTAAGGGCTTCCAAATCACTGAGATTTAACCCAAGTTCTTGACATTTTTTTCTATCTTGTAGTGAGAAATACTTTCTCCAACGCAATTTGCATAGGAATAAGGATATATCGCGTGTCCAGCTGAATGCGTCATATTTATTCGTTGGAATGAACGTTAAGCCCTTTCTCAGAACAGATTTTTCATCATCCAATAGTTCTCTCGATGACAGATTCATTATTTGTAGTTCTTCTTCCCCTGAGGATGCTGATACTTCTGTATGGGAAGTGGTATTGCCATTTGGACCATTAAGTGATGTTCCTCTAGAGGTCCCAATGTTAGTTGCTATCTCAGTTGGTAAGGATAGTGCATTATGTGTAGATTTTGATGGTAGTGACAGTCCAGATTGTGAAGACACTCTGGGCCTACTGTATGCCTTTCTGTTCATTACGATGGAATGACCCCTGTCCCCCCTCTGTTTCGGGTCATGTACTGCATTATAGGTTGCCCTAAAAAATGTCTTTCTTTGGAACGAGTTCTGTCTCTACCACGTGCCCTTCCTCGGCCTCCCCCTCTTGTTCTACCTCTATTGGAGAAGGTGCCCCTCATGGAGCGCTCGCTACCTGATGCCTCCCCTTCAGATGAACTCATCTCGGATTCTGTGTACGTTCTTATATCGAAGGCTCGGTTATCGCTAAAGTCTTTAAGATCTCTATTGTACTGAAAATGTTTTCTTTCTTTCAGGAAGCCTGTGTATTTGTCTATTGTCATTTTCAATGCATGTTCTCTTTTTTCGAAATCTGCTTCCCCACTAAATTTCTGTACTTCCTTAATTTGATCGTCCAGACTACTCTTATTTTTTTCTAAATTAAGTTTCTCTTCTTCAAGCAGAAGGTTCATCAGTTTAAGCGAGCTCTCCACTGATTCCTTATGCCACTTCTCCATAAAGGGGCCATTTCTCAACCTGGGAGGTGGAGAGATTTGGATTCGTAGGCCTCGGGGTACTATCTTATTCTCTATGTAGTTTGACAATCCCTGAACTTCCCACCAGGACCTTACGAAGTCCTTATATGTCTTAGTCAGAGTCTTGAATGCTTGGTTAATGGAGTTCGTATGTAAGTGTGTCTCCATGTTTTTGTCAGAGAACACAGTTTTTGCCTCTGCTAGCCAGGGGGCGATGTCTATGCCTCCTGTCAGAAAGCCTGCCATTATAGATCAAAATTGTCACCGTAGCAATGAAATCCTTTTTCAACTTTAATGAAACTTGTCACCGAAAGGACCAAAAATAATAAAACTTAGCTTTTATTGATTTTTAAATAATAAAAAGGCGTCCTTATATTTTCTCATATGTGCTAGAAGTCACACAATAATTAAAAACAGTAGGGCTTAGATATATAGATGAACACTGCTCTGTCCCAACAATCTAGGTGCATTAGCCGGGAATCGAACCCGGGCCTCCCGCGTGGCAGGCAAGAATTCTACCACTTCTACCACTTTTGTATTCCCTGATGTCTTTTTCTATCCAGGGTTACTCAGATTTCTATTTGTCAATGACTTGCACCACCAGATGTTTATTAAAGTGTGGTGAAGCACTCACTGTCAGTGACCTTGAACACTTTTAGTTCTCTATCACAGGGTAGGCCTGATGTCCTCTGATTAGTCACGGTACAGTGATGTCTGTTAATTTACAGTCAGTAATATTGTACCTGACACACATTTACTAGTACTGTCGTCCCATTTATAACAGTTGCTCATTAATATTGCTTGGGTCGTATTTGTTCTTATTATTTCTAGAACAATATCGCGGTGATTGATTTATAAAGAAATCACCCCGATATGTCACCATTAGGTGTTAAGTCCGGAGTATGTTTTTGTATAACGCAGACCCAAGCTTATATTGGCTTGATACTCTATGGTATTCCCTTATGCCTATAACTGATCGCATGAGCCATTCATTTCTTATGGCTCATGTGATTATATACCAAGGTTAATTGCAACCAGACGACAGTTTCAGTGATTATCAAGGATAGAGATAAGTTGTTCCAAATAATAATGTGTTTTCAATATGTTCTCTCTCCTACTTATACATAGGCTCTATTCCGGAGAGATGATGCTCCCACTTGTATAAGTGATTATTACAGGTAGAACGTATATAAGATGAATAAAGACAGTGGCTGCATTAAATGGAACAGCTGCAGTATTCATCTATGAGCTACTCATCCTTCAGGATTTAAATAGCTGCAATAAAATGCACATAGATAGTTTGGTGGTAGCCCAGAATGAATTCTAGGCTATCACCTATATCCAATGCCCTTTTGGATAAATCTCTGTCTCTGTATATGCAGTCTGTTGTGATGCACCAACAGCTGCTGACTAGAGTAATAATGATAGACTCTGTCTGTTATAGTTGTAGTTGTATATGTCTACGTGGGTTGCATTATGATGAACATACAACCCCCACATAGATTAGTTCTTATGGAGAGAATCGGCCCATGGAACCTATCCCTCCCTCTCCATCTACGCGTTTCCACAACCTTGGAGATGGTTGCTTCCTCAGGATGGAGCTAACCTAACATGACCAGCCTCTCAGGCTGTCAGGATGTAAAATGAGCAGAGATGGTAAGTGTTGCTATCCCAAGGGTTCTTATACCCAAGGCTCCGCCTACTTCAGGGCGGGGCTTGTATTGTAGGAGTGAATCAGGCTGCAGTCCAATATGTCTCACATTTCCCTTGCGCTCATTTATATGCGCTTATTCGAGTATTACACTTGGCTCCTCCTCGCAACTCATCTGTAAGTGCTTCTTCGGGTGTTGCCTCCCCGCAGCGTGATCAGCGATCAAAGGACATGTCATAGAACGCAGCATGAGCTGCTCCGTTCTGACTGTCCGATCGCATGATGCCATAGCGTGCGGGGGGCGTGTCAGACCGAAGGCACGATCATGTGATGCCGTGACGTGCGGGGGGTGTGTCCGCTGGCCTGGCACTCCGATCACGTGACATCATGACGTTCGGAATGTCTATTGGCCTGATCATCCGGTCCCCTGCTCCTGTAAGTTACAGATGGGCGTGTCAGACCGAAGGCACGATCATGTGATGCCGTGACGCGCGGGGGGTGTGTTCCGCTGGCCTAGCACTCCGATCACGTGACATAATGATGCTCGGAGCGTCTATTGGCCTGATCATCCAGTCCCCCGCTCCTGTAAGTTACAGATGGTATTAAATATTCAACCAGCTGTCTCACAGGAGACTCTTAGGGATCGCAGCGAACATTTTAATCGTTCATTCGCCTAAACCTGTGACACATAGTTGGACATATTCCTCAGACTGGTAGTCACCCAGTCATACAACGCGCGGAAGATTGGTATCTTTACCGCACCTAGCGATTATCTCACCGAAATTGTGTGTCACTTCGGTTGTACACCTCAAGTGATATATCCGTTATAAGTAATTAGCATATTTTAGACTGCAGCATAATTATTCATGAACACTACAAAACGTTAGTAATCCACCGCCTGATTATATATGTGGCAAAAACATTTTCTCTGTTTTTGATATTATGAATCTCGCATTCTGTGACCAGACAGCTGATTCTCTCTCAAGATCAGAGTGTTTGCTTCATCCATAGGGGGTAATAATGGGAATCAATGTCTCATATATGCAAGGACGCATGCTTTATAGACGATGAGGTTTATTCTATTGTCAATATCATCAGTTTTTACGTGAGACCATCAGATCAACTTCATATCGATTCTTTTGGGGACATTAATCTCCTTTTACCTCATAGACGAGTCAAAAACAAATGTTACTCATCATTTAGGGATTACGGAGGAATTCCACTAGATTGTCTCGCCAATCTTCAAACATCCCCTCTTCACTGTGGCCTAGTTTTAGTTCTGTATTATACTATTTTCAGACGAATGATGCAAAGGAGAGACATTCATTTAAACCCTTAGGATGGATGGTTTCAAGTCTATATATCCATCCGCACTCTTTTTGTAAAAGCTCTATTAGATAGCTCCTCTAATACCCTCACTGGGTTTTATGATAGAACTATTTGCTGTTCATGAGCTGCTGACTCTTGAAATTGGCTGCACCATCTGCAGCTAATACACCAAATAAGGGTCAAAAAATCTCTAGGGCTTATTAGCCTTTTTGGGGCTGTTGCATTTATCTCTGCAACAACCATTTGCTGCTCATGAGCTGCTGACTCTTGAAATTGGCTGCACCATCTGCAGCTAATACACCAAATAAGGGTCAAAAAATCTCTAGGGCTTATTAGCCTTTTTGGGGCTGTTGCATTTATCTCTGCAACAACTATTTGCTGTTCATGAGCTGCTGACTCTTGAAACTGGCTGCACCATCTGCAGCTAATACACCAAATAAGGGTCAAAAAATCTCTAGGGCTTATTAGCCTTTTTGGGGCTGTTGCATTTATCTCTGCAACAACTTCTTTTGCCTGCGGCAATCAATACCTAGTTCTGGGCAAGATCTACTTGTGGGCTTTTTGTGGTGAATCGCATTCAGCCCTAGCTGTACTGTTATTTGTCACTATAGCTATCCATTGTGTGGATTTCCCAAGAACTTGGCTATAGAGATACGCCATGGCGATTTAGTGCTCGAAATTGTCCTGAATAAATCAGATGCTGTGATCCAGTCTATATATGATCGAGCACATAAATTGCGCTTTCCCAAGCCACCCTGTTCTAATATTTTAAAATATCTATTTATCACGAAAAAACAACAAAAAGCAGAATCAGTTATCATCCTGATTTATCATTCTTTCTTCAAAATATATGTGCTCCTGATGAACCACATTCGTGTGGGGAAACGCGTTGAGCCGAGCATACTGCAATTGAATAACCCTGGTCTGCGCCGTAATTCTTGCGCATAAGGGTCTAGTTCTCTTGGAGTTTCTCCTATTTGAACCATCTCGTCATGCGCTAAGCGCTATATTGTAATCACAGAGGGGCGAATTTTTGTTAGGAAGAGGTTCCCTACCTAAAATACTCTGCGGGGGGCATTATACTTACAGGCGCCCTACAGCAGATAGAGCCTTCCTCCTACCTCCTATGTGATACAAATAAAAAATAGAGGACATAACATTAGTAGTCCTTTATCAATATTGATTTTTCTAGCCTCCATAAGTTTCCTGAGATAAGGAAGAGGCGACCTTTGTGTTTTTGTGTGGTTGTTTTGTTCGTCCATGCGATACGCATGTGTGTGAGCCCATTCATGTTTTTAAGTTAAATTTCCATTAAAGTATATACATTTTAGTCTATAACTGTGATAAGGGCCAAATAATTTAGTCTATAGACTTTTTCCGTCTCTGTGACAACCCTCCTGGAGATAGTGCTAATGGTGAACACGTCCAGGTCGCCTCACCCTGACCCTACACTACCTAGTGACAAGACGGGAAGGAACCGCCGTACCTATGCGGAAAACAAGGATAGACCAACATGACAGGATAACCACAAAACACAGACTGAGTTGGATCGAGATAAAGTAACTATTGGGGGTAACCTCATTATCCTCAACATTATCTGACATGATGTGGAGGGGCATAAGGGCTTTACTAAGGCACACTCCCCTGTCCAATTACCCTCCAGGTGGGTCCTCTACCTCATGTCACTACGAAGCCAGTAAACGTCTCCTAAGGACTGAAACTGATTCTGTGTCCATTCCCCTCCTATCGTACTGTAGGAGGAGCAATACCCGTTGGTGAGTTCCCCAAGAATCTCCCTCCACCCTGCCTATTTGCCCGGCAGGTGTAGTTTCCAGGGTAGTCAGTAATACTCTCTCCGGTGCAAAACACTTAAGTAGTTATAGAGTATTCCTTCTTCCATTTCTCACGGACAGTGTAATTAGCGGAAATGTTCGTGAAGAGACTAATAAACCACTCTTCAGCATCTACAGGGAGATTTAGGGGGACCATCCCCGAGTGTAGTCGGGTACTACCGCACACACAACAGTTAGACTTGTTGCTCCTGTTAGCATTGTACCTCATCAACTCCAACCAGAGATTCTGGTCAGAGTAGCCAGTCGCTACTGTCAAGGTGTCCACAAAAGGTAGGGTCGGCTATGATCATCATGTTCGTCAAGGTCTTTATCTTACGGCGGAGGGGGTTAATTATGGGCACGGGACTAAGTGAAGGCTTCCATTCGGCTGCATCTACCATACCCCTTAATTTAAACTTCCCTAAGGGATCTGTCCTCCCGTACCGGTATGTCCCCAGACTATAAGTCCCTCCATCCCCCGGGCTTGGATCTCCCATGGTTAATGTAAAAACCGCATTAAAACCAAGCAACATACTAAGTTCAGCCTTCCAATACCTGCTGTCCTTATTATTCTCAAGGAGGGTTATACGACTAATTAGGGATTTCCCGCTCCTATCTTTCTTATTTAAGGCACTTCGCGGTTTATAGGACCAGTCTATTCCTGTGTTACATCCCACTAATCCCCAATAACGGCAGTCTTCTCCCCAGACGTTATCAGTGGCGCGAACATATTGTATTCCCCGGGTATATAAGTCATATAACCAGCTGGACAGAGCTAAATCTGGCCTGCGGTGGGATCTTGCGCCTAGACACGGGACCACAGTACAATAGTCGAAGGAATATGCGGCTACTTGAGCATTGAACGAGTTATACCAGAAGGTAACCATACCCTCATATTCTTCCGACTAAGGATTCCAGTTGCCACCCTCCTCTCTCACTAGCCCTAACCAGAGTAATGTCTTTGGCACAACTAAGACTGGTCTCCCGGATCTGAAGCTTTCTTACAGTATGAAGCATGGATCCATGTAAGTCTTTCTGCTAGTTTCACAGCTGTGGCAGTAGTCAGAAGCACCTGGTAGGGGCCATCAAATCAGGGTTCAAGAGGGTGCTTCCTGAGGAACTTCTTGACGCACACCCAATCCCCAGGCTGCAAGATATGTGTCCCAGTGTCTGCCTCTGAGTCTGGAAGAGAACACCTGTGCATAGGCTTTGGTTAGTTCTTTAACAACGGAAATCACATACTTAGTCAACACATCAGATTGTAATTGTAACTACTGAGGATAGTAACGACCTAGCCTTGGGGCTAGCCCAAACAATCTCGTAGGGAGATAATGTATAATCCCCCCTGGGTTCATATCTAACACTGTATAAGGCTATTGGATGACAGTCTTTCCAAAGTGGCGTCATTTTTAAGTATCTTACTTTTTAGCGTGCCACTACGTCTCTCCACCTTTCCACTACTCTAAAGATGGTAGAGTATGTAAAAGGCCTGGGATACACCCAGAGCAGACATGACATGTTACATTCACCTGCGAAGTTTATACCTCTGTCTGACTCTGAATCACTTCTGGTACCCCATATTCACAGTTTACCTCGTTCATGAGCTTCTTTGCGGTTACCTACTTGTTTGCCTTGGTGACAGGGTCGGCCTCCAACCTGCAAAGACATCAACAACAACAAGCATGTATTCATACTTCCCAACAAGTGGGAGCTGAACGTAGTCAATTTGCAATCCCTGAAATGGGTAGAGTGGTCCCGGCAAGTGTGATGTGGCAAATTTACTTCTGCCCTGACTCACCTATGGCATAGATCATGCTAAACCGGACAAATGATGCAGCAGCTACAGAGAACCCAGAAGTCGCCCATCGTCTTTCAAGCGTCGTCGTCATTGCTGGTTTACTATGTGGGTCTTTCCGTCCATCAGCTGGGCCATCATGGGATACAGGAACTGTGGTGGGCAAGTGCTGTTGACCGTTCACCACACGCTGTCCTGTTTCTGCTGCTCCCATATTAGTCCATTTATTCTTTTCTTTCTTGCTGGCTTGTAACTGTAAAAGTCTTTTAGCATATCAAAGTCCAAATTTTTGTCAATGTCCAAAGTTTTTTACCACTGACTCATGCTGTCAGTATCTTTTCTTCTTTCTTCCACGGCTTGAGGGCCGCTGCCTTTGCTATGCTGTCAGCGAGGGTGTCGTCTCTCGCCTCTCCAGTGTAGGAATCGGTGCAAACTCTCAACTTTGTCAGGTAGAAGCAGGGCCTCCATGCGACTCTGTACCGCTGCACCATTCTCAATTGGTTGTCCTGCTAAGGTAAAAAAACTGTCTGGCCTTCCATATTGGGCCGTAATCATGAGCTATGCCAAATGCATACCAGGAGTCAGTGTAAAGGGTTGCCGTCTTACCTCTCGCCACTCTACACGCCTTAGTGATGGCCTTTAATTCCGCTTCTTTTTTTTTTTAAAACATTTTTATTCACATTTTCAATAAACATCATGTCGTATTTTACAACTGTTAATTTGTAGTGTATTTAATAACTAACTTAAACTAACGTTTCTCTCAGTGGTGTCCTGTTAATACATTCGCATTAATCGAGCCTGGACTGACCATCTGAGTGTATAACACATATAATCAGGTGGGGGGGGGGGGAAAGGGGGGGAAGGGAGTGGGGGGGGGCGGGGGTCAAGTCGGTGTGTGACACTTCTGTGTGTTAGGGCCAGTCGGTTCTCCACCCAGCAGCTCCCGCCCGTCGCCGAAGGAACTCCGACATCCAGCACCCGGGGTCCCCTACTCTTGTTTGCCTCTAAGGTGAAGTGTTTTTTGAGTTTTTAGGTCGCCCCTTCCCCTCCACGTGCCCCCAGCCCGTATAATGAAGCCGGGGGGGGGGGGAGGGCGGGGGGGTCAAGGCCGGGATCTCACAGCTCTCTCCATCCATCCTTCTTTATTCTGAATCGCTAAGCCCTGGTTATTTGCGGAGCATAGCCTAGAACGGGCTTCTATTGCATGCGCTTCCACAGCTCCCATTTTTTCAGGAACTTGTCGCGCGTTCCCATTTTCCAGCTGGCTAACTCTTCCAGGTTGTATAAGAGGTCTACTTTCTCCCTCCATTGCTCAATTGTGGGTGGGGTCTTTTGCAGCCATTGGATCGGTATGAGTGTTTTAGCCACTTCAATGAATAGGGCTATCATGCTGTCTCTATGTGGTTGGAAATTGGGTGATGGTCTACTGAGGAAAATTATATCAGGCGTTAGCTCAAAGTCTGGTCTTACGCTCTTGATTGCGTTCTCCACACCCTTCCAAAAACTGGTTAGGGTGGCACAATCCCACCATATGTGGCGGTACGACCCCGTCGCTGAGTCGCACCTCCAGCACTTTTCATGCGGGGCCAGCTTGTGAGCAAAGAGCCATTGCGGGGTCCTGTACCACCTAGATAGTAATTTGTAATGGCTTTCTTGGAGGAGTACGCAGGGTGAGAAGCCAAACGCCCTACGCAGGATTGTTTTCGTGTCTGAATGTGAGAGTGAAATGTCTAGTTCTATCTCCCATGAGGTCAGGTAAGCCGGTTTGGACACCTTCGTTGGGGCTACGTAATGCGTCAGCGCCTGTTTTATGCCTATGTGTTTTAAAGGGTTCTCTCGAGCAAATTTCTCAAATGGGGTGTCTGGTCTAGTAGATCTATATTTTTTCCTAAATTCCTCCGTTATTTGAGAAATATGTGCCTTTTGTAGGAACGATAGGTGTGTATCAGGAAAGAGGGCCTGAATTACCTCTGTCGACTTTTTGCTGGCTAGTTGTTGGATATCCTCTATTTTCTTGTCTGTGCATTTGGCCCATATACTTCTGGTCGCCGGATCCGTCAGGGTTCCCACTAGTTTGCAGATTGTGCCTATTGGAGCTATAGGGGAGGGATCCGGTGCCAACAAGTCGCTCAGTTTTGCCCAGGTCTCGAGGGGACCCCTCAGCAGAGGGCCATACCTGTCCAGTCTGTGTGCGCTTTTTGAAGGGTGCCAGAGTTCGTCCAACCATGTGTCACCATATGTTGCCCTGGCCATCTGCTGCAATAGGGGGTCCCTCTTTGGATTCGCCAATTCCCACCAGTATCCTAGTTGTATGGCTTTGTATATGTCCTGGGGATTCGGCATATCTATCCCCCCCTCCCATCTCCTCTTAGTTAGGAGAGAATGGGCCATTCTTGGCCTTTTCTGTTTCCATATATATCCTATGAAACCCGCTTTGAGAGCCTGGAAGAATGTGTTTGGGATGTGAATGGGCAGCATGCGAAGCTTGTAGGTGATTATGGGCATGACGTATGATTTGAGGATGTTTTTTCGCCCAAAACCAAGATATGTAGGGGATATCGTATGAGCGTAGGAGATTTTTGACTTGAGTTAAAAGTGGTAAGAAGTTGGCGCTATATAGTTTCTCCGCTTCTTTGGTGATTTTAACTCCCAGGTAGTCGATAGTATTTTCTAGCCAAGTAAAGGGGGATAGTGTCTTGAGTGTTTTGCTGCTCTCTCGTGGGACTGAAACATTTAGTATGTTAGATTTCCCGAAGTTTATTTTGAAATCGGATATTTGACCGAAATTTTCCAGTAAGGTCACTAGTTTGGGGACACCTTTATGGGGATTTGATATGATGAACATGATGTCATCGGCAAATGCTGCCAACGACAAGTTCTCTTGACCTACCGTGATCCCCTCTATCTCAGGGTGTTGTCTCACCTCCTGCAGGAGGGGTTCTATAGCTAGAACGAAGAGGGATGGTGAAAGGGGGCAGCCTTGACGTGTTCCGTTGTGAATGTTGAACGGTTGGGAGAGAGTGTTGTTAACTCTCAGTCTTGCGTAGGGATTCTTATATAGTGAGAAGATTGCTGTTATCAGTTGGTTGGGAAGGTTATAATGGTTCAAAACTTTTTCTAAGTATATCCAATTGACGCGATCGAATGCTTTTTCAGCGTCTGTTCCTATCAGGACCAAGGGGATTTTATGTTTTTGTGCGTATCTCATTGCGTGGATAATTCTATAGCTGTTGTCCTTTCCTTCTCTACCTTTTATAAATCCGGCTTGTTCTTTATTTACTAATTTGGGGAGTAAGTCTTCTATTCTTTTGGCTAGCAGTTTCGCCCATAGTTTCACATCTAGATTGATTAGTGATATTGGTCTATAATTGTTGCACGTTTCTGGATCTTTATTGTCTTTTTGTATGAGGGTCATGTGGGCTTCCAGGGCTTGTTTGGGGAGTTCATTGCCCTGCAATAGGGAGTTGAAGACGTTCGTTAAGTTTGGGACTAGTATTTTCTTGAACGTTTTGTAATAGTTTGCCGAGAAACCATCAGGGCCCGGACTTTTACCCAACGGGCAGGATGTGATCAGTTCTTCAACCTCCTTTTCTGTCACTTGGGAGGTTAATGACTGGGCGTCGGTTTCCTCTATTTTTGGGAGTTTTAGTTTACTCAGGAATAAGTCTGTTTTAGTTCTTAATTGTTCTAGATCATCTGGTGTGCTGTTCCCTCTTATATTGTATAGTTTCTCGTAGAACGAGTGGAAAATTTTTGCTATGTCCTGAGTGGTTGTAACTATTTTCCCTGTGTTGTCCCTAATTGAATTAATCTGGTTTCTGGTGCGGGCTTTTTTGAGTTGTGCGGTCACGAATTTGCTTCCCTTGTTCCCTTGTATGAAGAGTGTTTGCTTTAAGAATAAATGTTTTTTGTTGAATCGGGACCGTAGAAGTCTTCCCAATTCTCGCCGCTTGTCTACAAGCTCTTCCCGCCTGTCTTTAGCTTGTGATTGTTTTGTTATTCTCTCTAGCTTCGCAATCTGGGATAGTAAAATGTCTATCTCCCTTTGTTGGGCTTTTTTTGTTCTAGATCCCAGGGCAATCAGTAATCCCCTCATGTAGGCCTTGTGAGCTTCCCAGATCAACGGGGGCTTTAGTTCGTCTTTGTTATTTAGTTGGAAATATTCTTCCAGTAGGTCTTTCAGTTTGTTTTTTTCCTCTATGTTGTCTAGAAGGGCGTCATTTAGTCTCCATGTCCATTCTTTTGGGGCTTCCAACCCTATTTTTATATCAATGTGGATCGGGGCATGATCTGAGAGTGTAATTGTCTCTATTGTCGCTTTTTCTACTTGGGGTAATATGTTATTGGAAACAAATATGTAGTCAAGCCTTTGGTATGTGTCGTGGACCTGGGAGTAGTAAGAGTAATCTTTAGTTGCGGGGTTTAGGGTCCGCCATGCATCTACCAAATTTAAACTCCCCAGTGCCTTAATAGCTCTGCTGAGCTGTCCCCTCGAGACCTGCGACTTGCCCCTAGACGAGTCCAGTAGGGGGTCTAAGGTTACATTCCAATCCCCTCCCAGGATAACGGGTCCTATAGCAAATTCTTTGAGAATGTCTAGTTGTTTGATGAGCCAGTCTATCTGGTTTGTATTTGGCACATACAGGTTAGCTATTGTTAGGTTAACGTTATTTAACTTCCCTCTCAGAAAGAGGACTCTGCCCTCTTCGTCTGAGTATTTTGACGATAAGACGAAGTTGGTTGTTTTGTGAAACAATGTCGATACCCCTTTCGAGGCTGAGTGTGGGTGAGAGCTGTGGAAGGCCTGCGCGAACGCCCTACCAGGGAGAGAAAAGCATTTGTCTCCCCTATAGTGCGTCTCTTGCATGAGAAGTATTTTTGTTTTGTATTTTTTGAGTAGCTGCGAGATCCCGTACCTCTTCCTCGGCGTGTTGAGGCCTCTCACGTTAAACGAGGTGCATCTTAACGTTTCCTCCGTCATCCTATCTCAGACGGGCGAAAGCTGCTAGGCGGGTATACTCCGGTGTCTCTGAGTTGTCGAGGGGGGGCTGTGGAAAAAGAGAAAAGAGAGCAGAAGCAAAGGTCAAGTATCTATCTGTATACTGTTCGAGTTTAGAGCTGTCTTCTCGGCAATCTCTCACGGTTCTTCTGTTGCTTCTAGTGATTACCGGAATCTGCTGCGTCAGGCTTCGTGTGCGGTAGTTGGTTTTCTGCGTTCTGTGGAGAATAAAGCGGGTTGGGGTCCGACTGGGCCCTGCCTGTCAACACACAGTTATGGGGTTTGTGGGGGTGGAGGGGGGGGGGGGAAGAATTGCAACAGAAGGGTCACAAACTAGACAAGTAACAAATATATAGAAATTTCACACTATCTGTGTGAGGAGATACAAACGATTTCTATGTCTGTATCTTTGAGACGTTGAAAGATTAAACTGTTAATTAGCAATAACTTCGTGGACTGTTCCTTCAAGCCTGATCTGGGTGAGACGATCAAGCACACCTGTTTTCAGGTGAATCCTGGGGAGTTGTTTTCTGTGGTAAAGTCCAAAGGATAACTGAAAAAGAACAAGTGGGAGGGGGGGACCTTTCGGTGGATCGTCCCCTGTTAGTATGGGTGGGAATAAACAAATGAACTAGCAGTCTTTGAGGACAAGCGAAGAGTTCAAGAATCTTTTTTCACCCCCCTCATGTCTCTTCCACTTTTAACCGAGGGCGTTCACTCATGCGCCCCTGTAAATTTCAGGTCTCTTCCCCCATGCTTTCCTCTCTGAGGCCCTTTCTTTGTTTGTTTCTGGGCGGTTTTGCGTGGTGCGCCACTCTCCATTCTTCTGGAACTGGGAGGCTAGGCAGCGCCGGGAGCTCGGGTAAAGGGAGCCAATTCGGGATCTCCATGGGCTCTATTTCTAGAGCCTGCCATGCGTTGCGAAGTTCTTCGGGCGAGCGAATATTCAACCTCTTGCCTTTGTATGTCACCCCCAGGCCAAAGGGGAAGAGCCATGCATATCGGATATTTCTCGATTTCAGTACCTCTAGCAGCGGTTTCAGTATCCTGCGCTTTGCTAGTGTGGAGGGGGCTAAGTCTTGGAAGATTTGTATCGCTACGCCTCCATATTGCAAGTCTCTCTGGCCTCTGGCGGCATCCAAGATGGCCACCGCGTCAGGAAAGGCTAGTAGTTTGCATATAATGTCCCTTGGCGGTTCTTCATTTGTGGGCTGTGGGCGCAGGGCTCTGTGGGCTCTTTCTATGGACATTGTCGATGCTCTCTCTTGTCCCACTAGTGTGATAAAAATTTCCCTCACTACTTTGAGGAGTGCTTCACTTGCCCATGACTCGGGGACCCCTTTAATCCGGACATTGCTGCGCCTACTTCTATTTTCCAAATCTTCCTGCTGCAGCATTGTTCTATTTAAGTAGGTATGCTGGGCTTTCAGGGTCTGCGCTATCTCTGTGGAGTGTATTGTGATAGCGGAGGTTGTGTTTTCTAGGTCCTCCACCCTCGTCCCCGTGTGCCTCACCTCCTCCTTTATGGCAGTCAGCTCTGCTAGCACCGGGCTCATCGCTTTGTTCAGGAGGCTCCTCATAAACCCTCTTGAAACGCCTTCTTCTTCATCTCCCTCTGACGAGGATTCTCCCTCCCGCTCTCTCTGAGGTGCTGCTGCGGCCGCCGGCGCCATCTTGCCTGGAGCGCGAGGTGAGCGCGGGGTCCGTTCTCTGATGAACCTCTGCAGATCTGTTTGCCCTTTAGCCGGGCGCAGGGTCCCCATGTGTTCTCCGGTTCTTTCTCTGCTCGTTTTCACCATTTTGCTATATATTAGCCGCTGTGGTGTGCTTGCTGGGTCGTCTCAGTGATGGAGCTGTCTCACCAAGCTGCCATCACTCTCCGCGGTCAGGCCACGCCCCCCTTTAATTCCGCTTCTTGTACTGAGACATGCGGAGGCAGAACTTCTGCTTCTAGGACATCTTGTTGTGTGACCACTGCATATCCGATGTGGAGTCATCAATCCTCACCCTGATACCATCTGCAAAAAGCTCAACATATGCATTATCAACAGAGGTTCTGATAACTGTTTGCATACCTGCAGTTTCTTACTGTATTAGTACTAAATAATCGTGCTGATGTTCTATTTCACATGGCTCAGAATCTTGTTATCTTATTCCATTTATTTATTTTTTTCAAACCCAAAAGCTGATCTACAACACCTAGATCATCTATGGCCCAGATCACCTCTGCCTCCCCCCTTTTGAACCGGAATACTCAATGGAAAAAAAGAGTAATTGCGTTCAAACTAGTAAACCAAGAGGCACAAAAACAAGCACCTTGTAGGTCAAGGTGACATTGTATGCAGCGAAGTCTGAGCGAAAATATCCTTTAGATTTTTTATTTTTTTTTTCAGGTTGCAGTTAGCATTTTTTAACACAAGGGGGCGCCACACAATTCAAATTTTACGTCACCCAGTGTAATAGTATTTCAGGGTATGGCCAGCGTTTAGCTTTTACTCTCCTGTCGGAATATAATTATAGCTTCAGTGTAGACTGACACTAGAATATACCAAAGACTTAAAGAAAAACTAAAGAATACTGATGAATTAACATCCTACTCTGGGCAATTCAGTCCCTCTTTCTTCACATAAAAAGTAAAATTACTTCACCAAATTGCATGAAAAAGTTTGCTGGGTGACTATAGGGAAATTATTCCATCTGTAGGAGCCTTCCATAACATCATCTGTCTGAGCATCCATTGGAGAAGCGGGCAGTGGAAAACAGAGCCCCTGGGAACATGAGAGAGCGTCCCCTGTCATGTATTCCTGGTCTCTGCCCCCCATGCATCAACTCCAATCTTCCATGCACTATAAACCAGCTTAGTCATCTACTATGTCCCAAGCTGCATCTTCACAAAGGTTTGTTTCCCTGAACTTATCACACATCCAAAGTGGCCACATCTTGGAGCGTAACAAAGTCTGGTCAAACAAAACCTTACTTCAGACAATCATGATGTTAGCACTGGATACAGTGGCATTGGGGAATATAGGCCTCCCAAATGCAGCAAAATGGCCGCCAGAGGCAGAAGGGGGCGGGGCTACAGATCTCCCAGGTGAGGCAAAATGGCCGCTGGAGGAATGGGCGGGCCAGGGGCAGCAGCACTTCCAGGTGAGGCAAAATGGCTGCTGGAGGAGGAAGGGGCGGGGCCAGGTCCTGTCCCGGATGGGAAGGGACCGGAAGTAACATCACACACCCTGAAAGTGAGCACATGGGGGGGAAGTAACTTCAGGGTGGGGGCAGGCCTCACTACATTTACTGCAGAGTCACACTATGTTGGATTGTAAATATTGCAAGCATGGCCGCCATTACAGGGAGGGGCTGTAGTCAACACAAAGGCATTACATTGTTCATTAGCAATACACATACCCCACTACATGCTTTCCCCTCTTGAATCTCTTAACTACGTTATACCAAAAAACTAGCTAAAAACGCCTTTCTTTCTGCTAGGCTTCCTGCTCATCTTCTGAAAACTTTCTACAGCCTATCTTATCTGTCCATGACCTGACATTTCTTTCTGCAACTTTTCCTGGTCCTTTCCCATTGTTCAGTAAACTCTGCTCCCTTCAGCAACCAGATCACAAGCTCTATGACCTTTGCCCTTGCTCACTCTGCTCAACTCTATTCTCTAAACAACCTGCGTCTATGCCTAACCTTCTCAATCTGCTCAACTCTATTCTATTCGAAGTTTCTATTCATTCTATTCGAAGACACAGTAGTGTTTCTCTTGTAAAATCTGCTTTCTTCAAATCCTTCCAATATAACCTCTCTTTCCCACTCAGATTACAATGCACATTAATTCTACAAAACACAAGACAACCGGAATGGAAGGGTTAATTGGCAAATGCTTTCAGTTAACTCTTATCAGCAGCCCTCCCCCCCCCCCAATAATAAACACTGCACATTCTTTCTATAATACCAGACAGACGGGATTACTGGAGAATACCCACAACGGCTCAAGGTATATATCTCATCTACCTTTATAACAACCAACCTCTACTAGTAATCCGTCTGGACAGGACATTTTAGCTATACACAGAGACTGACGATTATTTTCAATGACCAAGAGTTTCTGGAGCCAGCCGTCACAAAGCACGGCTATACTTCACACGTATATACCTTTCCACATATGAGAACATAACACGCTCAATCATAAAGGTAAGTATACGTATCATAAATCTTCCTAACCTCACACTAGTTTTACCTAGGAGTAAGTCTTTGGCGTGCTCCCTCAGACTTAAACAGCCGAGTCCGCCCTTCCGACACATTAACCCTCACAGAATTTATCTCTTGGTCTTGTATACTCAGTGTTTAACCGTCTCAGACACAACAGCATACAAAATACCCCTAGACAGGTAACATGGTGATTTTTCGAGTGGACAAACCTGTCTTTCAGTGAAGGTCCAGTCTGGATCAGATACAGGCAGATTTAGCAGTCAGAACCCAGATCACATCGGTAGATTTACATAAAGCAATCTTACCGTGTTCTGTAGATTTTTGGGCCCCTAAGTTCTGTGTGCCATCTGCCGATCTCTGTACGTTCCAGGCTGTGACCTCACAGATCCACTCGCCCACCCAGGGACTCCACTGTTCTGGATTATGATTTTCTCCAGCAGGCTTTGGGGTATTTTGCCGCTTCTGAATTATATCGTGTGCACACATCATCGAACCAGACCAGACACAAGTGCTGGTCTAAAACTGGGAGAGTCTCTACAATGTATAGAGGCTCAAGCCTTTTATTATAACACATGACAACCGCCCTTCAATGGGCGTGCAACAGATTACATCAGTAACATATAAGATTCTCATTTGTCGGATCATATAGAATCTCCCACCTCTCTGCCCACCCTCCCTCACGTCCGCCATAGTATGGACTTTGTCTTCTTTAGCATGCAGACAGCCTTAAGCAGTTTCTGTGTATGTGGCAACCCATTGTTTAACTAGCTTGTATGAGGAGTGGAAGGGGGCCTAGGTAAACACTCAGTATTAAACACAGGATATACACATAACACTATAGCCCTTAACTCTTAGAGGTCTCTTGTGCAATCCCTATGTACTTAGCTAACATTAACATCATACATCCATTGTCTAGCAAATACCATGATTAGATTGTGTGTGTGTCCTTTAAACTCCTGAGCTAAAAGTCATTACAATAGCAAAATACATTTACGTTATACAAATCGATAGACATTTTATACGAAATAATCATCATGTCTATCACACTTTCTATGTTCCCTGAGAGCTCTGGCGGGCTACTTGGTGTACGTATTTGCATTTTTTTTGGCTCTGACGCCTTGATATATATTTCTGTATGTATGTTTCTTGGTAAGGTCATCAGAATTTCCGTGTATGGTATGCCGTGGCATATGCTATGCTACCCTACCCTGTATTATTGTAAAACCTTGAATAAAAATATGATTAAAAAATATATATATTTATACATAGTCATTATGTCGCCCCTCAGACAGCTTTTTTCTAAACTAAATAACCCCAATTTTGATAACCTCTCTGGGTATTGTAGTCTGCCCATTCCCTTTATTACTTTAGTTGCCCACCTTTGTACCCCCTCAAGCTCTGATACGTCCTTCTTGAGTACCGGTGCCCAAAACTGTCCACAATATTCCATGTGTGGTCTGACCAGTAACTTGTAAAGAGGAAGAACAATGTTCTCGTCATGCGCCCCTAGACCTCTTTTGATGCACCACATGATCCTATTTGCCTTTGCAGCAGATGCCTGACACTGGTTGCTCCAATTAAGTTTACAGTTAAAGGGCCAACGCAGCAAAAACACATTTTTCCATCCCAGCTCCTCTCACCTGATTACCTGTCACACACCGGAGGTCTCCTCTGTGTATTCCAGCCCCTTCCCTGCAGTGAAGCCCCATTATCAGCCGCCATCTTGATGCTGAAAGATTTTGGTTTCACCTTCTCCCTCCGATCAACGTTTAGAATTTTGTTCCAAAACCAAAGCGTTTCTTGAAACCTGACCCTTGCCTGACTTGGACTATCTTGATTTTAGTGATTCTTGACCTCGGCTCTGTACTCTGGACTGGGGGAACCCCAAATTAATTCTTGCTATGCGGCCCGCTGATATCTATGTACGCCTCTAACTTTCACTGTAACCTATTTAAACATCAAATAAGTGAAAAATGTCAACCAAAAGTGGAAAAGAGCTCGAGGCACCATCAATATGATTAAAGCGACCCTCCGGTTTTGGGACAAAATCTTTTCCTGGGGAAGCAGTGTTTTACCTGCACTGTTTATTCTTCTCTGCCCGCTCTTCCACTGGTTCGGGGTTCGGGTTTTAGGCTGACTGACGCAATCTTTAAACTACCTAATCCCCACAGTGCATTGGTAGTGTTAGACTACTAAAACAGTATACCTGCTCTGTCGTATGATTGGCCAGAGCTGCTGATGTGGTCAGCATTGGCAAATCAGAGAGCAGTGCATAGTGTGCATTAGGTAGTTATAAAATTGCTGCAGCCCTTCTGGGCAGCCAAAATAGGACCCAAAACCTGGAAGGGGCAGCAGAGAACTGCAGGTAAAATACCCCCTGCTCCTCCTGTCCCAGGACAGAATGTTGTCCCAAAACCAAAGGGTTGCTTTAATCACTACATTAAAGGGGTTCTGACATGAATAATTTTTTTATGCTTTAGCAGCCATTGTTCCCTGGTCTGCCTAATGGACCCAGGGAACCCATGGGTTAATGGCTGCTAAAGCATAAAAATCTTATACTTACCTTGTCTCCTGTTGTTGTTGACATCGGGGGGTCATCTCCCGGCAGCATATTAGCACTTTCTGCTTAGGTTAAGCAGCCTGACTAGAGCCACCTGATTGGTGCACGCTGTGCAGTCACGTGGTGCCGAAGAGCCAATCAGGTGGCTCTAATCAGCAGCGCTGCTTAACCTAAGCAGAAAGTGCTAGTATGTCTCCCGGCAGGCAGTCTTCTTCCTCCAGCAGCCGCGCCGCTCCGGGATCGCGCGCATGCGCAGTGGAGAAGTGCCCTCTGACAGGAGTCAGGACGGGCTGCGTCTCCACTGCGCATGCGCAGCACTCCGGAGTTCAGCCGGACGGACGGGCCGCCCACAGCAAGCACTGCTTGTGACGTGCTTGCTGTGGCGGTCCGTCCGTTGACCTCGGAAGTGCCTGACGGACGGACCAGAGCAGGAAGCGGTCTTTTTGACCGCTCCTGCTCTGCTTTAAAGGCACAGAAGAAGATGCCGGCTGGAGGGGACATGCCTGGCGATCGGGCCAGGCCAGGCAAGGTGAGTACAATTTTTTTTTTTTCATGTCAGAACCCCTTTAATATTGAACACATATAGTAGGCAAATACAGCATGTTTCCTCACACAGGCCTTCCTCAGGCTACTGGAAGTATCTATATGCTGAATTGTAGCTGTTTTTTGCTTATATGCTCCTAAATAGAGCAATGATGGAGTTTATTAGTAGTGCCTTGGACTATTTTGCTCTTTTGACTCTTTGAGTGGATCAAGCTGGAATCCACTCCCTGGACAGCATGTTATTCTTTCATCTGTCGCACATGACACCCACTCAGATACACGGAAAGTTATCAATTAAAATAATTGATTGCCTAATAATATAAAGCTGCAAAATATAATGCATTTATTTTATCAGACTTACCTCCAAGTTTACTCTAAAGTTGCCCAAACACCTTCAGTAGCTCTCAGCTGAACATTCGTACAGCCGATAGCTATTTCACCTGAGTGACCTAAACCAGTGTTCCCCAACTCCAGTCCTCAGGGACCACCAACAGGTCATGTTTTCTGGATTTCCTCAGTGTTGCACAGGTGATGTAATTATTGTCGGTGCCTCAGACATTACCACGGGTGTTCTTACTATAGGATATCCTGAAAACATGACCTGTTGGTGGTCCCTGAGGACTGGAGTTGGGGACCCCTGACCTAAACATTGAATGTTTGGTTTGGCGAAGCAGTCATATGTTTTTAAATAGCTGGAGAAAGCCAGACAATTTTGGGGCGTTGAAAGTGCCCAATTCTTCTTACCCATGACGTCATCTGTTGGGATAAAGTTGTGTGGCCCCCATACATATGCGGCAGTTGTCCATTCCCACTGGAACAACTCTTGACTAATGCGTATGGGGCCTTAAGTTCTGCCACTATCTGTCCTTGAGATACAGGGTGATATGCACATCAGCAGTAGCGTGCCATCATTGTAGGCAGATTAAATGACTTTGATGGAGCCCATGGGGCAGGGAGGCCTGTGGTCAAAGGTCCTCACCCCTTTGTCCCAACAATGCCTTAACTCCTTTTCCCTGAACATCCAGTAGCAAAAGTCTCACATACATTCATGCTGCAGTCTCAGTCAGTGCAGGCTGCTCCTCTCCCCTCTCTGGGAAGTACTACACTAAGAGCAGTTCTGTTACTGGATGTTCAGGAGGGGGTAGAGATACAGAGGGGCATCAATGCTTTGAGGGGCCACAGAGGAAGCACCAGTGCTTTGGGGGCCCACAGAAGGAACACCAATACTATGAAGGAAGCCACAGAGAGGAGATGCCAGTAATATGGGGGAAGCCAATAAGGGGAAACAGTACCGTGGAGGGCCACAGAGAGAACACCAGTAGTACGGTGAGCCACAGATGGGTCATTAGTAGAGATGAGCGAGCATACTTGTCTGAGCTTGATGCTCGTTCAAGTATTAGGGTGCTCGGGATGCTCGTTACTCGGGACGAGCACCACGCGGTACTCGCCTCGAATAAACGAGCACTGACCATTGAATTCAATGGAGCCGGCTAGAGATGAGCGAACGTACTCGGTAAGGCCGATTTCGCAATCGAGCACCGCGAGTACTTCACTACTCGGGGGAAAAGTACTCTGGGGCGCTGTGGGGCGGGCCGTGGCGTGGTGAAGCAGGGGGTAGCAGCGCGGAACAGGGGGGAGCCCTCTCTCTCTTCCTCTCCCCCCCACTCCCCTCTGCAACCCCCCGCTCACCCACAGCGCCCCCGAGTACTTTTCACCCGAGTAGTGAAGTACTCGAAAATTGCAGTGCTTGATTGCGAAATCGGCCTTACCGAGTACGTTCGCTCGTCTCTAGAGCCGGCAATACAGCCGGCTCCATTGAAAGCAATGGCTGCCGGCGAGCGCGGGATGAATTTTCGGGAAGGGCTTAAAAATATAAACCCTTCCCTGAAATTCATCCAGAAATGTGTAAAAAGTAAAAAAAAAAATATACTCACCTTGTCCCGGCAGACGGAGTTCAGCCGCGGCCGGCCGGCAGTTCTCCTGAACTGCTGTGAGTAGTATTCAGCAGCCGGGGATTTAAAATCCCCGCCTGCTGAATGAGCTGCCTCTGATTGATCACAGCCTCACCAATTAGAGGCAGCTCTCACTCACCCATTCATGAATTCATGAATGGGTGAGTGAGTGCTGCCTCTGATTGGCTCAGCGCAGGGACCAATCAGGGGCAGCTCATTCAGCTGAGAGCTGCCCCTGATTGGTCCCTGCGCTGAGCCAATCAGAGGCAGCACTCACTCACCCATTCATGAATTCATGAATGGGTGAGTGAGAGCTGCCTCTGATTGGTGAGGCTGTGACCAATCAGAGGCAGATCATTCAGCAGGCGGGGATTTTAAATCCCCACCTGCTGAATACTACAGAAAGCAGTTCAGGAGAACTGCCGGCCAGACGCGGCTGAACTCCGGCTGCAGCGGAAAGGTGAGTATACATTTTTTTTTTTTACACATTTTAGGATGATTTTCAGGTAAGGGCTTATATTTTTAAGCCCTTCCCGAAAATTCACCCCGCGCTCGCCGTCAGCCCATTGCTTTCAATAGAGCCGGCTGTATTGCCAGCTCCATTGAATTCAATGGGCTAACATCATTCTTCTCTGCCACAGCTGTTACAGCTGTGGCAGAGGAGAACAATCTTTATGCTGACAGTGCGGGGGGGGGGGGGGAGGGTAGAAGGGGGGGGTCTCACTCTTGCCACTATTGTGGCTTAATAGTGAGACCTCGGAGCCTGAAATGCAGCCCTGCACGTTGCTCCTCACCTGCCCTATCCATTTCTGTGTTTTTTACATGACTTTGGTGATTTGCTAAATTTTCGCAAATGAAAACCTTAGCGGAGCACCAGTCATATACAAAAATGCTCGAGTCGAGCTTCAATGGGGTTCGTTACTCGAAACGAACTCTCGAGCATCACTGAAAGTTCGACTTGAGTAACGAGCACTCGAGCATTTTGGTGCTCGCTCATCTCTAGTCATTAGTACTATGAGAATCTACAGAAGTCACACTAATACTATGGGGGGACAGAGAGGGGACATTAATACTACGGGGTGTAGAGGAGACACCAGTACTGTGGAGGACCAAAGATGTGATACTAATATTATGAGAAGCTACAGAGGGGACACCAGTACTATAAGGTCTTACAGAAAGGACAATAGTACTATGGGGAGTCACATAGGAAACACTTTTACTATAGGGGGGACCAGTAATATGGGGTGGTCATATTAGTAGTACTATGGGGGTGTGTACAAAGGAACAGTAGTACTATGGCGGGGAAGGGGGGAGGGCGAAGAGGCACAAGGGAGATAGTAGTACTGTAGATGTTACAGAGAGATTAATTATGTTTAGTGGTAGGATAACAAGGGTGCATAGAAATGAGTCATCATTGCAGGAAATCTTCATGGTCATCTAGACCCAGAAAAGGACCAAAAAGATCTTCACCAACCAGAGAAGATGGCTTCTGTGATCACTGGAGGTTACTGCACTGTAATCACTAATACTGTGTAGATCTGGTATGTAGTTATTGTATGGTGACAACATTATTTAGATATATTCTTGAGCTGAGCCGCTGTATCTAAGCCTGCAGTTTTATAGGTATTCTGCGATTAATATAATTTTAATGGGGTGGGGGAGCTTTGCTATGGGGCTCCATTATTACAATGCAAGCCCCTGCACACCAGCACTGGCTTGGGTTTTCTTCTGCACTATAGTTGAATGTAACAAGTCAATGATGGCAGATCCTGTACTAGTGTGTATGATAAACAAGAGGAGCCTCCTTTTAAAATACTAGGAGGGGGTTCATGTAATGTTTCTCCCAGGGGTCCCGACGAACGTTGCCCTGAGCGTACCACCGTGATGCCCAACATTGATCCATCCAGACTCTTTTATCATCTCTACTACCCTTATAATAAAGTTAGCTGTTATGAGGTCATACCCTTCACCTCTACTGTTCTGGCCACCACGGGATACTTTATTTTGGCTTCCTGTACTACATTGTCTTAATTTGTTACATTAAAACTGACACCAAAGCATTAAAAATCTATCACCAAAGTGTTGTTATTGATGAGTGTAATTGAGCCAACTTATAAATTGCCCTGACACTCTGCAACAGTAGAGAATGGATGTGCGATTCTCATCTATATATAATAGCTATCCTGTGAAATGGCTGCTGAGTGACCTTTAAATATCAAACAGGCTAAGTGGGAAAGGACAATGATAATGACATTTTAATTGATTTGTAAATTATTGAAGAGGGTTACTGGAATCCACATCAAACACTTTCACATCCCTGAGTCCTGCCAGAAACCGTCCAAAGTTTATTGTACTTATCGTCTATTGAGGTGCCCACAGAAAACCATCTAAGTGGGCCGCCAAGGATCGAACGTGGAGATGGTGGTTTTAAACTAAGTGGAATTATTATTGTGTTCCAAGATTAGTTGATGTAAAGAGTCTGGTCACTCACTTAGGCTTGTGATATTCAGCAACATGGCAGCTATAGAAGCTATAATGAAGATATGAGATAATGGAGATATAATATATTACTTCCGGAAAATTTCATGGATGGTCACCAGGCTTGATGATATAATATAATATAACGACCAGAGAGCAAGGTTCCAGTTTAGTAAAATTGGGGCACAAGTCCTTCAACATAGACACTTGACACTAAACTGCCAGGTAGTCACAGAAAAGGAAAAATGATAAAAAAAGCAGAAAAGCAAGTGAAAGGTTCTGAAGAAAATCCTTTGGGCAGAGCCCGTACTCACTGGGTTAAGCAGCAGTATAGCACAATGTCCTCTCTGATCCATGCAGCAGGCTCACAGGATATGAACTGGCAGACTGGACTACACTGTCATCTGCAGGATGGTAGCAAGGACCAGTGGGGATGTATAGGCCGCCTCAAGGTCTGAGCTCCGGCAAGCAGCGCTGTACTGTAGGATAGGCTCAATGGGAGAAGCAGACAGGGGAGTTCCCACCAAAGACTTCGGGGGCTGCAGTAACAGCCACAGTGCTAAGTCCGCAAGCACCCAATGTTACAATGTAGAACCAAGATGGCGGTCCTACACTATATCCTGGTGCCCAGCTTTAAACAAATGAGTCTACATTGCAACAAAGGCTATTTACAACTCAGGACCCTCAGATCTAGAAGAGGTTCTTCTGGGTCCAGATCTCGTGGGCCATATAAAATGACATAGTGGGCCACATTCGGCTTGTGGGCCTTGAGTTTGACACATGCACAAAGTTTAACTTTGTATTCTGTTACAACCCCTTTAACCTCTTTAGTGATGCAGCCAATTTTTTGGGAATGTTCATCTGTAGTTTTCAAAAGACTTTTTTAAATTTTCCTTTGACATAGCCATAAGAGGGCCTGTTGTTTGGAAGACAAGCAGTAGTTGTATTTGCACTTTTTTGGGGTAAATATAGTGCATTTCATTGCTGCATTCAAAGACCCAGGACTTTCCATGGATAGAGCTGTGTGAGGTCTTGGATTTGAACAGTAGTTTTTATTGGTACCACTTTGGGTTACATGACTTTTTTGATGTCTTTTATTGCATTTTTTTGGGGAAGCAAAGTGAGCAATAAAAGCATTTTAGCTGAATTATTTTTGCTGTTTTTATAGCATTTGCTGTGTGGGATATAAAATGTGTGTTCAATTTATTGTACGAGTCATTGAGGGCAGGGACGATACCAAACGATGTCATGTGTTGTATTTTTTTTAACAAAATAAAGGGAAATGTGTAAAAGTTTTTTCCCCACTATTTTATGGTTTGTTTTTGTTTTTCCTTTTTTTTCATCCCTGTAGGGGATTTGAACCTACATTCACAGGGCTCAGTCACACGGTCGCATCGGCGCCCGTGTGACTGCAAGAGGAAGACGGCCGTACCTCAAGACAGACGTTTCTCTGCAGCGCCGGGAGAAAGAACATGTGACTGGCATCTGGTTGCGGTAGCATCTCCTCGACCCTACCCAGTTTCATGGTGGAGGTCTGATTATGTCACAGAGGGAACAGCCTTCCTCTGTTAACTTCATACCTTCCGCGATCAACACCGATCGCAGCATGTAAGGTGTCAACAGATGGGATCACAGTTCTCACAGATCCCTTCTACTACAGCAGGAAGTTGGCTGTCAGTCACAACCGTTTCTCACTGTGCTTGGTGCTAGTTCAGCTCCTGATGTGAATATACGTTATTTCGCAGCAACTCCATCTCACCCAGGACGCATACATACGACCTGTGGCAGGAAGGGTTTTAAGCTTACGTGTCACATTCTGTAAGCACCATAAACAAGTTATGTCACTTAAAGAACAGGGAAGTTTAGTCCAGGGGTGTACTTTTTTATATAGTTAATTGGATCCCCGTTCCCTCACCGTCACTCCTGGAAATCAGTCCTCGGTCTATGAGCAGGACCCTTTCCTTCAGCCAGCTAAAGAAACGAGTCACACCAATAGACCAATAGACTGAATGCCAATTTCTAGGAGTGACAGCGATGGAACAGGGAGCCTGGTAAGTCTTAAAAAATCCCCTGAACTCCACAATCCCTGTCCTATAAGCACCATAACTTAGTTTATGGTGCTTATAGGACATAACAGGTTACCTTTAATGTCTTAAGTCTCAAGTTAAACTTTGCCATATATGTGAATGTAAAAAGAGGGGCGAAAGTGCCTCATGTGCAGAATCATACTTGGTACCAGCTTGTTGAGACGTCCTAACCTGAGGTGGTTGCATCACACACCACCTTGAATTAGCTTGATGTCAATATTGCAGGGAGGTTGCTGCAATGGAACTTGCCCTGTCAGAAAAAATTCCTTTAGGTCCAAGTACCTTAAAAAGTAGAGTAGATCTACTTTTAAGCTCGCAAACAAGATTAAATAAAAACTAGGACCAAAGAGCGAACTATAGACCACACGAATGGCATGACGATGATGGACGGTGATATGACTTTATTATAACTGGTTACAAATGAAGTCATTTCACCGTCTATCAGCGTCACACCATACCTCGGTTTTGGGGTTTATGCCTTAGTCCTACTTTTTTATCTTATTTACTACAAGGATTTGGTACCTTTATAGCCCTCTAGCTTAACTGTGTTAGCAACACTGTGATAAGTACTGGCCATCCACTCCCTTTTATCTTCCTCTCGACAAGTAGCTCTGCCGACTCTGTCTTTTTTTCTTTGGGTTTCAGTTTCATGCTCGAAAAAAGTTTGGTCCCGTGTTAGCCAGTAGAGCAAAATGTGATTGTTTTCAATAGGATAAACCGAGTAATCTTGTAGATATGATACCTAATCATTGACACAACATCGAAAATATGAATGTTATTATATTAAAAGGCAATTTCAAATCCCAACATCACAGAAAAATTTGGGAACAAATTTATAACAACCTTTGACACTGTCAAGACCGGTATGAACCTCAGAGGGGGCTTCTTGCATCGGTGGAGATTATGAGAAATCTATAGCAGAGATAACATGCTGGCCTGTGTGAACACAAATTCAGAGACCATAAAACGTTCACGTCCCTTATTAAGTGCAAATTAATCCCACCATGTCTGTGCCTTGTCATATGTATGTGTGTGTTTATATATATATATTCCTCTTCTCATCTATTCCATTTAAGCCTGAGGAAGAATCCTGCATAGGTTCGAAAGCTCGCAATAGCAACAAGTATTTTTGTTAGCCATTAAAAGATTATTTGGCTTCTCTTACTGAGAACAATCCCACTTTCATGCTTGGCACTTACTACGGCACTAATTTCAGTAACTATAAGTCACACTTTTTCTATTAGGTTTACAAGAAACAGCAAATACTACACATTTCAGATCACAACAGGATCCTTTCTTATGTGTCACGTTTTATCATAAAGGAGGATTTGGCTTGCCAAGACTTGATTTCAGACATTGTCTATGGATAACTTAACACTTTTTGCCTTGCTCATTTAAATATAACATCGGCGTTGTGGAAAATCGCTGCTATTTTGAAGACCTCAAAATAAAATCCATAAACACAATGTATCACTCTACTGGGCCTCATTGAGGTAGTGAGATCCACTCGTCTTTCATAAAAAATAGCTCACATTAGGAAAACAAAGTGTTTGTTACAATGTAACATCACAATGATTGGGAGATTAATCAACTTGATTTACTCATCAGCTCTCTTTGCTGGTAACGATTTTGGTTTTACTTGGGAGTTTATATTGACTGGATCTTTTTTTTTTCTTCCTTTTTTCTTCCTCTTTGAAATCGATACCCAATCTGAAACATTAAACAGGCGTCATCCCGAGCTCATCCTCTCCCGTCTGTCAACTCTTCAAAGATTTTATTTTTTTTTCCCACCAAATATGACATAATGAAGTCCCAAAGTTAGAAGTGAGATTGTAACCTTAGCAAAAGCTTGAATACAAAAGTAGTGCGTCATTCTTGACAATCCTTCTCGACAAGAAGAACAAAACAAAATATCACATTTACAAAGCTCGACAGCTGTCATAAGGATGAATTCAACTGCTGTATGTTATTCTGAGATGTCTATAAAACTAGTCAGAGAGGGAATAAAGAAATATTAGGAAAACAAAAAACCCTGAAATCACATGAATGTAAGGAAGTTATATAATTAAAACAGGCCGATGTACAAAACTTCAACTCCATGCATTAATATTTAATCCATTAATCACACACTTACAGAAAACTCGAACTTAAAGGAAGGCTGCCACCAACATCTCACCCCTAATATTGACTTTGTTGGCAGGCAGCAAGTGAAAAATCAATTGCTTCTAATGTCCTCTTTTTTCCTAATGAGCCCATGTATATCCACAATTAGATTCTAAAGTCGTCCCATGCTATTTTCAAATCAGAAGAGCACAGTCATCTGGCTAGAAAGAGGAAAAAAGTTTGGTTTCGTCCAAATTACTTTGGACCAAACCAGAAGTTCACCAAAACTCCGGAAACTGGTATATACCACTGTCTAAAAGCTGTAAAGGCTCTCTTTGACAGTGTTATACAGGGCTTGTTTGGCTTGTAGACAGTGTGATATACCAGTGTTCAGGATGAGCGTTCATTAAACCAAACAAGTAGAACTCTGTTTCTGGTAAAACTGCTAAAAGCTTGGTTTGAGTTCATGTCAAACGGAACTTTTAGCAATGTTCGACCCAAAACAGGGTTGTACTGATTCAGTTCCCTCAACATTAAGCATGACACAAGCAGACCGCACATGGTTGTACACAAAAAAAGACATTTAGGATTACCAAAAAGTCTTTGTTGTTTGCATGCCCAGTAGAGTGGACCAAAAAACTCAACTTTCAACTACAAAGCTGGACGCCCTCTAATTTTTTTCCTTTTAACAAACCGTTATTTGTGGCAGAGCTTCAGGTTTTTATGTCTACGACAAGGTTGGGCTCAAAGACCGTGAATTTTCAGACTTTTTACTAATGATGAAGAAGTAAAACAACTGTTGCTTTAAGTCGTGGAAGCAAATTGCAAGGCTGTCCCAACACAGATTACCAAGAGGTCTGCTGACCGGTCCTTAAGTGCTGACTAAGAAGTATTTGTGTTGTAATTTTGACCATTTTCATATAGTTGGAGGTATTTTTGTAGGAACAGCACAAATGTGTCGATTGTCCGGACTAATGCCATTGGCAATACTTAATGCTTTAAAGTATAGTGGTTCTTCTGTAAAAAGCAAATAGTTAATATTAATGCTGTAACTTGTGTAATTGGAAATCTTGCATGTAAGCGCCATTTCTTATAATATACATCAGTTTTGAGCCCCATCTTGTAGTTGGAATTTAAAGCTAAAACTTTACCCCAACATTACTGTTAGCAGATGTAACAAATTAAGAAGGTGTCTTGCCTTATAGCTGTTACTTAATTTTTTGCCATATCTCTGTGGGCCACCCTAGTATGAGTCAAAGAGATTGCGCCATTACCCCTTCAAATCAGCATGTCACTGCAGAAACCCAACGTCTTTTTATGTATAACAATTTTTTTATATGTATATTTTTTGTGTTCATTTTCATTTAAATTTTCCATATTTATCAGATTTGTGCTGAAAAAGGAGCCATTCTCAGCTCTGAAACGCGTTGCACCCACCTCCATTGCTTTCTTGTATGCTGGGATTCCCAATAATGTGTATGGATTAAAGTATCATATAATCATCCATACAGAGAGGACGTGGTTTTTTCTCAGCACACACTTGGGGACCATGAGGAGGAGAATCCCCCTACCTCATAGTGGGGTCACTTCCTCCTCTCCAAGTAAGTTCCAGCACACTTTCCTTCTTGACCACCATTGGAGCGCACTCACCCAGTTTTAGTTGTATTTATACCCCCTTTCTGCATAGGATATGTGTAGTAAGGACATGTATAGATATTTGTGTGTTGGGAAGGGGTTAACTCTATTGCAAAAATTGTTGTAAGCCTGTGTTCTTTGCTCAAAAAAATGTCAGTTACACTTTAAGTAATTAATTTAAATGAATAATAGATTATTATAAATCAATATGTGTATATTAAATCACAATACGGTACATAATATAAAAAATAATACCCATCATATAGAAAATGAATGCTAGTTGCTCCATCGTCACACATAAATAATTGATCTCCAGTCATTGAATTAAATAATTAAAATCGAAGTAACACAATAATATTAAATATAGATTTTTACATAAAACATTAATAGAAAAGCTTCCACAAACTTTGAGTAAAATACAAGTTTGTTATTATTTTTTTTTTGTTAGAATTGTTTTTTTTTAATATTTCGCATGAAAGTGAGAATTAAGTTCCCATTTTAACACAACAATAATTAAAAGTTCTACTTTTGGTACTTTTTATGTTGCGCAACTTATGTCAAATGAGCTTCACAGAGAAGCGTTCTGAGTATTGATGTGCATAGAAAAGTAGATACATATAAACCCGCACAATTAGATTTGCATCAGAAATTAGTCCCTTGAAAGTTTGAATAATAAAAGTCATTAATTTCAGAAATTAAAATTCCGGTGTAAAAACCACACAAAGAGACTCATTAGTGTTTAATTGCTTATTTAGCTTGAAACAGAAAGTCATTTTCAGGCTCGATCTTCAGAGACTGGCGAGATATTGCTTTATTTTATGATGATAAAAATAATCTATGGAACTTTCAAAGCATTTTAGGCCTAAAATACTAATAAAAGGAGCTGCAGCCCAAATGCGGAGTTTGAAGGACGGTAATAATGGACGATTTATCAGACGAGATCTGCTGCTCTGACCTCCCATTGAGTTAAATGGCTGCATTTTCTGTCGTTTTAAGACTAAATTGAGGTTCATGAATCAGCGGTTATCATTGTGTGAGTAAAGAGAAGGGTATTGATTTTGTCGACTCTAATGGGTCCCAAACATATACAGTATCGGTGCTCCTACCGCGTAAGAACCATTTCTAAAGAGAAACATAAAATCAATTATTAATATCTTATATGTGTAAACTATGAAGGAAATGCTAATAAAAAAAACAACAAATGTAATCTCATTATCCTACGGCAAAAACAAAAACATTGGTTTATCCTTTAATTTTACTTACATAAAAGAGATATATTCATTTACTAAAGACTTACATAAGACGCTAGTGACTGTAGAACATGACTGTTTGTATGCATGTGCCAAAAGTGCTGCTTTTTGAAATTTTTTAGGCGAATCCTCAAAATATTTTTGAAAAGTGGGCAGGACCTAGCATTAGAGGACGTGGCCATGCACGGCCTATCATATAAACTATAATGTATGCCAGCGTAGGACACTTGACATATGTAATTCAGAGTTCAATGACTTATCAGGGAGTTTGCACTAGTTTGTTAATGTTCACCAACAATACAGAAGGTGAGCAAACCTACCTGGTGAGTAATCATTGTTTTACTGCACATGAAGCATTTTGGATATTAATGTTGGATACACCCCCCCAAAAGGTTTAACCTTTTGCAATCTAATTTTAGATTCAAGGTTCCCTAAAGGGTTTTCTCTTTCTGCCATTATACAACAGCACCATCTGCTGGGTAGAGCCAGTACTGCAGAATTGGGCATGCTGGAGAGGCCCCCGACAGCAGAGCGGCCAGTAATATACAGTAAGAATACCCTGATGGACATCTTCCGACATCAGAGCTGTACAGCCTTCAATCAGAATGTCTTCAGACATCAGACAGTGGATTGGAAAGGGTTAAAGTACAAACCTAATTTATTGTACTTTTATTAACATCTACAGTACTGTGTAAAAGTTTTAGGCAGGTATGGAAAAATGCTGCAAAGTAAGAATGCTTTCAAAAATAAAAGTGTTAATAGTTTTTGGCCATTTAACAAAATACAAAGTGACCGAACAAACCAGAAATGTAAATCACATCAATATTTGGTGTGACCGCCCTTTACCTTCATAACAGTATCAGTACTTCTACTGTGTTTCCACGAAAATAAGACCTACACCGAAAATAAGCTATAGCCTGATTTTTCAGGATTTTCGGAGAGGCTTGAAAAATAAGCCCTAGTTACATTAAATTTAGAAAAAAAGCAATACATTACTTAGCAGGCTCGGTCCAGGTCCCTTCCGCTGCTCTCCACAGCCCCGACATGGTTCCTGCAGTCTTCGGCTCCCCACACAAGATCACTTTCTCATTACGGGATTCATAAATCATGTTTCCATGAAGCAATGGCTGTGATTGATTCTTCGGGTGCTGCATTGATCGGCTAAGCCACACCAATCGATGAACCAATCACAGCCACGCTTTGTGGAGGCAGGATTTATGAATCCTGTAACCAGGAAGTAATCCGGTGGGGGCATTCAAGGACTGCAGGAACCACGCCGGGGCTCTGGAGAGCAACGGGAGGGACCTAGGCAAAGACTGTTAGGTATGTAAAATATGACATCACTGAAAATAAGACCTATCGCCTCTTTTGTGATGAAAATCAATATAAAACAGGGAGACATGGTAGGTACACTTGTACACAGTTTTAAGACTCGGCAGGAAGGTTGTTCTTGGAGAACTAAGCACAAATCTTCTGTGGATGTCGAGTTGCTCCAATCCTTCTGTCTCTTCATGTAATCCCAGACAGACTGGATGATGTGAGATCAGGGTTATGTGGGGCCATATTATAGATTCCTAGAATGGTAGAGTTGGAAGTGACCTTCAGGGTCATCGGGTCCGACCCCCTGCTCAGTGCAGGATCACTAAATCATCCCAGACAGATATTTGTCCAGCCTTTGTTTGAACACTTCCACTGAAGGAGAACTCACCACCTCCCGCGGTAACCTGTTCCACTCATTGATCTCCCTCACTGTCTAATATCTAATCTGTGTCTCCTCCCTTTCAGTTTCATCCCATGGCTTCTGGTCTTTCCTTGTGCAGATGAGAATAGGGCTGATCCCTCTGCACTGTGACAGCCCTTCAGATATTTGTAGACAGCTATTAAAGGGGTTGTCCCGCGCCGAAACGGGTTTTTTTTTTTCAACAGCCCCCCCCGTTCGGCGTGAGACAAACCCGATGCAGGGGTTAAAAAAGAAAACCGGACAGTGCTTACCTGAATCCCCGTGCTCCGGTGACTTCTTACTTACCTGCTGAAGATGGCCGCCGGGATCTTCTCCCTCGGTGGACCGCAGGGCTTCTGTGCGGTCCATTGCCGATTCCAGCCTCCTGATTGGCTGGAATCGGCACGTGACGGGGCGGAGCTACCAGGAGCCGCTCTCCGGCACGAGCGGCCCCATTCACAAAAGGAGAAGACCGGACTGCGCAAGCGCGTCTAATCCGGCGATTAGACGCTGAAAATTAGATGGCACCATGGAGACGAGGACGCCAGCAACGGAACAGGTAAGTGAATAACTTCTGATAACTTCTGTATGGCTCATAATTAATGCACAATGTACATTACAAAGTGCATTAATATGGCCATACAGAAGTGTATAACCCCACTTGCTTTCGCGGGACAACCCCTTTAAGTCTCCTCTCAGCCTTCTTTTTGCAAGCTAAACATTCTAAGACCCTTTACCTGTTCCATTAACTTACTCTAGTTCGTCTATTGAAGAAAACTGTAAATAAAAATAGTTTGGAGTGAACAGTCATGCATCCTTGTCCGTTGCAGCTTACTGTACAGAAAATCAGCTTGAAGAAGGTGCCTTAGTAGCACAGAAACACGTTGCCATTTGTATCGTCCATAATTGGAATAAAGAATTGCATATTACCCTGTTGTTGCGGCTGGGACGTGGTTTCTATTTGACATAAGGAGTTGACACTTTTCGGGGGAAATCTTTGGACATCATACCCCCCTCCTCTCGAGTAAGTGCCGTTCTCTTTCTTTTGAAACTCTTGTGACAAGTCTGGTTTATGCTTTACAGTTCAAGAGCGCAGAACTTTTTTTCTTTACAGTTTTCTTCAATTCTCTTCTTGGGGGAGATTCTCTGTATAGAGAACCCCCCAATGGTTTCTGCAGCTCTCCCTATTATTAGAGGACGTGAACTGTCCAGCAATTAACTAATTGATGACCTGAAGGCGCTTTCTAAAAATTGTTTGTGCAATTGGATTTCCAGTTTGTCTATGTCTTTTTTAAAGTTTAGTTTGGTCTGAATTAGTTTGAACCAAATCAAAAGTTCACCAAAATTCCTAAAACTGGTGTATAACACTGTCTAAGAGCCATAGAAGCCCTGTATAACACCTTGAGAAGCTACATTAAAGGGGTTGTGCCATAATTGACTTTTTGCATCTATCCATAGGATAGGTGATAAAACTCTAATCATTCAGGGTCTCACCGCTGATACTCTATTAATCCCAAGAACGAGGGTTGTGCATGTGCTGTGCTGCTCTATTCATTTCAGTAGGGCTGACAGAAGTAGCTGAGTACAAGCGCCTGGCTATCTCCATGGAAGATTAATTGAGTAGCACAGCACATGCACAACTGTTGTTCCATTCAATCTTCACATCACTCTGCATGGGTGTGAGGAGCCTGCAGTGACAAGTAGAGGGAGGCATGGGACCCATCTTCTATGGATTGGTGGGGATCACATAGGTGAGACCTCAACCAATCACACTTGTATTACTTATCTTATGGATAGGTGATAAAGACAGTTTTGGGAATACTCCCTGAAACGAGTTGTACCAGAATTTCAAGTTATCCTCTATACAAAAGATAGGGGATAACTTGCTGATCAGTGGGAGTTTCACCGGCGAGACCTGGAAAACGGGACACCGGTGTCCTATTCTCCTGTCCCTGTTGGGGTCGCTTCTCTCCCCCCGTCCCCCCCGCAGTAACATCACACTGGATGGAGTGCTGGCTGCACATGTGCAGTCAGTGCTCCATTCATTTCAATGGGGCTAACGGAAATACCCGAGTGAGTGGTGCTCAGGTATCTTAGCAGTCACAACAAGCGCTTCATACAGTCTCCTCCTCACTGGTGGACATGGGATCCTCGTTCTTGAGACCGGAGGGGGTTTCAGCAGCGAGAGCCCCTCTGATTAGTAAGTTGTCCTCTATCTTGTGGATAGAGGACAATTTGAAATTCTGGTACAACCCCTTTAAGAAGTTGCCTGCGATTGTAGCTGTTGAATTCCTCTATCTAGGTTTCTCTCATCTCAATCGAATCTACTATTTTTAGTAAGGATTTCACCTGTATAATCTCACATTCTCTCACTTATTACTAGGATTTTGCATCTATAATTTTCTGTTGTTTGTTACCAAGATTTTACATTTTGTTTTTCTTACTATAATTCCCACTGAATGAATTTTTGCACTCAGCTGTTTTTGTAAACACAAAACGATTTGCAGTGACTATTGTCTGACTGTCGTGTTCCAGCTACATGAGTATTTCCTGCATGTTATTATGTGCCAATTATAGGTGAATAATCTGCATTTCATACTGGTGCAGTCTGGCCTTTCGAGCCTAGTTAGATATTTCATAGAAGGTGTCAGTTGACGGTGAATGACAGGACGATTTTAGCGTTTTCCTTGGCAATATTATTACTGAGGTAATCTGTTTGATCTTTTAACATTTTCTGCAGAAAGTTACATTAATACATTAGAAAATTAATTATGTGGTTTAGAAATACTACACTGAGCTCTACAAGAACATGGAGAAGAAAAGCCACCACTCTGAGGGGACATCAAAGAATCCCAGAATGGTAGAGTTGGAAGGGACCTCCAGGGTCATCGGCTCAACCCCCTGCTCAGTGCAGGATTCACTTAATCATCCCAGACTGATATTTGTCCAGCCTCTGCTTGAACACTTCCATTGAAGGAGATCTCACCACCTCCCATGGTAACCTGTTCCACTCATTGATCCCCTCACTGTCTAATATCTAGTCTGTGTCTCCTCCCTTTCAGTTTCATCCCATTGCTTCTAGTCTATCCTTGTGCAAATGACAATAGGGCTGATCCCTCTGCACTGTGACAGCCCTTCAGATATTTGTACACAGCTATTACGTCACCTCTCAACCTTTTTTTTTGCAAGCTAAGCATTCCCAGATCCTTTATCCGTTCTTCATAGGACATGGTTTGCAGACCGCTCACCATCTTGGTAGTTTTTCTCTGAACTTGCTCCAGTTTTCTCACTTCATGTGATCTAGACTCTTTGCTCATCTTAATACATTCCAGAATTGTGTTTGCCTTTTTGGCTGCTGCATCACATTGTTGACTCATGTTCAGTCTATGATCTATTAGTATACCCAAGTCTTTTTCATATGTGCTGCTTAGCCCAGTCTCTCCCATTCTGTATGTGCTTTCTTCATTTTTCTTGCCCAGATGTTGGACTTTGCATTTCTCCTTGTTAAATACCATTCTGTTAGTCGCCGACCACTGTGCAGGCTTTTCTAGATCTTTTTGAATACTCTTTCTCTCTTTCCTAGTGTTAGCCATCACTAGCTTTGTGTCGTCTGAAAATTTGATCAGTTTCCATCAATTCCCTCCTCCAGATCATTTATAAAAATGATGAACAACACTGGGCCTAGGACAGAGCCTGGTGGTGCCCCACTTGATACATTCTTCCACTTGGATGTGCAGCCATTTATGACCACTCTTTGAGTACAATCATTTAGCCAGTTGTGAATCCACCTTACAGTTGCCTTGTCAATCCCATATTTGGACATTTTTTCAATAAGTATGGTATGAGATACTTTGTCAAATGCTTTACCAAAGTCCAGATATACTATATCCACTGCATTTACCGGATCAAACCAGTTGGCGATTCTCTCATAGAAGGAAATTAGATTAGTCTGATGGCTGAAACAAGATAGCTACATGAACACATTTGATTCCATCTTAGAAGCCATGGCACTTGTACAGAGCATTAAGGCCCTTTTACATGGACCAATAAATTGTGAATGATTGTTCTTCAGTCTAAATGCATGCCCAGACTGAACAATGCATGATAATTTGTACTCATCATTTTTGTCGTTCAGTTTCTGCATGTATAAAGATTGAAAGGATATCGGCCGTGTAAACTGGAAGTCGCTTATCTGTAAAGGATTGCCTGTTTACTGTGAAAGGAAGCAGGCTGGCCAGACCCGCTTCGCCTCCATTCACTGAGCAGTGATTGTTCCTGTATAAAAGCACCGGAACGATCATCACTGGGACTGCCTGTTGGGCATCTGCACCCGATAGGTTGTCCTATGTACATAGATGTAATGAGTTTTTTTAAGCAAAAATGCATTGTGCCAACATCCAGAACCACAAGATTAAGGCCTGTTTCACACAAACTTATTTGTGCAACATTTTGCATGTGCAAAATTTACGTGCACAATATACAGTGAACTTTCAGTGGGTTCTTTGACCTGTGCATATTTTGCGCGCATATTTTATTTATTTTTAAAAAAACAAGCAGCAGGTTCTATCTTCTTGCACCTTTGCACACGAAAATAGAACATATTAAACTAATTAATTAATTGCCCATTTCAATAAATAGGAACATTCTTGCGTGTTTTTTTGCAAGCGCCAATGCGCACAAATCAAGAGGCACGGTAAGACATGCATTCTTGCATGCAAATATGCAGCGCCCATTGTTCACATGCACCTGTAAATGAGCTTTTTACTGTACTTTCTGCACTGCTGGGGACCGTTCACAATGGCACAGGACACACCCGCGTTGTGATTTAAAAGGCTGTGCAGCTTTAATTAGTCCCAAGTGTGTTGTTTTCCCCATTAAATTGGCAGTTCACTGCACAATTGCATGGGTATCAGGGGCACAAATGCGCACCAAAACTGTTGCGTGTTTTTTTTGTGTGTGTGTGTAGGGGGATTCCTTCAGCCCTGCCAGGATGTGAGTCTGTTTCCATGTGATAATGCCTCACATCCAGGGGTTTCCCCATGGATTGCGAGGGTGATATTGGGCCATGATTCACGACCCTCGCCAGTGTGAAGGAGCCCTGACTCTCCCTAGCAGCACTGTTGGCTGAAGCACAACCGCGCCACTAGACCTAACATAGGAACTTTGACCTGGCCTGACTGGTCACTCAATGTATCAAACTCACATTTTATGATTTTATGGCGACGGGGAGGATGTCACATATCTAATGACACCAAAATCATCTAACAAAGGTCACGCAAAGGAGTCAAAGTGTAGTGTAAGTAGAAGCTTGTAGGTTTTTTCATGTTAGATTCTCTTAAATCTTAACAAACCCGGAAAAAGCGTGAGAGTGCGAAAGAATAAAAGAGGTAATTTCTTTTGAGATGGAGACACCTAATTCCTTTTCCCAGGCGAGTATGTAGCTAGGTTTATAAGGTGAGCTCTGGTGTATGAGACAAGCATATCAAACCTGGAGGCATACGAGGCCGTAACAGATATGTCTCTAACCAAGAAGGCTCATGAATAGTAGTGAATTTGGCCAATAATTGCTTATCTATTCCCTGGAATGTGAGGGTCTGTAGGAAGGTAGGTGGGCGGCTTGTAGGTCTGAGAGGCGTGGAGTTTGTTTCTAGAGTTTTCCTGTCCTTGAAATATCTAGTCACAGTAATGTGGAGCCAGTCTCTCCAGGTATCTATATAATTATTTAGACAGAACGGGAGAAAGCTTAGAGGCGCCAGCGAGGAGATTGGCCTAATGGGGTTTAAAGAGGACAGAACTGTTGGAAGACTTTGATTGTTAGAGGTCGAATGTTCTGGGAACCACAGACAAACCAAGCGCTGATGGCCCAGACAGATCTTTACAAAGGATACAAGTAGAGAGCTAGCTTTCATCCTCTACTCCTATGATCTGCTTTGGAATAGTAGAGAGGATCTGGCATCCCCAGACCACCATTTCGAGTTTGAGTATGAATAATCTATGTGGTAATCAAGATTTGTTACTATTCCAAGAAAACAGGTAAAAATTTGTGGGATCGTAAAAAAAAAAAGATTGTGGAATATAGATGGGGATGTTTGAAGGACATACAGCAGTTGAGGGGGAATATAAGATTTCAGGAAATTTTCCTTCCCATCCAGGAAAGTAAAGAAATATTAATTGTTTTTTTAATTGTGTTTTAATTTTTGAGATCAGGGGGGTATAATAAGCTGAGAATAGATCTGAAGGGAAATCAGTAAGGACAATTCCTAAATATTTTAAATCTCATTCTGGCCATTTAAAGAGGGCAAATTTCTGAAGACCTTTAAGCATGGTAGGCAGCACTAAGGTATTGAATACCTCTGACGTTAAGTAGTTTATTTTGATCTTGAATTGTGTAATTCTAAGGCTACATTCACGCAAGTGTGAATTTTGTATGAATTCTGTGCATTGTGAGATGCACAAAACTTGCGTGAATATGAATTCCATTCCCTCTTCTCCTGAGCGGGAAGGTCCCCCCCATTCTTCCAATAGGTGGGAGTCCTAAAAAGGGGACTGAATGTCTCAGATGGAGATACCCTTGCGGTCCTTGTAAGGAGTTCAGTATAGCAATGTGGCCGCGTTGTCAACATGACTCATCTACGGAGTAGCTTACTAATGCTGAATGCATTACTGCTGCTATAGCAGAACATTGCTCTTTCAATCTGTATGTAATATCTTCCCCACCCTTCATCTATAGATAGACTACGTCCTTTAGGTCCTGGCGTTGGGTCATCCCTATCAGGTTGATCACCCTGCAGGGTCTGTGACACCAAAGTTAGTTAGATATAGCCATCCCCATCCTGTATTTATGTTACAGTTTTTTGCCCTATTTTGTGTTTCCTGTAGTTTTGGCGATATAATCTATTTTGGTGCATTGTGGACATTGATTGCATCTTGATGATGTCCATAAGGTGTGCCGTACTTGCGTTCTCCACAAACGTAACACTTACATTCATTATTTTTTAACATAAAGTAATCCCACAGATCTGACATTGATGTGTCCTCATAAATTGAGCCACAATGTAGAAAACAAGATAGCAAATTTGGATCTGCTACATCCGCACAATTTTGCCAACAGGTGGATGCATCCATAGGAGCTGAACGGCTGAGTTCCACCAATCTAATTGTGTTTCTGCATATCCTGGTTGCTACATGTAGGCGTACGAGAGCTGCGCATCTCCACATCTCGCAGTCTGTTATCCCATGTAATGATACAGTGTTATACATGCTGTTTATCACAAATGCTGATTACGTTGCTGCAAATTGGAGGTTTTCCTTCTGTAATGAGCTAATTTTACTTTAAATAGACAAATTAAGACAGATAGTGTTCTGCATCCGTAATGACATCAGAAAACAGTCATCCAACCGCGGCCGCACGTTCTGTTTCATAGATCTGATCATTAAGTCTATTTATATTACTTCCATTGTATTTTGTACAGATATAGCAAACTTTAACTTGGCATTTAAGATGTTATGATAACTTAACCCTTTAATGCCGCAGGACGTAACTTTATGTAGTACTGGCACTAATCTAAACATCTAAGGCCGGCTGCACATGAACAGATTTGCATTGCGGAATCCGCGATCTGCATCCGCACTGCAGATCTGCAGCAAATATTGTTTGAACTTACTATGTAAATGCACTCCTTCCTGCACACTTGGACCTCATGTCCACGGGAAAAATCAGGCCCGCTGCGGATTCTTCATGTAGAATCTGTAGCGGGTCCCTCCTGCCCTGTGGACATGAGGCCTAAAAATAAGAATAAACTCACCTGCTCCAGACGATGCGGTTCTTCCCTTCTTCACGGCAGTATCTTCTTTCTTTGGCCCGGCAGATGTGCTTGGCACGCCGGCAGCGTGCCGCGCGCATGCGCCAGGCACATCCGCCGGGCCAAAGAAAGAAGGTCCAGCCGCGAAGAAGGGAAGAACCGCATTGTCCGGAGCAGGTGAGTTTTAATTCTGGTACGGGTCTCCCGCGGATCCAGACGGCTTCCATAGGCTTCCGCATAGGGACATCCACACTAAAATGAAGCATGTCCGGATTTTTTCCCACACGCGGATCTGCGCCTGACGGGAAAAATGACATCCGCAGATATTTAGCTACCTGCGGGTGTCCAATGTATCCCTATGGGGTGCGGATCCGCGTACGGGAGAAACGCTGCAGATTTTAACCCCGTGGACATGAGGCCTTGCAGAAACCAATTGTGATTTCCAGGAACGGAGGAGGCCGGGTTCTGCTGCGGGCTCCCACATGCGTAATCCGACCCGTTCGTGTGCAGCCGGCCTAAGGGAGACTGTGTAACTATATGCATATATTGTACTTTATCTGATTATTTGGCTGTATCTCCTTTATCTCTGCCTGGCCTTAGGACCTGGGAATCCCATACTGATGGTCAGCCTCTGTTATCTTAGTCCTGATTGTCAGAGAAGGGGTTGAGCCAGAAGATGCTAGAAGGTTCTGAAGGAGAAGGTTACACACTATTTGGACAAAAGTATTTGGACTCTGCACGTTTTTCAGAAAAAGTGCTTTATTCTTCTATTTAGTAACGTGTCGGCCCTCCTTTTGCTCGTATTACACTGGTAACACTCAAGGCATACTTTCCACAATTTCGGATGGGCGTGGGTGGTGGTGTTATACCTGTCGCTCCAGTCCATCCCACAAGGGCTCGATCGGATGAATGGTTATTACAAAATGAGTAGCTTTTTATTTTACCCATACCCTTCCCAGCATGTTGTGCGGCAAACTCAGTATTTGCATATTTGCTGATTTTCTGCAGAAACAATTACTGTTGTCCATACAGTGCATAAGATCCTACAGTTTGTGTTTGGGTCAGAGTTGTAGTGAGTCGTGTTGAGTGTGTTGAGTAGTGTGTGTAAGGGGGATTTTTTTTTTTTGGTTGCCATGAAAGAAAAACAGTGCAGAGATAGGAATTATTTTATTTGACCATTTTATTTGAGCATTTCACCCTTTGGAGAGGGGCGGATCACATGGCTGGTGGGGAGCAACCAGATGCCAGGTGTCCCAAAAGGACTAGAGAGCTAAGCAGTGAGCAGAAAACTCATACATGTTCTGTCAGTCTCGGCCTCTGGCCTAGCCAGAAGTAGGAGCACACTCTATTCTAGTCTTTGCTGGGTGTGCTGCCTGGTATTGGGTTCTCTACGAAAGATACAGATCTACCATTTTGAAACACGTAGAACATTCAAACTAAGAAAGGTGAATAAGCAGTAACCTGCTACCCAACCTCATATCTGGAGCCATGAAGCCCGCCATGTAGTCTTCTTTATGCCGAGGACCTTAAGGGTGGTTTCAACTATTTACAGCAGTACCCAATGAGCATAGACTCTTTCCCACCACCTCCGGGAACACAGGCGCCCATGTCTCCTTCTGAGGAAATTCCTCAAGCTGCCTCAATAGCCTTGGCTTCCTCTTAAGGCCCCCTACGTACCTTTCTGCTAGGGGCCCTAAATACCCTCCAGGGGACCACTTTCCATGTGAGCAGAGAGTGCAGTAAATTATCTGCTCATGCAGCATACAGCATCCAAAGCTGCAGGATTGTTACCTGCCTAGAAAGTAGCCTCAGCTTGTGTGTGGAGACCAGTAAGACACATCTGTACTGAACCCAAAGTGAGCCCCAAGACTTGAATACGATACAAACACTATTTGAGGGGATACAAGCTAGTGAACGTACAGGAGAAAAGTTAGGACTACTAAAAGTAAGTCACTGTGATTTAAGCTATTGGCACGTTGCCAGAAAAGCTTCCTGGGATTGTCAGAGAATCGCACATTGGAGATACTGTGGATTTTAAAAGTGCTGTGATTGCTGTGGCTGTCGTAAAAATTGGCTGTAACCTGCTGCTAAATGTTCAATAAACCTTCAGTTTCTGTTTTCACAGGTTTCCTGCCTTTGATTTGTTTGTCCAGCACTAAATACCTCAGTCACCTAACACAATACCTGCCAGGGAGTCTGGATGCTGCCTTTATGTCCTGTCTGGGTGGTAGGTAAAGTAAGAGCATGTAAATTTATGTCCCATGGATGATACGGGGTCAGAAGATGAAGAAGTCACAGTAGCCTATGAGTCCCTATAAACTTTTAATAATTCTTCACCGACAAGAACTTTACTGATACTAACATTTTTTTCAAACTTTATTGATATCTAGAGATGAGCGAGCACCAAAATGCTCGGGTGCTCGTTATTCGGGATGAACTTTTCGCAATGCTCGAGGGTTCGTTTCGAACAACGAACCCCATTGAAGTCAATGGGCGACCCGAGCATTTTTGTATTTCGCCGATGCTCACTAAGGTTTCCTTGTGTGAAAATCTGGGCAATTCAAGAGAGTGATGGGAACGACACAGCAACGAATAGGGCAGGCGAGGGGCTACATGTTGGGCTGCATCTCAAGTTCACAGGTCCCACTATTAAGCCACAATAGCGGCAAGAGTGGGCCCCCCCCCCTCCCAAAAACTTTTACTTCTGAAAAGCCCTCATTAGCATGGCATACCTTAGCTAAGCACCACACTACCTCCAACAAAGCACAATCACTGCCTGCATGACACTCCACTGCCACTTCTCCTGTGTTACATGCTGCCCAACCGCCCCCCCTCTCCCCCACAGCACACACCAAAGTGTCCCTGCGCAGCCTTCAGCTGCGCTAATGCCTCACCACCCTCATGTCTATTTAGAAGTGCGTCTGCCATGAGGAGGAACCGCAGGCACACACTGCAGAGGGGTTGGCACGGCTAGGCAGCGACCCTCTTTAAAAGTGGTGGGGCGATAGCCCACAATGCTGTACAGAAGCAATGAGAAATAGAATCCTGTGCCACCGCCATCAGGAGCTGCACACGTGGGCATAGCAATGGGGAACCTATGTGCCACACACTATTCATTCTGTCAAGGTGTCTCTGCATGCCCCAGTCAGACTGGTAATATGCACCTTAACAGTAACCGCGTTGGTGGTAATGTGGTGGTGACTGCGGACCTAGTAGCGCGGTTTTATTTTGTTGGTTTTCGGAATGTGGCCAGGATTAAGTGGGCCGTGGCGGGGGGATGGTGGGGGGGCGCTCTTGTAGTGTCGGTAAAGGTGAAATTCTTGGACAGCCACCAGACGAACCAATGCAAAGGCATTTGCCAAGAATGTTTGTTTTCCCTGTTGGAGGAGGAGGGGGATGTTTTTGAGGCACTACGTGTCCTCTACACGTGTCCGTGGTTATATGCACCTTAACAGTAACCGCATTGGTGGTAATGTGGTGGTGACTGCGGACCTAGTAGAGCGGTTTTATTTTGTTGGTTTTCGGAATGTGGCCAGGATTAAGTGGGCCGTGGCGGGGGGATGGTGGGGGGGTTCTCTTGTAGTGTCGGTAAAGGTGAAATTCTTGGACTGCCACCAGACGAACCAATGCAAAGGCATTTGCTAAGAATGTTTGTTTTCCCGGTTGGAGGAGGAGGGGGATGTTTTTGAGGCACTACGTGTCCTCTACACGTGTCCGTGGTTATATGCACCTTAACATTAACCGCGTTGGTGGGAAATGGCCTCGCCGCCATCATGTCTTTGGGAAGCCTCTGTTTCCACACCCCAGAGACATACCATTAGCAGCGGTATAGGCAGAGCCCAGAATTCGTAACATTTCAGCCGTAGCATTAGGACAGGCCCCACTAACATATCACTAGCAGCATTATAGCGGGAGCGCAGTCTTCGTTCCATGTCAGCAATAGTAGCACTCAAGACAGGCCCCAGTAACAATTCCGAAGCAGCATTATAGCGGGAGCGCAGTCTTCGTTCCATGTCAGCAATAGTAGCACTCAAGACAGGCCCCAGTAACAATTCCGAAGCAGCATTATAGCGGGAGCGCAGTCTTTGTTCCATGTCAGCAATAGTAGCACTCAAGACAGGCCCCAGTAACAATTCCGAAGCAGCAGGATAGTGGGAGCGCAGTCTTCGTTCCATGTCAGCAATAGTAGCACTCAAGACAGGCCCCAGTAACAATTCCGAAGCAGCAGTATAGTGGGAGCGCAGTCTTACTTCCATTTCAGTAGCTGCAGTATAGCCAAGGCCCAAGTTACATTTATGTAGCTAAAGTGTAGGCAAACCCCACACACACTTCTGTACCATGAGTGCAGGTGAAGAACATACAAATTGCTATGATTACACTGTAGGTGAGGGCCCCAAAAAATTGGTGTACCAACAGTACTAATGTACCTCAGTAAAAATTGGCCATGCCCAACCAAGATGGCAGGTGAAACCCATTAATCGCTTTGGTTAATGTGGCTTAAGTGGTAACTAGGCCTGGAGGCAGCCCAGTTTAACGAAAAATTGGTTCAAGTTAAAGTTTCAACGCTTTTAAGAGCATTGAAACATATAAAAATTGTTTCGAAAAATTAGATGAGTGAGCCTTGTGGCCCTAAGAAAAATTGCCCGTTCAGCGTGATTACGTGAGGTTTCAGGAGGAGGAGCAGGAGGAGGAGGAGGAATATTAGACACAGATTGATGAAGCAGAAATGTCCCCGTTTTGGATAGTGAGAGAGAATGTAGCTTCCATCCGCGGGTGCATAATACGTATTGCTTACGTATCGCTGCTATCCGCTGGTGGAGAAGAAAAGTCTGGGGAAATCCAGCCTTTGTTCATCTTGATGAGTGTAAGCCTGTCGGCACTGTTGGTTGACAGGCGGGTACGCTTATCTGTGATGATTCCCCCAGCCGCACTAAACACCCTCTCCGACAAGACGCTAGCCGCAGAACAAGCAAGCACCTCCAGGGCATACAGCGCTAGTTCAGGCCACGTGTCCAGCTTCGACACCCAGTAGTTGTAGGGGGCAGAGGCGTCACCGAGGATGGTCGTGCGATCCGCTACGTACTCCCTCACCATCCTTTTACAGTGCTCCCGCCGACTCAGCCTTGACTGGGGAGCGGTGACACAGTCTTGCTGGGGAGCCATAAAGCTGTCCAGGCCCTTAAAGACTGTTGCACTGTCTGGGCTGTACATGCTGCTCGATCTACGGGCCTCTCCTGCTACCTGGCCCTCGGAACTGCGCCTTCTGCCACTAGCGCTGTCGGATGGGAATTTTACCATCAGCTTGTCCGCCAGGGTCCTGTGGTATAGCAACACTCTCGAACCCCTTTCCTCTTCGGGAATGAGACTGGGAAGGTTCTCCTTATAGCGTGGGTCGAGCAGTGTGTACACCCAGTAATCCGTAGTGGCCAGAATGCGTTGAATGCGAGGGTCACGAGAAAGGCATCCTAACATGAAGTCAGCCATGTGTGCCAGGGTACCTGTACGCAACACATGGCTGTCCGCACTAGGAAGATCACTTTCAGGATCCTCCTCCTCCTCCTCCTCCTCCTCCTCAGGCCATACACGCTGAAATGATGACAGGCAAGCAGCATGGGTACCGTCAGCAGTGGGCCAAGCTGTCTCTTCCCCCTCCTCCTCATCCTCCTCCTCCTGAACGCGCTGAGATATAGACAGGAGGGTGCTCTGACTATCCAGCGACATACTGTCTTCCCCCGGCTCTGTTTCCGAGCGCAAAGCGGCTGCCTTTATGGTTTGCAGGGAACTTCTCAAGATGCATAGCAGAGGAATGGTGAGGCTAATGATTGCAGCATCGCCGCTCACCACCTGGGTAGACTGATCAAAGTTTCGAAGGACCTGGCAGATGTCTGCCAACCAGGCCCACTCTTCTGAAAAGAATTGAGGAGGCTGACTCCCACTGCGCCGCCCATGTTGGAGTTGGTATTCCACTATAGCTCTAAGCTGCTCATAGAGCCTAGCCAACATGTGGAGCGTAGAGTTCCACCGTGTGGGCACGTCGCACAGCAGTCGGTGCACTGGCAGATGAAACCGATGTTGCAGGGTGCGCAGGGTGGCAGCGTCCGTGTGGGACTTGCGGAAATGTGCGCAGAGCCGGCGCACCTTTCCGAGCAGGTCTGACAAGCGTGGGTAGCTTTTCAGAAAGCGCTGAACCACCAAATTAAAGACGTGGGCCAGGCATGGCACGTGCGTGAGGCTGCCGAGCTGCAGAGCCGCCACCAGGTTACGGCCGTTGTCACACACGACCATGCCCGGTTGGAGGCTCAGCGGCGCAAGCCAACGGTCCGTCTGCTCTGTCAGACCCTGCAGCAATTCGTGGGCCGTGTGCCTCCTATCTCCTAAGCTGAGTAGTTTCAGCACGTCCTGCTGACGCTTGCCCACCGCTGTGCTGCCACGCCGCGCGACACCGACTGCTGGCGACGTCCTGCTGCTGCTGACACATCTAGATTGTGAGACAGAGGTTGAGGAGGAGGAGGAGGGTGCTTTAGTGGAAGAAGCATGCACCGCCGCAGATACCACCACCGAGCTGGGGCCCGCAATTCTGGGGGTGGGTAGGACGTGAGCGGTCCCGGGCTCTGACTCTGTCCCAGCCTCCACTAAATTCACCCAATGTGCCGTCAGGGAGATGTAGTGGCCCTGCCCGCCTGTGCTTGTCCACGTGTCCGTAGTTAAGTGGACCTTGCCACTAACCGCATTGGTGAGGGCGCGTACAATGTTGCGGGAGACGTGGTCGTGCAGGGCTGGGACGGCACATCGGGAAAAGTAGTGGCGACTGGGAACTGAGTAGCGCGGGGCCGCCGCCGCCATCATAGCTTTGAAGGACTCCGTTTCCACAACCCCATACGGCAGCATCTCCAGGCTGATAAATTTGGCTATGTGGACGGTTAACGATTGAGCGTGCGGGTGCGTGGTGGCGTACTTGCGCTTGCGCTCCAACACTTGCGCTAGCGACGGCTGGACTGTGCGGTGCGAGACATTGCTGGATGGGGCCGAGGACAGCGGAGGTGAGGGTGTGGGTGCAGGCCATGAGACGGTTGTGCCTGTGTCCTGAGAGGAAGGTTGGATCTCAGTGGCAGGTTGGGGCACAGGGGGAGAGGCAGCGGTGCAAACCGGAGGCGGTGAACGGCCTTCGTCCCACCTTGTGGGGTGCTTGGCCATCATATGTCTGCGCATGCTGGTGGTGGTGAGGCTGTTGGTGGTGGCTCCCCGGCTGATCTTGGTGCAACAAAGGTTGCACACCACTGTTCGTCGGTCGTCAGGCGTCTCTGTGAAAAACTGCCAGACCTTAGAGCACCTCGGCCTCTGCAGGGTGGCATGGCGCGAGGGTGTGCTTTGGGAAACACTTGGTGGATTATTCGGTCTGGCCCTGCCTCTACCTCTGGCCACCGCACTGCCTCTTGCAACCTGCCCTGCTGATGCCCTTGCCTCCCCCTCTGAAGACCTGTCCTGAGTAGGCGTTGCACACCAGGTGGGGTCAGTCACCTCATCGTCCTGCTGCTCTTCCTCCGAATCCTCTGTGCGCTGCTCCTTTGGACTTACTGCCCTTACTACTACCTCACTGCAAGACAACTGTGTCTCATCGTCATCGTCCTCCTCACCCACAGAAACTTCTTGAGACAGTTGGCGGAAGTCCCCAGCCTCTTCCCCCGGACCCCAGGAACTTTCAAATGGTTGGGCATCAGTGACGATAAACTCCTCTGGTGGGAGAGGAACCACTGCTGCCCAATCTAAGCAGGGGCCCGAGAACAGTTCCTGGGAGTGTTCCCGCTCCTGAGCATGTGTCATTGTAGTGGAGTGAGGAGGCTGGGAGGAAGGAGGAGCAGCAGACAGAGGATTCGGATTTGCAGCAGTGGACGGCGCAGAACTGTGGCTGGACGATAGGTTGCTCGAAGCACTTTCTGCCATCCAGGACAGGACCTGCTCACACTGCTCATTTTCTAATAAAGGTCTCCCGCGTGGACCCATTAATTGGGCGATGAATGTGGGGACGCCAGAAACGTGCCTCTCTCCTAATCGCGCAGCAGTCGGCTGCGACACACCTGGATCAGGAGCTCGGCCTGTGCCCACACCCTCACTTGGGCCTACGCGTCCTCGGCCACGTCCACGTCCACGTCCTCTAGGCTTACCCCTACCCCTCAGCATGCTGTATTACCAGTGATTTGATTTCCCAGGCAGGAAATAAATTGGCGCAAGCCTGCAGGCCAAATATAATGTTTTCGCTTTTTTGCAAAGGGAAGGACCCACTGCGTATATTCAATGAACAATAACTTTTAGAACTGTAGTGTGGCCCTGAAAAAGTGACACACAACTTTAGTGTAGCAGAGTTATTAACTCTAGCAGAGCAGGTATTTGCCAGTCAGGAAAGACAATGGCGCAAGCCTGCAGTAAACCGTAGCTGGTTGCGTCTGATTTTTGTACGTTGTCCACGCAGCACACACGTACACGGAGACCTTAGGACTGACATAGGCAGGCCAAATATAATTTCTTTTCCTTTATTGCAAAGGGAAGGACCCACTGCGTATATTCAATGAACAATAACTTTTAGAACTGTAGTGTGGCCCTGAAAAAGTGACACACAACTTTAGTGTAGCAGAGTTATTAACTCTAGCAGAGCAGGTATTTGCCAGACAGGAAAGACAATGGCGCAAGCCTGCAGTAAACCGTAGCTGGTTGCGTCTGATTTTTGTATGTTGTCCAAGCAGCACACACGTACACGGAGACCTTAGGACTGACACAGGCAGGCCAAATATAATTTCTTTTCCTTTTTTGCAAAGGGAAGGACCCACTGTGTATATTCAATGAACAATAACTGTGTTGTGGCCCTGCCTGCACAATTCTGTCCCTGTAGTATCAATGGAGGGTGCAATGCTCTGCACAGACGATTTTTAGAAAAAAAAAATATGCAACACTGCTAACAGCAGCCAGCACAGTACTGCACACGCTTAAATTTGGCCCTAGAAAGGACCGTTGAGCTTCTTGAAGGCTACACTCACTCCTAACACTCTCCCTGCCAATGCACCACTTCTGTCCCTAATGCCGGGTGCAATGCTGTGCACTGCCGATTTTGAGAAAAAAAAAAAAAAAAACACTGCTAGCAGCAGCCTGCACACAGGTAGATGTGGCCCTAAGAAGGACCTTTGGGGTTCTTGAAGCCTACACTGACTCCTAACGCTCTCCCTACAGCAGCACCAGCACGATAGTACTTTCCCTCAGCTAAGTCACAAGGCATGTGTGGCGAGCCGCGGGAGGGGCCGACTTTTATACTCGGGTGACATCTGATCGCCCCAGCCACTCACAGCAGGGGGGTGGTATAGGGCTTGAACGTCACAGGGGGAAGTTGTAATGCCTTCCCTGTCTTTCAATTGGCCAGAAAAGCGCGCTAACGTCTCAGAGAGGAAACTGAAAGTAACCAGAACACCGCGTGGTATTCGTTTCGAGTAACGAGCATCCTGAACACCCTAATATTCGCACGAATATCAAGCTCGGACGAGTACGTTCGCTCATCTCTATTGATATCCATTAAAAAAGAGCCAAATGCATATCTGCACAGAATAAGTCTTAAAAAACACCTATCTGTCCCTGCAATATTAGGACAGAGCTGAAATGGCTATTATAATCACTTATGTGTATAGCCCAATCTTTTTTCTTTTTCCAGTACCCACATAGATTAGGGGTGTTACAGATAGATCAATTCTGACACACCACGTCATGTTCAGAAATTTTACTCTTTTGTCACACTGAACCAGTGAGGTAATGTTATATTCATAGGGTGTAAGCACTTGTTGTTGCGCTATGCATGTGTATACAATATCACATTTATTCTGAAGCCTGTGTAATTGTTGTTTTTACAATCAGTTTAGCTTTACACGAATATGAGATTTTGTTTATTTAATTCAATCCACAAATCTCTTAGCATCCAATAAATCCATCAACGCGTTTCTATGACACTGCATCAAAGTGCCATTTCATCAGGATGGACTGACCGTGTATACTCCAATTCATACACCTGCTTTATTTAGGTTGATATTTAGATTGATTTTACTCATAAGACCTCAAAGGACTGCACTGATAGAGTCAAGTCAGGATATTGCGCATCAGCATAAAGTAACTCGCAGATGCCTTGTTGAACGCAATCTTGCGGTTTCTGAAGCTCAATGCTCTCTACTTCTCTTAATAAACTCGCCTTTCCTGGGTAGATATAGATGTCTACACTTGGTGACAGTAGACAGTAGAGAGCATTGAGCTTCAGAAACCGCAAGATTGCGTTCAACAAGGCATCAACCTAAATAAAGCAGGTGTATGAATTGGAGTATACACGGTCAGTCCATCCTGATGAAATGGCACTTTGATGCAGTGTCATAGAAACGCGTTGATGGATTTATTGGATGCTAAGAGATTTGTGGATTGAATTAAATAAACAAAATCTCATATTCGTGTAAAGCTAAACTGATTGTAAAAACAACAATTACACAGGCTTCCGAATAAATGTGATATTGTATACACATGCATAGCGCAACAACAAGTGCTTACACCCTATGAATATAACATTACCTCACTGGTTCAGTGTGACAAAAGAGTAACATTTCTGAACATGACGTGGTGTGTCAGAATTGATCTATCTGTAACACCCCTAATCTATGTGGGTACTGGAAAAAGAAAAAAGATTGGGCTATACACATAAGTGATTATAATAGCCATTTCAGCTCTGTCCTAATATTGCAGGGACAGATAGGTGTTTTTTAAGACTTATTCTGTGCAGATATGCATTTGGCTCTTTTTAATGGATATCAATAAAGTTTGAAAAAATTTTTAGTATCAGTAAAGTTCTTGTCGGTGAGGGGTCAGAAGATGAGCCTGTACCATCCTGCATTTGGAGATAGCTGTCACTTACAGCAGGCCTCTTGCTGCAACAGTGGGAATTGGTGAGAACATGAATCCCCGCTGGTAACCCCTTACATGCTACAATCAATGTAGATTGCAGTATGTAAAGGGTTCACAAAAAGAGCACGCATCCATCTGTGATGTCATTGGCCTTCCACTATGTAATTGCAGAGGGCTGATAGGTTGACATGGCAATCAGATGCCAGACAATAGTGTCTGGGCAATGGCCTGTGCTGCTATGGCCTGTGGTTGCTATTGTAAGTGACCGTGCATTGCAGTATAGTAGTACTGCAATGCATTTTCATAGTGATCAAAGATTTTCTGATTCAAGTCTCCTACAGGGACATAAAACATGAAAATAAATAGTTTAAAAAAAAGCTACGTAAAAAAATAGTAAGAAAAACCTTTTTTTGCGCACTTTCCACTCTTTGCATATGAAAAAAATAGAAAATTACAAAAAAAATGGTATAATCAAATTGTTGTCCTGCATTGTAAAATCTGTAAAAAAAACAAAACAAACAAACAAAACAAAAACGTAAAGCCAAAATGATTATTTTGTTCATTTCACCTCACAAAATAACAATAAAAGTGAGCAAGAAAGCCATGTGTACCCCAATGTGGTACCAATGGCATCTACAGCTCATAATGCAAAAAAGCAGGTTCTCACAGAGTTTCATCCATGGAAAAATAAATGTTATCGGACGTTGAATGCAGCGATGCAAAACAAAATGTGGAAACACTGCAGGAAATGCATGCCATACAATACATGGGATTATAAATCATATTTCAATAAGACATGTAGAGATCAATTTTAAGTGGAGCTAATATGACACAGATGCTGCCGGGTAGAACTGAACATCTGCCTGAGCAACAAGGTTCCATTGGTCAGGGGTTTGAGCCACTTGGCTGCCAGAGCAGGGCAAGAGGTGAAGTAAACACAAATTTGCAGGAAAGCTCTCAGCCAAGCAGGGGTCAAAAGGGCAGTTCAGTGCTAAAGATTAACCTTCTCCAATCCAATTTGTATCCTGGCTTTCCTAGGGGGCTTACTCTTTTTCTGCCATTTTAGAACAGCGCTATATGCTGGCTAAAGCTCGTACTGCATGAGGTGATACGTTGGATAGGCCCAGACAGCAGAGAGGCTGGCAATATACAGTAAGAGAACCCTGACAGACGTCTTCCAACATCGGAGCTGTATAGCCTTAAATCATAATGTCTTCAGACGTCAGACAGTGGATTGGAAAGGGTTAAAATCCCATGTATTTTATATGGTGTTTTCATATTTTTGCCCACCCCTTGTATCTGTATGCGTATAATATGCTGCATGATCAATGCTGTAAAAAAAAGGCAAAATTTGTATATTTTTCCCTCCCCTCCAAAAGAAATTTGTACAAGTTTTACAACACATATGTATCCCAAACTGGTACTAATAAAAGATACAGTTCGCAGCGCAAAAACAAGCTCTCATATGGCTATGTCATTGGGAATATAATAAAAGTTCTGGCTTTAGAAAAGTGGAAAATCCTCCGAAAATCGATGTATCTTTTGAGCCAAAAGAGGCTATAACACTAAGGGGTTAAAGCAACCCTCCAGTCAGTCAGCCCCGTGTAACACCTACCATCCTGCTTCTCTTCTCCATAAATTATTGTGTTATTGAATTATTAGCTTAGATTAAGGTACGCAATTAATAATATTATAAGATATTATTACGTTATATATATTAACTAGCTGATATACCCGGCTTCGCCCGAGTTAATTTGGTACTGGTGTTTATCTGATGTTCACACGGAAAATCTTATGAAGTCGTGGTTACTTTAGAGATACTGAGGAAAAAGATATGTTCACCATTTTGCATAGTTCTCTGCATTACCCAGGAAACACCACGGGGAGGTAAAAATGTGACATTTCCTTTATATAAAATGACATCAGGAAGTGAGAGAATTAGATTCCATACGTAAAATTTGGATGCTAATTCTTTTGCACTTAGAATTGAATCGAGTTTGGACCCATTAACTTTTCCAATTTATGACATAATTAATGCCCATGCCAAATTTCACATTTCTATGACTTTGGGAAGTGAGAGAATTAGATTTCGTATGTAAAATGTGGACGCTAATTCTTTTGCACTTAGAATTGAACAATCGAGGTGGGATCCATTAACTTTTCCTATTTATGACATAATCAATGCCCGTTCCAAATTTCAAGTTTCTATGACACCAAGAAGTGATAGAATTAGAATCTGTACGTAAAATTTGGATGCTAGTTCTTTTGCGCTTGAATTTAATAATCGAGTCGGGACCCATTAGCTTTTCCTATTTATGACATATTCAATGCTTATGGCAAATTTCATGTTTCTATGACATTGGGAAGTGAGAGATTTAGATTATGTACATAAAATTTCAACGCTAATACTTTTGCGCTAGAATTAAATAATCGAGTTGGGACCCATTACCTTTTCCTATTTATGACATAATCAATGCTCATGGCAAATTTAAAGTTTCTCTGACATCGTGAAGTGAGAGAATTAGATTCTGTACGTAAAATTTGCACGCTAATTCTTTTGCGCTTAGAATTGAATAATCGAGTTGGGACCTATTAACTTTTCCTATTTATGACATTATCAATGCTCATGCCAAATTTCATGTTTCTATGGCACCGGGAAGTGAGAGTATATCCCGTATGTAAACTTTGGACGCTAATTCTTTTGCGCATAGAATTGAATAATCGAGTTGGGACCCATTAGGTTTTTCCTACTTATGACACAATCAATGCTTTTGCCAAATTTCATGTTTCTACGACATCGGAAAGCTGGAGAATTAAATTCTGTACTCAAAATTTGGACGCTAATTCTTTTGTGCTAAGAATTGAATAGTCGAGTTGGGACCCATAAGCTTTTGCTATTTATTACATAATCAATGCTCGTGCCAAATTTCACGTTTCTATGACACCGGAAACTGAGAAAATTACATTCCGTACGTAAAATTTGCACGCTAATTCTTTTGCGCATAGAATTGAATAACCGAATTGGGACCCATTAGCTTTTCCTATTTATGACATAATCAATGCTTGTGCCAAATTTCACGTTTCTATGACACCGGAAAGTGAGAAAATTACATTCCACACGTAAAATTTAGACGCTAATTCTTTTGTGCATAGAATTGAATAATGGAGTTTGGACCCATTAGCTTTTCCTATTTATGACATAATCAATGCTCTTGCCAAATTTCACGTTTCTTTAACACCGGAAAGTGAGAAAATTACATTCCGTACATACAATTTGGACACTAATTCTTTTGCGCATAGAATTGAATAATCGAGTTGGGACCCATTAGCTTTTACTATTTATGACATAACCAATGCTCCTGCCAAATTTCAAGTTTCTATGAGACCGGGAAGTGAGAGAATTAGATTCCGTACGTAAAATTCTTTTGCGCATAGAATTGAATAATCAAGTTAGGACCTATTAACTTTTCCTGACCCTGGGCCCACTCACATGCTTCCAACATAGAGTATTGCTGCATTATAAAGATGTGTAGAAGTGCTGGCACCTGAGTCCCCTTTATGCCCACATTTGAGGCTGCTGACCATTTTGTGATGGAGATGGCACAGGATTGGAATGATGATCGTACATCAATTTATCATCAATTTTCAACAGCATTGTGGGCTATCACCCACACTTTCAAAGAGGGTCACTGCCTAGCCCTGCCAACTCTCTGCAGCGTGTGCCTCTGGTTCCTCCTCATCCATTACGCACTTATAAATATACATGAGGGTGCTGTGTCTTTCAAGCGAGCATGTGGCATGAGGCCATCTGAACACTGCGCAGGGAAAATTTTGGGTGCGCTGTGGACGCAGGGTCGTGCAGCGGGTTAGACAGCAATGCCAGCATGTAACCCAGGAAAAAAGGCAGCAGTGTCACCCGCAGGCAGTGATTGTCCTTGGTTGCAGATAGTGTGGTGCTTAGCTAAGATGTGCCAGCATGTGTGCCTTGCTAATGAGGATTTGTCCAAAGTAAATTGTTAGGGGGGTGACCTCCAGGCTCTTGCCCCCATTTTGGCTTAATAGTGTGACCTGGAAGCCTCAGATGCAGCCATGCATGCTGCCCCTGCCCTTCCCTATCTGTTTCTGGGGTGTTTTCATGATTTTCTGATGTTTTCTAGTGTTTCACAAATTGGTCCCATACAAAAATGCACGAGTCGCCCATTGTCTTCAATGGGGTTCGTTACTCAAAACGAGCTCTCAAGCATTACGAAAAGTTCGACCAGAGCAACAAGCACCCGAGCATTTTGGTGCTCGCTCATCTCTAATCTATATATATAAAGACGAAAGCCCTCACTGACTCACTCACTGACTGACTTGCCAAAAATTCTCCAACTTCCCGATGTCGTAGAAACATTAATTTTGGCACAAGCATAGATTATCTCCAAAATAGGAAAAGTAATTGGGTCCCAACTCGATTATTCAATTCTAGCGCAAAAGAATTGGCGTCGAAATTTTACATACATAATCTAAATCTCTCACTTCCCAATGTCATAGAAACTTAAAATTTGGCATAGAATTGAAAAATCGAGTTAGGACCCATTAGCTTTTCCTATGTATTTCAAATCCAGTTTTTATTGAAATTCTGTAATAAACAAAGGATACACGGCAATGACTGACATTTGTCTTACAACTCCTGATAAAGCGTACACAGGCACATACTGTACATATTATGGAGCATATACAGTTGCCATCGGTTGATGGTAGTGGTGAGCTTTACCAAGACTTCTCATGTCTGACTTTAAGCATAAATCAGAGCTCCATCCTTGCGCCTGTGTACTATCTGAGTACATCAGTCGTTACCTGGGGGAAAGGGACGCAAAGGGGGGGGACCAAAGGAGGGGGTCGGTGGGATAGGATTAGTATGCCTGGGGGGGGGGGGCTTTTCCTATTTATGACATAATCAATGCTCCTGCCAAATTTTGAGTTTCTATGACACCGGGAAGTGAGAGAATTAGATTCCGTACGTAAAATTTGGATGCTAATTCTTTTGCAGATAGAATTGAATAATCAAGTTGGGACCTATTAACTTTTCCTATTTATGACATATGCAATGCGTGTGCCAAATTTTAAGTTTCTATGACATTGGGAAAAGAGAGATTTAGAATATGTACGTAAAATTTCGATGCCAATTCTTTTGCGCTATAATTGAATAATCGAGTTGGGACCCATTAGGTTTTTCTATTTATGACATAATCAATGTTTTTGCCAAATTGCATGTTTCTACGACATCAGGAAGTTGGAGAATTAAATTCTGTACGCAAAATTTGGACGCTAATTCTTTTGCGCTAAGAATTGAATAGTCGAGTTGGGACCCATTAGCTTTTCCTATTTATGACATAATCAATGCTCCTGCCAAATTTCTAGTTTCTATGACACCGGGAAGTGAGAGAATTAGATTCCGTACGTAAAATTTGGACGCTAATTCTTTTGCACATAGAATTGAATAATCAAGTTGGGACCCATTAACTTTTCCAATTTATGACATATTCAATGCACATGCCAAATTTTAAGTTTCTATGACATTGGGAAGTGAGAGATTTAGATTATGTACGTAAAATTTTGACGCCAATTCTTTTGCGCTAGAATTGAATAATCGAGAATTTGCTGGTAACTGCGGCTATCTCAACCCCCCAAAGGAAAGGGTATTGTAAGACGCTCTGCACAGTGGCAGAGCTGAAATATTTTGATGTTAAATTACCTCGATGCAATGCACTGCAGGCTGAGAACGCTATAACTGAAAGGACGAGAACAGACCTAGATGCGTAATATAAAAGTTAATGCACTACTGCTTCTAGCCAACCACAACTATAATGCACACGATGGGATGTAGCCCTAAGAAGGACCGTTGGGGTTCTTGTACAGAGGATCAGGAGGACTGTAAAACTTTCCCTATATAAGTAGCTGTGTCCCTACACTCTGCCTACGGCACTGCACATATAGAAAAGTATAGCTGAAATGGCCTGCACAGCCCTAGATGCTTACAAAAAAAATTGGTGCACTACTGCTCCCAGCCAGCCATAACAGTAATGCACACCATGAAGATTATCCCTAAGAAGGACCGTTGGGGTTCTCTACGACAGGATCCTACCCTAACACTGTCGCTATATCAGCATCAGCACTGACCTCTACCAGCATGCGTTTGAGGCGAGCCGCTGGCGGGAACATTTTAAGTACTCGGTGGTCACTTGTTCTCGCCAGCCACTTACTGCTGGGGGGTGAGATAGGGCTGGCACGTCCCAGCAGGAAGTGGTAATGCCTTCCCTGCATGTTTATTGGCTAGAAAATGGCGCTAAACATGCGGGGAAGGAAATGCAATTGGCCGTGCGGCATTCGTCTCGAGTAACGAGCATCTCGTGTACCCTAATGCTCTATCTATCTATCTATCTATCTATCTATCTATCTATCTATCTATCTATCTATCTATCTATCTATCTGTCTGTCTGTCTATCGGCTTTATGCACATAAAACAATGTTACAATTTACCTTAACACTTCAGCAGGGCATACAAGCTGTAGTGAGATGATTTCAGCACCTTGGAGAGCAGCAAGGAATAGAAACCATTGTAATACTCTAGGGGTGCATAACGTTTTCTGGTCAGAGGGGCACATTGCTATACTGAACCACTTCCAAGGGCGGCCAGGGTATTGCCGTCTGAGGCATTTATGGTATATCCTAAGTATATGCAATAATAAATTGAAGTTTAGCTTTCATGAATTTCACCTATCTATCTATCTATCTATCTATCTATCTATCTATCTATCTATCTATCTATCTATCTATCTATCTAATCAGTAAAAGGATCTGAATTGTTCTATGATTACCCAGTTACAATCTTACACATTGGTCTGTAGGGACTTGGGGAAACCCATGATTTTGCTGTATTAATCAATATTTTCTAAAGTAATGTGGGATTTGAGCGGGGAGCCATAGCTCTGATTTATGGACTATTATATGTGTCTCATTTAGAAATAGATGTCTGTGTTGACAGCCTTGTCTTTTCTTAGTAAATAATGGAATTATCTTGGAAGATTATTTTTTCTTGCTGCACTAAGAAAAAGTGCATTTCAGAAGGTCATTAAGATATATGAATATTGAGGAGGTCTGCAATGTTATCCCAGAAAGACATCGTGAAGTTGCAAATCTCAGCCGCAGTGGGGTGACGTGCCGTGTCTCTGACGCAGTGGAGGAAAGCAGAGGATTTGTCATTTCTTGCAGATTTAGTCAGAAATCTCAGCAACCAATCTAATGAAATTGTAGATACAGAATCTTCTATAAGAGAAGGCACACTACAGTACTACAATCCAACCAACCGGAAACATTAGAGTGCAGATCAAAGATGCCGACATCTGCCAAAATCCGCAAGTGGAAGCACATGGGTTCAACACAAAAAATATTATGTTCTGGGTTCATTGACTTCCCCATCACTGAATTTCCTATGAAGTAACATTCACTATGCTCTGACTAATCCTGAACATGAAGGACCACCGAGCTAGTTTAGGTCTCTCATTCTAAGCACTGGTGGGAGTCCCACATGGACCCTCACTGACATGATACATCATTTTGGATCTTGGAATGGCCAAGTCCCAGTCCTGACCTTAAAACTATGGAAATGCTGTGGTGTGATCTGAAGAGGGCTGTGCACATAGGGCACCCCAGAAATATTGATGATTTAAAACACATTTGCAAGGAGGAATGGACTAGCCAGGGTTAACAGCTCCTGTGCCTTTCAGTCAGGTTAATAAACCTGCTATGTGTCTGAGTAGTGTGCTGGTGATTGACAGGTTTATTTACCTATCGGCTCCTCCCGCCTTCCTGTAAGATCCAGCTCATGCTACCTGGGAGTTGCCGATTATCGGTCAGTCTTCAGTCTGCTGAGGCTTCCAGCTACTCTGACCTGTTGGTAATCTGGTCCTGGTACCGTTTGCCTTTCCCACAGTCTGCCTTTATTTTTATCCCGCTTCTGTCAGCTTGTCCTCTAGCCCTCGCTGTTATCAGCCAGGCTTTTCAAGTCTGACTCGTTTGGTATTTTGCTTCATGCAGCTTGTCCGTTTGACCTTGCTATTGTCTGCTTTGCTTTCTGTTATCAGCCAGGGTTTTTTCAGTCTGACTCGTTTGGCATTCTGCTTCATGCAGCTTGTCTGTTTAACCTTGCTATTGTCTGCTTTGCTTTCTGTTATCAGCCAGGCTTTTCCATCTGCCTCTGTTCTGTTTGTATTGTTCATGTTGGTCTTGTCATCTGCCTTTCCTGTAGGTACTAGTGGGTGTATTCACTTGCATAGGTACGGCGGTCACTGCCTGTCCTTCCCTAGGAAGCGTAGGGTCAGAGTTGTTGGCCTGGACATGTCTACCATCCGGGCTATCCCCAGGAAGGGACTGTGGCATGGGTGAAGATCAGGGAGCCCCACGCTGTGTGTACCTAGGCACCCCAATAGTACTGCAACACTCCCCTCTAAGTTTTTAAGCTCCACCCACTTAATATACTCTGTTGAACTTGGATCAAAGTATTTTCCAGTATCTACTAGCGACACATTCTAATAATCTACCCAACTTGATTGTTTTTTCAAGTGTCCACATCAATCATTGCCCGTAGCTCGAGTAATCCTGTGGCAGGTGTCATGCTGATGTGCATGTAGATGACATATCACCAGATTTACATATGCATAATCATCTCACATATTTATTTCACACCATGAGCTGCATCGGGTTAATCAATGCCAGTTGGATGTTTCAAGAAGAAAATTAATTTCATTCCAAACCTTCTCCTCCTCCCCCTTCATCAGCATCTCCCACCTAAGATACAAATCAGAATATTAATCTTCTGTCTCCTTCCGTGCGAGACATATTCAGGTACAAATCTCTGTATGGGATAAGACACCTCTCAGAATCGAATGCTTATCTACAGACACCAAAATGATGGGTGGGGGAAATGTTGCAGCTGAGGTTTATTAGTGAAATTGTAAAAGTTAAATCCACTAAACAATCGCTGCATTAGAAACACCTGTTCAGTATCGGGTTTGAACACATTCCACAAGTTGGTGAATATCCTCCATACTGAACTCGCCCAATGCCCCCTGTGGTAACTCCGTCAGATGGTGGATAAGTGATAACAGATGTCACAGCCCTTTCCAGCATGTCCCAAACAAGTTCAATGGGTTTACAGTCCAGTGAGTTTGAGGCAGTGTGGAGAATTCATTGTTGTGTTCCTCTAGCCATTTCATGGTGATCCGAGCTCAGTGACAGAGCATAGTCCTGTTGAAAGATGGCACTGTGGTCGGGGAAGACTTTCTGAAGATATAGGTGAAGATGGTCAGCTAATGGGTCCCTGTAGTGTTCACCATTCAAGGATTAAGGTATGACAAGCAACATTCCTAGGCCATGCTAGGAAAATGCTCCCCAGACCACTATGATTCCCTCGCCAATCTGTTGAACCTAAACGGTGCACCCATGGGATATAGCTTCATGCTGTGGACATCAGATTCGGACCAGGCCATTTGTAAAGGTTCAGCAGTGGAGATAAGCAAGCATACTTGTCCAAGCTTGATGCTAGTTCGAGTATTAGGGTACTTGAGATGCTCGTTACTAGAGACAAACACCACGCGGTACTCGAGTCAATTTCATTTCCCTTCCCCACCATTTTTTAGGCAATAAACATGTGGGGAAGGCATTACCAGTTCCTGCTGTGACGTGCCAGCCTTGTGCACGTCTACAGCAGTGAGTGGTTGTGCCGTTTAGGTGACCGCTGAGAACTTACATATGGGGTTTGCCTATACTCTTGCTACAGAAATGTTACAGGGGTGCCCAAGTAAATTGTTAGGGGGGGGTGACCGCCAGGCTCTTGCCCCCAATTTGGCTTAATAGTTGGACCTGGGAGCCTCAGATGCACCCATGCATGCTGCCCCAGCCGTTCCCTCTCCGTTTTTGTGGTGTTTCCATGACTGATGTTTTCAGGTGCTTCACACAACCTCCCTCATGCGGAGCATCACTCAGATTGAAAAATGCTCGAGTCCCTTACCGACTTCAATGGGGTTCATTACTCGAAATGAGCTCTTGAGCATTACGAAAAGTTCGACTCGAGTACCAAGCACACGAGCATTTTGGTAATGGCTCATCTTTATTCAGCAGGAAACAGGACTTTTCACTCCAGATTACTTTCTGCCCTGTATCCAAGATCTGTTGTTGTCATTACTGGGACCATGCAAAGCGCTGCTGGCACCCTTGTTGGTCTTTAGTTACTGAATTCCAGTAGATGCAAGGTACGCCACTTGGTCATTGTAGAAACTTGTCTAACTTCTCCACTGTTGTACTGCTGTTGTACTCATTTGGTTCACTGTGGCATGTCATTGCTGAGGTAGCAGACATGCCACCCAACACTTGCCTCTAGGATCATGTCTGTCCATGGTTCAACCAGTCTTGGTACAATCTTGATACAGTGTTTTAGGAACAGCCAACAAGTGAGACTTTTTCATAAATACTGCCACCAGATCTCCGGCACCAACAACATGCCCACAGTCAAAGTCAGTAAACGTCACCACGTTTATTCATGACTGACCATTGCTGCCTTCTGCTGCACAGAGAAGAAGTCAGCACTTTATCTAAGAGCAGATTGTTACACACCCATCACATGGTACCAGGTTGCCGATCACAAGATGTCAGGTTGCAGCTGTTCCTAATGCAGTGATCATTAAGTGTATCTAATTAAAGCAGACAATCAGGAAGCTGCGTTCTGCAATTATGTCACAAAGTTTCAGGCTACTATATATTTGTGTGTTTGGGCAAAATCTAGTTTCTGCACTATGAAAAGTTCTAAGGCCATGTCCAGATCTGCATTGGAGTCTCCACTCCAGCACATAACCCCCAGAAAAGGGGGTTATGTGCTGGAGTGCTGTGTTACTTTGTAAAACACTAGAGGGTACACTTCATGTTAGTTGGACCCCCATTATAGTCAGCAGGATCTGTTTGGTGCCCTTTGGATCTGGCATTTCCATTTTTTTCATTGTTTGGACAGAGCCAAATAATGGAAAGTACTAGTGCTGGTGTGAAGCTAACCAAGAGAAATCTGGCAAAATATATCTACTTAGTGTGTAATACGAGGTCTAGTCCACAAGGGGTAAAAAAAAGTTGTACATTATAGTGTCTTTTTTGTGAAGGAGGCCTTAATGTGCAAAACTTTGGTTCCTCAGTCCTGATGTCCTATAGTCATTTATGCAGCAGCATACCATCATGGCTACCATCTTGGCTCACTAGCTCCTGTAGCAGCTACTGCAATTGCTTGCCATTCACACTCCTCTCTTTTATGCAGCAGATATCATGCCATCCCCACCTCCCAGTCTCTAGCCTGTGCCTGTAGGGCTACTGCACATGATTGCCTGCCCATTTAAGGGGCTAGCATGTGTCCTGCTAACCTTTCCCCAACCTATCCCCAAACAGTCCTGCTTGTTCCTGACTTCTCCATCTCTGACCTCGGCTACATTTATTGGACTACTCTCTCTGCTATCAGCCTGCTCCGATTTGGAATGTTTATCACATTGCACGTGTTCTGCTAGCACTGACCTCTTGCCTGATTTCCATGTTGAGGTCTATGCAGCCTTCCCTGACCTTGGTGAAGCCTTCTGTTTTCATCTGTTCACCCCCTCACCTACTGCGCTTTGGTTCTCATAGAACATCAGCTGCTACATAACAGAGTACTTCTGCAAGTACCGCTTGAGGAGCCCACAGCAAAGACCAGATCCTAATTGGTGGGATAAAAGGGTTAAAACAAGGGTACCCCAGGTGCTGTCTCCACATGTAGCTCAAAGGCAAATCATTGTGTAGCAAAGTGGATTCACATGGTCTAACTGACAACTTACCAAGCAGCTTGCTCCAATAATGCTGTCTTCTTTGCCAAGGAACCAACAACACCGAAAATACTTAAAAATGCCCGTTATCTGCTAGAAGCAACTCTCACTTGATAGACAGTCTGTTAGCTTCTCCCTTCCAGGAAGAGTGTACAAGATTTAGACTGCATTGTGACAGTTCATGGGACTACTCTACAACTCAAGTTCATGGGCTTGCGCAGTTTGGCCAAACACCCCTCTGTGGTGGTTTAAATGATTTGGCATGGAGCTCTAGCTCTCTAGGTGAGCTGAATAGTTTGGTCCAAAGTGGGGGGATGAGTTGGTGGATCTTCTTAAAGGTACAGTATCCTACTAAAATCTGGAATGATGGTGGGCAATGGAATCTGGGATCTCCTGTTCTCAGATGGGATAGTATGAATCCATCAACAAGATTAGATTTCCCGTTGGTCCTCTCTTCTTCATTTACTTCCCTGTCCTGCTAAATCTCAGGATGCGTTGAAAGCTCAGATTCTTTTGCTTGCAGTTCTTTAGTTCCCGCCATCAGCATTGGTGCCTCTTCAGCAGACTTGTATCTGATCGGACAGTGTTTGTTTGTTCTTATTCTTCAGATAGCTTTCTGGCTTGTTAGGAATAAAAGGAACACTTCCTTCTAATCTTACCAAATCCCAGCAGATATTTACTTTCTTATCCAAACAGCCGTTGATGTCAATATCCTTACATACATGCAGACCTTACACTACAGATGCAGAACGTGGATTACTGGCAAATCCCCCAGAACACAAGATAATAAAAAAGGTAAAAAGGAAAGTAAACTAGCAGAATTTTATAAAGAATCCACTTGTACACGAATATATAGTAATAGCTTCCTTCAGTAAACTCAATTTCTCCACTTTTATATCTACCTGTCTCCACATTAAGTCTCCGGCATGTCGTAGGAATATTTGTTGCACATTTTTTTTTCGTGAAGCAGAATGATGAATCTATAATTCTATCTCAAGAAAATGTGGAGAACATATGGAAAACATTCCAAGTCCATTACAACTTGGAATGGGGCTTCTTGATGCCATCAAGAGATAAGAAGAGTCTTACAACCTGGTTGTTTCATTCTGCTGGTGGAGTCACTGTGCCCATACATTACTTACCCTGTAGTGATCCTGAGTTACATCCTGTATTATACTCCAGAGCTTCACTCGCTGTTCTGCTGGTGAAGTCACTGTATACATACACTACTTATCCTGTACTGATCCTGAGTTACATCCTGTATTATACTTCAGAGCTGCACTCGCTATTCTGCTGGTGGAGTCATTGTGTACATACATTACTTATCCTGTACTGATCCTGAGTTACATCCTGTATTATACTCCAGAGCTGCACTCACTATTCTGCTGGTGGAGTCCCTATGTACATACATTACTTAGCCTGTAGTGATCCTGAGTTACATCCTGTATTATACTCCAGAGCTTCACTCGCTATTCTGCTGGTGGAGTCACTGTGTACATACATTACTTATCCTGTACTGATCCTGAGTTGCATCCTATATTATACTTCAGAGCTGTACTCATTATTCTGCTGGTGGAGTCACTGTATACATACATTACTTACCCTGTAGTGATCCTGAGTTACATCCTGTATTATACTCCAGAGCTTCACTCGCTGTTCTGCTGGTGGAGTCACTGTATACATACATTACTTATCCTGTACTGCTCCTGAGTTACATCCTGTATTATACTCCAGAGCTGCACTCACTATTCTGCTAGTGGAGTCACTGTGTACATACATTACTTACCCTGTAGTGATCCTGAGTTACATCCTGTATTATACTCCAGAGCTTCACTCGCTATTTTGCTGGTGGAGTCACTGGGTATATACATTACTTATCCTGTACTGATCCTGAGTTACATCCTGTATTATACTCCAGAGCTGCACTCACTATTCTGCTGGTGGAGTCACTGTGTACATACATTATTTATCCTGTACTGCTCCTGAGGTACATACTGTATTATACTCCAGAGCTGCACTCACAATTCTGCTGGTGGAGTCACTGGGTATATACATTACTTATCCTGTACTGATCCTGAGTTACATCCTGTATTATACTCCAGAGCTGCACTCACTATTCTGCTGGTGGAGTCACTGTGTACATACATTTCTTATCCTGTACTGCTCTTGAGTTACATCCTGTATTATACTCCAGAGCTGCATTCACTATTCTGCTAGTGGAGTCACTGAGTACATACATTACTTATCCTGTACTGATCCTGAGTTACATCCTGTATTATACTCCAGAGCTGCACTCACTATTCTGCTGGTGGAGTCACTGTGTACATACATTACTTATCCTGTACTGATCCTGAGTTACATCCTGTATTATCCTCCAGAGCTCCACTCACTATTCTTCTGGTGGATTCAATGTGTACATACATTTCTTATCCTGTACTGCTCCTGAGTTACATCCTGTATTGTACCCCAGAGCTGCACTTCTGGTGCTTTTTCTATATAATGAACTTGTTTCTGGTACTGTATTTATGTCATTAATTTTGTTCTACGGTAGTATTAATGATTACATCTATATATTCAGAGTATTATAATTTTTTTCTAATTGATGATTAGCTTAGGGATAATTTTCGGAAGCACTCTGCCTACATCACGGCCACCTCAAATGCATATTTTAGTTAGTCACATTGGGATTTGGTTGTTAATTATTTGAATCTCATCCCTGCAAGCACCTCCTCCTGATATTTACCATGCTGTTTGTTCTGTGCAGGCTGGTGAGGCTGAGTAGAAGAACATTTAAGAAGCTCTGATCTATTGAATTTACCAAAAAGTTAATAGCTAATAATACTTTATGCTCAAAGAGTAAAACAAATTTCATTGCAGCATGTACTGTGCGCTACTATTTCCCCACAATATGTAGGGGTGGCGATATTGTATGTGGCTGGTGTCTTTTCTGGTCATTGTGTACTTTCATTGCTTTACTTCTCTTGTACCAAATAATATAAGGACAGACAAGATGCAGCCTGTGATCTATTTTTACCATTGGTCTTCTAGGAGTTTACTACAATAAAGATCTAATGATCTACTTAAGATGTATGAGTGGTTTAAGTTGTAGGAGTGTTGTCAGCCCTTCAGACCCTGATTAACCCCCTACTATCACATTAAAATGTGATAAAACCCTCCTGAAAAGTTGCTTTTTTATTCCTGATTTTTAATTTATGTCTTATAGTAAATATATGTGGTGCAAAACCTGACTGCCCTAAATACACTATAAGGCTGGATTCAGATGAACGTATATCGGCTGGGTTTTCACGCCCAACCGATATACGTTGTCTCTCTCTGCAGGGGGGAGCCTGGAAGAGCCAGGAGCAGTGCTCTGAGCTCCCGCCCCCTCTCTGCCTCCTCTCCGCCCCTCTGCACTATTTGCAATGGGGAGAGGCGGGACAGGGGCGGGGTTAATTCTCGTAACATCCCGCCTCCTTTCATTGCAAATAGTGCAGAGGGGCGGAGAGGGGGTGGAGAGGAGGTAGAGAGGGGGCGGGAGCTCAGTTCCTGCTCCTGGCTCTTCCATCCCCCCCCCCCTGCAGATGAGGACACCATATATCGGCTCGACGTGAAAACTGAGCCTATATACGCTCGTCTTAATCCACCCTAACCCATTAGTGACATAACTAACTTTAGCCTTAAGGATCAGTAAAATTGACTCCCCCCCCCCCCCCCACCACCTCTGTGTTCCAATGGTCATAACTTGAATAACTTTTATTTGTTTATTTTTTATTTGTTTATTCTTTTTTCATTTGACTTTTTTTCCTTTGTAAGGGCGGGGAAAGGGTGCTGATATACCCGAGCAAGTTTTTGTCATTCCATGATTTTTGTTTTGTTTTGGTATTTTGGGATTTATGTTTAAAATGTTCACTAAGCGGTATAAATAATATAAACTGTATTTTATGGATTGCTATGATTACAACAATACAACATTTAAATAGCTTTTATTATGTTTTACTATTGCGCTATAAAAATGATAATTATGTTGATTTTATTTTACGGTGTTTACTATTAATTTTATGCAATGTGTTCTTCTGGATGCAGAGATAGTAATCATGTGTCAATCTTTTAATTTTTTTTTAACTAATAAATTATTGTGTAACAGAAAACATTTTTTTTTTTCATAAAACCACTTTATTGCCGTGGTCGGCATTGACTGCAGCATCTGAGAAGTTAAACAACTGGGTTGTAGAACCAATACAAAGCCTAATTAGATGCAAACGACGCTTGGCTCTTGCCCCACTCTTGATAGAGATAGAGCCATTACAATAGTACCCCACGTTCCTGGATGGTGCTTGGGCTAAACGTATAGGTTATTAAAGCTTTTTTTAAACAATATTATTCAAGATTCACTTAAAGCAGGAAATACCTGTTGTGGCTGGACTAAGCTCTCGATGGAGACACGTCAGTTACCACAAGGGACGGAGACACACTTTTCCATTTGCTGAACATTTACCTCTTTGGTTGACATTGCTCCAGTATTTTAGGTTGAGACAAATTACCTAGGACCCTGACATAGGGCAATGATTGATGGAAAAGCAATTAAAATGTGAGGCGAGAGGTCATCCGGCAGAGGAGATAACCGTGAACTGTAATAAACTTGTCCAGAGAGTCTCTCAGTTTCTGTGTCACAGGAATATTTCAGTCCAAACAATCTGACTTTTGTATCACCCCGGGATGCCCTAAGGGATAAAAAACTTGGCAAGAGATGCTGGACTTGCTGAAGTTGGCCAATATATTTTCCGTATGCATAGAAAAACCTGGAATGAAAACTAAACTCAAAAAAAGATGGAAGAAAAACAAACCAAAAAATAGCAGAAAAGTTCTGAAAACTGTTTGTGATTTGAAATTTTTTGCTCTGAAAATATCTAAAAAGTTATGCATTTTTTTAAATGTAATGCCAACACTAAGAATGGCATTTGTCAAGACAAATCTGAGGTCTGTCTATAAGTAGCAAATATTATACTTCCAAATCGGTTCCCCTGTGCCTCTTGACCTCCTACAATGCCACCAAGATACCTTCACATCCTCTCATCCAGCTTGTTGACAGATGTGTCTTTCGCCTGATATTATTCTCGGTTTCTTCTGATGTCTGTTTCCATGTTGCCTTGCACTCGTCTCTCCACCAGCAGAAGAACCACTTTGCTCTCCTAATTTCTTCAATTTAGGTCCATCCAATCCATCGCTCAAAGGACAGGCAATGTAGTAGGAATATGTGCGCTTACAACTAAAGGAAGTGGAACTGTGCCTTTTCAAAAAGAAACAGTATCTGATCTTGTTGAGCAACCCAAGGAATTTCCAAATCTGATGCCATCACTTCAAGACCGATGGGACTAAAAGAAGCCAAGTAGATGTGACATCAGAATAGCAACTAAAAGTCACAGCGGCAAGACTACATGGTCAGGCAGAAAAGACAACATATTGAAATATGAGGAAGTATGCCAGGTTATTACAAATGATATTCCCAATTTGAAACACTCCTAACTCCCGTTTAGTGACACTCAGATACATACATTTGATATCAATGGAAACAGAAACTCAAATAGTGTTGTTGCACAACATCAAAAATGTGTTCCCCATCGGAGGTGATCAGTGTGACCCCTTTGTCACTGGAGACACATGGAGCTTGCAGTTACGTTCCTGCCATACAGCTTCTAGCATATTACGACTGACTGATGCAATGGCTTTTATGGTGGGTGGTAAAGGGGGCATGTAGATTCTAACACTCTGCCAGAAAAAAAAAATCACACAGTAAAAGGTCCGGGAAACAAGGAAGTGAAGAAGTTCACTGCCAAACACCACCTGCATGGCTGATCCACCTGTTTAGTAGTTGCCCTTCACTTCTGACTGCGTTTTGAAAATGGTGGAGGGCGTCTTGTTGGGATCTCCTGTTCCGGCTGTGGCAGAAGACAGATCTGTAGCATCCAGGTATGAAATCCCCGGGGTTGTCTCCTCATGGAGTAAGAAGGGGCCGGAGACTTTCCTGCAAGTTATAGCACAAAACACACTCACCTTGGCGGAGTCGCCCGGACGCTCCATGTACGCAGGTGGGTTTTCCCTCCTCCAGATTCTGATATTATGTTTGGTGACTAAGCCCAAAAGCTGGAAGGCGTCTTCATCACTAAACACTAAAGACTCCATGAAGCCATCGCTTCCCATTACAGTCTGCAGCCACTCGCAGAAAGAACAATGCAACGTTTCGTTGTATGATTTCAGGCCTGGTGACAACTATAATCGGTAGGAATACCATAGAAAACATTTGTGGAGAATCTTCCACACAGTCGGTGGTGGGATGTCCAATTCTCTGCTCACTCTGATGGTGTTTTTTTAAGGAGTTTGTCAGAAATTTGCCAAATGCTCCAGTATTTCCACGTTTACTGGTGGATGGTCGGATGATTTTTGCTTACAGATGCAACCTTTTCCCTCATAATTGGAGTACCGATTACGAATTGTGCGCCAGGTGGGAGGATCTTCACCAAACTTTGTTCAAAAAGGACGTTGCGTACTAATAACAGACTGGCAGATGTGAAAATCAAGGACAACAAATGTGCTCTTCTCTTCATTGGCAGACATTTTGTCTCATGTTCCCCTAGCAAGGACTACAGCACAATAAAACTTTTCGGGCGTCATTTAGTAAAACTGTCTAGCAGTGTACTGGAAAATACCTTTAAAACAACCCCTAATAGGGTATATGGATGCCATAGATAGTCTCCTACTCAAGACCCCTGTAACAGGCAGGTGGCAGTTGCCCATGTTGCAGGTTTTGTGATGGCGCAGTGATGACAGATGGAAGTGGCACATTTGTTTAGAAAAAACAACTTTATTGAATAACAGTGGGAAAAGAACATTGTTTCACTCCATAGGAGGGTTTTTGGGTTTAAATGTTGTATAATAACTTTATGCAAACCCTCTTAAATGGAAACTGTCATGACCATTAAGCGCCATAAACTATGTTAAAGAGCTCAAAGGTCAGGGAATGCGGTGTCCAGGAAGAGGCATTTTGTACTAAATGGGTGACCCCTTCCTACGCTGTGTCCCCTCAGTGTCTGCACGTGACTCTTTTCTATCCACTTAGTGCGCACACACTCCCATTCATCTCTTCTACCCAAAATGTAATTGCAGTTTGTGTATCTTGCCAACACATACATCGGCTTCCTTCTCCTTGGCAGCAGCAAGTCACATGACGTTTCCCATGACTATCTGGCTTCTCTTGCAACTTCTATTGACTGCAGCATAACTGTTACATTCATCATCCTTAGCCATACGCCCGACTTCTAACACTTCATAGGAGCGGCATCCATTCACACAGGACACGATACATCATAGACTTTATCTTACAGGAGTCATCATACAGCTATAGCAGTTCATTCCAGTCACATCAGTCCTGAAGTATCACCTCACCAGGTGCCTTACTGCTCCTTTACATAAATATTCTACATTGCATATTAAACAGTCTAAGTCATAACTATATAACACTACAATTACTTAATGACTACCCCGTGAGGCCTCCCATAAAATTATGGCAGCAAACAACAATTACGCTAGCAATATTTCTTTTTGTGCATCCCATTAGATTTGTGAACCCTCACCCTGGGCAGGGATTTTACATAAAAGCATCAGAGGGGAACAAGTCCACTTTCAAAAATTCTCAGGATCATGAACTGGTTCCTTCTGTGCAGTGTTAACCTCTTTGGCATTGCTGGCACGGTGTCAAGCAATTGCAGCGAAGGAGATTCCCATGTACTGCAGGAGCCTTCACCCCAGTCTGGCTGTTGCCTCTTCTCTATCTACTGATGTTGCTATATGGCCCCAAGTCGTCAGGGTGCTTGGTGATCCTCTGTGATGCCTCTCCCCTAACAGACCACCAGCATTGGGAAACTGCTAGCTGTGTTGCTATGGACGGTCTTCGCCACTTTATCTGCTGGCTTTGTTAGTGCTGTTTTCTCTATTGCTCATACAGTTACTATCTTTGCTCCACTCTGAAGCTATGTCCCAACACAAATGTTGTTTTATAGACCAGGCAGGCTCCTAGTACCTTCTAGGACCTATGGATGGGGTGGTACTATCCTCTATACATATGGGCTGTCTTTGGGGTGGGGAGTGTCATAAGGTGGGGCTTAGAGGCCTGACTTCATGGAAAGGGCAAGACTTCCTTCTAGCACTTCATAGGGCCTCTGGAAGTGGCACATTTTGTTTACAGAAACAACCTTTTTGAATAACAGAGGGAAACGTACATTGCTTCACTCCATAGGAGGGTTTTTGGGCTTAAATGTTGTATAATAACTTTATGCATACCCTCTTAAATGGAAACTATCATGACCATTAAGCCCCATAAACTATGTTATAGAGCTCAAAGGTCAGGGAATGTGGTGTCCAGGAAGAGGCATTTTGTACTAAATGTGTGACCCCCTTCTACGCTGTGTCCCCTCAGTGTCTGCACGTGACTCTTTTCTATCCACTTAGTACGCACACACTCCCATTCATCTTTTCTACTCAAAATGTCACTGCAGTTTGTGTATCTTGCCAACACATACATCGGCTTCCTTCTCCTTGGCAGCAGCAAGTCACATGACGTTTCCCATGACTATCTGGCTTCTCGTGCAACTTCTATTGACTGCAGCATAACTGTTACATTCATCATCCTTAGCCATATGCCCCGACTTCTAACACTTCATAGGAGCAGCATCCATTCACACAGGACACGATACATCATAGACTTTATCTTACAGGAGTCATCATACAGCTATAGCAGTTCACTTTAGTCACATCAGTCCTGAAGTATCACCTCACCAGGTGCCTTACTGCTCCTTTACATAAATATTCTACATTGCATATTAAACAGTCTAAGTCATAACTATATAACACTACAATTACTTAATGACTACCCCGTGAGGCCTCCCATAAAATTATGGCAGCAAACAACAATTACGCTAGCAATATTTCTTTTTGTGCATCTCATTAGATTTGTGAACCCTCACCCTGGGCAGGGATTTTACATAAAAGCATCAGAGGGGAACAAGTCCACTTTCAAAAATTCTCAGGATCATGAACTGGTTCCTTCTGTGCAGTGTTAACCTCTTTGGCATTGCCTGCACGGTGTCAAGCAATTGCAGCGAAGGAGATTCCCATGTACTGCAGGAGCCTTCACCCCAGTCTGGCTGTTGCCTCTTCTCTATCTACTGATGTTGCTATATGGCCCCAAGTCGTCAGGGTGCTTGGTGATCCTCTGTGATGCCTCTCCCCTAACAGACCACCTGGATTGGGAAACTGCTAGCTGTGTTGCTATGGGCGGTCTTCGCCACTTTATCGGCTTTGCTAGTGCTGTTCTCTTTACTGCTCATACAGTTACTATCTATGCTCCACTCTGAAGCTATGTCACAACACAAATTTTGTTTTATAAACCAGGGCAGGCTCCTAGTAACTTCTAGGACCTATGGATGGGGTGGCACTATCCTCTATACATATGGGCTGTCTTTGGGGTGGGGGGTTTCATAAGGCGGGGCTTAGAGGCCTGACTTCATGGAAGGAGAAAGACTTCCTTCTAGCACTTCATAGTGCCTCTGTTAATCCCTTCTTCCCCTGGCAGTGCATTATCAGGTGAGAGGGGCCTCTACCAGTTGCCCTGAGCACCTCTGACAGATCCCCACTCTGCTTAGCTGGATCTCTGGCCAGAAGGGGGTGGAGCTTAGTACATTGGCTGCATATCACATTAGCTGCATGCCGCATCATGGTGTAAGGGAAAGCACGGCAGCGCTGCCCTCTTACATCCCTTCTATGAGTCAGAGAAAAAAAACCTAAAAAAATATATCTTGCTAATCATCATGCTAGCTTCAAAAGACAATCTGATAAACTAACCAAAAAGGTGTGCAACTGCAAATGATCAAATTACATAAAGCGTAATAGACCAAAAATTAAGCAGTAGAGATTGGTAGAGGAAACTAAATGTATGTCAGCTGTCTAAGCGTGGGTGCTTGGGAGGCCCTTGATATGGGGAACTAAGAAATGGTGGATTACTACTAGCAGTAAGATACTGACAGTCAAACAGATAACTGCTGCTTATATTCACACTACCATCCTGACTAAATGGAGCTAAGGCCGCCTGCACACGAACGGGTCGGATTCCGGCTGCGGGATTCCACAGAGAACTCCAACCCTGTGCCTAGCCGATACCCCTGCATATTTGTTAGTTGTCTTCGAGTGCAGGTGGCCGAAGTACTGCGGATGTGCGGCCATCACACCGACACACATGTGCAGTACAGACTCTCCTGCACTAGGTGATGATACGGATCCCGTGACCCTTCTGCAATGCTCACTGCGGAAGAGCAGCGGGATGGACAGCTTACATTGAATTCAATGGAAGCCATCTCTGCAGGGCCCCTAACTAAAATAGAACATGTCGCAATTTTTTTCCCCACAAGTGGAAAATTGCAATTGATTTCCGCTCTAGGCAGGAAAAAGTGCTTTTGCATAGCATGTAAATAGCAGGTATTTGCTGCGGAATCCGAACGCGGATGCCAGCCCAGGATGCTGCAATGCAAATCTGGCCTTGTGCAGGCGGCAAGAATAACAGATCCTTTTTTAAATGGCTCCCAGTAAATCCAGATCCTATTGATTGGTTTCCATATTGTTTCCTTTGCTTTGATGACAAAATATTTCTATATCAGAATCCTGATGGAATAGAAGCAGCACAAATGTGAAGAGAGACTAAGGGTCCTATTCAACGGGCTGATAATTAGCATTCAGTTTATTGCTGGATCGGGGGGAAGTGAACAATAATCGTTCAGTGTAAAGGCATGCAGTGAATGAACATCCAACAGGCATTAAAACTGAATGATGATCGGTGTGGGAAAACAGGTAGTTGTTACTCTGGAGGCAAGTGCCCAGCTCCATTCACTGAGTCCTCACCGTTCTTGTGGGATGACTATCAGGTGCTTTAGTGTCTGATAATCGTCCTGCGTAAAAGGACCCTTAGGCTGGGTTCACATTAAGGCCTCTTTCACACAAAAGTCTTTTCGCAGCTGTTAGTTGCGAGAAAACATGGCCTAAAAATGTAAAGCATTGGATCCCAATGTATTCAAAAACATGGGAATTTTTTTTCTCATGGCATCAAAATCACTGAATTGCCTGCGATTTTCAGCCGCGGTTTTTCCTTGCAGCATCCATAACCTATCTTTTGATGAAGAACGCAAGGAGTGGTACAAAAAAGGGAGGTGGGGGAGGGTGTTTACCATCTGCGGCGCTCGTTGCAGAAGACAGCTGACTTTAATTTAGCTATTACAGCTAAGTAGAAGCCATTTTGCCTAGCGCCACTTCAGAGTCCATTTATGCAATGCACTCAAGAAAATGCTAATTCCTTTTGGAATTAAATCACAGCAATGCGATTTTGTTTCACGCAATGTGATCTGTGTGAAAACACATTGCTTGTGTGAAAGAGGCCTGGGGGTTCGAGAAAATCGCAGCAAAATTGCATTCGTGTTCAGCCAATTTTTAAGCGTCAGCAATGCTTTTTCTTGAAAATCACCTTACATCGCATTGCTGCGTCCCGCAATTTTCTTTCTTGAACGATTTTATCACACGAAATGCAATAAGAGTTTCTAATGTTAAAAACACATTGTGCGAACATGGCAAGTTTTTGATTTGTGATGTGATGAAACGGAGGCTCTATAGGGAAAGATAGAGATAAAATAAAGCAAAATACTACAACATTACATGATAGGAAATAGCACAAATGGGAATGAAACCATTGAAATAATTGCGTGATTTTATCGCAAGTGTAAAGGCAGCCTCACTCTGTTAACTTGTCCATTGTTTCTGTCCCAAAGTCCTGTTTGATATATCAAAAATGTCATTCAGAGGTAACCCTACAAGGAACCGTAAGCTTGTACCTTTGATCTTCGTTTTGCTAATGCAAGCCTATGGTTCTATCCAGGCTTCCCTCTGAATGCTGTTTTCTGCATTTCACATGGAACCCCCAGGACAGAAACCATAGATGGGTTCACAAACGCAAATGGACTTAATTTAAGGTGGGTCTGCATGGAAAATCCACAACCTTTACAGTAGCAGCAAAGTCGTAGCACAAACCCCGTATAGTAGCACAAAACCCGTGTGGAAATTGACATGTGGTGCGGATTTTAAATCCGCAGCATGGCCATTATAACATCAGGTACCCTGCAGATTTTGGCCAATAGACTTCAATGGAGGGGCAAAATCCACAGTAAATCCACACCAAATCTTCAACGTGAGCTGTGGATTTGGTGTGGATTATCCACTGTAGTTTTGTATAGTGTTGCAAAATAAGAAGAAAATCTGCTGTAAAATTTGTAACAAATCCATAACAGATTTGAAAAGCAGATTTTCCACTCAGAAATGTTTTCTGAGCACAAAATTCACAGCCAATGCACCCTGCGTGACCATAGCCGAGCAGATATGGATAACTGGACCTGTCGCTTACAGCCCTGCTCAAACAGAAATCTAAAGAAACTGAAGCCGACCGTACTGGGATTCGTGAAATTATTAGCTAGTATCATTCAACACAGCAGAATTACATTTTGACAGGTTATATGTCAGCCATTAGCAGAAAAATGGGCAATTAGTGGCAAATAATTAGTAAAAAATCATTCTTTCCCTTGTATTAGATGATCATCATTTCTCCGCTGTCCGTGGTGCTGAAATGAAAGACATTCACTTAACTAACTTTTCAAATAGCTTATACTCATCTACTAGTTTGTGTTAGGGTGCATCACGAGGGCGATGTGCATCCGAGAAAATGGCATCTACATCACACTCTCTTTAACCCTTTAACTGTGATTTTTTCAGTGATTATGATTAGAGATGAGCAAGCACCAAAATGCTCGAGTGCTCGTTACTTGAGTCGAACTTTCAGTGATGCTCGAGAGTTCGTTTCGAGTAACGAACCCCATTAAAGTCAATGGGCGACTCAAGCATTTTTGTATATGACTGGTGCTCCGCTAAGGTTTTCATTTGTGAAAATCTTAGCAAATCACCAAAGTCATGTAAAAAACACAGAAATGGATAGGGCAGACGAGGAGCAACATGCAGGGCTGCATTTCAGGCTCCGAGGTCTCACTATTAAGCCACAATAAGGGCTGACGCACTGTCAGCATAACGATCGTTCTCCTCTGCCACAGCTGTAACAGCTGTGGCAGAGCAGAACGATGTTAGCCCATTGAATTCAATGGAGCCGGCAATACAGCTGGCTCCATTGAAAGCAATGGGCTGCCAGCGAGCGCAGGATGAATTTCTGGGAAGGGCTTAAAAATATAAGCCCTTACCTGAAAATCGTCCTAAAATGTGTAAAAAGTAAAAAAAAATATATATACTCACCTTGTCCCGGCAGAACGATGTTAGCCCATTGAATTCAATGGAGCCGGCCATACAGCCGGCTCCATTGAAAGTAATGGGCTGCCGGCGATCGCACAATGAATTTTCGGGAAGGGCTTAAATATATAAGCCCTTCCCTGCAATTCAACCAGAAATGTGTAAAAATAAAAAATATATATATACTCACCTAGTCCCGGCAGACAGAGTTCAGCCGCGGCCAGCTGGCAGTTCTCCTAAATTCATGAATGGGTGAGTGAGTGCTGCCACTGATTGGCTCAGCTCAGCTGTCATTCAGCTGAGAGCTGCCCCTGCGCTAAGCCAATCAGAGGCAGCACTCACTCACCCATTCATGAATTCATGAATGGGTGTGAGTGAGAGCTGCCTCTGATTGGTCAGGCTGCAACCAATCAGAGGCAGCTCATTCAGCAGGCTGAGATTTTAAATCCCCAGCTGCTGAATACTACAGAGAGCAGTTCAGGAGAACTGCCAGCTGGCCGCGGCTGAACTCCGTCTGCCGGGACCAGGTGAGTATATATTTTTTTTATTTTTACACATTTCTGGATGAATTGCAGGGAAGGGCTTATATATTTAAGCCCTTCCCGAAAATTCATTGTGCGATCGCCGGCAGCCCATTGCTTTCAATGGAGCCGGCTGTATTGCTGGCTCCATTGAATTCAATGGGCTAACATCGTTCTGCCAGGACAAGGTGAGTATATTTTCTTTTTACTTTTTACACATTTCTGGATGAATTTCAGGTAAAGGCTTATATTTTTAAGCCCTTCCCGAAAATTCATCCCGCGCTAGTCGGGAGCCCATTGCTTTCAATGGAGCCGGCTGTATTGCTGGCTCCATTGAATTCAATGGTCAGTGCTCGTTTAATCGAGACGAGCACCGCGTGGTGATCGTCTTGAGTAACAAGCATCTCGAGCACCCTAATACTTGAACGAGCATCAAGCTCGGACGAGTATGCTCGCTCATCTCTAATTATGATGGGTTCTTTTCATAAAATACACATTGCATCCTCGTACATGCGATTTTCACGTGTTTGTTTTTACACACTTGCCAAAATCACATGTCCTTCCACAAGTTAAATGGTAAAAAACATGTCACACTCACATGCTAATTGCATCTGCATGCAAATGTGATATGATTTTCCTTGTTTCCATAGATGTTAACGGGCAATTCTTAAGCGAGAATCACCCAAAAATTGGACATGCAGCCATTTTTCTATCTCGGACCATTGGTTTGAGAAAGAAATAACCAGTTAGAAATGAATAGGTTCTTTTCACATGCACGTCCTGTCCATATTACAATCGGATGGAACTTGTATGTGAAACGCATGTGTGTGAACGCATCCTCAATTTCATATATTCTGTTATAAACTTGCATTAAAAATGTTGTTGCTTTACCCCTTCAGAATGTTTGAAGTGGCTGCCATCAGGGGTCTTCCTTCCAGCTTCTCTGCAGTCCACTCTTTGCTGTTAGGTACAGAGCTTCCGTAGTAATAAGGATATATAGATGCTTCAATAACAGCACGGGAAGGGGCTATCTTCACAGGCAGCTTTTCTGTACTCACAGGCTGCAGGCTGACAGATCTGTAGACACTGTGATAAGGATCTTCACTAGAGATGAGCGAGTATACTCACTAAGGCACATTACTTGAGCGAGTAGTGCCTTAGCTGAGTATCTCCCCGCTCGTCTCTAAATATCTCTCCCTCCCCCCCCCTGCTCCCCCCTGCTCCCCACTGCAACTCACCTTTTACTGGCACCGTCCCCCGAATCTTTAGAGATGAGCGGGGAAATACTCGGCTAAGGCACTACTCGCTCGAGTAATGTGCCTTAGCAAGTATACTCGCTCATCTCTAATCTTCACAGTTTCTGCCTCTCCTGCTGTTATAGCATCTATGGGTATGCACACATTAAACACCACATTATAGAATGTCTCTGAATGCCTGATTTATCTTGGGAAAGCGGAGGGGCAGGAATTCAGATATTGTCTGCCGGCTTATTTTGACCAGTGCAATGCAGCATAAGAAGTAAGGGCAAGGAAGTGCAGAACAGTGAACTACTGTCAGAATGCTAAACCAGCTATATGACCCCTCCCTAATAGTGGATAGCAAATAGCTGAAAAATGGGAAAGAGCGTCTGAAAATCAGAACTTACACACATGAAACAGGGTGCAAACAGCAGCAAATGAGGGAAAGGAGAACTTGGTGTATTATAGAAAACTTGTTGAAAATTCAGGTATGTTTTTAAATTACTTCTTATATTTTCCAAGTTGCAGAAAGAAATCAAGAAATTAATTTTTACAGGACAAAGGAAACCCAGATGAGTCTAAAAATTTCTGAATTTGCATATTAATTAGAGGTTAACAGCTGGGTGAGTTATGTATTATTGCTCTTCTGCAGTCGCTCTGTTGTACGATGTGCACAGTCTCTTCAGCCCGGGGCTCGGTGTCCTGTCATTTATAGCCTGAGTGACAACCGCTTGCATTAGGCTTCTCTTATTACTGTGCTGGCTTAGCACAGGTGAGCACAAGCAATTACACCTGGACACAAAGGACAAGCTAACTGTAAAATAAAGGCCAATATCGGGAGAGGGAAGCACCGACCGCATTAATGAAAGAAGCTAAACTCACAGCAGAAAGAGATACGTAATAGAAAGCCAAGAAGCAAAAGATAAATTTCCACTGCTCTCTGCTGTAAATTTGTCCTTCAAGTGGGGTTTATGATTCATTGCCTCAAATATTAAGCATGTACATGATATATCTAATAAAAGCCGAGTCTGCAGGGGCTTGTTGTGGTGATGTTTTCAGTGTAAATCCCCTCCAGCTTCTGCCTTAAAGTCTGGAACATCAGAAGGTTCATGTTTTAACAAAATGTGAAGGTGATACGGTAGATAATATTGTGGTAGCTCCATGTTGTATCTCGGAAGCTGTCACCTCAGCTGCATCACCTGCTGCTAATACAAGGGCAACAACATGAAATAGAAAATAAGGAAGCAATGGCTATGAATTGCACTTATATGTGGTGTATAAATGTCCATTTCCCAGAAGGTGTTTCCTCATTCTACATCATTATAATGCTCACAAAGGAAGAGGAGATTGGAGACTGTTTATCATATACGACATGTAAATATATGTATGTGTTTGTTTGTGGATGTCAGAATTTTTGTTTAAAAAGTCTGACATTGAGTTGCAGGAATGCTGCCTTCAAATAGGTGGTGCTATAGAGACATCCTTTCAGTTTTTTTCATTTGCATATTCCCCAGAAGAGCTTGTATGGCCTTTTAAGTCTCCTCATACCTTCTAGATGCTCTCCTTAAGGAGAAATTATTCCCTTCCCGAGCCATGTCTATAGGCCTCACTAGCCAAGTCAGAAACCTATTGCACACTGATGAGTCGCAATCACCCAGAAAAATCTGCCTGCTACTCTAGCTTTGGCTCACAGTCATTGTTACAAGGTTTGTTTAAAAAGTCTGACATTGACTTGCAGAAATTCTGTCTTCCAATAGGCGACACTGCAGAGGTATTGTTCCATCTTTCCATTTGCATATAATAGATATATGACATGCATTTCTCTAAAGAATGAATGGCCCCTTTATTAGAGCCCCTGGCCCTTTCACAATCGGTGCTACTCTGTATGAAAATTAGAGCAGTGGCTCTGGAGTGCAGCATGAAATCATGTGATACGTTTTGCATGGCTCACTTTCTAATGATCTAAGCGACTTGTAATGAGGCCTGATCATCGAAGATAGACTAGCCAGGGCCAGGATTTCACTACCAACTTTGTAAGGTTTTCTCATGTAACGGTGTGGAGAGTATACATAGAATGGTATGATCGTGGAAATATATCCAGCGTCCAGCAAAAGGGGATTCTGTAGATGGAAAAAACTTATCACTGAAAGGGGTCGGAGGAGGATGTCAGGAATTGTTTGGACCAACAGGCGATGCACAGTGAAAAGTAGCCAAATACAACGCTGGTGCTCTAGCTAAAGAGCTCTAGCTAGCTCAGGGATTAGATAGTCAGCTTTCCCCTAGCTCAGGATTGGTTAAGGTAGAAGGTATAAAAGGCAGAGAGTGGGTGGAGTTAGGTAGTCTCGTTCAGGCCTGGATAGAGTCTAGTCCAGAAAAAAACTGAGATAAAGACTGGGGAGGAACCAGGAGAAGATCTTGTCCACTCATCAGCAAGAGTCTAGTCTAAGCCTGGAGAGAGTCTAGTCCAGGAAAGCCTGAGATAAAGACCAGGGAGTAAAAAGGAGAACATCATCACTTAGTCTGTACAGAGCTAAGCTTCAGCTTGAGAGAGTCTGGGGAGGAACAAGGAAAAATGCCAGTGTGGTGGGAAGGAAAACAATCTAAGTATGAGTTCTCAAAAGCAAAGCCCTTCTCGAGTGTCAGGAGCGGTGATAAATAGAGAGGAATGAGGAGGAAAGCTGAGTAGGAAGAAACAGAAGTCAGAGTCAGAATAAAGGAGGAAGCCAGCAACAAATTAACCCTTTTGGTCCAAACTGGCTAACTGAATCTACAGTGAATGATGCATGAGGAGTTTCTGTTCTAATAATGGCCGTGATGATCTACCTTATGCAAATGTAATTCGAATTATGTACATGCTACTAAGAAAACAACTCTCTCTTAATAAAGTCATCCTCCAAGTCTGCTTCCTGGAGTGCTTCCCACCATCCCAAACATCAGCACTAAGGTACCGCTCTAAGCACAGGACAGCCAGGAACTACTCTTAGGTTCGTGTGGGCAACTAAACACCAGGCCCAGATAAATGTGAGCCAAAAAACATGGGTTACGGGAAAACTGACCCTGTGCTACAGGGAAGATGACTTGGCCCTACCTACAAGCGGAGTGATTGCCTCTATAATGGAGGCCCCATGCTAGAACCTTGACCCTGATCTTCCTGTAAGGGTGACACTCGCAACCAGACTGAACCGACACATTACTTGTACAAACTCACCTACCACACAACCTCGCACACTAAAGCAGATGGTAAAGCTGAATATAAAAGCGAGGGATTAGTTCATACATTGGCCAATGAACTTAAGCTGCAAGGCCCAAACAAGGCTCCTCGTGTCTTGCAGTCCCTACTGTAGCAAGACATTAAACAGGCAGCAAAGGACACTACACACACAGCAAGCTGCAAGCTGACCAGACACTACTCACACTAAGCTGCAAGCTGACCAGACACTACTCACAGAGCAAGCTGCAAGCTGACCAGACACTACTCACACTAAGCTGCAAGCTGACCAGACACTACTCACAGAGCAAGCTGCAAGCTGACCAGACACTACTCACACAGTAAGCTGCAAGCTGACCAGACACTACTCCCACAGCAAGCTGCAAGCTGACCAGACACCAACACAGTAGACAAGACTAAGAGAACACAACTTCCTCATTGCAGAGGAGCTGGGGTATATATCTACACCCAGAGCCAGGGGATTGGCTGACCTGAACATTCACACCCAGCCAGCTCAATTAACGCTCACCTGTGCAGGTGTGCTCCTGGAACCCTGTAGAACAACAAACTCCAGCAGCCCAACCTAACAACTACTACCCCCATTTTAGTTTCGTTCTCCATATTTTTATACTTATTGTTTTTCTTGAAGTGGGTTCCTACCCATATGCGAGCTGGTGTCACAACAAAACTAACATCTTACCCTATCTACAGATAGTATACAGTAAGAACTGCCAACATATTTACTACTGCAGTAGTACTGGCCCTAGATCTCATTTACCACCTTGCCAGGAGGAGCAGCAGAGCCACTGAAACTATCATCTTGATTTACCCTCACTGTTTTACACCTTTCCTAGTTCTGGGGTGCTGCAGTATAATTCTGAAGACCAAGACATGTCCAACGTGCTACTAGATGGGGTCTATAATAAAGTGAATATTCAGGATATGCTTAAATGGGTTATCTCAATAAAACAGCCCCCTTACATATGCTTTACATATAGCTTGGTACCCCCTCTATCAGCCAGAAGAAAGACTTACTGTCAAAGAGAAGCTCTCAGCCTGATGGAAGCAGTCCATCCATGCATTAGATGGTGAGCCTTTCATTGATGATCAGCATTTAATACTACATGTCCCATGCAGAGGTTCGTACAAGAGAGATGTATGACCAATCGCAGCTTGCCAAGTAATAACAGATTATTTTCAGGCTGGCTTCAATTGGAAAAGGATTTTTCTTCATTAAAAAATCCAATCCAGTGTACACATGTGCAAATCTGGGGGGTGTACAGTAGAGTATATATTTGCGTGTAAGGGGATTTATTGAACGACAATATTATATGTAGATTGCTGATTTTCAGCCTCTAAGTTTTTATTGGCTTTTGCAGCTGCTGCTTGGCATTGAGCACTAGTGCTTAGCTTATTGTTAGCCATTATACCAAACTCTTTTCTTGTTGTGTTATACCCAGCTGTATTCCATTTAGTGTATGAGCAACCAACTGAAAAGTGAATTGTCACTGTTTGCCAATTATGGCTCTGGCATGGCTCTATCTTCCTTGCTTCCTTCTACACCACAGGGTTATTACAGATGATCTTCCTGCTGTGAAACCCTCATCATTCCCATTTAATGACACTCAGATGCAGAGATTTGATATTAAAAGAAATAGAAACTATTTCATTTAGCAAAATGGTCTCCCATAAAACATCCTTGTTACCCAGCCAATCACAGCACAGCTTTCATTTCTCAAACTGCTGAGGTAAAATGAGAGCTGGGTTGTGATTGGTTGCTTTGGACAATAAGGACTGTATTACTGTTTTCCTAAATGAGACTCAAATAGTTTTATTCTGCTATGGTCATTGCTAGGGAAAAAATGAGACAAAATGTCTACCAATGAAGACAGGAGAGCACTGTATGTCCTTGATTTTCACATCTATCAGTCTGTTATTAGTGTGCAATGTCATTTTTTAGCAAAGTTTTGTGAATAACCACCCAGCAGGTGCACAATTCATAAGTGGTACTCCCATTTTGGAGAAAAAGTTGAATCTATAAGCGGAAATCACCCAGCAGTAAGCGTGGAAACAGCGGAGCGCATCTGGCAAGTCTCACGCGAAGTCCTCACAAAATTCACCGTTCAATCGAATAGAGAACAGTACGTCCCGCCGCCGACCGTGTGGGAGATTCTGCGTAAATGTTTGTCATGTTATTTCTTTACATAGGACTGTATGATGGAGGAGATGAAGGGAGGGAGAGTGTGTTTTTTTATATGGGACTGGATGATGCAGGAGTTAGTGGAGGGGGGTGTGACACCTTAAAGTGGTGACCCTTGGCACCTGGCTAATGTAAACCATGCTCTGGTCACGGAGGGATGACATGCAGCCAAGAGCAGAGTAGGATCAAAGGTCAGCTTTGACACCCCTATGATAAGGAATGCCAATAAATGGGATGGGGAGTAGTAGTACTGATTACTCGTGATGCCAGCATTCCCACACACCGGTATGCTATGCAGCGAAGAAATGAACTCAGAGACATGTATATAGTACCTCGGTCCCCAGGAACGTTTAGGGCCCGGTATAACTTTTACTGAGTGAATAAACTTTTACAACAGGTGTTCAGGGTAAGACAGGTACAATTCACTTTCAACATAAGTGGACCAGAGTTTAGAGATCAGGGAGGATACACAGGATAAATATGGTCCTACAGTCCACGTTATCTGCACGGCACTGCTCCTGGACTGGGAGCACTCCAGAGGAGGAAGGGGGGGGGGGGGTAGTGGTCACTTTACAGACTCTCTGGCAGACTATTGTTTACAGAAAAGGCTCAAACAATAAAAACCCCACACGGCAGGGGCGTGGGTGTAACTCAATCAGGTACCCCTGTGTGGTGATTCCAACTTTGGACGGCCGCACAGGAAAAGCCTGAAGTGTGAACTGGTACCTGAACAGGATTATTGTAGGGCTCTCTTTTTCTACTGGTGGGACTCAATCCGTTCACATCCTCACTCCAAATGCTGTGGGATGTCGCTCTTCTTCCTCCATCTTCACCTACATGGAAGCTGAAGGTGCTTCCATGTGGCTCTATGTTAGCACTCTCTCAGGTCGACAAGATGAAAGACCTCTTCTCGCTCTCAAACACTCACATTTATTACCTCACTTGTACCACATGACAAGAAAAACTGATATATTTACATGCATGCAATGATTTTATTAATGTTAACCTCTGAAGCGCCGCAGCTGTGCAACACACACACACTGGATATGACAGGACAAGCTTTGCATGGTGCATCTACATAGGACAAAATATGTATGACATTTATGGAGGGGACCAGGATAGTGTTCTGGGCCACAACAGGGGCACCTTAAGAAGGGCCACAGGGGGTCAGCATAACTAAGAGGGGCCACAGAAGGATACTATTTATTATGTGAAAGTTACAGAGAGGGACATTGGGAGTAGCGACAGGATGTGAAGAGTGTATAGAAATGAGTCATAGATGGTGATGGTGGTTTGGACCCAGATAGAGAAGTAAAACAAAAACGGACGTCACTAATCAGAGATGTCGTCACCTGTGATCTGGAGGTAACTGCACTGTAATTACTATCACTGTGTAGAACTGATATCTTGGATCATATGCGTTCAAAAGGCTGTATGTACCCAAAAATGGAATCAATGAAAGGATCTGCCGAAAAAGATCCCTCAGCTCCACTGACGTAAAAAATTTATAAGTCTGACATTCAGAATATGGCAAGTTACTGTTCTTAAGTGTACAAGTAGTAAAAGAAAACTATATATATATGTATATATATATAAATATATATATATATATATATATATATATATATATATATATATATATATATTGTCACCGTAACTGTACTGTAATTTATGCATAAGTATAATTACATGCCTTGCTTTAACCCTCATTATCCAGGTTTGCTGGACCTTCTCAGCAGTCCCAGGTAAGGGAGCCTTTACAAACGGTAGTTGAGTACCCCTGCCTAGAAAACCAGCTACAGAACAATCCTTATGGATGCTGTAACCTGGGGTCGTTTATGCAGTGGATTGCCAAATCAGATATGTCTGGAGTTAATGGTGACCACTTTGAGTACCCGGTGTGATTGCAGAAGTCAAACATCATTTACAGCTGTCCACGGGTGTCCATATAAATCTAATAATAAAGCTTTTATGCAGATATTTTTCATATTGAAGTGTGTATACATTTCATGGGACACCTTGTGTGTATATATATATATATATATATATATATATATATATATATATATATATATATATATATATGTATATATATATATCCTAACATGTGGAGGGAAAGCTCCAGTTATTTTCCCATTATCTCATTATGTCGCTCCAGCACTGCCGCCGGAGCTGGACCTATTACACTGCACTTTATCTTTCAGCATTGAAGCAGAATAATAGCGCCGCTGACATTTCCATCCTAATATACAGATTAAGAGAGACATTGAAAGTTGCCGTTTCCCAGGAATTGATTTATTTTCTTTATTTTGGTCTTTCAGACTTGAAGAGGACTAAAGAGTGAACTCTGCAGGATAAAACAACACATCGTCTACAGGAGGCCTGTGATAAAAGTGCAGAGAGCGGATGAGCAGTGGCTGCAGCCTGGTGAATCTGCTCCTGGCAATGACCCCTCTGCAACCCTCAACTGGGACTCAAGTTGTGTTCACAACAAGTCATTCCTAATCTCTCAAAATGAAAAGCTGCACACTTCAGGAGGCCACAGGAAAGGAAGCTGGAGACTGACATCTTATATTGACAGCCCAGGATGGAAGAAATTGTAGAAATAAGAGAGAAAAAGGGAAAGGAAATGGAAGGAAAGGAAACTGAATTCTTATATTGACTGCCGAGCCTGGAAGACATTGGAGAAATAAGAGAGGGAGGAATAGAGGAAAGGAGGGGGAGAGGAAGAAAAAAAGGTAGGCATGGGAAAGCAGGGAGAAAGTGAGAGAAGAAGGAAAGAAGGAAGTGAGAAAAAAAGTAGATGTGGAAGAAGAAAGTTAGGAAGGAAGGAAGGAAGGAAGGAAGGAAGGAAGGAAGGAAGGAAGGAAGAGATAGATGGAGGGAGGGGAATGAAAGTAAGGAAAAAAGGTAAGGAAGTAGAGGCAGGAGCGGATGAGAAAACAAGGAGCAAAGTGAGACTAGAAAGAGAGGAAAGAAAGGGAGGAATGAAGAAGAAGGGAGGTAGTGGAAGAAAAAAAAGGAAGGAAGGAGGGTGTGAGTGAGTGAAAGGAAGAGAAGAAGGGAGAGAGGAAGTAGGAGAGGAAGGAAAGAAGCGAAGAAGGAAGGACAGGCTGAAGAAAAGAAGAATAGAGGGAGGAAAGGACTTAGGAAGGGGAGGGATGGAAAGAAGGGTGGAGGGTCAGGGAGAAGGAAGGGATGGAAGGAAAGGGGAGGGAGGAAGGAAGGCAGAGAAGAAGAAAGAAAGAAAGAAAGAAAGGAAGGGAAGGGAAAGCAGGGAAATAATGTACAAAGGGACAGAGGGGAAAGGAAGGGAGTGAACGAATGCTGACAGCCCTCCTCTATGTTTCAAATTATTTCAGCCTTATAAATAATCCCACAATATACTGTGCACATGATTAATGCTGCTGCAGATATAATATAAAAGAGATAGATAGATAGATAGATAGATAGATAGATAGATAGATAGATAGATAGATAGATATGAGATAGATAGATAGATAGATAGATAGATAGATAGATAGATAGATAGATAGATAGATAGATAGGAGAGAGATAGATAGATAGATAGATAGATAGATAGATAGATAGATAGATAGATAGATAGATAGATAGATAGATAGATAGATATGAGGTAGATAGATAGATAGATAAGCCCTCTTAGTATAACTGCCAGTGCTACAGTTATTATTTTTTCCTAGCACCTCTGGTAAACTCTTTATAGCATAACACTGTATAGAACTAGTGTTACATTTCTTACGATACGATGCCTGTTTGTGCAGCTCATTTTAAACACAGATGGAGCATTCACAAGGTCGTCCTCTAAAGAAACATAAAGAAACAGAAGCCAAATTAGCCAACCAAATGGCCAGTACCGAAGAGTAAGAAAATAGTTGATCTCTTGAGTAAACACAAGGTGCAATTCGAGCGAAATTGAAGAATTTACTGTCTGGCAGCCCCGAGACTTAAGCAATTTGCTTAGTACTGCAAGATATCAGCAAATTTTTACTGAGGTCAGAGATGCCAAGTGCATGTGATAACAAATCTGAGCACCTTCCCTGCCAGCAGTAGAAGTATTTGAGGGGGGTTAATGTGATTGTTATAGGGGAACAAATTGAAATTATCTTTTTGACTGCAGACATTTACAGAATATCTATGTAAATTTACAGGGTATGCTATGATAGCCTCATGAAAGACTTGGCATGTCCTACGCCCACTGGCCAGCTTCTTGGAGAAAATCATTTTGCAATGTAACTTTGGCTCATCGCCTTAAAGGCTATAGGAATTTTTTGTGCATAAAAAAAAATCAAAACCCATAGCTTACTAAGTCCCTGCAAAAAGATTAAATAAATAATGCACTTATCTGATTTTTAGCATTGAATTTTCCTTACTGTGCATTTAAAAAGGCCTCATACTTGGTTTCCAGGCTCTCCTACATAAGAATTACTTGGCTTGGGGGAAATCTCAGCACTGATTAGCTCCTCTGTCAGGTGCACAAATTCAGCATCCTCTCCTCTTTCACAAACTGTGTAGCATAGCCACACCCACTTTATACTACACAGCTATCTTCTCCATTCTCTTTCTGAGTAGCTGCTGATGGCTCCCCCTCACTGCTGAAAAGAGCTGAAAATTCACCCATAATAAATTACAGCCCTCTGTAGTAGTTTTCTTTGATATTTATCCCCCTGATCTCCTTCACCACTCCTCACCACTACCTTACAACTCTCTATAATAGCTCAGTCTGAAACTCCTGGTCTATTTTTCCTCAGATGGTCATGTGATCTTAGTTCTGACCAGCTCAAATCTACTTGGGGTTATGTATATATTTTCTAGTGAGTGTCTCAGTTTGTGTGATGCTGTTACATTGATCTCCCACAGAAATGTCTGTAGTCTAATACTTTATAGTAAGGAATGCTACAGATGTGGCAATACCAATTATGTGTGCCTTTAATTTTTTCATTTAATATTTGAAGCACTGTGTAAAGACAAAAAACATATTTTTTCCCGCAATGACATTTAGATGCCATGATCAGCATTGACTGCAGCATCTGGGAGTTTTAAGAGGCATAGAAGAATGATTAGATTAGCGAGTGATTAACTTTCACTCCTTTTCTGGGAGAAAAGACTGCATACAGTATGTGACAATCAGAGAGTAAATATGTTCTCTGAATGATAAAGGAGGGTGGGGTGATAAGATGAAAAAAGGCCCATCTTACACCTTCCCAGGGACAAGGGGAAAGACAGAAGAATCACAGATGGCTCTTCACTGTCTTCTGTCTACTCTGAACACAGATGTGACATTACAGCTGTAAATTCAGTATTTCTGATCCTGCTTGCTATGGCACTCATTCTTGACTTTAAAATAATAACATAAGGCTCTTCGTTAGCACACATAAAACCTGAGCTACTGCCATTTGGAGTAACATAAGCTCCGCTCATTGAAAATTGCAATTTCCTTTTCTTGTAGAAAAAAAAAGTTCAGGGTAAACTGTTGGTGGGGGAGTTAAGGCTGTTGGATGCCCCATGGGAAAAAAATTTGGTTGGGACTCCCATCACATTTTTGGAATTTGAGACTTGACCCCCCCCCCCCCCCACACACACACACCTCATAGCATATATACAACATTAAGGTGGGAGAAGAGGTCAAGGACCTCCACCACCGACACATGCATTAGATAGATGTGGGTGGTGGAGGTCCCTGAGGATCCCAAGGTGATGAGCACGTAATCCTTGAGCTCTCCATATAATCCTATTTAGTTTAGGGTAATATGTGGGATTTACAGTATATTCAAGTCTATGATGTATTTTTATGAAAGTGGCCACTAAATACACAACACACATATTTGACAATTTTGAAAAATTGAGAACAGGATACTCTTTTATAATTTTCGGCGCAAACCCAATTTTCAGGTGGTTCATCTCCACTGAACCCACTAAAGGTCTTACTCTATTAATGTGGCTCGGTGTTTAGCACTGATGCCTTTCAGCACTGGGCTCTTAAATTCAAATCTGATTAAGGACAACATCATGGATGTTTAGGTGGGTTTTTAATACCCCATTCATATAGACTCCATGCAGATGTTGACCTTGGTCAAATTTGAACCTAGGACCACAGTGCTCCAAGAGAACATTGCTAGCCAATGCTAGGGGTAGTATGGAAGCTCCAGTTAAGTTTAAACTAATTCAGACCGAACCAAACTCTACAAAAGTTCACTCAACACTACTCTTTAAGGGTCCATCCGGCCAAGACTTTTGCTCCACAATATGGCTGCCTAATAACATATCAAACACAGAATTTCAAGAGTTTGCTGATGCACCCGCTCTTCTAGGACAGCTAGCGAGCCAGTTCCTGCATACAGAACTTCCTTGTAAGCCATCTGAATATAGATTTTACAATTCCCAACTACTATGCAATTCTCTTTATTGAATGTTTTAACATTGATTCTGTTTACTGGGATTTCAATAACTTAGAATATATGAATTCATTTGTCAATGAAATTTTTGTCTCAAACACTTCAAAAAGGACGAGATTTAAAATTTAAAGAGATAAGGAATAAACCTAAGAAAAATATTTGGTTGATGGTTATTTTGTGCTATGAAGAAGAAATATCGAGGGAGGAGTCATCATTTAATAATGATGTGTGATCTCCTATGACTCAGCAGCTCCACAACATACTGTCCCCGCTGTAGTAACACAGTGCATGCCAATGGCTTACTTGGGATACTTGTGTGCAGAGGTCTTCAGCCTTTTATCTGAGAGCCACATCTCAATCTCACAGGGAAATGTTGAGGTAATGTAACATGTGCCAGGTGCAGAATATGATGCCAGTGATGGAGAGGCTTTACACCAGTACAGTTGAACAGACAATGCTTTACTGAATGTATGATAAAAAATAAGATGGTACTAACATACAGCAGTATTATTTGGATATAATGAAAACAGCTTATAAACATCCCATGTACTCTATAACTCAGTCCATAGCCTTCAGATAGGGTGTCCTATCTGAAGGCTAATAAATGGTTGGTCTTGGCCAGGGGTAAATAGCTTCACAGAAGCTGTTTGACAATAGGAATTTCATCTGAAGTAATGTAGTCTGGCAGTAACTTTGGATAACCAGATGACTTTATCTGCTAAATTAAATCTTCAGTCACAGTCCCTTGACCAAATTACTAGCACAGTACCTTTGGGGAGGCTGTACAGTGATGAAGTCACAATAATCTGTTTTCCTAGTGATAAACCTGAGTGATAGTATTCAAGATTATACACCACCAATACTTGAACATTCAGATTCTGCTGGACAGTCTATCTGATTTTGATGGCAGTCTCTCTCCTGGTAAAGGCTCAGCACTTGTGGTTGGTAATTGCAGCTGATGTTTCCTTGGACAGTTGACTGACCTCCTTCTGGCACCTCTGTTACAACAGCTGGGTAGCCCCACTTAAGGAATATAAGTTGTGATGTTCTCTCTCTGGTACTGGGAAACCAAGCTCTCCAGTAGCACTGGGGCAGCCCACTCCTCACAAGGCTCTCTGCAAAAACTGCTGAGTCACCTTAGAACCTCAGAAAAGGACTAGCTTTTTACACCTAGCCTGCCAGACAATCAATGGGCAGATCAGGACATGTTAATTCACAGCATCAATACTAGAGTAAAAAAAACAAAACGAACAATAATATACATAGATATATATGTATGCGTATTTAATCCCTTACAGTACATTACACAAAGTTTCTGTAGTAACTGATTGGCAATAGTAAGTGAAATTGTGAAATGCTTTGGAGTCATTATTAATCTATATTAGGGATTAAAGGTCATGTCTACCTTTCATAGGACTTTACAGTTTATATATCAAACTAATCTACATATAGAGTAGAGTCACTTTGTACACACATTACTTATCCTCTAGTGAGTTATGTCATGTATTGTACTCCAGAGCTGCAATCATTATTCTGCTGATCAAGTTTTAAAATGCATTGGATTTATCACAACTGGGCAGAGAATCTTTTGAATTTAAGACCATCTCGTGCAAGCTTATACCACCTGTTAGTTGGCTTAGTTTATGCCAAAAATCGTGCCAGACATTTGGTGCAATTTAGGCCATGATCCTTTTTTAAATGAGTCAGAAAAAGAGTCTGAAAGTGCATAAAAACAAATAATACATGTGGAACAAAGCATGTAAAAAACATTTCACTGAAACAACTGATGTACCTTGAATAGTAAATTTCCTTCACTGTGTACGCATGTTACATTAGTTACCCTATGTTAATCCCCCATGCTACTGTAGACATCTGTAAGACTTGTTGAACTTTCGGGCTTACAGGTCATAAAGTTACGACCTCCCAATGACTAATGAGCTTATCCTTGGATCAGTAGCCTTAGTTTAAAGTATTTAAAGCATTTGAACCATAGAGGCAAACCATGTAACTGTTATGGGGCCCTTGGAGGGAGGGGACCCCAGCTGTATTTGCACCATCCCTATTTCTACTATTTGCTAGCAAGAACATATGCAGCACCTTCCTCCAAAAGAGAACCTGCATTGTTAGCAAACAAGGAGGTGCAGAATTTGCCCAAATATGGAGAGTTGTGGAACAGGAAACAAACACCTGGCCCTCTTGTATGTGGGTGGCAATACTAGATGCAGTATCGGGGGACAAGGGGTTTACAAAGAACTCACCCCTTAACAATAATCAGAATGGGTTCCTTTTATAGAGCCTCTCAGGGTCTTTGTACTGTGTGGATGTATCTGTTTTGTGCCCACTCAGAGCTGTGCTTGCATGTAGGTCTATTGTGTCTCTCTGCCTCCCAAAGACGGTTTGGACACCTGTAGTCCTTGTATTTATCATATGCACACCCCTTCTTCCCTTCATCTGACAGGTGCGGCCTCCAGATGTCTTTTGTCTTGTCTGTGTGTCAGTTGGTAGATCCCTGACACAGTTCTCTATGTCAGCTTGGTGGCTGACTGACTATCCCCCTGGTATGAGGACACTGTCAGACTTGCTGTGGAGCTTCATTTGTGTGCATGTGAGCTCTGGGTGGAGTCCGTGTTGTATGCATTACCTGTTGTAGTCTGGTATGAGCAGTCCTGTGCAGTGCCCACTCTGTTTCTGTTTGTGGTGTGAACTGGTTCTATGTGTGGTGGCTGCAAGAAATGTGCTGTTGCAGCTTGCTGTGTGACTTGTGTTCTGTTGTCTGTCCTGTACAGCTTGCTGTGTGACTTGTGTTCTGTTGTCTGTCCTGTACAGCTTGCTGTGTGATTTGTGTTCTGTTTGTGCTGTTGCAGCTTGCAGTGTGAACTGTGTCTATTGCCGCTGGACTCCTGGTTAGTGTAGGGACTAGTGGTATAGCCAGGAGCCGCGAAGTGGCCCACTAGCTTTCATGTTTTGATCAAAATGTTAACTAATACCTGGTATTTATATTCAGCTTTACCATCTGCTACTAGTGTTTACATTTTGGCTGGTGTATGCTGTGATTCCGGCTCTGTGTGTCGTCTTCTAGTTCTGTCCAATTGTCCCTGTCATGTGGCATTTGTGTCTCCTGTTCTGGTGGTGTGGTTCCTAGGAACAGCTAGGGCCCAGATCCGAAGACCGCTGGGCCGCCCTTTATCAGGGCGATGTTCCCGCTCAGGTAGGGCCATGTCATCCTCCCTGTAGCCAGGGCCAGTTGTCTGAAACCAATGTGTGTCTGTCTAGGTCACGATCGTGTGGGCCCTGTGTTTATTAGCCCACACGATCATAACGGCTCTCATGTACAGGAAAGGGAGGAGTCAACTGGAGCCCTGAGTGCTCTGGCTTACTTCAGTTGACAGAGTATGCACTTACATTTTTACCGTCAAACGGTGGTTCGGGAGATAAAAGTACCAAAAATGGGGCAGGGTCATTCGGCGCTAGGACCCCCTGCACCACCCAATAGCAGTCACGTGGTCTTCCTCTATTGGCAGTATGCCACTGGGTGGCCCATTTAAGTTTTTCCTGTAGGGCCCCATCTCTTCTGTGTATTCCACCAACTATGGCAGAACTACAACTTCCTCACCATCATGATTGGAAACCATCAGAGGACGCTATGAGTTGTAATAGTCCAAGATCAAAAGCCCCTCCGGTTGAGTAATATGGTTGTGAATAATTAAACCTTGGAACCATTTTTCGATTTCTTTTCAAATTGTCAATATCTTTGCCCGTCTTGTATGCTGCAACTATTACAGGCTGTGCAGAACGGTCACACTACATACTAAGTGACTTTTAACAGCAATAGTGACTGTGTCGTCTTCTTATAAGTCATTTTCTCTCTCTGGCCAAGCAATCTGCCGTCTAAAGCTTTGGTTTTTTTCTTTGAAAAGAAAAAATCATCATGTCTCTGTTTAACATATTGTACAAGATCCTCGCACTCCGGGGTCAAAGCTCTGCGCACAGAAGAGTATTGATCGCGTTTTTATTAAGTAATATCAGTGCATTCGCTCAGTTTGTTGTTTAATGTGTGTCTGTGCTGACTCCTTTCTTTCTCGGCATCTCTAACAGTCAGCACTGGTGGGAATATACATCAAAAGGCTGAATACACAGCCCAAGAGCGGCCGCAATAGATGAGATATTCTTGCCCTTTGGGCTACAGCATTTGCTTTTACTGGTGGTAAGGACAATAATGACTCGCTGTCAGAATTAGTACATGCAGTAAATAATACTTAGTATTGCTGTTACAGATGGAGAGTTGCTCTCTGCACTGACAATTACTAACCAAACGGACTGGAAATGTGAAAAGCTTCTTCTTGGGTCCAAGTCTAGTGCAACTATACCAATATAAAATAACGTAGGCTGTTACCCCCAGAGTAGCTTATATTAATAATGGCTGACATCTGGATGAACTGGAGACACCTGGAAAATAGGCAGAGATTGTAGTGAGACAATATAAGGTTACGAGTGGTGGTGTGGATTCATAATGGTAGGCAAGTCAAGATCAGGGCAGATGGAGGACAGACAGGGGTGTAAGTATAGGGAGTGCAGCGGGTTCGGTCGCACCTGGGCACAGGAGCCCTAGGGGGCCCATAAAGTCTCTCTTCCCTATATTGCAAACCAATACTATCAATGACGCTTTATAGTTGGGGCCCCAGTTCCAGATTTTGCACTGGGGCCCAGCAGCTTCAAGTTACGCCTCTGACAGTTTCTATCTCTTTCTCTAAAATACCTATTACTCTCTCTCATATATCTATCTAGCTATCTCATCTATCTATCTATCTATCTATCTATCTATCTATCTATCTATCTATCTATCTATCTATCTATCTATCTATCTCTCTATCTATCTATCTATCTATCTATCTATCTATCTATCTATCTATCTAACTATCTATCTATCTATCTATCTATCTATCTATCTATGGCTGGTATAAGTTATACATCTCCCTGTATATACTGTAAATAATTGCACACTTTACACACAATTAAAAACGCATAAAAAACACATGCGGTTTTTAATAGTGTTTGCAGTTTCGTAAAAACTTTTGCGGTCTTTGAATACTGCATGCATTTTCTTTAATGTGTTTTTCTTAATTGTGGTTCAAAAGTATAACAAAAACCATGAACACATATTAAGGCCACTCTCACAAATGCGTTCAGAAAACGCAGCTTGAAATCATAACATTTTTACTGCAATTTTGAGCGGCATTCTTGAACGCACAGTAAAGCATTTGACAGCATTTTTTAATGCACCCCATCATTGTGATGGGTGAGGAGGTGCATTAAAAACTGCGAAAATTCAAAAATAGAACAGGCAGCTCTCGAAGATCGCATCATTAGAAACACAGCGATCGAGTTTAGGTCTTAGTAAAGCCATTAAAATCAATGGAAGCATTGTACCACAGTTAGCACGGTGCGTGTGTGTGTGAGAATGGCCTAAGGGGCTGAAAACTAATTTTCAAGTAGTGCAGAAAATGAGTCATGTTTGGAAAGATTACGTCAAGGGGCAAATCATGTATGGAAATTTGGTTTGCAGATGTATGTAACACAATGTAGGTATGGGTACGAGGCATTGCCCCGAGCTGAACTTTTGCACCCGGGCCCCTGCACTAGCCTTATCACCGCTGACATCAGACAGGGGTTGAGACCTTCACCTGGTGGTCACAGCACCTCTTCTTTACCCTCACTGCTCTAACACAGGGCACAAAGCTTAGTGCAGCCATCATGCTGCTTGCTAGAGCAGCACAGCCACTAATGAAAGAGGGGAGAAGGGCGCTGCTCACCCCGCTTACAGTCCCTTATAAAACTTTGGGCAGCAGTTGATTGGAGAATCACACACGGATTTGATGCTTTAGGCTAGGAACTTCATGGCTTAACAGAGGGGATAGGAAACGAAGAAGAAAAACCGTGACTAGGGCAGGCATATTTTGCACATTGATCAGAGGGGGTAATAGCCCCACATGGAAATGCTGAACCCCAGGAGAAGTTGAGCAAAGAGCTACGGCCATATACTGCCAAATTATACCACCACGCTGTGCCACTATACATAATGGAGACATACATTGAATAAATAATATATCCATGCAGTTCAAAACCTCAAGAGAAAACTCTGAGAAAGAGCTGTATCGGTGATGGAAATTGTGAAGGCCGAAGGGCAACTATTCTTTTTGCTGTTTCTTATGAAACTTGCAGTCATAATGTAAAACATATTGTAATTCAGCCACACAGAGTGGAATCCATGACTACAGACCAAGCGGTCATTACAGATGACAAGAGAAGATTGATATATATCGCCGCACACTCATTACGCTCAGTATCGTCTGAATTACATTTTTTCATATTTACCGTATTTCAATCTTTTTTGGCTATTTTACCTTCATTGTAAAAAAAAAAGTGAAAAAAAACCTGTCTCTCCTCCTCGCCACGGATATTTTAATACAGTCATCATTTTAATACGGTTAGAAAATGTTCTTTCCCAAGATTTCTCCATACAGGACTTTGCAGCACAAGACGAATGCGGCCGCTGCGGGTTTCCTACATCATGTGTAATGCAGTCAAGTGAGGAGAAAAATAAAGATCACAAAACGTCAATTGCATTTCAAATTGCCGAGTCATCTCGCCGAACGTACGCGAGTCCCAGCGCTAATTTACCAGGAAAAATCAAGACGTATTAATACCGTCACCTTTGCCTCCCTGAGCTGTATATAAATTCCCTAAATGGCTGAAGGGTAATGTGCAGAGTTTTTCACAATGTTCAGGAATATTTACACTTCATTATCCAATACCGAGGGTCATTCACCGCAGAGGCGGCTTTCCATTAATAAGCTCCATGTCGCAACACATTTACAACTTGAATAACATTTCATTTTCTTTTTCCGAGTGCTTCAATGTGCTCAGAATTCATTAGTCTCCACAACGCGTTGTCCACCCTCTTTATTTCTGCAGGCCAAGGCAATGTAATAGTGTTTCACACATTGATAAAGAAAAATGTCAGGCTCTGGAGGTTGAACTTTTCGCTTTAAATTACAATATTCCTACTTTGCTACTCTCTTCTCCATATTGCTGTGCCAGCCGGAGGCCAAAAAATGTCTTACGGTACGCCCACTCCGAAAGAAAACCAAAGACTAGTCTGAAATGTTAAAAGGCACTTGAAATTCTGTATACTTGTCAATGAAAGCTTATAGAGAGTTATGGCTTCTAGAAACAGGAAAGCCGATATAATAGGTGCAGAGGTAGCAATGGCACCCACGCCATCCAGCCCTGAGGGGCCCGAAGACCCCTCTGTCACATATGGAAATGCTAGTAATGTTGAGGAGCAAAAAGCACAAAACAGTCAATCTGTACATGGTTATCTTTTCCTTCTGGAGAAGCTTCTGACTTTGGCTTATATTCTGGCTTATAGACTGTTATAAGGTCAGACATTAAACTAGCCTCAATACTCTTTGCTTTACCCCGGGGGAACAGTTCTCATGTAAGACACCTCTATAATATAATTGGGAAAGAGACCTATCCAAATGTTTTCCCTTAATCAATGGCTTGGAGCATTTAAATGGGCCTATTAATTTACACTCAATACATAGCATATACAAGTCCACTGCAAATTGCTAACCTGATGGTATTTTAACCCAATAAGACTGTCCAGATGCTTCCCAGAGACTGACACCTCATGCTGAAGAGGGTGCGGACACTCGGGTTCCTTAATCCATATATTCTGGGGCTGCCCAACTATTGCTCCATTTTGGAACAATGTTTTCAATATAATTGCTAATATTTCAGGAGCGTCACTACCAGGAAACCCCACTCCGGCCCCTCTACTTCTGGAGGTTGACATTATCCCACTCTCCAACAGAAGGCTGATATGCCACATCTTGCTGACAGCAAAGATTCTCATCATTAAATGGATGTGATTGGTTAATCCAGCGCCGGCTCTCATTGGCACATTGTTACTACTGGGGCAACTATGAGGGTCACTGTTACTACTGTTGCCTCTGTTGGGGTCATTTGCTAATGGGACCACTATGGGGGTTATTGTTACTACTGAACCTCTTTGGGGGATCACTTACTACTATGGGGGTCACTATCACTACTGGGACCATTATAGGGGTTCAGTTATTACTGTGGCTACTATGGGGGTACTGTTACTTCTGTGGCCACTATGGTGGCAACTATTGGGGTCATTCACATGGGCGTAAGCACATTTCGGTCAAAAATAGCTTATGCCCACGTTTCTTAGCTGCTCCAATGTGTTTTTATGTGCGTAAATACACTATGTCATTGCACATGCAAAAAAAAAGCGCAGACAGGCTTATTGATAATGGTGCGTAAATACATAATGAATATGCAGATTTTCTGCTTATTCGCTGTGTATTTGCTTCAAGAGCCTATTGAGGTGCATAATTCACACCAATAAAACTCATGTCTCTTATTTTCTCATGCAATTGCACATCTCATGAAAAAATATGCTCATGTGAGCAAACCCATTGAAATCAGTGCTCAGAGGTACAGATATGCATGCCAATGTCTATTGGGGATTATTGCATGGTTACTGATATTGCGTACTGCTATTGTGTACTATGCGACTGGTCAATGTTTTTGTTATAACAGACACTGTCATGGCCCGCGTGGAGAATGTGTGAGAAATCTCCATCTCTGTCCCTTGAAGGTTGATATGACCAGTCTCTATGCTAGATGAGGTACTTACGTCCAATGGATGAATGGCAGGGCACGTGTTGTCCTGCAGGGTGGTGAATGAAAGTGACCTAAATGGCGGGCCATGATGCACAATTTATTTTAGTTACTGTGGTGATGATAAATTGTACAGGCAATATAAATCACTATGGATGGTGGAGAGTGGACTGTTGTGTTGAGCCATGTGTGAGCCCAGAGGACAGCTGAGTCTTGGGGTTCAGCTGATAGCATGGGGCTGCAAACAGGCCATATGGACTACTCATCTCAGACTTTAGAAAGTCACCGGTCCATCTGGACAGTCAAGTGGAAGGCGCTCCGGTCATTAACCTGCTATGATACGGTTACAGTAAGATAGAAAGCCTGCTCTAGAGACTGTGATAACTATTGTATATTGCCAAGTGTGTCCATGGAGTCACACCAGTCCTGATGAGTTTTTAGAAAAACTGTACTTTAATACCGTAGGGATTGAGAAGCCGAAATAGTGTTGTTGAGGTCTAAAATCTGCATTGTGAAGTATTGACACTATGTTACAACTTTCTAAAACTGTGTGCCAAGCTACTGAAACTGTGCAGCTTCATCAGCTACGAAGTAAGGGCTGTTGTGTTCACTGCAATATGTGCTCTCAATCTCAATCTACCTGCTTTGCGGTGCTCCCCACCAGCACAAAACCTCGAAACGTTGAATCAATTATTTTATTTGTCCAATCTTCCTGTAATCTTTTGCTATTTATTTATGGTACATATCTCTCATTTACTATTTTGACCACATAATACCCAGAAGCCACTATGGTACATTTGCCAGACGTTTTCCCACTTTGAAGGTTCACTACAAACACTGAGACAAAAACATAGCTAAATTATTCATCAAACGGGGCAAAAGAAGAAGCATGTTAAAAAGTCTATTCTTATCTCTCCACTAAATGACAAAGGTAATGTTCTTACAATAGATGCTAAAAGGAAGAGTGAGATTTTAATAAGGCCCCGATGGCTTCCATCTTCCCTAAAGACGTTCTCAGGATCTTCTAATGTTTTCAATTTGAGGTTGGAAGCTTATCATCATTACATCTGAATCTGAAGATTTATTCTCATCGGTAATATGAAGCCTTCCATCCTGACCTTACATGACATTTTTAGATCAGTTAGTAATTCTCTATTGTCAGATAGAAAACAGAAAATAATACATTTTATCAGCTGCTATGGAGAGAGAAGAGCGCAGATAACATACGGTGGAGCGCGGCTGATTGTCACACACCACATGCACTTTGTGAGTTGCTTTGCTGTTTGGAGTATACAATTGGCCTGTATGAATCTAGATAACAAACAATAAAGATTAAATCATCTGCAGATTACTATACAAACTGCGTAACCTGCACCACCACCTCAATGTGTGGCCTCAGGACACTCGATGAATGCCTCAGGGACAACTGCTGTGGATGATATAACTGTACATGGTGTAATGAGAACATATTATATCTTCTGCCTTGCACAGCAAATAGGAAATTGAAAAGTATTACATGAAAATCATGTTAACGTTTTCCAAAACTATCATGGTAAAAGATTATGCCTTTCCTTTCCCTTTTCCCTTTCTTTGCCTTCACGTTTGTTCCTTTTTCTATTTCCTCTTCCTTTACATTCCTTTTCCTCTTTCTCTTTCTTTCCTTTCCCTTTCTTCTTCTTTCCTCTCATATTTTCCTTTCCTCCCCTATTTCCATTTCCTCTCTTCTTTCCTTCCCTCTCCTCTTTCACTTTCCTCTCGTCTTTCCCTTCCCTCTCCTCTTTCCCTTTCCTCTCGTCTTCCCCTTCCCTCTCCTCTTCCCCTTTCCTCACTTCTTTCCCTTTCCGTTCCCTTTCCTCTCTTCTTTTCCTTCCCTCTTCTCTTTCACTTTCCTCTCTTCTTTCCCTTTCCTCTCCTCTTTCCCTTTCCTCTCTTCTTTCCCTTTCCTTTCCTCTCTTCTTTCCCTTTCCTCTTGTCTTTCGCTTCCCTCTCCTCTTTCTCTTTCCTCTCTTCTTTCCATTTCTTTTCCTCTTCTTTCCTCTCTTCTTTCACTTTCCTCTCATCTTTCCCTTCCCTCTCCTCTTTCACTTCCCTCTCCTCTTTGACTTTCCTCTCGTCTTTCCCTTCCCTCTCCTCTTTCTCTTATCTCTCTTCTTTCCATTTCCTTTCCTCTTCCTTCCTCTCTTCTTTCACTTTCCTCATGTCTTTCCCTTCCCTCTCCTCTTTTCCTTTCCTCTCTTCCTTCCCTTTCCTTTCCCTTTCCATTTCCTTTCTAATAATTTTTTCCTTCCTCCCGCTCATTCTTGCCCTTCTCCTTCTGTCCTCTTTTTTTCCTCTTCCTTTTTCCTGTCTTAATCCTTTCCTTCCGATCTTTCTTCCTTATCTACAGTGGTCCTTGAAAGTTTGTGAAACCTTCAGAATTTTTTCTTATATTTGACCTAAATCTCCATCAGATTTTCACACAAATACTAAAAGTTGATAAAGAAACCAAATCAAACAAATGAGTCAAAAATATTAGACTTGGTTACTTATTTATTGAGGAAAATAATCCAATATCTCAATGTCTGTGAGTTGCAAAGTTTTAGGATTAGCATATAATATGAAGGTGATATTAGAGTCAGGTGTTTTCAATCAATGGGATGACAATTGGGTGTTAATGGGTGACCTCACCTGTTATATTTAAAAAACAGAGATCTATCAAAGTCTGATCTTCACAACACATTTGTGGAAGCGTATCATGGTATGAACAAAAGAGAATTTTAGGGTTCATGCCCACAGATGGAGCAGGATACGCCTGCAGTTTTACGCCGCAGGAATCCAACAGGGATAAACAAATGGCCTTTCTCCCATTAGCTAATGTTAATGCTCATGAGTCCACCATTATAAGGACAATGAACAACAATGGTGTACATGATGGGATTTCAAGGAGAAAGCAGCTGCTCTCCAAAAAGAACATTACTGTCTGTCTGCAGTTTGATAAAGATCATCTGGACAAGCCAGAAGGTTATTGGAACAATTTTTTTGCAGCGCCACCTATGGGATGGCAGTATTCTTTCAAATCAATGCTGGACCCTTTATACAGGTCTGTAGAGCAATGATTTGGAATTGAAAACCAAGCCAGAATCTATACACAGACAGCTGTTTGGGGTTTTTTAGCACTCATCAGTGTGCCGAAAACAGTCGTCTATGTATGGATTCTGGCTTGGTTTTAATTCCCAATCATTGGTCTACAGACCTGTATAAAGGGTCCTGCGTTGATTTGAAGGAATGCTGCTGTCCAATAGGTGGCGCTGCAGAGGTATTGTTCCATCTACCTTAATTGCATATTACCCAGAGGAGTATGTATGGTCTTATAAGTCTCCTTACTCACCTTGTTGGTGCTCTCCCTAAGGAGTAATGTTACCCGACAAACCAAAACAAAATCACATACTCACCTCCAATTGCGTGTTGTTCCCCCAACCCCACTGGCTGCTGCTCCGGTCTCTATGTACATTGGCTAGAACAGTGATAGGGTTTGTTGACCCACATGACTGCTGCAGGCAATGGAAGTCATCAGTGACATTCCGTAAACCTTCCTTGTGGCTTCTACATGACAGGCATACAGGATGTCACCGCGCCAGATGACGTCCCCGTGAGATGCCGCAGCATTGGTGCTGAAATGGCGATCCAGCGGTGCGGTGAGTATATTTCTTTTATATGGATTTGGGTATTGGAAGCCTAAAACTATATAAAGGAAATAACTTGGAAAACCCCTTTAACTCTGTCAGTGCGATCCCTTTAGTGAGAGATGAACGCTTTGGCCCCCGGGCTGAAAGACATCTTCTATTTCCAGAACACAAACCTGAATCCCTCCAGTATTTTGCAATTACAAAGTAATGTATTGTTGGCACCCAGCGTAAAGTGATGGGAACGACACAGAAACGGATAGGGCAGGCGAGGGGCTATATGTTGGGCTGCATCTCAAGTTCCCAGTCCCACTATTAAGCCACAATAGCGGCAAGAGTGCCCCCCCCCCCCCCCCCCCCCCGCACTGTCAGCATAAAGATCGTTCTCCTCTGCCACAGCTGTAACAGCTGTGGCAGAGAAGAACGATGTTAGCCCATTGAATTTAATGGAGCCGGCAATACAGCTGGCTCCATTGAAAGCAATGGGCTGCCGGCGAGCGCGGGATGAATTGTCGGGAAGGGCTTAAATATATAAGCCCTTCCCTGCAATTCATTCAGAAATGTGTAAAAATTTTAAAAAAATATACTCACCTTGTCCCGGCAGAACGATGTTAGCCCATTGAATTCAATGGAGCCGGCAATACAGCTGGCTCCATTGAAAGCAATGGGCTGCCGGCGATCGCGGGATGAATTGTCGGGAAGGGCTTAAATATATAAGCCCTTCCCTGCAATTCATCCAGAAATGTGTAAAAATAAAAAAATATATATATACTCACCTGGTCCCGGCAGACGGAGTTCAGCGCGGCCAGCAGCAGTCCTCCTGAACTGCTCTGAACAGCTGTGAGTAGTATTCAGCAGCCGGGGATTTAAAATCCCCGCCTGCTGAATGAGCTGCCTCTAATTGGTCACAGCCTGACCAATCAGAGGCAGATTCCACTCACACACCCATTCATGAATTTATGAATGGGTGAGTGACTGCTGCCTCTCATCTGATTGGTCCCGTTGAGCCAATCAGAGGCAGCAGTCACACACCCATATATTTACACATTTCTGGATGAATTGCAGGGAAGGGCTTATATATTTAAGCCCTTCCCGACAATTCATCCCGCGCTCGCCGGCAGCCCATTGCTTTCAATGGAGCCAGCTGTATTGCCGGCTCCATTGAATTCAATGGTCAGTGCTCGTTTAATCGAGACGAGTACCGCGTGGTGCTCGTCTCGAGTAACGAGCATCTCGAGCACCCTAATACTCGAACGAGCATCAAGCTCGGAAGAGTATGCTCGCTCATCTCTAATTACCAGGTCACTCAAATTGTTGGATTTTCCCACCGAAAATGATCCATAGAAAACTTGTCACATGATTTTATGCTGCACTCCGGGGTCACTACTCTAATCTCGAGGAAGTGCCAACCATGAGAGTGCCATGGTCACTAATAAAGTGGCCATTCAGTGTATGTAGCAGTACATTTATATATGTTATGATATTCAGAAAATTTGTCACATATTTTAGTAAAATAGTTAATAAGGTTAAAAAGTCATCCATGCAGTTTGGCCAGTTCTGCAATGTTGATCCAGAGTAAGGCAAAACTGCATGAAGCAGAAACCCTCAACCTCTAAGTCAATGACCCATTTGAAGTAAGACCTTCTTTCCGCTCTCTGTAGAGGATGCCCCCTAGTTATAGTTGCAGTCCTCGATGTAAGTATATATATAGATATATAGTCTTAGTTATTAGGTCATCTCTCTGACGCCATTGTTTCAAAGTAAAAAATTTCAATTGATCTCATTTAATGCATTTATTACTTTATGAACTGGCTTAGATTCTACTATGTCCTTCTTGTGATCAGCTGATAAACCATGTACAGAGTCCCACTGCTGAGGCCTGCATTGATTTCTACAACAAGGGGGCTGCAGCATGTCCCCCCTTGGCTGTGGGCTCCTCCAGGCAGCTGAAGATGGCATAACAGAGGTGTAAAGAAGGTTGTACACACCCTTATGTGGCTGTCCTCAGTTGCCGGCAGGAGACAAAAAGTAGCAAAGGCTGTCGAGGGGGGAACAGCACTCGAGTGAGAACGAAAGCCACCTTGTTCTAGTAATCAGCGTGGGTCTTAGCAGCAGGACCCCAACTGACCAAAACTTTTGATATATCTCTAACATGTCAAAAAGTTTGCTAAAGTGCAGCTACTCTTTAAAAAAACCCAAAAAGGAATGACTTAAAGGGAACCTGTCATGTACTTTATGCTGTCCTTACTATTCTGACTCAATAACATGGCTGCAAGCGTATAGGCTGAGGAAACTGTTCTTGTAGTTATGGACCAGTAATTACATCAGGTATATGTTGTCAGACAGCATCCAACTAGACTGCAGAGGCATGTGAGAAGATTCCAGGGTTTATTCAGGAAGAAATCTTATAGAATGCACATTCAGCAGTAGGTAAAAAGAATGATGATGAGCCAAGGCACAGAGTAGAGACCTAACACATGGGCTATAGACAGGAAACTCCCTAGCAGGAGGAAAAGGAGGAGTTATGCAACACAGGGGGTACAGAAAAACAGAAGGGACACACTAAAAAGGCAAAAACTTGGAGATACAGTATAGCTTATTCATGTCAATAAATAAAGTCAGGTAGATGAGACATGACACTTACTGAAGGCAAATGATATAGTCGGCCAGTGTTATGTAGTTTTCGTACATCAATATGCTCCTCTCGCTTTGTTCCTTGAGAGATAGGCCCAGCTTTAACATGAGGTGCTGATAACTTCACCGCCCACTGTGATTTATAATTTTCTTGGTATGCAGTGTAAGAGCAAGAGAATTTTCAATCGCGCAGACAAAACACCAGTTAGAAGGGGTTGCAGCGTGACTGCAGAGGCAGGTTGAGTCCTGGTTGCCTCCCTCCCCTTTGGTTTCCACTGCCATTCATCATGCACCACTTTAAGATTTTAGATGTTGGAAGTGGTGTTACTGAGTAATGGGGTTATAGTTGGGGATATAGCCACCCTCTCCCTGAAGCAGGTTCTGATGTGTGTTTTTTTTAATGATGCTCCTGAGAGTGGGCCTTTGTCTGTAATTCCCTTTCCCCTACTTGAAGCTATCAACCCTGAGCTGTCCCAAGTGCCTAGACCTGGGCCATCCCAGATTCAGCCTAGAGGTTCACAAAGATGCAGTTGGTCTGGCTCGTCTTTGTTGTTCATTGTCCAGTCCCTAAGCCACAGTGGGAAACGCATGGTAGCATATATTCCCAGTGGTGGTCTCCATCCTCCAAAGTTAGCAGGAGCTCCAGGAGGCCCAGGCCATCTAGGTGGCAGTCACCATCCTCATCAGGGAGCTCCCGAAGCTTGGTCAGTTCAGGTTGGAATTTCCAAAGATATTTCTACAAGAAGCAGGTGCCTAAACAACCCTCGGGGTCAGTCATAGCCGGGCCAGCAGGGTTCCATTGAGTGGTTTGTGTCAACTCTGGTTATCCCAGCTGCATCCTCTGATCCTTGGAGTTTACCTCTACAGGGGCATGGGGTTAGAGTGGGGATTCTGAAAAGTTTTTTCCTGTTTATAAGGTGTTAGTACAGATACTGGGATCACACTTTCCCTCTCCTGCTGCTCCTTCCCCTTCTGTTCCACCCTCTCTGATTCAAGTTATCGGTACTGGCATATATAAAGAAGAGTTTTTCTGTGTAATTAGCCCACTCAGAGCCCATGTGGGAGAGGAGGTGTGGTGTACAGAAGTTCATGTATGGAAGTTTCTGGAAGGTGCTGGATGATCTATGTAGTCTGGTACTTATGTGTATTGTCAGTACGTTTTATGTTGCATGAATATGAAGTGTATTGCTTAGCTGCAGCGCTGAATTGGTTACTGTCTGGGTCATGTATGGAAATGTATCTTTTGTAAGTCATGTGACCATGTTTCTTATATGTGTTTACAAGGTTGATGATTGAGCTTTTAGTCTTTTTCTGGAGTCTGAGTTGGGAGTAGAGTGTGCTGTGGTGAGCTGGCCACATGCTGGTACCTTCAACCTGCATGCGGTGAAGATGGAAGAAGCAGAGAGATGGCTTAGAAGTTTTCCTATAGGAATCCTACCCTGAAGTGTGCCTGAAGTATGAAGTTTGCCGTGCAGAGTTCAAGTCTTGCAAAACGCGTGAGTCACCGGTAGAGAGTTTGTGTTCTCCTAAGGAGTATCTTGTCCAGAAATGGTGCTGCAGGGATAACTTGGACTGTGGGCCCGGTGTCATCCTGTGTCTGCCTCCCTGTCCTCATCACTAATCCTGCCTGCACTGGTGTGTTTGCTACAGCTACTTTCATCTAACGTACTATAATTTATGCAAGTTCCAAGTAAAGTTTCAGTTGATGACCATTCCCGGAAATTGTGTGTTTTCACTACTAACGGTGTGTATGGAATTTATTACATCTGCAGTTTCACTGCGGAGGAAGAAACGGTGGCATCACCCTTGACAATCACAGAACCAAGTAAGCTACAACCCCCATTTAATAGCCTGCCCTCGACCCCTGGGACTTGTTCTTCGGTTACTCTCCAGGTGGGAGACGGTAGCGCCACTGTGCCAAGGCCCTACTCTAATCCCTGCCATCTCCTAGGCAGAGACCCACTCCTAGATGCTGCAGAGGTCTGTAAGAACATCTGGTCAAATGACTACATTGATATTAGATCTATAGTGTCCACTAATAAGAATATTGTTGATAGAGAGCAGCATCAGTTTCCTGACAGGTCTTTGTAGTGTAAACCTAAAGTGGCTAGGACAATGAGTAGCTGTATTCGGGCTTTTTCCATTTTAGGTTGTATCATTGGTCAGCAGCAACCACAATACTGTGCGGAACTCTATATATGTGGATTCGATATATAATGCTTACAAATCTTATGGGGTTTATGTCGATGTCTGGCAACGCACTCAGAGATTGGGTGGGGTTTTAAGGTCACAGATGTGTGGCTACGTTTGAGGATATCCCAGAAGCCTTTTACAGCAGCAGCCAAAGATTTTGGGGGGAATCTTTTCCCCATCTCGTATTGTGGCCATTCTCCAGCCCAGAGCATGCTGGTTATTCAATGAAGGACAGTGTAAGTTCCCTTTCCCCACCTTAACCCTGTTAGTTCCTCTCAAATAGTTACTATATATTGGAGCAGGGACATTCCCTCTAAATCAGATTGCTACTTAGATGGACACTAACGTTTTACACATCGGGGGTTCAGATTAGTCCACTGCTTTTCATATTCATGGTGTGTTACTCATGTTTGCCCCTCAGGGACCAGCAGGCTTTGGCACGCGATCACCAACTGGAACCCAGAAGGTGAGAAGAACAGGCTGAGCGTTAAAGGAGAAGATGAAAATGGGGAAGCTCTAGCAAAGAAGCACACAAGCTGCAGTACCTTATGGGCAGCGGAAAGGAAAGCATTGGCAGCTGGTTGGCCCTACAGGCAAATTAACGCTTCCCGCTTATACATAAAAGTTGGAGCCTGCTGTGTCCTTGAGTCTTCGGAGACTCTAAACTCATCAATCTTTGGTATGACATGAAACTGGTAGGCCTTGCTAAGGACTAGATCACTGTTATAATAGAAAGGCACACCCGGAGTCTTGGTATTAGAACTTTCCGTACTACTGGTTAACCCTAACTGTCAAAGGAGACTGTTCAGTTCATCTTTCGATATACAGAAATAAGTGTGTGAATATTGTGGCCTGAATGCGGTCAATCGACAACTAGTGAACTTTGTTCATCATTATTAAGGTTGTTTGCACAGTATGAATGGATCGCCTGCTTTTGTTTTCTGTCCACGGAGTGGATACACCCTGGAGTGGCCTGATTCTGATACTGAGAGCCTGATGTGCCAACTACCAACGTATGCTGATAAAGCTACAATGACCCCTATCATGATTTAGTCTATGACCCAAACTAAGGCGAGTTTCCCCATTTCTGGATACGAATTGGAACATTACATCAGCCTGGCCTTTTTCAGGGGATAGGAGCAAACCCCAGCCTGAAGCTTGGTCCATCCCAACATTTTGCTCATCTAACAGCCTATGTGTGTATTATCCATTTTGTTACACACTGACATTATTTTTGTTTGTTTGTTTTACTACTGAAAATCATGCTTGAAGTTGCTTCCACTTGGGGTCTGCCTACCAACACTTTTGCAATCCACTGCCTGTTGTTAGGCATTTGGCATGTCTAGTAACAGGGGCATAGGGACACTTCTAATTACTACATGCAACAGAGGGGTCGGCATTCAGATGTTGACTTATAGTTGGTTAAAGCAGAGCTATGCAAGGCAGCATGCAAAGTGTGGGAGAGGAAGTCTCGGACAGTACAGTACTGGTAGAATGGCTATTTGGGACACAACCTTTATCTGTAAGTGGATTGCAGGGCAGGGCAATCTACATGGGAAACTGAATTGCTAGAGCTCAAACTGGGTGCAAAACAACATCCAATAAAGACCCAGGCTTTTGAAAGTTTTTTGAAAACTCAAGTACGCTTTAAGGGAACCTGTCGCCTCCTATAAGCACCATAAACTGAATTATGGTGCTCATGGAAGAAGTCCTGTGGAGTCTGGGGTATATTTTTTATACTTTCTGGTGTTACATCCAAGCTGGATATAAAATCACCTCGTCTGGGTAGGATGTAAATTGTGTCCCTAAGGATGGATGTGCACACAATATACTAACACAGAGAACACAAAATATCAGTAAGGAAAGAAGTAGGCAAAAGGGGAAATCTGACCCCAACCTACTAACTAATACAGTAAACTCCTACCTAAAAGTAGAGCATTCAACCTGATCAGGGTGACTCCACATCAAGAACCTGGGGCAACCCTGACTCCCCTTAGGTTAAAACAGGGTCATGTTAACTACAATAAATTTCAATACATGTGGAAAAGATGTGAAACAGCACGCCATGTCCACAGCTAACCAGTACAGCAACCATTATGAGTCAGAAGAATGATATTACAACACCCCAAATATCTGTAACAATAAACTGAATTATTTTGGCAGAGGAATTGGACTGGAACTGCTGACCAGACAGAAACATCCTCAGACAAGTAGTATAACCAGTGTCCTCCATGAGGAGGAGCCAGAATAAGTGTGCTTAGGTACACTCTGATTGGCCAGCTGGGGCACACACCTCCCAGCCGACCAATCCACCAACACACCAGCAGAGAAGTGCTTATAGCAGCATCCAATGTCGAAATGAAGCTGAGCATCCACCCACATGTGGATCACGTGGGCCAGGGCTGATTTTGTGATGTCACCCCAGTCCTGGTCTTGACATAGCCAGTGAGCCATGACAACTAGGCTGTCCATTCCCAAACTGTCACCCCTAGCAAGTTGGCACCCTGTCTGTCAGCATAACTGTTTCAGTTCAGTCCATGCGCAAGCACTCTACAGACCAGGAGCCAAATTACCAGGGTGACAGTGTGGAAATTGGGGGCCCGGTAAGTATAAAACTGTAAACCCCCCAAATCTGTGGGACTTATCCTATGACCACCATAACTCAGTGTACGTTGCTTATAGGAGGTGACAGCTTCCCTTTAACGAGCCATTATTGGATGTGTTGATGTACATTATCCTCATATGTGTATTTTTTATTTGCCACTTTTCGAGTGAAACTTTATTTTTGCAGCTCTAAACGTTTTTCTGTCACTTGAGATTTTTCCTAATTTTGTTACGATGTTTTTCACTGTTCGCCTTCCTGGCAAGATTGCACATTTTTAACACTTCTCTACAAAGATTGCTGAGACCTTTAATGCATTTAAAAGTTTCATTGACACATTATATGACCTTCCAAAGTCAGCGCGGAAAACTCTAAGGAAAGACTTGTAAAATTTCATGCGTGAGCAACAACATGAAAGGCGACAGAATGTTTACACCAGAGTGGAGGGCTGATACATTGTAACAGAGGGAAAAGTTCAAATGATCAGAGTTATGAAGAGACACCCACAGTCTGAGGTATTAAAAGGAAGAAAATGTTGTTTCTGTCTCGTCTAGACTTTTATATTCAATTACGATGGTCTCTTTGGAGAATTGCGTGGCGGTATACAATGAGAAGCTGACAACAAGCTTGTTGAAAGATGTAATGAAAACATTGACCATAAAACATGTCTTTGAGGAGATATATCTGTAGATAAAATGTTTGACAGTTATGTGAAAGCCTTAAATGGAAATCACAGAGGATTAAAGGAGATCCGAGTTCTCATTGAACAACGGCTACGGCTGAATGATAAAACTAATGTACAGCGAGAAGCGAAAATAGATTAGTGATCATTACTAGCTGAGTAACCAAAGCGCAGAAATAAGGAAATAGAATAATTAGAATATTACTTAGTTGTTTTTTTCATTACCGTTAGAGCATTTTCACACTTTGTTTAAAAAGGTACAGGCTGAGGCAAAAGTCTGGACACATCCGTTTAACTGGTGTTATAATGAGAACATTGATGTCTAATGTGTAGAATTATTAGTTGGCTGCATTTTTTGTGGACGAGACATTTTTGGCAGATATTTTGAACTCTGTCATATTGAATTCAGCTTAGGTTTTTCAAATGGGATTGGGGTCTTGTGATATGTCAGTCTTACTCACTCAACAGTCACATTAACATTGGAAATAAAAACCTCTGAAAATGCCACTTTTTTATTGTAGATTTGGAATTTATGTCTCATGTAAATATATTGGACGCAGGACTCAGTTGCCTTAAAATGTTTAACCTCTTAGTGACATAACTAGTTTTAGCCCTAAGAGACAGTAAATCGTATTCCCTTTTGTGTTCCAGCGGGCATGACTTTTTTTAAACTTAATTATTACACCAGTTAAACGGATGTGTCCAGACATTTGCCTCAGGACTCTTTCACAGAAGAGCATAAACAGAGACGTTTTTACACCCAGCTGATATACGCGACCATCTAAGCCATTGGTTTCCAATGCATCCAGTCACATGGGCAAATATACGGCGCGTAAAAACGTTGAACTGTGAAAAATCAAACATATGCAACCAAAATACGAGCCAGCGTACATACATTGGACTAAAAGATAATTCTGGAACTATCTTTTGGCCAATATACGCCGGAGGGTCCCATAGACCCCTATGGGAACAGGGGAAAAAAGGTAGGGGGAGGTATTTTTGCAGCAGCTTACGCTGTGTCAGCTTACAGGTGCCTCTTTGTAGGCATTAGAAGTCATTCAGAGGATTTAAGCAGAGCGAGGGTTTTCCGGGGTGCAACGTATTTGTTCGCTAAAAATAATGGTCATGTGAATGGGCGAGAAAACGCTAATTACCCTGGCAGAGAAAAGTCCTTTCACATGATTTTACGGTGCCACCGAGGAAACGTAAAAACTCCTATGGTCGTGTGAAAGAGCCCTCACCCTGTATATTTGCTGTATGCAGCAAGAAGGTTTCCAAAGCCCTCGTTAAACACATCCCTGGCCCTTATTTACCCAATAGAGCCCAAACAACTGTCTGTTTAACGTCTGTCAAGCTGGTTTACATTAATAGACCTCTTTTTTTGCTATATGGAATACTGCGGCAGACTATGGAATTCCCTACTGAGTCATCCAGAAAAAAACAGACGTTTCACAGAAGGCATTTTTTTTACAACGGCGGCCTATCAGAGGGATCGTGGAAACTTCTCCCAACTTACATCTCTGATGGACACTATAAGACACAATGTGAAAGTAGCCCAATTATTCACATTGCCACTAACCCTATCATTCCATTGTTCAGCTCCCTCCAGATCTGGTATATATTGAACCCAAACAGCACCGGATGGGCCCCATTGACTATAATGGGATCCATCCAGATTCAGTTATGTCCCCACCCCCCCACCCCCCAAGCATTTTCCTGGACAAAATAGCACTGCCAGTGGAACCTTCATGCAGATGTGAATGAGCCTATCAATGCTAAAATAGAAGTATAAATAATAATGATAAGAAATAACTAATGAAATATCACAATTAAACATCATTGAATAATAAAAAAATACAATAAAAATAACAACAAAAAGAATGTTTTGGTTTTTTTTTTTGTACATCATTATTATTACAAATATAGCATTTTTGCTCAGTATTTGCATTTGCAATCTATATTTGCTGTATATGCCGAGAAGGTTCCCAGTGCGTATGTCAGACATATCCCTGGGCCCCCATTCGGCCAACAGAGCCCAAACAACTGTGCTTTCCATCAAACCAGTTTATGTTGACGTACCTCTCTTTATACTGTATGTACACTGCAGCAGACTGGGCGCTGCCACGCTGCGGCATCCGGGCATGGCTGATGTTACGGCAGCCTACAGGTGACAGATACTACTGTAAAGTGGCATCTATCAGAGGTATAGGTGGGAAAATCCACAGTGTGAAAGTTGCCAAAGGACCCGTTCACACCGCCGCTGATCCTGCAGTTCCGTTGTTTGGAGAGAACAGCAGAAAGACTGGAAGCGACAGATCTGCCTGTCAAAATGTGGTATAATGTAATGCTACGGGATTACATTATGCTGCATGAATGATCGCAACTTGAAGTCATCTGTGGGAACTAAAAAAATGTAAAAATTAGTAAAAAAAATAATTATTGGAAAAAATAAAGAAATTGAAATAAAATAAAAAATTCCCATAACAATAAAAGCATTTGTTATTGTTGTGTCCATAAAGATCTGATCTATCAAAGGGCGAATGCAGACGGCCGGATCGGAGTCTGACTGGGAGATTCCCGCAGTGGGGTGTAACCTGTGCCCCTGCAGTGACCTGCGGCTTACCTGTTCGGCGTCTTCACTCCGCGCTGTGGATGTGCAGGCCGGTGCACAGCCACGCATGCGCATTGCAGAGTTGGCGCCTCAGCGATGACATGGCCGTGTGAGGCTTGAAATAGGACATGCTGTGATTTCCACCCCGCAAGCAGAATATCACAGTTCATTTCCGCTCCTGGACATGGAAACGTATTTTTCAAAGCATGTCCTATGGGCTGTATTTGCTGCAAATACGTGTGCATTAGGCCAAAGTAACTTATTATTTATCCTATGTATACAGTGAACATCATAAAAGAAATTACACAACGCCAGAATTGCTCATTTTTGGTCGCACTGTCTCCAAGAAAAAAAAATGACATAGAAAGTGATCAAAAGTGCACACAAACTCCAAAATGGCACAAATAGAAACAACTACATGTCGTTCTGCAAAAAATGAGATCTCACACAACTATGGAAAAATAAAAAAGTTATTGCGGTCCGAAGATGACGGCAGAAAAGAATTTAATTTTTTCCCCAAACGTTTTATATTTTAATGTACTACAGCTAGAGATGAGCGAGCGCACTCGTCCGAGCTTGATGCTCGTTCGAGCATTAGGATGTTCGAGATGCTCGTTACTCGAGGCGAGCACCACGCGGCACTCGACTCCATTACATTTGCTTCCCTGAGAAATTTGCGCCCTTTTCTGGCCAATAGAAACACAGGGAAGGCATTACAACTTCCTTCTGTGACATTCCAGCCCTATCCCACCCCCCTGCAGTGAGTGGCTGGGGAGATAAAGTGACCCCCAAGTATTTAAATCAGCCCTGCCCGTGGCTCGCCACAGACACACGCTAAGAGAGATCAGGGAAAGTGCTGCTGATGATTCTGCTGCTATAGGGACAGTGTTAGTGTCTTCAAGAACCACAACGGCCCTTCTTAGGGCCACAGCTCACCTAGTGCATTACTGTTGTGGCTGCTGTGAGCAGTTTTGCACAAATATTTTTTTAAATGTATATGGGGTGTGCAGGCTGTAGCGTTCTTAGGCTGCAGTCTGTACTTGAGTATAGGGGCAGTATTGGTCAGGCAGGGACAGTGGTAGTGTAGAATCCAGTCTACAAGTACCCCAACGGTTCTTCTTAGGGCAACCTGCGACCGTGTGCATTTAACTCCGTGGTTGCTGGAAGTTGTAGTACCTGTAGTGGCTGCTGTGAGCACTTTTGCACAATTTTTTTTCTTATGTATATCGGGCGTGCAGGCTGTAGCGTTCTCAGGCTGCAGTCTGTACTTGAGTATAGGGGCAGTATTGGTCAGGCAGGGACAGTTGTAGTGTAGAATCCTGTCTACAAGAACCCCAGTGGTTCTTCTTAGGGCAACCTGCGACCGTGTGCATTTAACTCCGTGGTTGCTGGGAGTTGTAGTACTTCTGTATTGCACAGCAGAGCGTGCGTGCAGCCTTCATTTAAACATTTTTCTGTCCGCACTTTGCGTCGCCTCAGTTCACTCTGCCTCTAAGTGTACGCCAAGAAACCACACATTTTCTACAACGATCTGTGTTATACGTGTGCTGTCTCAGAAGTTCACGGTCTGCCCGACGGCCATAGATTAAAAGTGCAATACACACTGCCTAGCCTCAGGCTGCATTGCAGAGTAAAATAAGGAGATTTTTTTAAAAAAATTCCTTTTTACGGCTAACGCTTACCCAGTGCATTTGCCTGCGTGGCCTGTGGGACTTCACGCCCATCCAAACTGCATAGTTCACAGCCTAGCCTGCGTGCAGCCTTCCTTATAATTTATCTCTGGCTTCATTTAGCGTTATATTACCGCTGGCAGCCTCCAACTGCGCGGCAATAATTCACAAACATTTTTACACCGCTCTGTCTCTGCTCGATTCTTAATCCAGCATGCTGAGGAGTAGGGGTAGGGGCAGAGGACGTGGACGCGGCCGCGGTCGAGGACGCGGAGTTCCAAGTGAGGATGTGGGCATAGGACGAGTTCCTGGTCCAGGTGTATCGCAGCCGACTGCTGCGGGATTAAGAGAGAGGAAAATTTCAGGGGTCCCCAGATTCATCTCACAATTAATGGGTCCACGCGGTAGACCTTTATTAAAAAATGAGCAGTGTGAGCAGGTCCTGTCGGGGATGGCAGAAAGTGCATCCAGCAATCTATCGACCAGACAGTCTTCTACGCCGTCCACTGCTGCAACTCTGAATCCTCTGGCTGCTGCTCCTCCTTCCTCCCAGCCTCCTCACTCCACTACAATGACACATGCTCAGGAGCGGGAACACTCCCAAGAACTGTTCTCGGGCCCCTGCCCAGATTGGGCAGCAATGGTTCCTCTCCCACCAGAGGAGTTTATTGTGACCGATGCCCAACCTTTCGAAAGTTCCCGGGGTCCGGGGGATGAGGCTGGGGACTTCCGGCAACTGTCTCAAGAGCTCTCAGTGGGTAAGGAGGACGATGACGATGAGACACAGTTGTCTATCAGTGAGGTAGTAGTGAGGGCAGTAAGTCCGAGGGAGGAGCGCACAGAGGATTCGGAGGAAGGGCCGCTGGACGATGAGGTGACTGACCCCACCTGGTGTGATAAGCCAACTGAGGACAGGTCTTCAGAGGGGGAGGCAATTGCAGCCGCAGGACAGGTTGGAAGAAGCAGTGAGATGGCCAGGGGTAGAGGCAGGGCAAGAGCGAATAATCCACCAGCTGTTTCCCAAAGCACCCCCTCGCACCAAGCCACCATGCAGAGGCCAAGGTGCTCTAAGGTGTGGCAGTTTTTCACTGAGATGGTGGACGACCGACGAACAGTGGTGTGCAACCTTTGTCGCGCCAAGATCAGCTGGGGAGCCACCACCAGCATGCGCAGGCATATGATGGCCAAACACCCCACAAGGTGGGACGAAGGCAGTTCACCGCCTCCAGCTTGCGCCATTGCCTCTCCCCCTGTGCCCCAACCTGCCACTGAGATCCAACCCCCCTCTCAGGACACAGGCACGACCCTCTCCTGGCCTGGACCCACACCCTCACCTCTGCTGTCCTCGGCCCCATCCAGCAATGTCTCTCGACGCAGCGTCCAGCTGTCGCTAAGAGAATCGTTGGAGCGAAAGCGCAAATACGCCGCCACGCACCCGCACGCTCAAGCTTTAAATGTCCACATAGCCAAATTGATCAGCCTGGAGATGCTCCCCTACAGGCTTGGTGAAACTCAGGCATTCAAAAATATGATGGCGGCAGCAGCCCCGCGCTACTCTGTCCCCAGTCGCCACTATTTTTCATGGTGTGCCGTCCCAGCCCTTCACGACCACGTCTCCCACAACATTGTACGCGCCCTCACCAACTCGGTTACTGCCAAGGTCCACTTAACAACGGAGACGTGAACAAGCACAGGCGGGCAGGGCCACTATATCTCCCTGATGGCACATTGGGTGAATTTAGTGGAGGCTGGGACCGAGTCAGAGCCTGGGACCGCTCATGTACTACCCACCCCCAGAATTGCGGGCCCCAGATCGGTGCTGGTATCTGCGGCGGTGTATGCCACCTCCACTAAACCTTCCTCCTCCTCCAACGCAACCTCTACCTCGGAATCAAGACTTGCCACCAGCACCACGGTGCGGCAGCACAGGGGTGGGCAAGCATCAGCAGGCCGTGCTGAAACTACTCAGCTTAGGAGAGAAGAGGCACACGGCCCACGAACTGTTGCACGGTCTGACAGAGCAGACCGACCGCTGGCTTTCGCCACTGAGCATCCAACCGGGCATGGTCGTGTGTGACAACGGCCGTAACCTGGTGGCGGCTCTGCAGCTCGGCAGCCTCACGCACGTGCCATGCCTGGCCCACGTCTTTAATTTGGTGGGTCAACGGTTTCTGAAAGGCTACCCACACTTGTCAGACCTGCTCGGCAAGGTGCGCTGGGTCAGCGCACATTTCCGCAAGTCCAACACGGACGCTGCCACCCTGCGCACCCTGCAACATCAGTTTAATCTGCCAGTGCACCGACTGCTTTGCGACGTGCCCACACGGTGGAACTCTACGCTTCACATGTTGTCCCGGCTGTATGAGCAGCGTAGAGCTATAGTGGAATATCAACTCCAAAATGGGTGGCGAAGTGGGAGTCAGCCTCCTCAATTCTTTACAGAGGAGTGGGCCTGGATGGCAGATGTCTGCCAGGTCCTTGGAAACTTTGAGGAGTCCACCCTGATGGTAAGCGGCGATGCTGCAATCATTAAGGTCACCATTCCCCTGCTATGCCTGTTGAGAAGTTCCCTGCAAAGCATAAAGGCTGATGCTTTGCAGGCGGAAACGGAGGTGGGGGAAGACAGTATGTCGCTGGATAGTCAGAGCACCCTCATGTCTATATCTCGCGTGGAGGAGGAGGAGGAGGAGGAGGAGGGGGAGGAGCCTGAGGAGGAAGAGACAGCTGGGCCCACTGCAGAGGGTGCCCATGCAGCTTGCCTCTCATCCATTCAGCGTGTATGGCCTGAGGAGGAGGAGGACACTCAAAGTGATCTTCCTAGTGAGGACAGCCATATGTTGCATACAGGTACCCTGGCACACATGGCTAACTTTATGTTAGCATGCCTTTCTCGTGACCCTCGCGTTAGATGCATTCTGGCCACTACGGATTACTGGGTGTACACACTGCTTGACGCACGGTATAAGGTAACCTTTCCACTCTCATCCCCGAATACGAAAGGGGTTTGAGAGTGATGTAATACCACAGGGCCCTGGTGGACAAACTGATGGTAAACTTCCCATCTGACAGCGCTCGTGGCAGAAGGCGCAGTTCCGAGGGCCAAGTAGAAGGGGAGGCGCAGAGATCATGCAGCATGTTCAGCGCAGGCAGGGGAACACTTTCCAAGGCCTTTGCCAGCTTTATGGCTCCCCAGCAAGACTGTCTCACACCTCCCCAGTCCAGGCTGAGTCGGAGGGAGCACTGTAAGAAGATGGTGAGGGAGTACTTAGCCGATCGTACCACTGTCCTCCGTGATGCCTCTGCTCCATACAACTACTGGGTGTCAAAGCTGGACACGTGGCCCGAACTCGCGCTGTATGCCCTGGAGGTGCTTGCTTGCCCTGCAACTAGCGTCTTGTCAGAGAGGGTGTTTAGTGCAGCTGGGGGAATCATCACGGACAAGCGTACCCGTCTGTCAACTGACAGCGCTGACAGGCTTACACTCATAAAGATGAACAAAGCCTGGATTTCCCCAGACTTCTCTTCTCCACCAGCGGACAGCAGCGCTACCTAAAGACCTTTGTCAATGTATGGTATTTGTCCTCCTCCTCCGGCTCCTCCCCCTGAAACCTCTCGTAATCATCGCGAATGGGCAATTTTTCTGTGGGCCAAAAGCCTCATATAACTTTTCTAAATAATATTTATCTGTTTCAATTCTCATTAAAGCATTGAAACTTCCACCTGAACCAATTGTTTTTTAGACTGGGCTGCCTCCAGGCCTAGTTAAAAATTAAGCCACAGTATGCTAAGCGATTAATGGGTTTCACCTGCCCTCTGGGTTGAGCATGGGCAATTTTTCTGGGGTACATTTGTACAGTCGGTACACCAATTTTTCGGGCCCTCGCCTACAATGTAATCCAAGTAATTTTTATGGGCTTCGCCTGCACTCATGGTACACCACTGTGTCTGGGGTTGGCCTACACTTTTGCTACAGAAATGTAACTCTGTTCTGCCTACCTATACTTCTGCCACAGTAATGCTACAGGGGTCTGACTATACTTCAGCAACAGAAATGTTACTTCGGTCTGCCGATACTTCTGCTCCTAAAATGTTACCTTGGTTGTTGTATACTGTTACTACTGTAATTTTACTAATACTGGGCTCTGCCCATAATGCTTCAACGGAAATGTTACTGGGGCAGGTCTATACTGCTATAACAGAAATGTAACTAATAGTGGGCTCTACCCATACTGCTTCTATGTTAATGTTACTGGGGTCTGACTATACTACTACTACTGAAATGTTACATATACTTTGCTCTCCCTACACTGCTGCCAGGGAAATGTTTATCTGCTGCTTTGCCCATGCTGCTTCTACGTTACTGTTACTGGGGTCTGACTATACTGCTACTACTGAAATGTTACAAATACTTTGCTCTCCCTACACAGCTGCCAGGGAAATGTTTATCTGCTGCTTTGCCCATACTGCTTCTACGTTACTGTTACTGGGGTCTGACTATACTGCTACTACTGAAATGTTACAAATACTTTGCTCTCCCTACACTGCTGCCAGGGAAATGTTTATCTGCTGCTTTGCCCACACTGCTTCTTCGTTACTGTTACTGGGGTCTGACTATACTGCTACTACTGAAATGTTACAAATACTTTGCTCTTCCTACACTGCTGCCAGGGAAATGTTTATCTGCTGCTTTGCCCATACTGCTTCTCCGTTACTGTTACTGGGGTCTGACTATACTGCTACTACTGAAATGTTACAAATACTTCGCTCTCCCTACACTGCTGCCAGGGAAATGTTTATCTGCTGCTTTGCCCATACTGCTGGTGTGTCTGCACTGCTGGAACTGAAATGTGACTGGGGCATGTCGCAACTGATACTACTGAAATGTTACTGGGGTCTGTCAATACTGCTGGAACTGAAACGTTACTGGGGTCTGTCTAGACTTATACTACTGAACTGTTACTGGGGTCTGTCTATACAGATACTACTGAAATGTTAGTGGGGTCTGTCATCACTGCTGCCAATGAAATGTTACAGGGGTTTGTGCATACTCTTACCGCTGAAATGTTACGAATTCTCGGCACTGCCTATACTGCTGCTGCTGCAATGTTACAGGGTAGTGGAAATAGAGGCTTCCCAAAGACATGATGGTGGCGAGGCCACGCTACTAGGTTCCCCAGGCGCGACAACTTTTCAGCGACACGGTCACTGGGAAGGTGCATATAACCACGGACACGGAGACAGGACACGTACTGCCTCAAAAACTTCCCCGTTCTCCTCCTCCAACAATGAAAACATTCTTGGCAAATGCTTTCGCAGTGGTCCGTCAGGCGGCAGTCCAAGAATTTCACCTTAAACGACACAATAAGACAGCCCCCCACCACGGCCCACTTAATCCTGGCTGCATTCCGAAAACCAACGGAATAAAACCGCGCTAATAGGTCCACAGTCGCGACAACTATCCCACCAACGCGGTTACTGGTAAGGTGCATATAACCACGGACACGGGGACAGGACACGTACTGCCTCAAAAACATCCTCGTCCTCCTCCTCCAAAAATTAAAACATTCTTGGCAAATGCTTTCGCAGTGGTCCGTCTGGCGGCAGTCCAAGAATTTCACCTTAAACGACACAATAAGAAGGCCCCCACCAGGGCCATCTTAATCCTGGCCACATTCCGAAAACCAACGGAATAAAACCGCGCTAATAGGTCCACAGTCGCGACCACTATCCCACCAACGCGGTTACTGGTAAGGTCCATATAACCACGGACACGGGGACAGAACACGTACTGCCTCAAAAACATCCCCGTCCTCCTCCCTCCTCCTCCAACAATGAAAACATTCTTGGCCGAAGCCCACCTGCATTTAATCTGATGTTAGCTCTGCTGTCCAGGGCACTGCAATGGGATTTATTTATGTACCGCCGGTGGGTTCCAGGGAGCCACCCATGCTGTCGGTCCACAGGGACTTCACATAGGGGATTTGTACCTGCCTGTGTCTATGTATTAAAAACCCAGGTCAGGCTGGGGCATGCAGTGTGGGCCGAAGCCCACCTGCATTTAAACTGACGTTACCTCAGCTGTGCTGGGCAATGCAATGGGATTTATTTATGTACCACCGGTGGCTTCCTGGGACCCACCCATGCTGTCTGTCCACACGGAGTTGTAACTGCATGTGTCTACTTATAAAGAACCCCAGTCTGACTGGGGCATACAGTGTGGGCCAAAGCCCACCTGTATTTAATCTGACGTTACCTCAGCTGTGCTGGGCAATGCAATGGGATTTATTTATGCACTGCCGGTGGCTTCCTGGGATGCACCCATGCTGTGGGACCACACGGACTTCACATTAGGGAGTTGTACCTGCCTGTGTATACTTATAAAAAACCCCAGTCTGACTGGGGCATGCAGTGTGGGCCGAAGTCCACCTGTATTTAATCTGACGTTAGCTCTACTATCCGGGGCACTGCATTGGGACAAACTACAGGAGCAATACAGCGCTAATGAGACGTGCACAGCTACGCTAGCATTGGAGTCCGCTGTAGGCCCGCGATTGCTGAGGGTTTGTGCAGAGGCCTATGTCCTGGGTGCAGTGAAAGTCCGCTTCCTGCCTAGGATTTCTGAATCTGTGGGCCGAGGCCTATGCCGTGGGCACGGTGCAAGTCTGCCATGTTTGGCCGCTCAGATCAATTTTTTGTTCATGTCTGCGGTTTCCTAGGACCCACCTATGCTGTTGGTGCTAACTTAGTTCCCATCGCGGTGTTTGACCTGTCTGGCACAAAGACACTGACTAACTTGGGTAGGAGGCAGAGCGCAGACGGCTTTCCCCTTGCAGTGTCGATTGAGCTATGCGACACCTTGACAGAATGAATACTGTGTGGCACATGGATTCCCCATTGCTATGCCCACGTTTGCAGCTCCTGACTGAGGTGGCACAGAATTGGATTTCTCATTGCTTCTGTACAGCATTGTGGGCTATCGCTCTGCCCCTTTTAAAGAGGGTCGCTGCCTGGCCCTGCCAACCCTCTGCAGTGTGTGCCTCCGATTCCTCCTCATGGCAGACGCACTTATAAATAGACATGAGGGTGGTGTGGCTATGGGGCCAGCGTGTGGCATGAGGGCAGCTGAAGGCTGCGCAGGGACACTTTGGTGTGCGCTGTGGACACTGGGTCGGGCGGGGGGGGGGGGGGTTGGGCAGCATGTAACCCAGGAGAAGAGGCAGCGTTCTGTCCCGCAGGCAGTGCTTGTGCTTAGTTGGAGGTAGTGTGGTGCTTAGCTACGGTGTGGCTTACTAATGAGGGTTTGTCCGAAGTAAAAATTGTTAGGGGGGCCACTCTTGTCGCTATTGTGGCTTAATAGTGGGACCTGGGAACTTGAGATGCAGCCCAACATGTTGCCCCTCGCCTGTCCTATCCGTTTCTGTGTCGTTCCCATCACTTTCTTGGGTTTTGCAGATTTTCACAAATGAAAACCTTAGAGAGCATCGGCGATATACAAAAATGCTCGGGTTGCCCATTGACTTCAATGGGGTTCGTTACTCAAAAAGAACCCCCGAGCATCGCGGAAAGTTCGACTCGAGCAACGAGCACTCGAGCATTTTGGTGCTCGCTCATCTCTGACTACAGAAAAGGAAAACTATATAAATTTGGTATTGCACCGACCCACAAAGGGAAGTTACTAGAGATGAGCGAGCACCAAAATGCTCGGGTGCTCGTTACTCGGAACGAACTTTTCGCGATGCTCGAGAGTTCGTTTCGAATAACGAACCCCATTGAAGTCAATGGGCGATCCGAGCATTTTTGTATTTCGCCGATGCTCGCTAAGGTTTTCATGTGTGAAAATCTGGGCAATTCAAGAAAGTGATGGGAACGACACAGCAACGGATAGGGCAGGCGAGGGGCTACGTGTTGGGCTGCATCTCAAGTTCACAGGTCCCACTATTAAGCCACAATAGCGGCAAGAGTGGGCCCCCCCCCCTCCCAAAAACTTTTACTTCTGAAAAGCCCTCATTAGCATGGCATACCTTTGCTAAGCACCACACTAGCTATAACAAAGCACAATCACTGCCTGGATGACACTCCGCTGCCACTTCTCCTGGGTTACATGCTGCCCAACCCCCCCCTCCCCCCCCCCCCGCACGACGCAGTGTCCACAGCGCACAACAAACTGTCCCTGCGCAGCCTTCAGCTGCCCTCATGCCACACCACCCTCAAGTCTATTTAGAAGTGCGTCTGCCATGAGGAGGAACCGCAGGCACACACTGCAGAGGGGTTGGCACGGCTAGGCAGCGACCCTCTTTAAAAGGGACGGGGCGATAGCCCACAATGCTGTACAGAAGCAATGAGAAATCCAATCCTGTGCCACCGCCATCAGGAGCTGCACACGTGGGCATAGCAATGGGGAAGCAATGTGCCACACACTATTCATTCTGTCAAGGTGTCTGCATGCCCCAGTCAGACTGGTAATATGTACCTTAACAGTAACCGCGTTGGTGGTAATGTGGTGGTGACTGCGGACCTAGTAGCGCGGTTTTATTTTGTTGGTTTTCGGAATGTGGCCAGGATTAAGTGGGCCGTGGCGGGGGGATGTTTTTGAGGCACTACGTGTCCTCTCCACGTGTCCGTGGTTATATGCACCTTAACAGTAACCGCGTTGGTGGTAATGTGGTGGTGACTGCGGACCTAGTAGCGTGGTTTTATTTTGTTGGTTTTCGGAATGTGGCCAGGATTAAGTGGGCCGTGGCGGGGAGATGGTGGGGGGGCTCTCTTGTAGTGTCGGTAAAGGTGAAATTCTTGGACTGCCACCAGACGAAGCAATGCAAAGGCATTTGCCAAGAATGTTTTCCCTGTTGGAGGAGGAGGGGGATGTTTTTGAGGCACTACGAGTCCTCTCCACATGTCCGTGGTTATATGCACCTTAACAGTAACCGCGTTGGTGGGAAATGGCCTCGCCGCCATCATGTCTTTGGGAAGCCTCTGTTTCCACACCCCAGAGACATACCATTAGCAGCGGTATAGGCAGAGCCCATAATTCGTAACATTTCAGCCGTAGCATTAGGACAGGCCCCACTAACATATCACTAGCAGCATTATAGCGGGAGCGCAGTCTTCGTTCCATGTCAGCAATAGTAGCACTCAAGACAGGCCCCAGTAACAATTCCGAAGCAGCAGTATAGCGGGAGCGCAGTCTTCGTTCCATGGCAGCAATAGTAGCACTCAAGACAGGCCCCAGTAACAATTCCGAAGCAGCAGTATAGCGGGAGCGCAGTCTTCGTTCCATGTCAGCAATAGTAGCACTCAAGACAGGCCCCAGTAACAATTCTGAAGCAGCAGTATAGTGGGAGCGCAGTCTTAGTTCCATTTCAGTAGCTGCAGTATAGCCAAGGCCCAAGTTACATTTATGTAGCTAAAGTGTAGGCCAACCCCACACACACTTCTGTACTATGAGTGCAGGCGAAGAACATACAAATTGCTATGATTACACTGTAGGTGAGGGCCCCAAAAAATTGGTGTACCAACAGTACTAATGTACCTCAGTAAAAATTGGCCATGCCCAACCATGATGGCAGGTGAAACCCATTAATCGCTTTGGTTAATGTGGCTTAAGTGGTAACTAGGCCTGGAGGCAGCCCAGTTTAACGAAAAATTGGTTCAAGTTAAAGTTTCAACGCTTTTAAGAGCATTGAAACATATAAAAATTGTTTAGAAAAATTAGATGAGTGAGCCTTGTGGCCCTAAGAAAAATTGCCCGTTCAGCATGATTACGTGAGGTTTCAGGAGGAGGAGCAGGAGGAGGAGGAGGAATATTAGACACAGATTGATGAAGCAGAAATGTCCCCGTTTTGGATGGTGAGAGAGAACGTAGCTTCCATCCGCGGGTGCAGCCTACGTATTGCTTACGTATCGCTGCTGTCCGCTGGTGGAGAAGAGAAGTCTGGGGAAATCCAGGCTTTGTTCATCTTGATGAGTGTTAGCCTGTCGGCACTGTCGGTTGACAGGCGGGTACGCTTATCTGTGATGATTCCCCAAGCCGCACTAAACACCCTCTCCGACAAGACGCTAGCCGCAGGACAAGCAAGCACCTCCAGGGCATACAGCGCTAGTTCAGGCCACGTGTCCAGCTTCGACACCCAGTAGTTGTAGGGGGCAGAGGCGTCACCGAGGATGGTCGTGCGATCGGCTACGTACTCCCTCACCATCCTTTTACAGTGCTCCCGCCGACTCAGCCTTGACTGGGGAGCGGTGACACAGTCTTGCTGGGGAGCCATAAAGCTGGCCAGGCCCTTAAAGACTGTTGCACTGCCTGGGCTGTACATGCTGCTCGATCTACGCACCTCCCCTGCTACCTGGCCCTCGGAACTGCGCCTTCTGCCACTACCGCTGTCGGATGGGAATTTTACCATCAGCTTGTCCGCCAGGGTCCTGTGGTATAGCAACACTCTCGAACCCCTTTCCTCTTCGGGAATGAGAGTGGGAAGGTTTGCAGGGAAGTTCTCAAGATGCATAGCAGAGGAATGGTGAAGCTAATGATTGCAGCATCGCCGCTCACCACCTGGGTAGACTGCTCAAAGTTTCGAAGGACCTGGCAGATGTCTGCCAACCAGGCCCACTCTTCTGAAAAGAATTGAGGAGGCTGACTCCCACTGCGCCGCCCATGTTGGAGTTGGTATTCCACTATAGCTCTACGCTGCTCATAGAGCCTAGCCAACATGTGGAGCGTAGAGTTCCACCGTGTGGGCACGTCTCACAGCAGTCGGTGCACTGGCAGATTAAAGCGATGTTGCAGGGTGCGCAGGGTGGCAGCGTCCGTGTGGGACTTGCGGAAATGTGCGCAGAGCCGGCGCACCTTTACGAGCAGGTCTGACAAGCGTGGGTAGCTTTTCAGAAAGCGCTGAACCACCAAATTAAAGACGTGGGCCAGGCATGGCACGTGCGTGAGGCTGCCGAGCTGCAGAGCCGCCACCAGGTTACGGCCGTTGTCACACACGACCATGCCCGGTTGGAGGCTCAGCGGCGCAAGCCAACGGTCGGTCTGCTCTGTCAGACCCTGCAGCAGTTCGTGGGCCGGGTGCCTCCTATCTCCTAAGCTGAGTAGTTTCAGCACGGCCTGCTGACGCTTGCCCACCGCTGTGCTGCCACGCCGCGTGACACCAACTTCTGGCGACGTCCTGCTGCTGCTGACACATCTAGATTGCGAGACAGAGGTTGAGGAGGAGGAGGAGGGTGCTTTAGTGGAAGAAGCATACACCGCCGAACATACCACCACCGAGCTGGGGCCCGCAATTCTGGGGGTGGGTAGGACGTGAGCGGTCCCAGGCTCTGACTCTGTCCCAGCCTCCACTAAATTCACCCAATGTGCCGTCAGGAAGATGTAGTGGCCCTGCCCGCCTGTGCTTGTCCACGTGTCCGTAGTTAAGTGGACCTTGCCACTAACCGCATTGGTGAGGGCGCGTACAATGTTGCGGGAGACGTGGTCGTGCAGGGCTGGGACGGCACATCAGGAAAAGTAGTGGCGACTGGGGACCGGGTAGCGCGGGGCCGCCGCCGCCATCATAGCTTTGAAGGACTCCTTTTCCACAACCCTATACGGCAGCATCTCAAGGCTGATAAATTTGGCTATGTGGACGGTTAACGATTGAGCGTGCGGGTGCGTGGCGGCGTACTTGCGCTCCAACAGTTGCGCTAGCGACGGCTGGACGGTGCGGTGCGAGACATTGCTGGATTGGGCCGAGGACAGCGGAGGTGAGGGTGTGGGTGCAGGCCATGAGACGGTCGTGCCTGTGTCCTGAGAGGGGGGTTGTATCTCAGTGGCAGGTTGGGGCACAGGGGGAGAGGCAGCGGTGCAAACCGGAGGCGCTGAACGGCCTTCGTCCCACCTTGTGGGGTGCTTGGCCATCATGTGTCTGCGCATGCTGGTGGTGGTCAGGCTGTTGGTGGTGGCTCCCCGGCTGATCTTGGCGCAACAAAGGTTGCACACCACTGTTCGTCGGTCGTCAGGCATCTCTGTGAAAAACTGCCAGACCTTAGAGCACCTCGGCCTCTGCAGGGTGGCATGGCGCGAGGGGGCGCTTTGGGAAACACTTGGTGGATTATTCGGTCTGGCCCTGCCTCTACCACTGGCCACCGCACTGCCTCTTGCAACCTGCCCTGCTGCTGCCCGTGCCTCCCCCTCTGAAGACCTGTCCTGTGTAGGCGTTGCACACCAGGTGGGGTCAGTCACCTCATCGTCCTGCTGCTCTTCCTCCGAATCCTCTTTGCGCTGCTCCCTCGGACTTACTGCCCTTACTACTACCTCACTGCAAGACAACTGTGTCTCATCGTCATCGTCCTCCTCACCCACTGAAAGGTCTTGAGACAGTTGCCGGAAGTCCCCAGCCTCATCCCCCGGACCCCGGGAACTTTCCAATGGTTGGGCATCAGTGACGATAAACTCCTCTGGTGGTAGAGGAACCACTGCTGCCCAATCTGAGCAGGGGCCCGAGAAAAGTTCCTGGGAGTGTTCCCGCTCCTGAGCATGTGTCATTGTAGTGGAGTAAGGAGGCTGGTAGGAAGGAGGAGCAGCAGACAGAGGATTCGGATTTGCAGCACTGGACGGCGCAGAACTCTGGGTGCATGATAGCTTGCTCGAAGCACTTTCTGCCATCCAGGACAGGACCTGCTCACACTGCTCATTTTCTAATAAAGGTCTCCCGCGTGGACCCATTAATTGGGCGATGAATGTGGGGACGCCAGAAACGTGCCTCTCTCCTAATCGCGCAGCAGTCGGCTGCGACACACCTGGATCAGGAGCTCGGCCTGTGCCCACACCCTCACTTGGCCCTCCACGTCCTCGGCTGCGTCCACGTCCTCTAGGCCTACCCCTACCCCTCAGCATGCTGTATTACCAGTGATTTGATTTCCCAGGCAGGAAATAAATTGGCGCAAGCCTGCAGGCCAAATATAATTTTTTCGCTTTTTTGCAAAGGGAAGGCCCCACTGCGGATATTCAGTGAACAATACGTTTAATATCTGTGGTGTGGCCCTGAAAAAGTGTCACACAACTTTAATGTAGCAGAGTTATTAACTCTGGCAGAGCAGGTATTTGCCAGTCAGGAAAGACAATGGCGCAAGCCTGCAGTAAACCGTAGCTGGTTGCGTTTGATTTTTGTACGTTCTCCACGCAGCACACACGTACACGGAGACCTTAGGACTGACACAGGCAGGCCAAATATAATTTTTTCGCAAATTTGCAAAGGGAGGGCCCCACTGCGGATATTCAATGAACAATAACTGTGTTGTGGCCCTGCCTACACAATTCTGTCCCTGTAGTATCAATGGAGGGTGCAATGCTCTGCACAGACGATTTTTTGAAAAAAAAAAAAAATGCAACACTGCTAACAGCAGCCAGCACAGTACTGCACACGGTTAAATTTGGCCCTAGAAAGGACTGTTGAGGTTCTTGAAGGCTACACACACTCCTAACACTCTCCCTGCCTAAGCACCACTTCTGTCCCTAATACCGGGTGCAATGCTCTGCACTGCCGATTTTGAGAAGAAAAAAAATTAAATTTTCCACTGCTAACAGCAGCCTGCACACACGTAGATGTGGCCCTAAGAAGGACCGTTGGGGTTCTTGAAGCCTACACTCACTACAAACACTCTCCCTACAGCAACTCCAATAGAACAGCACTTTCCCTCACTAACTCACAAGGCATCTGTGGCGAGCCGCGGGAGGGCCGACTTTTATACTCGGGTGACATCTGATCTCCCCAGCCACTCACAGCAGGGGGGTGGTATAGGGCTTGAACGTCACAGGGGGAAGTTGTAATGCCTTCCCTGTCTTTCAATTGGCCAGAAAAGCGCGCTAACGTCTCAGAGAGGAAACTGAAAGTAACCGGAACACCGCGTGGTACTCGTTACGAGTAATGAGCATCCCGAACACCCTAATATTCGCACGAATATCAAGCTCGGACGAGTACGTTCGCTCATCTCTAGAAGTTACTATGTCAGTTTTGCCTTGTACGATGTAGAACCAAAACTTCCCCCTAAGGGCGAGCACCCACTGGCGTTTTTTTACCTGCGTTTTGCGTTTTGCGTTTTGCGTTTTTCCTGCACAGGCATAGAGATAACATGTGTTCCTGTCCACTGGCGTTTTTTTTGCGTTGCGTTTGCGTTTTTAACATAGGAGCTGTCAGTTGCATATGTGTCCTTATTTTTCTCCATGGAAATTAATGGAAAAGCCGCGAAAACGCCGCGAAAACGCCGCGAAAAACGCAGCGGAAAGCGGGCGGAAAAAACGCGGGAAACGCGGCGAAAACGCTGCGTTTTTTTCCCGCGGAAAACGCAAACGCCAGTGGGTGCTCGCCCTAAAGATGGCAGTATTGCAGAGTTTTTTTCTATTTCACCCCACTTAGAAGTGTTAAAAGTATGCCAGTAAATTCTGTGGTACACTAAATGGTACTCTTGAAAAATACAACTCAACCCACAAAAAAACAAACCCTCACGTAGCTCCAGTATATAAATGGAAAACTCAAAGTTATGATTTTTTGAAAGTGGGGAGAAAAAAACGAAAATGAAAAATAAAAAGGTCCCTGTCATTGAAGAGTTAAGGGGACTTAGGGTGCATTGCTCTTGTGATACCTAAGCGTCTAGGCAGACTTGCACACAGTTTTTGAAGGAATTCAGCAAGGAGGTTGTTTCACACACATTGGAGAACGAAGAACAGATCTTCTGTGGATGTCGGTTCGCTCCAATCCTTCTGCCTCTTCATGTAATCCCAGACTGACTGGGTGATGATGAGATCAGGGCTCTGTGGGGCCAAATCATCACTTCCAGGACTTTTTGTTCTTCTTTACACTGAAGATAGTTCTTAACTAGGGATGAGCGAGCGTACTCAGAAAAGCACTACTCGCTCGAGTAATTTGCTTTATCCGAGTATCGCTGTGCTCATCCCTGAAGATTCGGGTGCCGGCACAGAGCGGGGAGCTGCAGGGGAGAGCGGGGAGGAACGGAGGGGAGATCTTTCTCTCCCTCTCTCCCGCCCGCTCTCCCCTGCTCCCCGCTGCGACTCACCTGTCAGCCGCAGTGGCACCCGAATCTTCAGGGACGAGCACAGCGATACTCGGATAAAGCAAATTACTCGAGCGAGTAGTGCTTTTCCGAGTACGCTCGCTCATCTCTATTCTTAACCCCTTCCCTCCTCAGGACATAAACAAATGACCTGTGTAGAAAGTAGTTCCCGCAAATGAAACTAAATTTACGTCCTATAGATGGTGTGGGCTCTGGAGTTAAGCCTGTGCTATCCGCAGCGGATGTCGCTGGCAGACAGCCTTCTGCTGCCATAGGATTCCCGCTGTTAACCTTTTACATGCCAAGATCTATGGTGATTGGGACATGTAAAGAGTTCACAGAGGGAGGGCGTTCCCAATGTGACGTCACCTGTGCACCGTCATATAATCCCGGAGGTCCGATTCGGCTGCCATGGCTATCATTAGCAGTAAAGCATTGCAATATAGAAGTACTGCAATGTATTATCGGAGTGATCATAAGATCACAGGTTCAAGTCCCTAAACTATTTGAAGAAAACTTAAACTTTTTACACACTTTCCCCTTTGTCTAATAAGAAAAAAAAAACATGTTTGATATTGTTGCATCCGTAATTACTAGAGATGGGCAAGCACACTCCTCCGAGCTTGATGCTCGTTCGAGCATTAGCATACACAAAAGTACTCGTTACTCGAGTGGTGTTCGAGAAAATTTCATCCTCTCCTCCCCACATGTTTAGCAGCTTTTTTAGCCAATGTACATGCAGGGAAGGCTTTTGCACCTCCTGCTATGATGTGCCAACCCTGTACACATCTATAGCAGTGATTGGCTGGCCAGATCAGGTGACCAAGGATCATAAAAACTCAGGTCACCTGATGCTTGCCTCACATGGAGGCTGGATTAGCTGAGGGACAGAGCTGCTGTGAATGAGGGAGAGCGTTACTATTGGTTAGAAGGAGCATTTAGGCAGGGATCCATTTTCTAAGAACCCCACAGTCCTTTCTAGGACTACAACTCCACTTTTGTGCATCATCAGTTTGGCTGCCTGGGACCAGTAGTGCACCCAAAGCATTCACAAGCATCCCGTCTGTATACTCCATACTGTTACTGGTTCTATACAGTATACTGCTACTTGTGTACACAGACTACTTAGGAACTAACAAAACTCCTCTCATTTTTCATTTTTTTATTTTTGTTTTTGGCTGAAAGCATTTTCATAATAGGCCCAAGTGTGTGTCTTGTCGATCCACACTATATAACAAGACTGTACACATTTTACACTGTCTATTTTTGGCTTAAAGCGTACGCAAAATACCCCTGTGTGTGTCCTGTCGATCCACAATATATAACAAGACTACGCATTTTACACTGTCTATTTTTGGCTTAAAGCATACACAAAATACTTTGCAGTTTGCGTAGCATTTTGATGCAGTGCATTATACAACATGATCAACACTAGGGGTAAGGGTCAAGGACGAGGACATGGGCACCTGAATGAGGGTGTGGGCAGAGGCCGAGGTCCTGGGTGGTGTGGAACAATGCTTGCTGCTGAGGGAGAAGTAGCTCCATGGCTTCATCTCACAGTTTGCAGGTCCATGTGGTACACTATTATTAAAACCACAACAGTGTGATCAGGTGATGACATGGATAGCGAATAACGCGTCCAGTAATTTATCCACCACCCAGTCTTCCATGCAGTCCACTCATGCTAACCAAGGGACTGGACCCCTGAATTCTCACGCTGATCCTCTTTCCTCCCAGCCTGGTCACTCCAGAGAAAGGAGAGATTTAGAACAGAAATACTCACAGGAACTGTTCTCAGGTCCCGTTCCTGAGTCGCAAACAATGGTTTATGAGCCACCTGAGGAGTTTGTCGTGAGCGATGCCCAAAATTTGGACATTTGACAGTCTCAGGGTGATGAGGGTGGGGACTTCCAAGTGGTGTCTCAAGAGGTATTTGTTGATGATAAGGATGAGACACAGTTGTCTGTCAGTGAGGTTGTTGTTAGGACAATAAGTCTGAGGGAGGAGCAGACTGAGAATTCAGAGGAAGAGCAGGTGGATGATGAGGTAACTGACCCCACCTGGGTGGCTAAGCCTACTAAAGACAGCGCTTCAGAGGGGGAGGCAAGTGCAGCACCAGAACAGGTTGGAAGCGGCAGTGGGGTGGCCAGAGGGAGAAGGAGGACCAGAGCAAGTAATCCCCCAACTGTTTACCACAGCACCTCCTCGCGGCAAGCTCCCGTGCAGAGGGCTAGGTGTTTGAAGGTCTGGAGGTTTTTTAATGAGAGCGCAGACAAGCGACGAACAGTGGTGTGCAACCTGTGCCACACCAAGATCAGCAGGGGAGCCACCACTACCAGCCTGACCACCACCAGCATGCGCAGGCATATGATAGCTAAGCATCAGACGAGGTGGAACGAAGGCCATTCACTGCCTGTGGGTCACACCACTGCCTCTTCCCCTGTGTCACATGCTGGCACTGAGATGCAATCCACCTCCAAGGACGCAGGCACGAGCGTCTCCCACCCCTTCACCTGCACGGTCCTCCACTGCCTCTACCAAGCTGTCCCAGCGCAGCGTTCAGCTGTCCATAACACAAACATTAGAGCACAAGCACAAATATGCAGCCACCCACCCGCATGGACAATCGCTAAATGTCCATATCTCCAAACTGCTGAGCCTGGAGATGCTGCCATGTAGGCTAGTAGAAACTGAGGCTTTCCGCAACCTCATGGTGGTGGCCGTCCCTCGCTACTTGGTCCCCAGTCGCCACTATTTTTCCCACTGTGCTGTCCCCGCCCTACACCAGGATGTGTCACGGAATATAAACCGTGCCCTCAACAATGTGATTACTGGGAAGGCTCAGTTAACCACTGACACGTAGACAAGTGCTGGAGGGCAGGGACACTACATCTCCCTAATGGCACATTGGGTTAAACTGGTGGAGGCTGGGACCGAGTCTGACCCTGGGTCCGCTCACGTGCTACCCACACCTAGCATTGCGGGTCCAACCTCGGTCATGGTTTCTCCAGTTCATTATGCCACCTCCTCCACCCCCCCCCCCATCCCACATACACACACACACTCCTCCTCCACCTCTTAATTACCATCTGTGAGCACATTGCCTTCAGTCGGTAGCCCAAGGCGCTGCAGCACTGCCGTGGGGAAGCGTCAATAGGCCGTGCTGAAACTCCTGAGCTTAGGTGACAAGTGGCACACCACCCAAGAGCTGTTAAAGGGTTGAACCGAGCAGACAGATCTGTGGCTTTCGCCGCTGAACCTCCAACCAGGCATGGTCGTGTGTGACAATGGGCATAACCTGGTGGCGGCACTGCAGCTTGGCAGGCTAACACACGTGCTATGCCTGGCCCACATGTTTAATCTGGTGGTTCAGCGCTTTCTTAAAAACTACCCCAATTTGTCAGAGCTGCTCAGCAAGGTGCACTGCATGTACGCACATTTCAGAAAGTCCACCACAGATGCTACCACCCTCAGGACACTGCAACAGCGCTTCCAGCTGCCAGTTCAACCGACTGCTGTGCGATGTGCCCACATGCTGGAATTCTACGTTGCACATGTTGGCCAGGGTTTACGAGCAGCGGAGAGCCATTGTTGAATATCAGCTGCAACATGCCCGTCGGAGTAGTAATTAGCCTTCGCACTTCTTCACAAAGGTGTGCGCATAGATGTCTGACATCTGTCAGGTGTTAGGAAACTTTGGGGAGTCAACAAAAATGGTGAGTGGCGATGCCGCCATTATCAGCGTAACCATCCCTCTGCTTAGCCTGCTGAAAAGGTTGCTGCTAAGCATTAAGGCCGTTGCTTTGCGGATAGAACAGGAGATGGGGGATGACAATATGTCACTTGATAGCCAGACCACCCTCAGGTCTGCTTCTCAGCGCGTATTGGAGGGGAAGGAGAAGGAGAGGGAAGAGACTGCTGCCCACACTGCAGAGTGTACCCATGCTACTTCCTTCACATCTGTTCAGCGTGTATGGGCTGAAGAGGAGGAGACTGACATCCTTCTAGTGAGGACAGCCCCCCCCAAAAAGCAAAAAAACTGAGTCAAAATGCTTTTTTTGTACATTTTGCTTTGTCAAAAAACATAAAGTGATCAAAAAAGCCATATATCCCCGAAAATGTTACCAATGAAAACTACAGCTCATCACACAAAAGGCAAGCCCTCAGAAAGCTCCATTGGTGGAAATTTTAAAAAATTATGCAACTTTAATTCTTTTTCTCTCTGTCCTCCAAAAAAAGTTAATAAAAGTTGTGCAATACATTTCATGAACCAAAAGAGTGGTACCAATAAAATCTACAGCTCGCCAGGCACAAAACAAGCTTTTGAAAAGTTGAGATAACCCCCCCCCCCCCTCCCAAAAAAAATAAATAAATTGTTGTGTCCTAAAATTCTAAATAGGTTGTTTCACTAAGGGGTCAGTGACATTGGCTGCATGTTTGTGGAGTTGCTTGTCTTCAGCAGAATACATTTGAAGTCAATTAGATGCCTTCTGTTTTTGCAAAAAAATCCCTACTTTGCAGCCTTTTTTCCAAACCTGCCTAAAACTTTTGCACCGACAGCAGGGTTTCAGTAAAAAAGCTATGCGCTCGCGAAGATAGCAACAAGTCAAGCGGAGTTTAAACAATCTCCGTCCTGTGAGGGACGGAAAAAGAAAATGAAATAGAATAGAAAGGCACTTACTCAAAAGGAGGGGGGTGTATAAAACAAGAAGCCCCCTCCTCTAAGTGCTGACTCCTCTGGGTCCTCTTTATACATAGGCTTGAGAAAGGTGCATGCTGCACCGAAACGCGTTGCCTCCTTGTAAATTTGCTTTTAAACAAATAAAACCGAAGAAACCAACTTGCTTCCTGCCAATTCCATCGGCGACTAAGAGGACCCAGAGAGCAAGACCCAGCAAGACTGACATAGTTTTTTTGTATAAATAAAATATACTTGACTGTATATTTCGGTGATCTGGAAGTCCCTATTTTGGATTGCAAAAAGCCCCAAAAAAAGAGCGCAGGAGGATTTTTTTCTTGTCTTCTACAGATTGTATTTTCCCCATTGCAAGGTGTTATCACCTACTGGGGTTTTTTCCTACTGCTGCATCTCCTTTAAGGATCATTGGGGATCTTTTTTGCAAGAAGAAACATCTTTATTCCTACAGGCTAACGGGGATCATCGGTGCAAGCGGGTTCTTTGCGTCCACGAAGAATCCCGCTGTGCACCAGGTGAGTAAAAATCCCCTTTATTTCGGTTCATTTGTGTGGTGGCGCGGATCTATATTTGTGACTAAGAAGGTATGTGAGCACCAACGAATAGTACAGTGGAGCAGCTCACTAAGAAAATGAATTAGAAGGCAACCAGACATGTCTAAAACAACAGTTCAGTGAACCCTACCGTGTAAGGTATGGTCACTGCACCTATGAGTACAAAGTGCATTGGAAGAAAAGGCTTCAAATTGCATGGCAATATTGGAATTGGACCACTGCTGATTGACAAAGGGTGGCATTCTCCAAAGAGTCATCGAATGGATGGATGCCAATCTGTTGCAACAGCGTTAAGGTCTGGGGAATGTGTTTGTGGTGTTCTCTGGCTTACTCATCCATGTGGAAGGCTCTCTGAACCGAATTGATTCTGAAATCATCTGGGTAGATCAGGTACACCCCCACAAGCTGTTTGTCTTCCCCAGGGCAGATGGGGAAGACAATGTGACACTTCACACGGCTAGAAATGTCTGACAGGGGTTGGAAGAGCACAACTAAGACTTCTAAGTATTTCCCTGGCCCCCTAATTCCCCAAACTTGAACCCAATTGATCATCTGTAGGACTATCTCAATCAACATGTTCACTCAATGGACCCCCATCCACCCTCCAGCAACTGTGGGATGCAGTCAGCATGGCTCCAGATACCTGAAACCACCTACCAGCACCTTATTGAGTCACTCTTAGCCCATCTAACTGCTGTCCATGTGACACATGGCAGTTATGTAGTGTCTCAGAGTAGAGTAGGGATCCCACAACTCTTTCTTGTCTCCTACCCTGATTTTTACTCCTCTTTCCATAGAATAGCCCGGCAATGTTTGGTGCCAAGAAAAGACTGCCAGTAGTGTGAGAAAAGTAAAGGGGGGGAAATCCCCTACAGCGGAGCTTGGAGAGAGTGGCGTTGGAAACCGCCCAGAGGCGGAGTCAAGAGTGGGTGCCTCAGTGTCTACGCTGGAGGTTCGAGAGCTGAGATTAAGAGAATCACAGAGGAAGAGGGAACTAATTTATAAAACGCCCAAATCACAGAAGATCCCTTTAAAACTATAATATTTTATTCCTGTTTCATTAAAAAACACACATTGGGCTCAAGACACTCATCAACTGATGAAGAGATAAGACAAAGACAAAACAACAATGAAGAACAGAACACACGTGCTAATAGAGATCACGGTGTTACCACACAAAGGAAATTTAAATGTAGACTCAGTTTATACGTCTCAGATATGGCTACGCAATTCTCGTGCCATAGGAACTTCCCATTAGAGGGACAATATAGACATGGAGGGATAGGACGTCGCCAATCTCCCTGATTGTATCTCCCATATACCTGAGATATTATAGTGTGATATGTTAGAATCACCCCTCAGTATAGGATATTGTCCCAGTTTAGTACTTTCATTCATTGGTTTGCTTGATAGACTTGACCAAACATCTTCTAATATTCATATGTATTAAGCCTAAGAAAACAAAAAATTCTAGACCTTAGTGAGTTGATGTAATCACTGACTGAATCGAGATATTTAATGATTGATTCAAAATGGATGGTTCTGCTTCTATTTGTTTAGATTAACTTATTCTGGTTCAATGCATTTCAGTCGGACCCACGACTTTTCAAGAACCAGGTGGTCAATTGTTTAGAATACATATGTCCATTAGTTTGGAAAGTTGACAAATATATGAATCAAAGTAGATATATCTCGGTAGTTGGTTATTTATGCAGGAGAATAATTGTTAATATATCTTGATTGTTAGTAGATGCGAAAGAATGTTGTTTTTTTTTTGGGGGGGGGGGGCTCAGGATAGATTTTGTAGGAGTCCCTAATAATTCTAATGTCAGCTCTCCTAATTGTCAGGTGTCAATTTGATATTTATACACCGCCTCTTAGCAGCTACCATTGGTCTATCCGATTTGATGATATCGGTGACGTAGAGATGGGTTATTATTCTATAGCACCATTCTCCTGTTATATAGACCAGTGTCTCAGCGCTTAGAGAAAAAGATAAAGATTAGGGAATCAATACCCCTCAAGTTGAATCTAGATCTGCAAGGAGGTAAGCAGATTTGCTAATTTAACTCACTAAACCTTCGGTCAAATATTTTTGACCCAGTTTACTGACTATCTAGAATCAGCAAACATCGGAGGAAACAATACCCCTAAACTTGAGTCTAGATCTGCAGAAGAGTCAGCAGACTTGCCAGTGTAGCTAACTGAACCCTTGGTCAAATAGTCTTGACTCAGTTAACTAACTGTCTATAATAAATAAAAGCGCTGAATGGAGAGCATTTTTCTTTTAGGCTAAATTATATAGAGGTTGGTGTAGCCTCCTGTCCTGATGGTGGGTAGGTGGCCATCTTGTGACACATGGCAGTTATGTAGTGTCTCAGAATAGAGTAGGGATCCCTCTTTCTTGTCTCCTACCCCGATTTTTACTCCTCTTTCCATAGAAAAGCCCGGCAATGTTTAGTGCCAAGAAAAGACTGCCAGTAGTGTGAGAAAAGTAAAGGGGGGGAGGGGGGGGGGAATCCCCTACAGCGGAGCTTGGAGAGAGTGGTGTTGGAAACCGCCCAGAGGTGGAGTCAAGAGTGGGTGCCTCAGTGTCTACGCTGGAGGTTCGAGAGTTGAGATTAAGCAAGCAGGATGTGAAAAGTGCTGCAGAAATAGAACCTTTAAATCTAAAGATGGTGTTACAGGGTGTTCCCACTAGTTATCCACCACAGAAGCCCCAGTGGTATTTTGGAGATGAACGTGAAGTATGGGAGTTGTTGTCCTTTATTGAACCCATGCCAGTGGCTGACACTACTGGTCGGAGCAGAGACAAGCCCTTGCACCGACTAGTTTTTAAGCAACCTTGGGGACCCTGACAGTTCTTGGTCGAGAGGAGGGTGTTGTCCTCTTGCATGGAACTATCTCCGGTTTCTCCAGCAGAGCCTGTCTGTTCTTCAGATCCCAATGCAGAGACTGAGGAGGAGTTTGCTGAGGTGGTTACCCATGCTCTGGTGGATTCCGAGGTTTCTCCACATGACCCTAGGAGTAAAATACATTTTCCATTTGTTACCCCTACTGGGACGGTGATGTCTCATTATCCCTCTTGGATCTTAATACTTCAGGACAACTTGAAGGTCCGCCGTTCATCATGGATTATCCAGACATTAATTTTTCTTTTGTATTCAAAGATCCCTACAAGGAAGAGGGTGGAGAAAAGCGGGAGCCACCATATGTCACTGTTCCAGTAATGCAGCCACAGCGGAACCCTAACTGGTGGGCGAGAATAATGATTTATGGTGGCAGTCGGAAGAAATATGAATGGTTGGTGTCATGGATGGCTGGAGAGGAAGAAGTAAGCTCTGGAAAAGAGAAGAAAGTTTGTGGGCTTATGTGTCCAAGCCCATCACTGTGTTCCTCGCTAGGAATCCATGAGGGTCAAATGAGACACCTGCAGGGTTTTCTACAGAATCAAAGAGTGAGGAACTGATAGTCCTGAGGGAATATCACTAGAGATGAGCGAGCACACTCGTCTGAGCTTGATGCTTGAGTATTAGGGTACTCGAGAAGCTCGTTACTTTAGACGAACACAACGCGGTACTCGAGTCAATTTCATTTCCCTTCCCCGCGTGTTTAGCGCTATTTATTAGCCAATAAACATGTGGGGAAGGCATTACCACTTCCTGCTGTGACATGCCAGCCTTGTGCACGTCTACAGCAGTGAGTGGCTGGGCCGATCAGGTGACTGCTGAGTACTTAAGCTGGTGCCGCCCGCAGCTCACCTCAGGCGCATGCTGGCAGAGGTTAGGGAAAGTGCTGCTGCTGATATACGGACAGTGTTAGAGTAGGATCCTCTCTTCAAGAACCCCAACGGTCCTTCTGAGGGCTACTCCTCATTGTGTGCATTACGGTTGTGGCTGGCTGGGAGCAGTAGTGCAGCATTTTTTTAAGCATCTAGGCCTGTGCAGAGAATTTCAGCTATACCATTCTCTGTGTGCAGTGCATTAGGCAGAGTTCTCATCGCTAAACAGTACGCTATTTTTTCCTGGCCCACTGCAGAGCATTTCAGCTGTACCATTCTCGGTGTGCAGTGCATTAGGCAGAGTTCTCATCGCTAAACAGTATGCTATTTTTTCCTGCGCCACTGCAGAGCATTTCAGCTATATACCATTCTCATTGTGCAGTGCATTAGGCAGAGTTCTCATCGCTAAACAGTACGCTAATTTTTCCTGGGCCACTGCAGAGCATTTCACAGATACCATTCTCTGTGTTGGGCGAAGTAGCCGCAGTTATCAGCAACGGTCCTTCTTAGGGTTACGCCTTATTGTGTGCATTACTATTGTGGCTGGCTGAGAGCAGTAGTGCACCTTTTTTTTAAAGCATCTAGGCCTGTGCAGAGCATTTCAGCTATACCATTCTCTGTGTGCAGTGCATTAGGCAGAGGTCTCATTGCTAAACAGTATGCTAATATTTCCTGGGTCACTGCAGAGCATTTCAGCTATATTACTCTCTGTGTACAGTGCATTAGACGGAGTTCTCATTGTTAAATAGTAGGTTAATATTTCCTGGGCCACTGCAGAGCATTTCAGCTATACCATTCTCTGTGTGCAGTGCATTAGGCAGAGTTCTCATCGCTAAACAGTACGCTAATTTTTCCTGGGCCACTGCAGAGCTTTTCAGCTATTCCACTCTCTGTTTGCAGTGCATTAGGCAGAGTTCTCATCGCTAAACAGTACGCTAATTTTTCCTGGGCCACTGCAAAGCATTTCACAGATACCATTCTCAGTGTGCAGTGCATTAGGCAGAGTTCTCATCGCTAAACATTATACTAATGTTTCCTGGACCACTGCAGAGCATTTCACAGATACCATTCTCTGTGTTGGGTGAAGTAGCCGCAGTTATCAGCACTATCCACTGGCTTTATAGTTTTCTGCACCTGTGCAGAGCTTCTCACAATACCCTTTCCTTGGGGGGGTTGAGGTAGCCGCAGTTATCAGCACTATCCACTGGCTTTGCAGTTTTCTGCCCCTGGGCAGAGCATCTCACAATACCCTTTCCTTGGGGGGGGGGGAGGTTGAGATAGCCGCAGTTATTAGCACTATCAACTGGCTTTATAATTTTCTGCCATTCCATACAGCCTCTCTTATCTACAAGTCTCTATGAGCAGTAAATGACACCTAGATATCAGCAAAAGACAGCGGGTCAATTTTTTCCAGTCACAGCATAGAGCCTCCGGTATCTACAAGTCTCTGTGTGCAGTGAATTAGAAACAGTTGTCAGCGCTATACAGTGGGGTAATTTATTTGAGCCCTGCTATATCCTTAATCTGACATGATGAGGAGTAGGGGTAAGGGTCAAGGACGTGGACGGGTACGCAGGCGTCAAATTGAGGGTGTGGGCTATGGCTAAGGTCCTGGGCGGGGTGAATATCAGCCGGCTGCTGAGGGATTAGGAGAGTGCCAAGTCTCTAAGCTCTCCAGCTTAATATCACAATTTGCGGGTCCGCGTGGTAGACCTTAATTACAAGCAGAACAGTGCGAGCAGGTCCTGTTGTGGATTGCAGATAACGCGTCCAGCAATGTATCGAACACCCAGTCTTCTACGCAGTCCACTACTCCCGGCCTAGAGACTGCGCCTTTGAATCCTCTCGCTGCTGCTCCTTTTTCCTCCCAGCCTCCTCACTCCATGAAAAGGACAGATTCTGAGAAGGCAGACTCCCAGGAACTGTTCTCGGGTCCCTGCCCTGAGTAGGAAAAATGGTTCCTCTCTCACCTGAGGAGTTTGTCGTGACCGATGCCCAACATTTGGAAAGTTCCCAGAGTTCGGGTGATGAGGCTGGGGACTTCCGGCAACTGTCTCAACTAGAGATGAGCGAGCGTACTCGGATAAGCACTACTCGCTCGAGTAATTGGCTTTATCTGAGTATCGCTGTGCTCGGGTCTAAAGATTCGGGTGCCGCTGCGGCTGACAGGTGAGTCGCAGCGGGGAGCAGGGGAGAGTGGGCGGGAGAGAAGGAGAGAAAGATCTTACCTCCGTTCCTCCCCGCTCTCCCCTGCAGCTCCCCGCTCCGTGCCGGCACCCGAATCTGTAGACCCGAGCACAGCGATACTCGGATAAAGCCAATTACTCAAGCGAGTAGTGCTTATCCGAGTACGCTCGCTCATCTCTAGTCTCAACAGCTTTTTGTGGATGAGGATGATGGGACTCAGTTGTCTCTTAGTGAGGTTGTAAGGGCAGGAAGTCCAAGGGAGGAGTGCACAGAGGATTCAGAGGAAGAGCTGTTAGACGACGAGGTCACTGACCCCACCTGGCTTGCTAAGCCTACTGAAGACAGGGCTTCAGAGGGGGAAGCAAATGCAGCAGCAGGACAGGTTGGAAGAGGCAGTGGGGTGGCCAGGGGGAGAGGCAGGGCCAGTGCAAAGAATCCCCCAACTGTTTCCCACAGCACCCCCTCGCGGCAAGCCTCCATGCAGAGGGCTAGGTATTCAAAGGTGTGGATGTATTTTAGTCAGAGTGCGGATGACCGATGAACAGTGGCGTGTAACCTGTGCTGCACCAAGATCAGCCGGGGAGCCACCACTACCAGCCTCACCACCACCAGCACGTGCAGGCATATGGTGGCCAAGCAACCCACAAGGTGGGATGAAGGCCATTTACCGCCTCCGGGTCACACTACTACCTCTTCCCCTGTGCCACAACCTGCCAAACAGATCCAATCCCCCTCCCAGGATGCAGGCACGAGCGCCTACAGGTCTGCACCCACACCCTCAGCTCTACGGTCCTCCACTCCATCCAGCAATGTCTCTCAGCGCAGTGCTCAGCTGTCACTAACACAAGCAAAAGTAGAAATACGCCGTTACCCACCTGCATGTACAAGCTTTAAACATGCAATGCCAAATTAATCAGCCTGGAGATGCTGCCGTACAGGGTTGTGGAAATGGAGGCTTTCAAAAACATGATGGCGGCGGCAGTCCCACGTTATTCGGTTCCCAGTCGCCACTATTTTTCCCAGCGCGCCGTCCCCGCCCTACACCAGCACGTCTCCTGCAACATAAACCGTGCCCTCTCCAATGCGGTTACTGGGAAGGTCCACTTAACCACGGACACGTGGACAAGTACTGGTGGGCAGGGCCACTATATCTCCCTGACGGCAGATTGGGTGAGCTTGTGGAGGCTGGGACCGAGTCAGAGCCTGGGACCGCTCACGTCCTACCACAGTTATCTGTGACACTGGCGTGGACGAATCAAAAGAAGCGTAACTGAATTAAAGAGACATTCACAGCTGTACTAGCATCCAAGTCTGCTTTATGCCCATGATTGCTGAGGGTGTAGGCAGAGGCCGAGGTACTAGGGGGAGGGGGGGCAACTGCGTTTGACGGGTCCACCTATACACTTGCTACAGAAAGGTTTAAGGGGTTCACCTATACTCTTGCTACAGAAATGTTTCAGGGGTTCGCCTATGCTGAGGTGCACAAGGATTTCCCATTGCGGTGTTTTAGCTATCTGGCACAAATACAGTGAATGACTTAGGTAGGGCGCAGAAGGCTTTCCCATTGCGGTGTTCAGCTATCTGACACATACAAAGAATGAATTGGGCACAACTGTGGGCAGAGGCCAAGGTCCTTGGCAGGGTGAAACTCTGCCATGTGTGGGTACTCTGATTTCTTTATATTTAATACTGTCCCTGGGTTGCAGGGGCTGGCCTATGCTGTGGGTGCACAAAGGTTTCCCATTGTGGTGTTTTAGCTATCTGGCACAAATACACTGAATGCTTTGCCATTGCGTTGCTCAGCTATCTGACACATACAGAGTTGGTCGGCATGTGTTATCTCTTATGCTACAAATTACCACAGTTATCTGAAATATTGGATTGGAGTGTTTACAGGAAGCGTAACCGAATTCATGAGACTTTCACAGGGTCACTGCATACCTGTGGTGGCTACTTTTGCTACACCTCCTGCTTCAAATCAATCTTTGGTGTTAGTATGCGCTGCTGCATTGTGGAGATGTGTAGAAGTGCAGGCACCTGAGTCCTCTTTATGCCCACGGGATTGGAATTATGATCGTACGTCAATTTATCATCAATTCTTATCAGCATTGTGGGCTATCGTCCACACTTTTAAAGAGGGTCACTGCCTGGCCCTGCCAACCCTCTGCAGGATGTGTCTCTGGTTTCTCCTCATCGCAGACGCACTTATAATTAGACATGAGGGTGGTGTGGCTATCAAGCGAGCGTGTGGCATGAGGGCAGCTGAAGGCTGCGCAGGGAAAATTTTGAGTGCGCTGTGGACGCAGGGTCGTGCGGGGGGTTGGACAGCAATGTCAGCATGTAACCCAGGAGAAGAGGCAGCGGTGATTGGCCTTGGTTGCACCTAGTGTGGTGCTTAGCTAAGATGTGCCAGCATGCATGCCTTGCTGCTTATGGTCTGTCCCAAGTAAATTGTTAAGGGGGTGACCACCCGGCTATTGCCCCCAATTTGGCTTAAAGGAGATGTCCCGAGGCAGCAAGTGGGTCTATACACTTCTGTATGGCCATAATAATGCACTTTGTAATGTACATTGTGCATTAATTATGAGCCATACAGAAGTTATAAAAAGTTTTATACTTACCTGCTCCGTTGCTAGCGTCCTCGTCTCCATGGAGCCGACTAATTTTTGGCCTCCGATGGCCAAATTAGCCGCGCTTGCGCAGTCCGGGTCTTCAGCTTTCTTCTATGGAGCAGCTCGTGCCAGAGAGCGGCTCCGTGTAGCTCCGCCCCGTCACGTGCCGATTCCAGCCAATCAGGAGGCTGGAATCGGCAGTGGACCGCACAGAAGAGCTGCGGTCCACGAAGGTAGAAGATCCCGGCGGCCATCTTCAGCGGTAAGTATTGAAGTCACCGGACCGCCGGGATTCAGGTAAGCGCTGTGCGGGTGGTTTTTTTAACCCCTGCATCGGGGTTGTCTCGCGCCGAACGGGGGGGGGGTTTAAAAAAAAAAAAACCCGTTTCGGCGCGGGACATCTCCTTTAATAGTTGGACCTGGGAACCTCAGATGCACCCATGCATGCTACCCCTGCTGTTCCCTATCCGTTTCTGTGGTGTTTCCATGACTTTCTGATGTTTTCAGGTGTTTCATAAAACCTCCCGAATTGAAAAATGCTCGAGTCTCCCATTGACTTCAATGGGGTTTGTTACTCGAAACGAGCTCTTGAGCATTACGAAAAGTTTGACTCGAGTAACGAGCACCTGAGCATTTTGGTACTCGCTCATCTCTAAACATCACCAAAGGAAAGACTGTTAACCCCTTAGTGACCAAGCCTGTTTGCGCCTTAATGACCAGGCCAAATTTTGCAAATCTGACATGTGTCACTTAAACATGGAAAAACACCAGAAAGGTTTTGCATATCCAAGCGATTCTGACATTGTTTTTTCGCCACATGTTGTACTTCATTTTGGCATTCCCTAAATATTAGATAAAAGTAATAATATAAACTGTGTTTTATGTCCGAAGACAGGGGTAATTACGGAGGCTGGTTGGGATGGGCACATGGGGCAAGAAAACCGTGTATCCCCCCTCCTCTCATGCTTTTTGGGGGGTATTTCGTAACCTCAGCGGCAGGGATGGGGTGTAAAAAGTGGCGCTCTGTGAGTCTCCGTAAGCTTGATGAGGTGCGGTGGTCTCACACAGAAGGCGCTCAACAAGCTGCTCCTGGAACTGCATGAAGGCAAGCATTCCCGGGGCTTCGTGTAAATTACGGATTACAGGTAGCGGTCTGAATAACGCCGGGCTCACACGGCCGTAGGTGGAATCCTCTTGTGGAGGCCCGCAGCGGATTCCAGCTGTGAGCCCGGCTGTGACCCTGCGTACGGCCACGTAATGTACTGCGCATAACTGCCTACTCACACAGGCGGTCATGCGCACTACACCATTTTTTGTTTATATTTCCTACGCTGTCGCTTAGAGATGACCCGGGTACCTGCAGCCCATTCACAATGTGTTTACACATGGGCTGTGGGTATATCCGCGGTCATAGAGCACAATGGGCTCTAGGTCGCGGATATCCGCGGTAAAATATAACATGCTGTGTTCTGTTTTCTGCGAGTGGACTACGCAATTTCGACCCGCTAATTGGGGGGAATTGTGTAATCCAATGCATGCGATTGATCCGTGGATTACCGCTGATCAAGCGCATGCAGAACCCGTAATTCCTCTCCGGTCATGCATGACCGGCCTAATGTTAGATTGCTACTTTATCACGTGACCGGGGACCGCTCAACGAGGCCGCCGGTCACTGCTCCAAGCGCTCAGCGACCGTTGGTCGCTGGGAGCAAGGAGATTTAAAATTTCCTGGGCTCCCCGGCTTCTGCGAATGTGTCCGACATTTTGCCGGCGGGCGGATGCGCAGCAGCCGGAAGGGTCAATGGAGGATAATCGCATCTGGATTTAATTGCGGAAGCCTCCGAGAAGATGTTTCATTTCCTCTCACCGATCGCATCGGTGAGGGGAGATGAAACTTCCACTTTTTAAAGAACTTTTACGTGATCGCCATTATGCATTGGATAACGGCGATCACGTGACCAGTAACCGCATACCACGGCTCCCTGTGACATCTCCAGGCTCTTGGCTACCTTTGGTAGCCAGCAGCAGGGAGATTTTAAATTTCTTGGGCAATCTTTCACTTTTGCGCATGCGTCCGCCATTATGCTGACGGGCAGATGCGCCGAAGCTGGGGTAAGGTCCACGGATCAACATCCCACCAGGAAACAAACCCGGGACCTTGGGTACGTAATTTCATCCCCCCTTGCGGATACGATCCGTAAGGGGAGATGAAACTTTAACTTTTTTTAACTTTTAACTTTTTTTTTTTTTTTTTACTTTTTAACTTTATATGATCACCGTTATCAGATGAATAACGGTGATCATATGACTGGAAACTGCATACAGCGGTCCCCAGTCATATCTCCCTGCACTCGGCTATCTGTGACAGCCGGGTGCAGGGAGACTTTGAATTTGCCTTCTGCGCATGCGCGCCACATCGGCACATCGCAGAAGCCAGCGGATGGTCCCGACACCGGCCGGAGGACACGGAGGAAGCGGGGTGAGTATTTTCACCTTCCCTCATGGATCCGATCCATGAGGGGAGGTGAAGCTTTTCTTTTTTTTACTTTTTTCTCAACTTTTCCGCGATCGCCGTTATCCATTGTATAACGGACCCGGACCCTGAGGACCAGGAGAGCGGGGAGCAGCGTGCCGGACCTCGGTAAGTAATTTTAGCTGCTCCGATGGATCCGAACCATCAGGGCAGCTGAATCTTTAACTTTTTTCAAACTTTTATTTACTTTTTTGGCGCCAATTGCAATGCCGGGGGGGGGGGGGGGGGCAGCCCGGGATGACAGCTCCATGCTGTCGGCTACCTGCGGATACCGACAGCATGGAGCTGTCACGTCCAGAGCCCGAGGGGCTTTATTCTCTGCAGGAGACATGTTTTTACATCCTCAGAGAATAAAGTCCACTTCGGGAGGACGTAAAAACACTATGGGCTGGTCGTTAAGGGGTTAACAAACAGACTGTGTATTGTGGACTCCCTGAGAAAGGTAGAGACCTGAATTGATGAACTAAATTAATTTTATGTATGTTATAGATTTCTAGAGTATAAGTCAATTTTTTTCCCCTTGTCTTTTTCCATCTGGATCTGGATGTGGAGACCTTTGTGGATTACTTTGAACTGTTGTTCCTTATCTCTAAATAAAAGACTTTAAATAGACTTTTATACCACGACTTGATGTTCGACTCTAGACCTGGTTTGGTATCCTGAGTCAAAGGACTAAGTCAAGAGTATTGTACTGGTCGAATTGCACTGTTCCTACATTTTCTTTCATGATTCCCAGTGCTTGGTATAGGCAAATACAATGAGTACTGTTATAATTGGCTGATGTCATAATGTTTAAAGTAGATTCATGTAAAAAAAAAAGGAATGCTTTGAGGTGCAAAGTGCAGGAACTGGGATGGTGGAATGTTAGAATGTTCAAAAGAAGATAATGTCTTAAGGAAAGGAGAGCAAGGGGGAGTCCCTATGAACCCTATGGGAAGGTGCCATTGGTTTAATTTCCAGTGTCTGCTTGTGCAATGCCAATAAGGTTTAATCCTGCATGCACATCCCCATTTCTGATTGAAGGTGTAGAACATTCAGTCTGTAATAGCACTGGTAGAGTGTTGAAAGTATTCCGATCTTAAGGGTAACTAACAGGGCTGATGCTCTTTGTTTCAGTCTCGGCTGGAGGTGAGTGGGATTAGTTTTCCGTCTTCCAGATCGAGTTGGGGGAAGTGAGGATTATCCCCCTTCTATTCATCTTCATGTTACGTAGTCGGATGCCCTTTTCAATCTAACGGGCAGCAACAGTGTTTCTCTTTTCGTCTCAGGCTTTGGGGAGAAAAATTACGTAAGGCCCCCTAACGTATGCTGATGTATACTGGGTTCTGCCCGGCTCAGCAGTGTTTAGAAAGGTACTGGACAGTCCTCAATTTTATACATGCTGTGTTACATCCATGCGGCGCACTAAGGCACCACACCTCATTACGGACGCCAGATTGTGTCCTAATCAAACTGCAGCAACTCACACAATGTAGCTTAGACCAATTGCATCTCTCCAGGCTATGATGAAAGGACACCTGTCCCTTACTAATCAGGGAAAGTGGGGAACCCCGGACTAAAAGCGAGGTGATTGTCTTGATAAGGACAGCCCCACTGTCTTCATCTGGCACCTGGCTATCTCTATTTAGGAACTTGGAGAGATGCACAAAACACAGGACACAACACTGTTCACACACACTGAACACAGAACACAACACTGTTGACACACACTGAACACAGAACATGACTGCACATTAAGCACATGTCTGGCCACTTGACACAAGTCGCTGTTCACAGCAACATACAGAGTAAGGCAAATCACATAGAACAGGACTGCACATAGAGGACATGGCTGGCCACCTGTACAGACATACAAAACATGTCGCTGTTCACACCAATATGCAGGTTGTGCATACAACATAGAATGGGAACCCCACACCCCACCCTACCCTCACATGCATAAAGATGAAAAAACATAGCTAGTCCAAGTGTCGCCTGACACACACATATGACATCAGACGTCAGGAGGCCGCAACTGCCAAGGGATAGGGAGAAACCTGCAGGCGCATGCACCCCAGAAACCACAAGGAGGGAAGGGACAGCAGGTGTCCAGACCGTCTTCAGGGAAGGAAAAAGAGACACTACAGACAAGCATGCAAATACCAGCTCTGAGTGGAATAAACACAGAGATAAACAGTGATACATAAAATGACCAGCAATCTCTCACAAGCCTTGCTGGTATTTATCTACCACAGACGTGGGGGATTAGCTGATGTAGAATACCACACCCAGCCAGCTCAATTAACCGCTACCTGTGAAGGTGTGCACAAGGAAACCTGTAGAACCACAGGTCCCAGGGGCACAACCTTATCACGCTTTAATTAATTTAAAGCTGTCAGTGGACATGAGATTCCGGAAAATATGGGTTGTTTGCTCTGCTGTAACCAAAGGAGGAGGAGAGGTATGGTTTTGCCATGTCCCCAACAGTCTGGGTTAGTGATTTTTAATTTCTCCAACTGCCCTCTATTGTAGTTGGTAAATGCCCTCTTTATTGGGGAGTTGGGAGTTTGATTAATGACTTAGTACACTGAGGAACTCCTACCTCTGACTTATCCTCTGATTTTTGGAGGGCGCTGAGGTTGGCTTTCTTTAAGTAGGGGGAAACTGTAGGGTCCCAGAGTACAGTAGTGTTGTATGTTTCTTATGTGTTGTATGTGTTTAGTGTTCATGTCCTCAACCTTGATGTGTCGGTGTTCCTGTCACCCTAACCTGTTAGTAGTTAGAGGAATAAAGAGTAGGCAAGTTAGGGGCGGGGGAGAGAGAAGATGAGATGTAGTCAGGAAGGGAGGACATGTGTAGAAGGTTCAGGCCCTGATGCCGTCACAGTCTGAGGGAAAGCCAAAAGAAACCCATCTTAACTATGGAATGGGGTTGAGATTCCTTCATGAATCAAGGGCCTTTAGAATCTCAGAAGGGAAATCAGCGGAATATGTTACCCCCTCCCCTGCTTATCCACAGAAGGGTCTGATGAGTCCGGCTTCACGTTTTCTGGTTGGAGTACAAGTCATGCATTAGTGAGGGTAGGGAGTGCTTGTTAGGTTCAAGATGGGAGGACCCAGGAACAGAGAGTCTGTCCATTTATTTTCCTGCCATGCTGACAGCACTCCTTCAGTCAATCCACTGTCAGATAAATGAGACTGATGGCAAGTGTGTTTATGGGACATAGAAAATGGTTGGTGACTGTCATGGAAAAGATGGTTCAGATCTGTTGCTACCTAAGGCTGTTGCTGCATGTACAGAGGAATACCTCTATTATCAATTTTAAGTAAACTATGTGCCTCAAGTTTCATCAACGATTGAAATATTGACTCTTTATTCGATTCGTCTGTTTTATAACTCTAAGGGTCACTGGTGTCACGTGAACATTTTAACTTAGACAGTTATCATTCTTTCTATTATTCTACCACTGTGAACTACTGGGCGGGGCCATGCCCGGGTGCTCTAGAGAGGGACAGTAGAGCTGCCGTTGACAAAGCATCTTTATCCCCGCTGTCTCTTCCCACAGGCCTGCGCTCAGCTGCCACAGTTACTCTGGATTTTAGCTGATGGCCATAATAATATAGCTTGACACTCCATATGTGTGTATATATATATATATATATATATATATATATATATATATATATATATATGAGATAGATTTCAGCTTTGTCTATTCTCTCATGTATATCCAGATACTTCCTCCCCATACATTGTTGGAGCTTGTACAGTGTGAGACCATGATCCCTTTTCATGCGGTTTGTGGAGAAGACGTCGCTTGTTTTATTGAAGTAAATAACCTGGACCGCATCCAAATCAGGAATAAGAAACAAGTAAGATTTTAGCTTTATGACGGCTCCAGTGATTCATAAGAAATTGATCTCTTGAACTAAGAAATTGAAAAACTTGAGATTTGAGAATGGGAGTATTACACAGACAGCTGGGTCCACCATATTGCGCCGTGTTGTACATTGAGTTATTTCTGTAAGGTTCAGCAGTCACAGATTTAGTTTATCAAGGATTCGGGAATCAAAAAACAAATGTTGTGTAACAGATATGCGGCCATATACAGCTACACTGCATGCAATATTTACCGGCGCGCTTGAGCTACGGAGTAGAAACCATCAAACAAGAACTGCTTGTGCATATCCTATACTGCGGACTAGGAAGAAGAGGAAATTATTACCTGTGATGACCGATTATTGGAATATTCAGGTGCGGAGTGACAAACCCAATATTACTGGAAAAAATTACGAATCAAAGACTACTTGATTTAAACTAAAGCCAATGGGAGTAAAATGAGGAGTTTGCTCAGTGGTTTGTACTGTTGTCTTGCAGCGCTGGAGTCTAGGTTCAAATCGGTCCAAGGACAATATCTGGATGGTGTTTTTCTATTCTCTTTGTGTGTATTGTTTTGCTACTTCGGTAGAAGCAAGATCAAGTGTGGTGGCTCAATGGTTACAACTAGAGATGAGCGAGCACCAAAATGCTCGGGTGCTCGTTACTCGAGATGAACTTTTCGCGATGCTCGAGGGTTCGTTTCGAATAATGAACCCCATTGAAGTCAATGGGCGACCCGAGCATTTTTGTATATCGCCGATGCTCGCTAAGGTTTTCATTTGTGAAAATCTGGGCAATTCAAGAAAGTGATGGGAACGACACAGCAACGGATAGGGCAGGCGAGGGGCTACATGTTGGGCTGCATCTCAAGTTCACAGGTCCCACTATTAAGCCACAATAGCGGCAAGAGTGGCCCCCCCCAAAACTTTTACATCTGAAAAGCCCTCATTAGCAATGCATACCTTAGCTAAGCACCACACTACCCCCAACAAAGCACAATCACTGCATGCATGACACTCCGCTGCCACTTCTCCTGTGTTACATGCTGCCCAAACCCCCCCCCCCACGATCCAGTGTCCACAGCGCACACCAAACTGTCCCTGCCCAGCCTTCAGCTGCCCTCATGCCACGCCACCCTCATGTCTATTTATAAGTGCGTCTGCCAGAGGAAAAGCAGGCACACACTGCAGAGGGTTGGCACGGCTAGGCAGTGACCCTCTTTAAAAGGGGCGGGGCGATAGTCCACAATGCTGTACAGAAGCAATGAGAAATGCAATCCTGTGCCACCTCCATCTGGAGCTGCACACGTGGGCATAGCAATGGGGAACCTATGTGCCACACACTATTCATTCTGTCAAGGTGTCTGCATGCACCAGTCAGACCGTGGTTTTTTATAAATAGTCACAGGCAGGTACAACTCCGCAATGGGAATTCCGTGTGCACCCACAGCATGGGTGGCTCCCTGGAACCCACCGGCTGTAGATTAATATATCCCATTGCATTGCCCATCACAGCTGAGGTAAGAATGTCATGTTTAATGCAGGTGGTCTTCGGCCCACACTGCATGCCCCAGTCAGACAGGGGTTCTTTAGAAGTGGACAGATGCATTTACAACTCCCTGTGGACCCACAGCATGGGTGGGTGCCAGGAAGCCACCGGCGGTACATTAATATATCCCATTGCATTGCCCATCACAGCTGATGTAAGAATGTCACGTTTAATGCAGGTGGGCTTCGGCCCACACTGCATGCCCCAGTCAGACCGGGGTTCTTTAGAAGTAGACACATGCAGTTACAACTCCCTGTGGACCCACAGCATGGGTGGCCCCCTGGAACCCACCGGCGGTACATAAATATATCCCATTGCAGTCCCCAACACAGCTGATGTAACATCAGCTTTAATGCAGGTGGGCAAAAAATTAATTGGATTACACTGTAGGCGATGGCCCACAAAAATTGGTGTACCAACAGTACTAATGTACCTGAGAAAAATTGCCCATGCCCAACCGAGAGGACAGGTGAAACCCATTAATCGCTTTGGTTAATGTGGCTTAATTGGTAACTAGGCCTGGAGGCAGCCCAGTAAAAATAAAAATTGGTTGAGGTGAACGTTTCAACGCTTTAATGAGCATTGAAACGTATAAAAATTGTTTACAAAAATTATATGACTGAGCCTTGTGGACCTAAGAAAAATTGCCCGTTCGGCGTGATTATGTGAGGTTTCAGGAGGAGGAGCAGGAGGAGGAGGAGGAATATTATACACAGATAGATGAAGCAAAAAGGTCCCTGTTTTTGATGGGGATAGAGAACGATGCTTCCATCCGCGGGTGCAGCCTACGTATTGCTTAGGTTTCGCTGCTGTCCGCTGGTGGAGAAGAGAACTCTGGGGAAATCCAGGCTTTGTTCATCTTGATGAGTGTTAGCCTGTCGGCACTGTCGGTTGACAGGCGGGTACGCTTATCTGTGATGATTCCCCCAGCCGCACTAAACACCCTCTCTGACAAGACGCTAGCCGCAGGACAAGCAAGCACCTCCAGGGCATACAGCGCGAGTTCAGGCCACGTGTCCAGCTTCGACACCCAGTAGTTGTAGGGGGCAGAGGCGTCACGGAGGACGGTCGTGCGATCGGCTACGTACTCCCTGACCATCCTTTTACAGTGCTCCCGCCGACTCAGCCGTGACTGGGGAGCGGTGACACAGTCTTGCTGGGGAGCCATAAAGCTGTCAAGGGCCTTAAAGAGTGTTGCCCTGCCTGTGCTGTACATGCTGCCTGATCTCCGCGCCTCCCCTGCTACCTGGCCCTCGGAACTGTGCCTTCGGCCACTAGCGCTGTCGTATGGGAATTTCACCATCAGTTTGTCCGCCAGGGTCCTGTGGTATAGCAACACTCTCGAACCCCTTTCCTCTTCGGGTATGAGAGTGGAAAGGATCTCCTTATACCGTGGGTCAAGCAGTGTGTACACCCAGTAATCCGTAGTGGCCAGAATGCGTGTAACTCAAGGGTCACGAGAAAGGCATCCTAACATGAAGTCAGCCATGTGTGCCAGGGTACCTGTACGCAACACATGGCTGTCCTCACTAGGAAGATCACTTTCAGGATCCTCCTCCTCCTCCTCCTCAGGCCATACACGCTGAAAGGATGACAGGCAAGCAGCATGTGTACCCTCAGCAGTGGACCAAGCTGTCTCTTGCCCCTCCTCTTCATCCTCCTCATGCTCCTCCTCCCCCTCCTGAACGCGCTGAGATATAGACAGGAGGGTGCTCTGACTATCCAGCGACATACTGTCTTCCCTCGGCTCTTTTTCCGAGCGCAAAGCGTCTGCCTTTATGCTTTGCAGGGAACTTCTCAAGAGGCATAGCAGAGGAATGGTGAAGCTAATGATTGCAGCATCGCCGCTCACCACCTGGGTAGACTCCTCAAACTTTCCAAGGACCTGGCAGATGTCTGCCAATCAGGCCCACTCTTCTGAAAAGAATTGAGGAGGCTGACTCCCACTGCGCCACCCATGTTGGAGTTGGTATTCCACTATAGCTCTACGCTGCTCATAGAGCCTGGCCAACATGTGGAGCGTAGAGTTCCACCGTGTGGGCACGTCGCACAGCAGTCGGTGCACTGGTAGATTAAACCGATGTTGCAGGATACGCAGGGTGGCAGCGTCCGTGTGGGACTTGCGGAAATGTGTGCAGAGCCGGCGCACCTTTCTGAACAGGTCTGACAAGCGTGGGTAGCTTTTCAGAAAGCGCTGAACCACCAAATTAAAGACATGGGCCAGGCATGGCACGTGCGTGAGGCTGCCGAGCTGCAGAGCCGCCACCAGGTTACGGCCGTTGTCACACACGACCATGCCCGGTTGGAGGCTCAGCGGCACAAGCCAGCGGTCGGTCTGCTCTGTCAGACCCTGCAGCAGTTCGTGGGCCATGTGCCTCTTATCTCCTAAGCTGAGTAGTTTCAGCACGGCCTGCTGACGCTTGCCCACCGCTGTGCTGCCGTGCCGCGCAACACCGACTGCTGCCGACGTGCTGCTGCTGACACATCTTGATTGCGAGACAGAGGTTGCGTTGGAGGAGTAGGAGGAGGAGGAGGAGGAGGGTGGTTTAGTGGAGGAAGCATACACCGCCGCAGATACCACCACCGAGCTGGGGCCCGCAATTCTGGGGGTGGTAGGACGTGAGCGGTCCCAGGCTCTGACTCTGTCCCAGCCTCCACTAAATTCACCCAATGTGCCGTCAGGGAGATATAGTGGCCCTGCCCGCCTGTGCTTGTCCACGTGTCCGTTGTTAAGTGGACCTTGGCAGTAACCGCGTTGGTGAGGGCGCGTACAATGTTGCGGGAGATGTGGTCGTGCAGGGCTGGGACGGCACATCGGGAAAAATAGTGGCAACTGGGAACTGAGTAGCGCGGGGCCGCCGCCGCAATCATACTTTTGAAGGACTCCGTTTCCACAACCCTATACGGCAGCATCTCCAGGCTGATAAATTTGGCTACGTGCACGTTTAACGCTTGAGCGTGCGGGTGCGTGGCGGCGTACTTGCGCTTGCGCTAAAACACTTGTGCTAGCGACGGCTGGACGCTGCGCTGACAGACATTGCTGGATGGGGCCGAGGACAGCGGAGGTGAGGGTGTGGGTGCAGGCCAGGAGACGGTAGTGCCTGTGTCCTCAGAGCGGGGTTGGATCTCAGTGGCAGGTTGGGGCACAGGAGGAGAGGCAGCGGTGCAAACCGGAGGCGGTGAACGGCCTTCGTCCCACCTTGTGGGGTGCTTGGCCATCATATGCCTGCGCATGCTGGTGGTGGTGAGGCTGGTGGTGGTGGCTCCCCGGCTGATCTTGGCGCGACAAAGGTTGCACACCACTGTCCGTCGGTCGTCTGCACTCTCAGTGAAAAACTGCCAGACCTTTGAGCACCTCGGCCTCTGCAGGGTGGCATGGCGCGAGGGGGCGCTTTGGGAAACAGTTGGTGGATTATTCGGTCTGGCCCTGCCTCTACCCCTGGACACCACACTGCCTCTTGCAACCTGCCCTGCTGCTGCTCTTGAATCCCCCTCTGAAGACCTGTCCTCAGTAGGCGTAGCAAACCAGGTGGGGTCAGTCACCTCATTGTCCTGCTGCTCTTCCTCCGAATCCTCTGTGCGCTCCTCCCTCGGACTTACTGCCCTTACGACTACCTCACTGATAGACAACTGTGTCTCATCGTCATCGTCCTCCTCACACACTGAAAGGTCTTGAGACAGTTGCCGGAAGTCCCCAGCCTCATCCCCCGGACCCCGGGATCTTTCCAATGGTTGGGCATCAGTCACGATAAACTCCTCTGGTGGGAGAGGAACCACTGCTGCCCAATCTGAGCAGGGGCCCGAGAACAGTTCCTGGGAGTCTGCCCGCTCCTCAGAATGTCTCATTTTCATGGAGTGAGGAGGCTGGGAGGAAGGAGGAGCAGCAGCCAGAGGATTCTGAGTTGCAGCAGTGGACGGCGCAGAACTGTGGGTGGACGATAGATTACTGGAAGCACTTTCTGCCGTCCACGACAGGACTTGCTCACACTGCTCATTTTCTAATAAAGGTCTACCGCGTGGACCCATTAATTGTGCGATGAATGTGGGGACGCCAGAAACGTGCCTCTCTCCTAATCCCGCAGCAGTCGGCTGCGATACACCTGGATCAGGAGCTCGGCCTGTGCCCACACCCTGACTTGGGCCTCCGCGTCCTCGGCCGCGTCCACGTCCTCTAGGCCTACCCCTACCCCTCAGCATGCTGTATTACCAGTAATGCAGAAACAGTACGCTGTAATTAAATGTGCCGCTTATTGGCCTGTGGTTGGAGGCTGACTTCGCTTACGGAACGCCAGGAAATTATTTGGCGCAAGCCTGCTGTAACACTTAGCTGGCTGCCTATGATTTTGTTGTAGAACTACTACACCCAGCACACACAGACCCAGAACACTGAGCACAGTGACAGGCAGGCCAAATAGATTTTTTGCCCAATATTTTTTAGAAAAGGCCCACTGCCTATATTCAATCAATAATATGTCTTCTGTCCCTGCCTAACCACCACTTCTGTCCCTGGAGTATTACTGCAGGGCGCAATGCTCTGCACGGCCGATATACCAAAAAAAAAAAAATGTGCAACACTGCAAAAAGCAGCCTCCACAGTACTGCACACGGTTAGATGTGGCCCTAAGAAGGACCGTTGGGGTTCTTGAAGCCTATAATAACTCCTAATACTCTCCCTATAGCAGCTCCAACACGATAGCACTTTCCCTCAGCTAAGTGAGAACCCATCTGTGGCGAGCCGCGGGAGGGGCCGATTTTTATACTCGGGTGACACCTGATCTCGCCAGCCACTCACTGCAGGGGGGTGGTATAGGGCTTGAACGTCACAGGGGGAAGTTGTAATGCCTTCCCTGTCTTTCAATTGGCCAGAAAAGCGCGCTAACGTCTCAGAGATGAAAGTGAAAGTAACCCGAACATCGCGTGGTACTCGTTACGAGTAACAAGCATCTCGAACACGCTAATACTCGAACGAGTATCAAGCTCGGATAAGTACGTTCGCTCATCTCTAGTTACAACTACAGCCTTGCAGTACTGGAGCTCCAGTTTCCAATCTGTCCAAGGATAATATTTGTGTGGAGTTTTTCAAAGTCTTTGATGAGATTTGAATCTTGAACCCCAGCACTGCAAGGCAACAGTTTTAACCACTGAGCCATCACATTCCTTAAAATACACACCAATTTCTTTACATTTTTGCAAAAAATAGGATCGGGCTAACCCAATCCAACCTTGTGAGAATCGGCTTGATTTTATTAACTGCCAATCCTGATGAGCAACACTAATAATTAATCAGTATCATATAATGTTTCATTTTGTGTCTTAAAGGGGTTTTACCAAGATTGCAAGTAATTCCCTATATGTGTTCGCACAAACACACTAGCACTCCATTCACTTTCAATAGGACTGTGGAGATAGTTGAGTAGCACCTGTTCAGGTATTTCTGTCGGTCCCACTGAAATAAATGAAACATTGGCCACGCATGCTCTGCCAGCGCTTCCTCCAGGCTACTTTCATAAGGGCGACAAAATCACATGATTATACCGTGATACGATAGCGTGAGAAAACGCATGCATGCTTTCCAATGGGTTCCTTTACATTACCGATGTCTTCTCTGATGCTATCTTGTGAGAAAAAAAATCGTGCCATGCTTTATCTGGCCATGATTTGCGATTTTTCTGTAGCTAATGTTTCCCTATGGAGCCTTCTTGTTTATTGCATCGCACAAGCTGCGATTTTTGTGCAATGTAATGTGTTTTTAACATTAGAAAGTCCTATTGACTTTCAAGATAAAAAATCACACAATTTCATTGACAGCAGCCATGATGCGATACAGGATTATTCTCACAAAAAAAGCAGCGGCAAAATCGCTGTTGCCCGTGTGAAAGAGGCCTCATACTGATATCATCGCAGGGAAAGGTGACCCCTGTAGTGATAGACAGAATGGAACCCAGAAGTGCCATTCTGCAGATTGACGAGGGTCTCAGCAGTAAGACTCACACCAATCAGCAAGAGATTAACTTGCAATCTTGGTACAACTCCTTTATTGATGAATTTTGGGCATTTTATGGAAAGTATCTACATATACCCATGTTAGGTCACCATAAATACAGTATGTTGGAAGGGGTCTACTTGGGCAGTTTTACTCTCCAATGTGTTTGCCGTTTTACTATCTAGTTGGGCAGAACTTGTGCTTACAGGGGTTGTCCAGGACTTTGGTGATTTTTTTCTATTGATACCTTATCATCAATAGATATTGATTGGGGTCCACTGCTCGGGTTGCCCACCAATCAGCTAATGCCTGGGCCCACTATCAGTACATACAGTGCATGAAGTAGATTGTGCTATCCATAGTGCAGAGGACAAGGCTGGTTGCATTCAATTCAATGGGAGCTACAATTGCAATACCAACCTGGCTGCTGCACTATAGACAGTGCAATCTGCTTCCTGCGCTGTCCATACTGACAGCGAGCCCAGGATTTAGCTCATTCATTAGTGGGGATCCCGAGCAGTGGACCCACATTGATCATCTATTGATGACCTTTCTTGAGGGTGGGGGTACATACATTTACCTTCTATGGATGGTGCTGGTTCAGACGCAGAGCCCACATCATCTGCAGTGGGTGCCGGCTCTGACAGACAGCCAGCCTTCTGCTGCAACAATGGGGATCAGTGAGAAATCTGATCCCCGCTGTTATCTCTTACATGCCATGATCAATGTTGATTGCAGTATGTAGAGAGGGTTTACAGAGGGAGTACACTCCCTCTGTGACATCATCGGCTCTCCACCATGCAATCGTAGATGGCTGATGAGTTGCCATGGCAACCAGACTTCACGCAATGGCGTCCGGGTCTGCCATGGCCAGTGATTGCTATGAGAAGCGATAAGACATTGCAGTACAAAAGTACTGTCTTGTTTTATCAGAGCAATAATAGCCTTGCAGATTCAAGTTCCCTACATTGGCATAAAAAATGTATAAAAAAAAACCCCTAAAAGATTAGTAAAAAAGAAATGTTTTTGCACTTTTTTCTCTCTTTGTTTAAAAAAAATGAAAACCCCACGTTTGGTATTGTCGCATCTGTTCTAACCTGTACAATAAATCGAATGCACGTTTTTGTACTGCATGGCAAACACTATTAAAAAAAAGCAAAAAGAGGAGCCAAAATGCTTTTCTTTTAATTTTGCCAACCCAAAAACACAATAAAAGTAATCAAAAAAGCCATATGTAACCCAAAATGCTACCAATAAAAAATACAACTCGCCATGCAAAAAATAAGCCCTTGCAGATCTCCGCTGGTGGAAAACTCTAAAAGTTATGGGACTTGGAATACAGCGATGCAAAGTAATTGTTTGGGTTTTTTAAAGGATTTTTTTTCCTCTCTGCCTTCCCAAAAAAATCAATAAAAATAACACAATACATTCCTTGTACCCAAAAAATGGAACCAATAAAAATTACAGTTCACCTTGCAAAAAACAAGCCCCTATATGGCCATGGAAACAGAACATTTTTTAAAGCTATGGCTTTTGAAAAGTGGAGATAAAAATCCCCCATAAATCGTTGCATCCTTAGATTCAAAATAGGCCACGTCAGTAAGGGGTTAATGATAGTGGCTGGATGTTTGGAGTCGTTGTCCTTTGGCAGAATACATTAGAAGTCAATGAGACGTCTTCTGTTTTTGAAAAAAAATTCCTACTTTGCTTCATTTTTTCCAAACTTGCCAAAAACTTTTACGAAGTGCTGAATTTAATGTGACTCGGCCCCCCAACTTCTCTTAACGCCTTAATGGAGAGGCATAACTTGAAGCTCCTGGGCCCCAATGCAAAATCTGTAACAGGGCCCCCAACTATAATGCTTTATTCATAGTACTGGGCTCCCTATATGGAGAAGAGAGGCCTTATGGCCCCCCTAAGGCTCCTGGGCCCGAGTGCAACCGCATCCCCTGCACCCTCTATAGTTACGCTAGTGATCCGGATAATTGCTCCCTATACATTGTTGGAGCCTGTAAGATAATGCCCACAGTGTGGGACCATGATCCATTGTCAGGCGGTCTGTGGAGAAGACGTCGCTTGGTTTATTGAAGTAAATAACCTGGACAGCATCCAAATCAGGAATAAGAAACAAGTAAGATTTTAGCTTTATGACGGCTCCAGCGATTCATAAGAAATTGATCTCTTGAACTAAGAAATTGAAAAACTTGAGATTTGAGAATGGGAGTATTACACAGACAGCTGGGTCCACCACATTGTGCCGTGTTGTACATTGAGTTATTTCTGTAAGGTTCAGCAGTCACAGATTTAGTTTATCAAGGATTCGGGAATCAAAAAACAAATGTTGTGTAACAGATATGCGGCCATATACAGCTACACTGCATGCAATATTTACCGGCGCGCTTGAGCTACGGAGTAGAAACCATCAAACAAGAACTGCTTGTGCATATCCTATACTGTGGACTAGGAAGAAGAGGAAATTATTACCTGTGATGACCGATTATTGGAATATTTAGGTCAGGAGAGACAAATAGAGATGAGCGAGCACCAAAATGCTCGGGTGCTCATTACCCGGGACGAAATTATCGCGATGCTCGAGGGTTCGTTTCGAGTAACGAACCCCATTGAAGTCAATGGGTGACCCGAGCATTTTTGTATATCGCCGATGCTCGCTAAGGTTTCCATTTGTGAAAATCTGGGCAATTCAAGAAAGTGATGGGAACGACACAGCAACGGATAGGGCAGGCGAGGGACTACATGTTGGGCTGCATCTCAAGTTCCCAGGTCCCACTATTAAGCCACAATAGCGGCAAGAGTGCCCCCCCCCAACAACTTTTACTTCTGAAAAGCCCTCATTAGCAATGCATACCTTAGCTAAGCACCACACTACCTCCAACAAAGCACAATCACTGCCTGCATGACACTCCGCTGCCACTTCTCCGGGGTTACATGCTGCCAACCCCCCCCCCCCCCACCACCACCACGCGCCCGACGCAGTGTCCACAGCGCACACCAAAGTGTCCCTGCGCAGCCTTCAGCTGCCCTCATGCCACACCATCCTCATGTCTTTTTATAAGTGCGTCTGCCATGAGGAGGAACCGCAGGCACACACTGCAGAGGGTTGGCACGGCTAGGCAGCGACCCTCTTTAAAAGAGGCGGGGCGATAGCCCACAATGCTGTACAGAAGCAATGAGAAATATAATCCTGTGCCACCGCCATCAGGAGCTGCACACGTGGGCATAGCAATGGGGAACCTATGTGCCACACACTATTCATTCTGTCAAGGTGTCTGCATGCCCCAGTCAGACCGCGGTTTTTTATAAGTAGTCACAGACAGGTACAACTCCGCAATGGGAATTCTGTGTGTACCCACAGCATGGGTGGCTCCCTGGAACCCACCGGCGGTACATAAATATATCCCATTGCATTGCCCATCACAGCTGAGGTAATGTCATCTTAAATGCAGGTGGGCTTCGGCCCACACTGCATGCCCCAGTCAGACCGGGGTTCTTTAGAAGTGGACACATGCAGTTACAACTCCGTGTGGACCGACAGCATGGGTGGGTGCCAGGCAGCCACCAGCGGTACATAAATATATCCCATTGCAGTGCCCAGCACAGCTGATGTAACGTCAGCCTTAATGCAGGTGGGCAAAAAATTAATTGGATTACACTGTAGGCGAGGGCCCCAAAAAATTGGTGTACCAACAGTACTATTGTACCCCAGAAAAATTGCCCATGCCCAACCAAGAAGGGCAGGTGAAACCCATTAATTGCTTTGGTTAATGTGGCTTAATTTGTAACTAGGCCTGGAGGCAGCCCAGTTAAAATAAAAATTGGTTCAGGTGCAAGTTTCAACGCTTTAATGAGCATTGAAACGTATAAAAATTGTTTACAAAAATTATATGACTGAGCCTTGTGGCCCTAAGAAAAATTGCCCGTTCGGCATGATTACGTCAGGTTTCAGGAGGAGGAGCAGGAGGAGGAGGATGAATATTATACACAGATTGATGAAGCTAAAAGGTCCACGTTTTTGATGGTGATAGAGAACAATGCTTCCATCCACGTGTGCAGCCTACGTATTGTTTAGGTATCGCTGCTGTCCGCTGGTGGAGAAGAGAAGTCTGGGGAAATCCAGGCTTTGTTCATCTTGATGAGTGTAAGCCTGTCGGCACTGACGGTTGACAGGCGGGTACGCTTATCTGTGATCATTTCCCCAGCCGCACTAAACACCCTCTCTGACAAGACGCTAGCCGCAGGACAAGCAAGCACCTCCAGGGCATACAGCGCGAGTTCAGGCCACGTGTCCAGCTTCGACACCCAGTAGTTGTAGGGGGCAGAGGCGTCACGGAGGATGGTCGTGCGATCGGCTATGTACTCCCTCACCATCTTCTTACAGTGTTCCCGCCGACTCAGCCTTGACTGGGGAGCGGTGACACAGTCTTGCTGGGGAGCCAGAAAGCTGTCAAAGGCCTTAGAGAGTGTTCCCCTGCCTGTGCTGTACATGCTGCCTGATCCCTGCGCCTCCCCTGCTACCTGGCCCTCGGAACTGCGCCTTCGGCCACTAGCGCTGTCGGATGGGAATTTTACCATCAGTTTGTCCGCCAGGGTCCTGTGGTATAGCATCACTCTCGAACCCCTTTCCTCTTCGGGTATGAGAGTGGAAAAGTTCTCCTTATACCGTGGGTCGAGCAGTGTGTACACCCAGTAATCCGTAGTGGCCAGAATGCGTGTAACGCGAGGGTCACGAGAAAGGCATCCTAACATGAAGTCAGCCATGTGTGCCAGGGTACCTGTACGCAACACATGGCTGTCCGCACTAGGAAGATCACTTTCAGGATCCTCCTCCTCCTCTGGCCATACACGCTGAAAGGATGACAGGCAAGCAGCATGGGTACCCTCAGCATTGGGCCAAGCTGTCTCTTCCCCCTCCTCCTAATCCTCCTCATGCTCCTCCTCCTCCTCCTCAACGCGCTGAGATATAGACAGGAGGGTGCTCTGACTATCCAGCGACATACTGTCTTCCCTCGGCTCTTTTTCCGAGCGCAAAGCGTCTGCCTTTATGCTTTGCAGGGAACTTCTCAAGAGGCATAGCAGAGGAATGGTGACGCTAATGATTGCAGCATCGCCGCTCACCACCTGGGTAGACTCCTCAAACTTTCCAAGGACCTGGCAGATGTCTGCCAACCAGGCCCACTCTTCTGTAAAGAATTGAGGAGGCTGAATCCCACTGCGCCGCCCATGTTGGAGTTGGTATTCCACTATAGCTCTACGCTGCTCATAGAGCCTGGCCAACATGTGGAGCGTAGAGTTCCACCATGTGGGCACGTCGCACAGCAGTCGGTGCACTGGCAGATGAAACCGATGTTGCAGGGTGCGCAGGGTGGCAGCATCCGTGTGGGACTTGCGGAAATATGCGCTGAGGCGGCGCACCTTTCTGAGCAGGTTTGACAAGCATGGGTAGCTTTTCAGAAAGCGCTGAACCACCAAATTAAAGACGTGGGCCAGGCATGGCACGTGCGTGAGGCTGCCGAGCTGCAGAGCCGCCACCAGGTTACGGCCGTTGTCACACACGACCATGCCCGGTTGGAGGCTCAGCGGCGCAAGTCAGCGGTCGGTCTGCTCTGTCAGACCCTGCAGCAGTTCGTGGGCCGTGTGCCTCTTCTCTCCTAAGCTGAGTAGTTTCAGCACGGCCTGCTGACGCTTGCCCACCGCTGTGCTGCCACCCCGCGTGACACCGACTGCTGGCGATGTGCTGCTGCTGACACATCTTGATTGCGAGACAGAGGTTGCGTAGGAGGAGGAGGAGGAGGGTGGTTTAGTGGAGGAAGCATACACCACCGCAGATACCACCACCGAGCTGGGGCCCGCAATTCTGGGGGTGGGTAGGACGTGAGCGGTCCCAGGCTCTGACTCTGTCCCAGCCTCCACTAAATTCACCCAATGTGCCGTCAGGGAGATATAGTGGCCCTGCTCGCCTGTGCTTGTCCACGTGTCTGTTGTTAAGTGGACCTTGGCAGTAACCGCGTTGGTGAAGGCGCGTACAATGTTGCGGGAGACGTGGTCGTGCAGGGCTGGGACAGCACATCGGGAAAAGTAGTGGTGACTGGGAACTGAGTAGCGCGGGGCAGCCACTGCTATCATACCTTTGAAAGCCTCCGTTTCCACAACCCTATACGGCAGCATCTCCAGGCTGATAAATTTGGCTATGTGCACGTTTAACGCTTGAGCGTGCGGTGCGTGGCGGCGTACCTGCGCTTGCGCTCCAACACTTGCGCTAGCGACGGCTGGACGGTGCGATGAGAGACATTGGTGGATGGGGCCAAGCACAGCGGAGGTGAGGGTGTGGGTGCAGGCCAGGAGACGGTAGTGCCTGTGTCCTGAGAGGGGGGTTGGATCTCAGTGGCAGGTTGGGGCACAGGGGGAGAGGCAGCGGTGCAAACCGGAAGCGGTGAATGGCCTTCGTCCCACCTTGTGGGGTGCTTGGCCATCATATGTCTGCGCATGCTGGTGGTGGTGAGACTGGTGGTGGTGGCTCCCCGGCTGATCTTGGCGTGACAAAGGTTGCACACCACTGTTCGTCGGTCGTCTGCACTCTCAGTGAAAAACTGCCAGACCTTTGAGCACCTCGGCCTCTGCAGGGTGGCATGGCGCGAGGGGGCGCTTTGGGAAACAGTTGGTGGATTAATCGGTCTGGCCCTGCCTCTACCCCTGGCCACCACACTGCCTCTTCCAACCTGCCCTGCTGCTGCACTTGCCTCCCCCTCTGAAGACCTGTCCTCAGTAGGCGTAGCAAACCAGGTGGGGTCAGTCACCTCATCATCCTGCTGCTCTTCCTCCGAATCCTCTGTGCGCTCCTCCCTCGGATTTACTCCAATTACTACTACCTGAGTGATAGACAACTGTGTCTCATCGTCATCGTCCTCCTCACCCACTGAAAGCTCTTGAGACAGTTGCCGGAAGTCCCCAGCCTCATCCCCCGGACCCCGGGAACTTTCCAAAGGTTGGGCATCGGTCACGACAAACTCCTCCAGTGGGAGAGGAACCATTGCTGGCCATTCTGGGCAGGGGCCCGGGAACAGTTCCTGGGAGTCTGCCTGCTCCTCAGAATGTGTCATTGTAATGGAGTGAGGAGGCTGGGAGGAAGGAGGAGCAGCAGCCAGAGGATTCAGAGTTGCAGCAGTGGACAGCGCAGAACTCTGGGTGGTCGATAGATTGCTGAATGCACTTTCTGCCATCCACGACAGGACCTGCTCACACTGCTCATTTTCTAATAAAGGTCTACCACGTGGACCCATTAATTGTGAGATGAATGTGGGGACGCCAGAAACGTGCCTCTCTCCTAATCCGGCAGCAGTCGGCTGCGATACACCTGGATCAGGAGCTCGGCCTATGCCCACACCCTGACTTGGGCCTCCGCGTCCTCGGCCGCGTCCACGTCCTCTAGGCCTCCCCCTACCCCTCAGCATGCTGTATTACCAGTAGTGCAGAAACAGAACGCTGTAATTAAATGTGCCGCTTATTGGCCTGTGGTTGGAGGCTGACTTCCCTTACGGAACGCACAGCAGAGCCAGGAAACAATTTTGTGCACGCCTGTAGTGAGACGTAGGTGCGCATGACTGAGCTAGTGGAATTCACAGCGCAGAAGCAGTCAAGTGGCCAAAGGCCAGTAGTAGGCCTTAAGTATTTTGCTTCTATTTTTTTTAAATGCTGAGCTGATACAGCAGACAGATACTGTAGGCAGCGTATAATATTATGTATACTGTTTCCCTCTGGCGGGATGACGCCGATCATGTAACAGTGACAGCAGATCCAGGAAACAATTTTGCGCAAGCCTGCTGTAACGCTTAGCTGCGTATTAATTACGACTACTACCCCCAGCAAATAGATACTGTAGGCAGCGTATAATATTATGTATACTGTTTCCCTCTGGCGGGATGACGGCGATCATGTAACAGAGACAGCAGATCCAGGAAACAATTTTGCGCAAGCCTGCTGTAACGCTTAGCTGCGTATTAATTACAACTACTACCCCCAGCAGATAGATACTGTAGGCAGCGTATAATATTATGTATACTGTTTCCCTCTGGCGGGATGACGGCGATCAATTTTTTGGAAAAAGCCCACTGCCTATATAGCCTGTATATCTCTTTCCCTGCCTCACCAGTACTGGCCCTATACTCTGTACAATGTCTACAGACTGCGGACGCAATGCTCTGCACGGCCGATATACAAAAAAAAAAAAATTGTGCAACACTGCTAAAAGCAGCCTCAACAGTACTGCACACGGTCAGATGTGGCCCTAAGAAGGACCGTTGGGGTTCTTGAAGCCTAAAATAACACCTAACACTTTCCCTATAGCAGCTCCGGCATCAGCAGCACTTTCCCTGATCTCTGTCAGAATGCATCTGTGGCGAGCCGCGGGAGGGGCCAATTTATATACTCGGGTGACACCTGATCTCGCCAGCCACTCACTGCAGGGGGGTGGTATAGGGCTGGAACGTCACAGGAGGAAGTTGTAATGCCTTCCCTGTCTTTCTATTGGCCAGAAAAGTGCGCTAACGTCTCAGAGATGAAAGTGAAAGTAACTCGAACATCGCGTGGTGTTCGTTACGAGTAACGAGCATCCCGAACACCCTAATACTCGAACAAGTATCAAGCTCGGATGAGTACGTTCGCTCATCTCTAGAGACAAACCCAATATTACTGGAAAAAATTACAAATCGAAGACAACTTGATTTTAAATAAAGCCAATGGGAGTAAAAGGAGGAGTTGGCTCAGTGGTTTGTACTGTTGTCTTGCAGCGCTGGAGTCTAGGTTCAAGGACAACATCTGCATAGTGTTTTTATGTTCGGTTTGCGTGTATTCTTCCTCTTCTCTGGAGACAGAAGAACATGTGTCGTGGCTCAGTAGTTAGAGCTACAGCCTTGTAGCACTGGAATTTCAGTTTAAAATCTGTCCAAGGATTTGTGTGAAGTTTTTCAAAGTACTTGATGAGATTTGAACCTAGGACCCCAGCACTTCAAGGCAACAGTACTAACCACTGAGCCAACACATTGCTTGAAATATGCACAAAATTTCTTTGAGCTGGCCCATTCCAATCTTGTGAAAATTGAGTAGATTTTATCATCTGGCTGATCACTCCTGTTCTTCTCTGGAGAAAGAAGAACAAGTGTGGTGGCTCAGTGGTTACAACTACTGCCTTGCAATACCAAAGTTCCTGGTTTAAATCTGTTCAAGAAATTGTGTGGAGTTTTTCAAAGCCCTTGATGAGATTTGAACCTAGGACCCCAGCACTGCAAGGCAACAGTACTACCCACTGAGCCACCACATTCATTAAAGCACAAAAATAGGGTCAGGCTGACCCAATGTAATTTCTACAAAAATCAGCTCCATTTGATCACCTGGCAAAAATTGCCATGATGAATTAGGCCGGCTGTTCATGGGCGATTCAGTATCCTGCGGCAGATCTCCGCCGTGGGAGCCGCCACCCGGGAGCAGGAGCCTCCACCGAATCTCCGATGGTCAGCCCTATCTAATAGCATGCTGCGCATTGCCCACCGCGAGCGGAGAATCACAATGATTCTCCGCTCACGGACAGGTGACGGCACTTTCCATAGCAATGACGGGAACAGAGGGCCTCACTGCGGTTCTGAAGCCCAAAGAAGGTGCAGCACTCTACTAAATGGAAGTCTATCATAAAGTTTAGTGTGTAATGATTTATCTATAAGAACATCCTTCCTTATAATATATGGATGACGCCCCTCCACCCCCCCCCCCCCCAGTCCACCAGAATGGGAGCCGCTGATACAAAGCAGCTCTCTGTCCTGGCTCCTAGAGGAGGTACTGTGGAGATGCCAGGCAACCATTCGTCCACTTCTCCCTATAGGGATGAACATTGGGATTCTTCAAGCAGTGTAATCGAATGGGGTCTAGAGCTAGAACAAAAAGGAAGGGAAATATTAATGAAAGCAGCACAATCACCTGCTAGACAACAAAGTTACAGAAGGTCTGGGCCCGTGGGAACATTGTCCCTTTTACCCCTCCTATAAGCCATTACTAATCAAACCATCAACACAGCGCGGAAGCGGTATAATAAACCCTGTATAATAATATCATCATATATAAAATATCCAAACTAAATTTCGGACATTGACTTTTTTTTTACATTTTCTTTTCTATTGAAACCAACCCTTTCCTCTGGAGACGGAGTTCAGGATGTGATTTTCCACTTGTCATGGTGGAGGGAGAATTTGTTGTGCATAACCTTTGGGATAATTCTCTACAGTTTTCCGTCTATAAATCCTATTAGCATCGGCGCTTGTACCGCTAGACGTTGACCTTTTATACCCATCGCCACATTCTAATTATTGTAAATAAGCATGAAAAACGAACAGAAATCGGGAAATAATCTCCAATTGATTTGTATATTTTACTTTACGTCGCCCTTAAACTCTTGTCAGAGACGTTAAAGGAGATGTCCCGAGGCAGCAAGTGGGGTTATACACTTCTGTATGGCCATAATAATGCACTTTGTAATATACATTGTGCATTAATTATGAGCCATACAGAAGTTATAAAAAGTTTTTTACTTACCTGCTCCGTTGCTAGCGTCCTGGTCTCCATGGTGCCGACTAATTTTTGGCCTCCGATGGCCAAATTAGCCGCGCTTGCGCAGTCCGGGTCTTCTGCTGTTCTCTATGGGGCTCCGTGTAGCTCCGTGTAGCTCCGCCCCGTCACGTGCCGATTCCAGCCAATCAGGAGGCTGGAATCGGCAGTGGACCGCACAGAAGAGCTGCGGTCCACGAAGATAGAGGATCCCGGCGGCCATCTTCAGCGGTAAGTATTGAAGTCACCGGACCGCCGGGATTCAGGTAAGCGCTGTGCGGGTGGTTTTTTTAACCCCTGCATCGGGGTTGTCTCGCGCCGAACGGGGGGGGGGGGTTTAAAAAAAAAAAAAACCGTTTCGGCGCGGGACATCTCCTTTAAGCCCATCATTTCACGTCACGCTGACATTTTCACCAGCGCTCCGCTGCTCTGTTCCCCCAGTAGTTATGACACTACTTAGGCCGGGCACACACCGTCGAGTCGGATTCCGAAGGCCGCAGTGGATCCCGGCTGTGAGCACGGCCAGTGACCCTGCGTACGCCCGTGTAATATATTGCATATGACCATGTACTCACGCAAGCGGTCATGCGCAGTACAGCTTTTTTGCTTCTTTGTATTTCCCGCACCGTCGCTTAGCGATGATGCGGGTAATCGCAGCCCATACAAAATTACATTGCGTATGGGCTGCTGTTATATCCGCGACCATAGAGCACAATGGGCTTAATGTCGTCGATATCTGCAGTAAAATAGAACATGCTGCGCTCTATTTCCACAAGTGGATTACACAATTCTGATCCGCTAATGTGAGTGGAATTATGTAATCCCATGTATTTGATTGAACAGCGTATTACCATAGATCATACGATTGCAGAATCCGCAATTCAAATCCGGTCATGTGAGATATTAGTTTTATAGGTTACCCCCTGAGGCATCGGGGGGAGAAGCGAGGGGGGGCGTATGTAAACTGGCACAAAGGTAAAAGCGGAGTGGCTGCCCATGGAAACAAATCAGATTTCACTTAGGGTGGTTCCACAAGTGAATTGGAAACTCCAGTTGGAGGTACAAAATACCGGAAGGAAAAGCTTAGTATGCAGCGCTGGGCGGAAATCGGACAGACCTCATTATAGTCAATGGGGTCTGTTTGGCGCTGTTCGGTTTCATCATATGACGGGGCTGTTCGGCCAGAGGATTCCCCTTTCCTGCTCCCTGAATGGAACAGGAAACCATAACCCCCCAATGCAGATGTGAAACCACCCTTATTCTTCGGGAACCCTCATTGGTTGCCTTGGGTAAAATCTGGACTTTTTGTTGCACCATTGTTTTCATAATTTCACCAGTTTGTCTTTGAAGCTGATACAGAATTGCACAATAAAAAATGGCGCCAAAAAATACTGCATGTGCTTAATAAATCTGGGGCATTTAAGTGACTCCTGTTAGCGGCGCTCTTGGTCTTGGTACTTCTCACAGCTACTTTACACACAGTGATGCGCGTAGGCAAGAACGTTCAAGGCAACAAGTATCCATTTGTGTCAGTTTTCATTTTTTGTGTCACTTTTTCTATATTTTGTGACAATTCATGGAATATAAAGATGTGGTGACTTAAAATTAAATTTGTGATCTACATTAGAACCAGCCTACTAACAGCATGCAGATACAGCTGTACATATATATCCTTTACACTTGTCTTATACAACTTCCTTTTTCTTCCAGTAGATCTAAAATAGAAACAAAATGTAATTTCAGTTATGGACCTTTCACAAGTTAAATATTCGGCAGCGGAACGCACTGCAGCATGCAGAAAACTCAACACCAGAATCCACACAAGCTGAACTCTGCAGCGGCAGCTGTGTGTTGCAGTACGTCCTATGGCCACTTAAAGGGTTTATCCCTCAATTGACTTTTCTTCCCTATACACGGAATAAGTGCTAAAAATCTGATCAGGAAAAGGCACCACCACTAGAGTTGAGCAAACGTACTCTTCCGAGCTTGATGCTCGTTCAAGTATTAGCATACTAACCACCACTACTCTCTCTGCCAGTTGCCTGCTCCGACTCGAACTGTTTATCATTTTGCAACTGTTCTGCCCTGATCTCTTGCCTGACTCCCATACTGAAGTTAATGTTGCGTGCCTTTACTTCAGCTAAGTCTCCTGGTTATACCTCTGTAAGGGGCCACAGGCAGCAGGTTGGGGGCCTTTCAGGTTGATGTCAGCCTGGCAGGCACAAAACTGACCTCATTCCAGAGCAGGGAGCGCTAGGCCAAAGTCCACGACCAACGTTATGGTCCCTTTCTGTTCACCTGTGAGTAGGTGGGACATAAAGGTTTCATGATGACCTGGTTTCAGCCATACCAATTCACTTGAAGGCCAGGTCTTGAAGTAGGCTTGATTGGCCACTAAAGCTTGGAGGCCCCGGAAGTAGCTCATATAACTATCGGGAGTCATTATTGCTGGACGAACAACAGATTGATTAACTGTAGAACAAAAGAAGCTAGAACTTGTAACCCAGTGATCGGGGGGTATCTCCGTCTATCCATAAAGTTCAAAAGTCCATGTGAACATTTGCTACATTCTTGCCCGGTTAACCAGGATCAGCAATAAACAAAAATTGACTCACTAAACAGTCCTTAGCCCCTAGCAAAGGATACCTGCAAAAGTTCTACATCCGACTAATGGCTCAGTCAGACAGGCGTTTTTTGTTGCGCATGTTTTTCTGCATTTGCGATTCGCATCTATTAGAACCAATGCTTTTCAATGGCAGCTGCTGTTAATTGTCCGTTTTTTTTACCAAAAAATTTGCACTGGCATTGAATGACCACTGAGCGCTGCCTGTGATTGGTCACAGCACTCAGCCAATCAGAGACATCCCTTTCAGCAGGTGGGAATTTTAAATCCCCACCTGCTGAAAGAACTTCAGAGCAGTTCAGGAGGACAAGCGGCTGGACACGCCTGAGCCCCCGCAGCGGCGGAGAGGTGAGTATATATATATATATATATATATATATATATATATATATATATATATATATATATATATATATGTATATATATATATATATATATATATATATATATATATATATATATATATATATATATATATGTATATATATATATATATATATATATATATATATATATATATATATATTTTTTTTTTTTTTCCTTTTACACATTCTGGGGATGATTTTCAGGGAAGGGCGTATATTTAAAGTCCTTCCCTGAAAATCACTGCAAGAGTTGCCGGCAGCCCATTGCTTTCAATGATGCTCCAGAAACGCCGGACCCATTGAAAGCAATAGGAGAACATCTCGCTCCTGTGCCATATCTGTGACAGCTGTGGCAGGAGAATTCTTCACCCGCACGGGAAGTACCCTTGTCAATGACACTGTGTGATGAAGAAATCCTTTGCCACAGCTGTGATAGAGGATCGCGATCTTCTCTGAATTTTGTTAATGGGGCAGCCGCTGCTGCCGCCGGCCACATTGACCACAAGGTGAAACCCCTGGATTTGACAGCATCCAGGAGTTTCACATCCAACGAATCTCCTGCTGCAGCTATCATAGCTGCAGCAGGGGATAGTGATGGCACTGCACTTTATCTGCAAATTTTAAACGCACCCAAGTGCGATTTTTTTTCTTTTTCACCATGACACACGCTTTGGTCATGCAGATTTTTGAAGCATGTGTTTTGCATGCATTTAATGCAAAAAAAATGTGCCAAAAAAAACACCTATCTGACTGAGCCCTAACTGGGAATGAACTTTCTTTAACTTGCTGGCGTGGGTTCAGCTATGTCAGAGGGGAAGGAACAGAGGAACTGCTTGCTTCTGACTTCACTAATCCTCTCACCTCTCAATAGAGGATACTGTCCGGAGGATGACGGCTACAACCCATTCAGATACACTCCTTATTCTTCGTCTGAAGCTTAGCCGCCTACACCAGAATGTTTCTCCAAACCTTGAAAAAAACAACATCATACTTAACATCAAACAGTAGCAACTTACACTCCCCTTACATCTCTGTTCACACCCTCTATTACCACTCCTTGGTCTTGTGTTGCATCAACTTCCCCACTACTAAGACTACTTCTGTAAGTAATGTCTTGGGGACCCTGCAGTGAAAACCAGATTCCAATCGAAGGGGTAAAGGGTGAAAACCAAGCTTCCCCAAGGTTAGCCCGAAGCCAAATCATGTGTGGCAAAGACGGTCTAGATCTGCTTTCCGACAGATGTACAGTATGAGGAAAAAGTCATAAATGTTATCTAGAATCCATATTCCATTTTTTTATGCAATTTACTGAAAACGAGTGTCCCCTTCAACAGAAAAAAACTAATTCTATGTTCCATATGAGGAGGTTCAGTATAGCATGTATAGAGCTGTGATACAGTCATAAGCAAGTAATGTAAATTGACTTCTTAAAAAAATGCTTCCGAGCACTTCTTTAAAAAGCCTTTAATTTGCCCTGATTTTTCCAGTTGACTCTGAAAACCTCACCAGAGCTGTGATGAGACTCCCAGATCCGAGCCGCTCGTTTAACCTTGCAAAAATAATAAAAAAAATGTTAAATACTTTGACAGCGTCACTTATTTTTCTTTGAAGGTAAATTGTTTTGCGTAGACATTACGGGAGTCTCTGACAGCCACATGAAATTGAAGTGAGATTTCCACTTCATTCGGAGCCGGGCTGTAGAAGGTATGCAATTTTCTCTCTCTGTTAAAACCCAAGGCTCAGTCACTGATATCGCACTCCATCAAAAACGACAGGCTATTTCTATTAGAGTTTCAGCTTGAATTGAGACTAACTAGAATGATTTTCCTATTGCTAATATTTCATTCCACTCCCCGGCTACATTACTTAGCAAATTTGATATAAAAAAAAAAAAATTATAACATTGTGTAAATGGAAAACGGACCTGTTTGTATAATTTACCCCATTTCAATAGGACTCCGTTTACTTTTCGGCACTCCATCTCATTACCCCTCCCTCCCCTCCTTCCCCACAATAACTTTGATTTAGTTTATTGACAATGACAGCCATTGAAGGAAAGAAGAAGAATTGTGCCACTCAATCACCAGACGAGATTGCCTCTTCCTCACAAAAGACTCCATCGCTGTTTCAGGACGTCATTGAGAATTAGATGAATTTTTGGATGCTGTAAATGGGAGTTCTAATTATACATTTCGGGTTAGGAGGCTCAGAGTACAAAACATAACACAAGATGTAGAGAGTATTAGCAAGAAATACTGTATGAAACAAAGCTTCTTTTAGTGAAAGCCAAAATTATCCTGCAACTTTGGCGCATGAAGAATTAACTGCATCCTAATGAAAAACATTTTAAATATTTCTTGACATTGTGTTAATTTTACTCAACACAAGAGATCCATCGGGTGTCATTTCTCCATTAGGCCGAGTGCAAGTGGCCGTATGTGTAGTGACCAGTGATGAGTGAACTTTGGAAAAGTTCGGTTCAGCCAATTGAAACTTATTCGAACCGAACCTGAAGTTCAACAAAACCCCTAAAACTGGTGTATAACACTGATTAAGAGCCATAAAAGCCCCATATAACACTCTGAGAGTATTATACGGGGTTTATGTGGCTCTTTGACAGTGTTATACACCAGTCTTCAGGATTAATGAAGAGTTAACCAAACTAATAGACCCCTGTTTTGGGTAGAACCTTACTAAAAGCTCAGTTTGGTTTCTTGCCAAACCAAACTTTTGGCAAAGATCAAACTGAAACAGGGTTTTACTGGTTTAGTATGCTCAACACTAGTAGTGACCCAGAACTGTCCCAACATAATATTGACATTTCTGGAATTGTGTGTATATGTGCCTTTAAATGTCTTATATATTTGTATTGATATCTTGCTTTGAAAATGGTGGATCGATGGGGCTATAGTACAGAGAGGGATAGAACAACCCGATGATTCAGCTCCTTACAGAGCGGCCAATCAGCACTAAACAGTGGAAGGCAGAGGCGTAACTTGAAGCTTCTGGGCCCCGATGCAAAATCTGTAACAGGGCCCCCAACTATAATGCCTTTTTCATAGTACTGGGCTCCCAAAATGGAGAAGAGAGGCCTTATGGGCCCCCTAAGGCTCCTGGGCCCGGGTGCAACCGCACCCCCCGCACCTCCTATAGATACGCCCCGGGTGGAAGGAGCAGAAGTTATATAAGTTCTTGTAACCTTCTAGACAATTCAGAAGAAGAGAGTAGAGTGTAGTGTCAAGAGGTTATGCTGATTCTCAGAGGACATCACTTTACAAATCAGTCATTCTTAGATCTATTTCCTGCAGGAGAAGTGGTGTAGTGGGAAAGTTACAGACTCCAGAGCTGTCGTGCAAAACCAACATATGCAGGATGGAGCATAAAGGGTAGCACTTGTTTAAGCCACCATCCTCAGGACTGGACTCTGGATGTGGAATCGTTTTGCTTCTGGAGCAAGTAAAAATGAGTTGCACTGTTACCCTCATCCTGACTCTCTCAGCATATCAGGAAGCAGAGACTCCTTTTTCCATTGACTTCCCCATCCACACAATTTATTGCAAGCAGACAATTCGGGAGGGCCTCACACTGTAATGGCTACCATGAACATCACCCGCATCCCAGTTACCACATATGCAAGCTCACCTCTCCATGTGCTGTCTGATCTGTGGGGACAGTGGTCATTGCATGTCCTGTTCTTTTCTGTTATATGGATAAGAGTAGGACATGCAGCATTTTTTTTCATCGGCTATCAAGTTTATGTGAAAATGCACTTATATGAATTACTTAATGGGCTATAATGGGTCTGTGTGGTGTGCATGAAGTATAAGGTCAGCACATGAACAAAAAATACAGCCATCTGAATGAGACCTTAAAGGAAGCCTTTCACCTGTTTTGCCCCACTTATTAGTCTTATCTATAGATGTGGGAATGAAGACCATCCTATCCATACCTCTGGTATAATTCTCAGCAGTTCCATAGTCTCAGAATTCTGTGTGCCATATGCAAATTAGGACCAATAATATGATGGACGGTTCAGTCCTCTGCACTGGTTCGGCTTCCTCCATCTCCTTCCTCACTAACTTCCATTATCAATTGATTGACATTTCTAGCTCCCTTCGAGTTGGAGACACCTTGGAAGTTCCAGACAATACACATGTGCATCACTGCTATGATAGACACATCAGCTTTGATTGGCCTTGCTACATACATGAGGCCCATTGATGTCATGTGCAAGTGTATATCCCTGAACTGTAGTCCATGTCTAAAGTACATGGCCTCTCCAGCTTAAGGGAGCTGGAGACATCAATCAACTGATAATGGACAGAGTTAAAGAGGAAGGAGTCGGAGGAAGCCTCAATTAGTGCCGAGGACTAAACCCCCCCTTTGGACAGTTTATTCCTAATTTGTATATGGCACACAGATGAATATAAGGTATTTTGGGGGCCATGGAGCAGCTGAGAATTGTAAGTGAGGTATTGATAGATTAGTTTTCACTCTCCCCATCTATGGATAGGAGTCACGGGGTTGGAGGGCAGGACACAGACTTTCCTAGAAGACTGCGTTCACTTTTGCAACCATTCTTTTTCCATAGAATCATAGAATGGTAGAGTTGTAAAGGACCTTCAGGGTCATCCGGTCCAACCCCCTGCTCAGTGCAGGATCACTAAATCATCCCAGACAGATATTTGTCCAGCCTTTGTTTGAAGAGCTCCCCACCTTCCATGGCAACCTGTTCCACTCATTGACCCCCCTCACTGTCTGATATCTAATCTGTGTCTCCTCCCTTTCAGTCTCATCCCGTTGCTTCTAGTCTTTCCTTGTACAGATGAGAATAGGGCTGATCCCTCTGCACTGTGACAACCCTTCAGATATTTGTAGACAGCTATTAAGTCTCCTCTCAGCCTTCTTTTTTGCAAGCTAAACATTCCCATTCCTTAAACCATTCCTCATAGGACATGATTTGCAGACTGCTCACCATCTTGGTAACTCTTCTCTGAACTTGCTCCAGTTTGTCTATGTCTTTTTTAAAGTGGGGTGCCAAGAACTGGACACAGTATTCCAGATGAGGTCTGACTAAGGAGGAGTAGAGGGGGATAATGACCTCACATGATCTAGACTCTATGCTTCTCTTAATACATCCCAGAATTGTGTTTGCCTTTTTGGCTGCTGCATCACATTGTTGACTCATGTTCAGTCTGTGATCTATTAGCATACCCAAGTCTTTTTCACATGTGCTGCTGCTTAGCCCAATTCCTCCCATTCTGTATGTGCTTTCCTCATTTTTCTGGCCCAGATGTAGGACTTTGCATTTCTCCTTGTAAATGAGAAATGTTTTAAAATAAATGAACCGACTTTGTAAATAACTGAAGTCTAACTATTTCTATCTATCTAAAATGAGAGGCGTATGCAGCTGAATCGAAGAGGAGCCTGTAAATAATCTTAATTAAACAGTTTCTTGTATACAGCTCCTATGCAAACCTGTGTGTATCTATGGTTACAGACTAAAAACAAACCCTGTGTCTAATCAGATCCTACAGCCATGTGTTAGGGCCCTTTTACATGAGGCAACAAATCATTCAGACACCCGCATCCAGCTGGAATCTGAACAGTTATCGTTCAGTCTACATGCCTATACTGGACGACAAACGAGAATTTCCTCGCTTCTTGTCCGTCACTCAGTTCTTGCATGCATAAAAACGAAACAATGATCATCCCACGTGAACAGGCAGACATTCATCTATGGATGACTTCCTGCTTACTGTGAATAGAGAAGAGTGGACCAGAACGATCCTCCACCTACTCCGCCTCAATTCACTATTGGTAATCATTCCAGTATAAAAGCACAGGAACAATCATCGCTGAGACGACTGTCTGGCATCTGTACCCAATGGGTTGTCCCATGTCAAAGGGCCCTTAGGCCTTATTCACATGACTAAAAAACTGTCAAATTCAAATAGCATTTTTCCTATATGACAACAAGCTGAGCCTTGAAGTTCCACCACAGATTCTGTATTTAGCCCCAGTCAACAGGACAAACCCAAGTGCAGGTGCCCAACGGAGTTTTCATACAGATTTCACACAGAAACGAAACCAAGAATTTACAAATTAATCCTTTTTTTCCCCACAATTTGGATTTAAAATTCCTTGTGTGAAGAATCTGCGCCATATGGATTACGGCATGTATTTTCATAGCATTCAACAGAATGCAAAAATAGTGTAAATTTCACCATAAATTTGAGCAGACCTCCCAACCATCCCAGATTCTGAGGAACAGTCCCAGCTTTTGAGACACTGTCCGGCAGTTTCAGGGTGGTAGGAGCCATGTCCCACCCCTCCTCCACCTTCTTAGTGTAGTTACTGAGGTACAGTGGATGAAGGACCTGTGATAACATCACAGTTAGACCTCATGTCCATGGGGGGTCGGATTCCAGGAGTGGGAGCCCGCAGTGAAATCCCACCCTGTCCACGGCAAGAGGACATTAGTTACCAGTCCGGACCCTCTGCGTGGCTGTGCGGGCCTTCTATTTTCTCCACTGTGGATGTGGGCGAGTGTGCTGCTGCACATTCACAGTTGAATTGTTTTGTTTTACAATCTCCTGCTTTTCCGCGGGATCTGTGGCCCGTCTGCAGTGTCAGCGGCTGGTGGGCCGCAGATCGGACAGCTTCCATTGACTTTAATGGAAGCCGTCCATGCAGCAGCGGCAGCAAAATGAAGCATGCAGTGATTTGTTTTGCAGACCAAAAAGTCAGCAAACCAAATCTGCATGCTTAAATTCAGCTGTGGGCACCCATGGTTGTCTATGGGCGGCTTGAACGGCGGATCGTCCATAATTCAATTCCACCCATAGACATTGGTCCTTACATGACCATTGCAGGTCCTTATCATGTGATTCATCAGCAGGCTGCAATGGAGTTTGCAGAAAAATGACAACATCTAGTTGCTTGATTTTTTTTTTAAAGAGTGTGTGTGTATATATATATATATATATATATATATATATATATATATATATATATATAATCTCAACCGTACATATGCAGCGCCCGAGGGAAATGTGGCAAAGTGGAGGAGACCACGGGGATTGCAAGATGGATAGTATGGGTGGCTCTGTAACTTCTCCCCACAATGGCGGTAAAAGGTGCCCCACTTGGTTGCAGCACAGGGGGACAAAATAATAGATACAGTCTTTATAATGAACGGTGGTTTGTAACGTGACGCCAGCACTTCACCCAGAACTGTGATAGTCAATGGCAGTAAATAACTTGACACAAGTCCTGGTAGCTTTTTGTAGTAATCAGGAAGTGTGCGGTTTACTGAAGCATTTACCTAATGAACAGAGTATAACTAAACAATCTTGAGCAGAGCAATTGATCCTGCAGTATATAACACAGTGAAATGCAGTTGAATTCCTGAATACTTCAATACTCTCTCTCTCTAAAGGTGACACAGCAACAATGCCCACGGGCCTAGTTAACTGTTTGGCTTACTGGCAAGTTGGTGAAGCAATTTAAGATGGAGATTTTGGTGGACCTTTTGGCTATCCCTGGCTTTGACTTCACCGGGTTTGTTTTTGTGTAACTCACTGTTTAAGTCGACTGGGTCCCAGATTCTCCTCTGCACTGCTGTCAGGCTAGGGAGCTGATGAATCCAAGCTTCCCTACTGGACAAAATGCATGTTGAAGCTGCTTGCTCTGCTAACCTCCTCCTTCACGTCCTCCTCCGACGACCTCCTAAGCAGACTTCCCACTCCAGACTGCTCTGACTCCTCCTTCACTTCCCATCTTGTTCCTGAAGTTTCTCTTCTCTCCTCCCCCTCAGCATAGAGGCTCACCATGTAGTTTCCTGCTCTGAACTCCAACCACACCCCTTGACCAATCAGTGGGGGCATGACATGCAGCCAATTAGCAGCCATCTGTTGCCAAGCTTTTAGCTTAGGAAGAAGGGGGAAACAAGGTTTCTCCAATGTAAGGTACTTTCTGTGTCTCCTGGAAGCACATGGCCAAGTGTGACAAGACTAATGATTGTGACTATTTTGGAGGTCCCTCTGGGCCACTACACATATATAATTATATAGAGGAGATACCTAGGTTATACCGGCATGTTCCCTGTCCCTTCTCCGCTATCAGCCACCACCAGCTGGACCTATGACACAGCCGGCAGTGCACTGATAGACTGTAGTGACTAATCACAGTCTCTGAGTGGGTAGCAGGACTGCACATCGAGGAGTCTGCAGCGTAGAATTGGATGCAGGCTGCCCCAGGTAATGATCCTTCCCTTGCTCAGTGCCACCCAGAGCCAGCCAGCAGCAGTTAAACAGCATATGGAAGGTGCCCATGGACCCCCTTAGCTAAAGGGCAGGGTCGCAATTGCAACCCCTGCGACTCATAGCGGTACGCCATTGATAACACCCATACAGCCCATATACAACACATATACAGCACACATACAATAAATATACAGAACTCACAGGACTCATACAGCCTGATACAACCTCTGTAGCCTCCATCATGTTTGTACATTTTTCCCATTGCGTGAACATATAAACGGGGCATTTGTATCATAAATCTATTCGAGGTAACACGGAGTAATTACTGCCACACAACATCTTGCCAAGGCGTTCCTGCTCTGAGACACAACATTGTACAGGGCCCTCGGAGAACGCAGAGCGGCAGGAGCGGTGGAATCCATTCCAAGGGAGGACTATTAGTTCTGCTCTGAATATTGCAGTTATTAACTAGAGGGCTTTCATGAAATTTCCAACCTGCCAAGACTTCAATTCTCATCAAACGCCACAGAAAACGACTGTCACACTTACTAATTGGCGATTATCAAAAAAGAAAAGCTTTGAATAGGTAAAAGGGGGGGAAAATGGAGTATAAATAATGGCAAGACATCAGGAAGATGTATGAAATCAGGCGGAGGTTTGTCTATCCGTAGACTTTGCCGTAATTAGCATTGTATATCAAGTACCCAAACTAATCATTCTAAGTACCAAACTGATGTAAAAGTGTCATTTCTAATATGGCCCTCAGTTAATCAGCGGAGGTGGGATGATAAAACTGTCGCGTGAAGGGAATGAAGACTGAACAAGCCAAGAAATCTTACGGATGGAGAGAAGACATAGATTATAAATGAAAAATGGACACCAGGGTTTAGAGTATCTAAAATGTACATAAGACAAGCCTTAAAGGGAATATCTGCATTCTAATCTGGTTTTAGGTGGAAATGTCTATGTCAGATATTTCCATAATTTATCTTTATAGTAATTGGAACTCCATTTTTCTGATACAGAGCCCCAAATCCACAGTAGAGATGGAAGGTTATTCTTACCTGAAGCCACCACTAGAGGGAGCTCTGTGCATACTGATTAAATATTGAGTTCAAAGGAAGCAGGGAGATCCTCCAAGTGGTGGCTGCAGGCAATAATAACTTCATACATCTATGCAGTAACTGAAAATAGTCCAGTATTTTTGACCCATGTTGCAGTACTAATAGTAAAAGATAAATGGTGATAAAGTTTATACACTTTTCTTGTTTTTACCAGCTATTTAAATTCTAATTTTTCTATATTTTCTGAGATTTTTGTGAGGGTAGCCATCTTGCCTGAGCTGCTGCAACAGTAAGTCCAGAGACTGGCTTTATAGCAGACACCTTACTTAAAGCAACCCTGAACGTAGTTTTTGACTCTCCAAGAATGCCGCTGCAATTTCCTAGCTAATTGCATACTGCTTTCTGATTAGTCAGTGCCGATCACATGAACAGTGCTGGCCAATTAGAGAGCAGGTATAGCGTATCAGTAGTCTAACACTACCAATGCACTTTGGGGGATTAGGTAGATTGAAGATTGTGTTGGCTATCTATGACTGCTGAAAATGGGACCCAAAACCAGCAGATCGGACAGACAGCAGAGCAGAAGAACTGCAAGTAAAACCACACACTCTCTCCTGGGTAGAATTTTCTCCCGAAACTGGAGGATCACTTTAAAGGGCTTGTAGCATATCCCCTATTCATATGTCTTATTGGGGCACATGAATGTCATAGAGTGGGATTCTCCACTTGGGACCCACATTACGGCCCAGAATGGAAAGTCGCTCAGCAAGAGTGGCTCCCTTTTCTGGCAAACCTGTTGCTGTCTACGTATTACAGGATGGTCATTCATGTGAATAGCCATACTGTAATACATTTCCATTGCAAGGGGAGTGTGTGGCTGGTCATGTGTTAGGTTGTACTGCTGGGACCTGTAGTACTAGGGTCTCTAGCAGCACAAGCCCACAGGTGCAGTATGATTGTGCTGGCTTGGTGTGGTGATCTCCTGCTAGCCAATTCCCTGGGTCTTTGCTCACATATTAACCCAGCTCCTCTTAGTGTCTGTTTGGCATTCAGGGTGAGCAGTCATGTATCCTTGTCCATTGCAGCTTGCTGTGAGTTGGTCGGTTCATGTCTGTTTGTACGTTTATTTTCTGTCTGTTTTGTGTGAGTTTGTTCTGCTGAGTTTGTTTGCTATTTCTGCGCTAGGGTGGCCTATTGGGTCCTCTAGTAGATGTGTCTTGCTAGTGTAGGGACTGCAAGACATGAGGAGCCTTATCGTGGCTTTGCGGCTTAAGTTTATTGGCCAATGTACAAAGCAATACCTTGTATTTTTATACCTTATCATCTGCTTATGTGTCCTAGTATGTAAGGTGAGTGTTTTGGTCATTTGTCAGTCCCTATGTTTACGTCTGTCCTTCAGTCCAGTCCACAGTATGCAGTTCTCTATCCAGTTGGTGTTTCCATCACCATGTCCAGTCTGAAATCCATCTTAGGTCCCTGTATTTGTGATATCCCCACCTTTTTTGGCACGTTCGTGTGGGCCCTGTGCTTATTTGCCCACAGAAACGTAAAACCATGGTTTCCTTTGGCAAAACCAACTGATTGCCAGAGGTGCTGAGAGCAGGAACTTCAGCAGTTTGTCCCAGGCCCTGCATTCTGGTAGAGGTTGTTGACATTGGCCCAACACCTTTAAGTCAGATAATGATCTGTTGACTTCTATAGGAGAGTGTTGTGGGCATGCTCTGTGATATGTGCAGAAGGTCGCTGTGCAGGGAGAGGGAAGAGGGAGGAGGGGCTCTCCTCATCACTTATTTTCACTGGTATGACCTTGTATTGTCTGCTTGCAGCTTTATAAATAAGGTGATAACTTTCATTAATCTTACCCTCTGGTGATAAGGAAATAACTGCCGACCCTCCCTGAGTGTACACAGCACAAGCTGAAAACTCATCCGTGGAAAGTAGGAATTTTTAACTGAATTAAAAAATCAATATCTTAATTTGCAGGTCCAGTAAAGTCAAATGTGTACTAACAATGACTGTATGACACTGATGCTCTATATACTGCCAAGAGTCATTGGACACCTGAGCAAGAATCAGAAGTAGTATTTATTTCCATATGTAAATACTTAGTGGAGCTCCTTTGGCCCTAATGACATTGGATACTCTCCATGGCATACTTTCTACTAAAGTCTAATACATTTGAGCTGGTATTTCCCTCCATTCATCCTGCAAACATCTGGTGAGTTCCCTCAAGGATGATGCATTAGCTTGTCTAAAATGGTGCAAGGAGCATTTTCGTTGGATAGCTGAGCAATGGAAGAACGTTCTATGGAATGATGAATCACACTCCTCCAACTTCATAGCAGATATATGTACCATGGGATGGAGGATGCCTGGATGTGTTGTACCAACACTTAAGAACAGCGGAGAGTCCGTTATGATCTGAGGGTGTTTTATGTAACATGGTCTCAGTCTGTTGGTTTTAGTGGCAAGAACCATTAACATGGAGTTGTACCTTGACATTGGTTATCCATACTTCCAACAAGGCAACATGTCTTGTCACAAATCCAACGCTGATTTACATTGGTCTGAGGATATGGATGTTCCATGATTGGACCGGCTGCACAGAGTTCCGACCTGAACCCTACTGTTACGTGTGCTGCTGGGATCTGTGGTACTATGTACTCCTGGCAGCACAGTCAGGCGGTCGAGGGTTAATTGAGCTGGCTGGGTATGGTACTTCCTGCTAGCCAATCTCCTGGATCTGTGCTCACATATAACCCAGCTCCTGTCAGTCTCTGGCTGGGTCCCCAGGGTGAGTTCTCATGTTAGTTCTGTGTCCTATAACTTTTTATCAGTCATGGTCTGTCCTTTCCCACTCTGATCTGTGTTTGCATGTAAGTCTATTGTGTGGCTCTGCTTCCCCAAGATTGTCTGGACACCTGTCGTCCTAGTCTGCAGTACATGCAGCCCCCTTTTCCTTCCTCCTGTTCAGGTGCAGCCTCCAGAAATCTTATGCCTGACTCTGGGTGTCAGTTGGTGTAACTGGACACTCCCCTATGTCAGCTTGTGTAGCTGACTGTCTCCCCCCCCCCCCCCAGTATGAGGACACATAGACTTGCGGTGAGTTCCTTCTGTGTGCATGTGATCTGAGTGGAGTCTGTCTGGCTCTGTTCCCCGTTCTCTGTCCTGTTCCTGATGCAGCTAGCTGTGTGTCCAGTGCTCTGTTCTGTCCTGTTGCAAGCTCTGCTGAGTGATCTCTGTCTTGCTGGTTCATGTCCGTTTGTACGTTTAAATTCTGCCAGTTTCATGTCAGTTTGCTGTGTGACCTGCTGTCTGTGTCCTGTCCTGTTCCAGCCTTCTGTGTGAACTATGTCCGATTCTGTTGGACTCCTGGTTAGTGTAGGGACTAGCGGTATAACCAGGAGCCGTGAAGTGGCCCGCTAGCTTCAAACATCTTGTACAACATGTCAACCAATACCTGGTATTTATATTCAGCTTCTCTGTTCTAGTAGTTGCATTTTGGCTGCTGTGTGCTCTGTGTTCTGGCTCTGTGCATCCTGTGGTTCTGTCTCTGTCCTGTAGCATGTGTATGCCTCCTGTTCTGTGGCGTGGTTCCTAGGATCAGCTAGGGCCGAGTTCCGAAGACCGCTGGGCTGCCCTTATTGGGGCAATGTTCCCCGCTTAGGTAGGGCCATGCCATCCTCCCGGTAGACAGGGTCAGTTGCCTGAAACCTGTGTGAATCCTGTGTGACCCTGGTGCTACCTGTGTGCGTCCATTACATTTCCCATTTTTGGGTGCGATCGTGTGGGCTCCCGTGCTTAGGTTGCCCACACGATCGTAACACCTACTGACCATCTTTGGTACAAACTGGAATGTCCATCTTCTTTAAGAGAACTCACCAGACATTTGCAGGATGAACGGAGCAAAATACCAGTTGAAATATATTAGACGTTAGTGGAAAATATGTCATGGAGAGTATCTGATGTCATTAGGGCCAAAGTAGGCTCCACCAAGTATTAACATATGGAAATAAATATGGCTTTTCATTCTTGCTCAGGTGTCCAATTACTTTCAGTAGGATAGTGTATCTGTTGACCCAATATAGCAAATAAAGGGGGTGATGACCTCTACAAATGGAAGGCACAAATGTTGGGGCTAGAATTGCTGATTAAGGGCTCTTACCCACTTGCGTTTTTTTAACGCTGCGATATCGCTGCGTTTTTTTCACACGATTGTCAATGGGACTTTCTAATGTTAAAAACGCATCACACAAAAAGAGCACAGCACAAACTTGCGAGGCGTTTTTGACATTATAAAGTCCCATTGACAATCGCGTGAAAAAAAAAACAAAACGCAGCGATATCACAGTGTTAAAAAACCGCAAGTGGGTGTGAGCCCTAACCCTTTCTAATCCACTATCTGATGTCTTCCAACATTCTGATTGAAGCCTGCACAGCTCCGATGTCGGAAGACGTCCGGCAGGGTATTCTTACTGTATATTATTGGCCACTCTGCTGTTGGAGGCCTCTCCAGCATGTCACATACTGCAGTACTGGCTCTAGCCAGCAGATGGTGCCATTGTAAATTGGCAGAAAGAGAAAGCCCCCTAGGAAACCCTGAATCCAAAATTGGATTGCAAAGGGTTAAAGGAGAAAACTATGGGGGTGGGGAAATCTCCCTCAAAAGTTAACGCCCCTGAGGTCTTGCGATCCACTTCTCATTAAATGCCCAGGCTAAACATTTTATAGCATCTTTAAAAACTTAGCGAAAATCAGTTTAACCTGCAATTTATGATTCTCCACCATATAGCCATCACCCAGGCCGAGGTAATAATATTGTGACGCTACACTACACCCATTTAATATATGGCCTCTTTAGTTATCAGTCCCCTAACACTGCAAATCCCATACATTAGTTCAAGTCCATTTAATGGCAGAGCCGGGGTTCTATGGATACGGTAAACGCCATTAACATTCTGGGGTTATTTCACACACGAAAAAAGGCAAGAATAAAATAATGCGCTCATCTCCACTTTAGATTTATCTCCATTTTAAAGATTTGAGAAGCACTTTTAACACCTTCAGATTTCCGCTTTATATGCAAATGGCAGTTTTAATGTTTCGAAGACTGGAGGAAACAATGTGTTTAATGTAACTTCTCTTCTTCATTACTTCCCACTTTATTTCGAGCTTCTTCAGCAACAAAAGATGGATTGTGTGCGGCTTTCAGGTATATTAGGTCAGACAATAAACTATAAAGGAATTTAATATTGTTATTGGGGCACTGAAATAAGGAAAACTGCTAAACTAGCACATTTGTTCAGGACTAGTTACAGCAAATAAAATCTGTCTGGAGTTTAAATTCATATTTTTTGGCAATCATAGCGCCTCTCGTAATAGAATAAAGCGACAAATTACACGAACAAGCTTTCTAGATCTAAAACTGCATGGAGAAAATTCATCAAAGGGGGCTGGAAAGTTCATCTTGATTATGCTTCATAAAGGATCTGAGGCATGTAGTCCTCTGATCATATTTAAAGGGGTTGGCCAGGAAGGTGGAACCTTTATCCGGACATATAATGTTGGAACCTTCACTTCTGGCCTGGTTTTGACATGGGATCACTTGCCGATCACGTTATCAAAGGGGACTGGCTATTCGACTCATCTTCATAATTAAGTCAGCCCCATCCTCTGTCATGGCCAATGCAAAGACAGAGAAAGCGGCTGGCTTAGTTGAGGTGAGCAGAACAACCAGCCCTTCTGATGACATTGAAGAGGAGATGCAAGGATCAGATGGTGGGCTATCCTCGGTCTCCAGAGTGGTGGATTGCCTAGGAAGAAACCAACAATGCTAAACCAAGGGCCTTCGGCATGATCAACATTTCCTGGTTGACATAGGTGGACAGTGGTTCCAATAGACCCTTATATCCAGGAACTCCATTTTTCAGAGGTTTTACGCAAATGTCCAAACAGTTCTTCCTGCACACCGGGATATTCAGTAGCCCATTGGGTGAAGATTTTCCCATATATTCCTGCTTAGATGGGATTAAGTTTACTCGCAAGCATTCTTGTTTCTGAAAGCGCGTCAATGTAACAATGCCAGTTACTGACAAAATGATTCTTAGAATCATAAAATTGTAGAGTTGGAAGGGACCTCCATGGTCATCATGTCCAACCCTCTGCTCAGTGCAGGATTTACTACATCATCCCAGATAGATATTTGTCGAGCCTTTGTTTGAACACTTCCATTGAAGGAGAACTCACCACCTCCCGTGGTAACCTGTTCCACTCATTGATCACCCTTCTTTGAGTCCGATGTGGAAGGGGAGTGTGGCAAATTCAGTCTTTGCTCGGATCTCCACATCAGAATTTACAGGTGACTCGAAAACAACGTTAATGCATTTTGGCTTCGTAAGTGGAAAAAGAATGCAAACCGTTCAGCACTCTGGGTTAATCTTGATGATAGAAAATTACCTGCTCGTTATTTCATCACAAACCTCAGCACGTCCATAGTTTAAGCAATCATTGGCTCGGGCCTTGCTGAAAAGAACAAGCTGTTTTCATGGCTGGAATACTTCTATTTGAATCCTCTTTTGCCACATCTTTCTATTTTATCATTCTGTTCATTTTCTATTTAAGGAATAAGCCCAGAAGTGACTTAGCGCAGTCTATGTTTTCTGCCTGCATAAAATTAATTAAACCTCATAATTACAGCGGCCCCCAGGCTGCATTGGCACACTTAACAGCAGGATGGTGGAAGAGCCAGCTGCCACGATCTGCCTAATTATGGGTTGGCTAACGTACTACTTATTGTAACCTGTAGGTGACAACTGCGAAGTACAGGAAGTCACACAAGGAGACAAAGGTAACGAGCAACTGGAAAAGCATTAAAGATGGGCAATGACTAAACAGCTTTCTAGGAAAATTAAGACGTTTCAATGTGTGATAACTAAACTTATAGTGATCGAAAGCACTGACTATGGAAAAGATACAAATACAAACAGTTCTCATAAAGATTTAGCAAAGCATGTAAAAAGCGGTTGGGAGGTGATGGAATCGAAATGATTCTAGGCTTGGCTATGTCTACAGGACTGGCATCCAATGTCTTCACGGTGGATACCAGACTGCTTCATCATTGATGTGAGAAAGGAAATCCAAGCAGCCCCCAAAGACCTAGAACTTTTCACTCATATTGTTCCTCTTGCTTAAGATGCCCATATACCTTCAACAACTGTTGACCAAATAATGGGTTGGCCAACAGCTGTTTCTCCGAGGTTTCCCATACACATGAATGTTAAGCTTGGTCAAATACTTGTCTGTTTAGGGAAGTAAGTAGCAGCCAAACAGTTCTGCGACTAACAACAAGTTCGGGTGCTGACAATTCAACATCTATGATCCTTCTTTAACCCAACATCATCTGTCAGATAAAAGTTGGTGATCCAAAGACAGACAATTTTGAAGTTGGGAGGGAAGTTTTTCCCTAAAATTAGTTTCTATCTCATGGGATTTCTTTTCATTCCGCTAGACCAACATGGCAGGATAATAGGCTGAACTGGATGGACATGTGTCTTTTTCAGGTTTCCAGAGTATGTTACTACATCTCAGTAATGACTTTGACTCACTCGGATTCTGATTTGACCTTGAATACCATTGAAAATAAGGCCAAACTGACCACAAACCATCACTTGCATCTTTCAATGTGACTTGACCTCAGTTGCTACCACTTTAAACAGAGAAGAAAGTTCCTAAAAATCATCTGGAAAAAGCAACTTTCAGGAAAATCATGTCTTTCATGCTTAGAATATGGTGGATGAGCAGGAACAGAAACAAATGACCTTGGGATCTGTCCACTAAAGCGAGGCATAATGATGAGGTTGATGTTCTGCATCAAAGCCTTCTTTCGGAGCTTCCCTCAAGGATTATATCATAATTTTCCTATCAAAATACAGACAGCTCGGAGGAACCTGACATCAGGCACTGTTGGTACCCATCTCATAATGGCTCCAGCTGAACATTATGCAGATGTCAACAGCAAATTATGTTATCAGTGTCTTATAAAGACAAGACCCGACTTATTGACAAAGACATTTACTCTCTGAAGCAAAAGGATGAGCAGTCAAAACATGGATAAGAAAAAAAATTGCACAAAATCAAGAAGTCAACATTGAGGAGACCCAGAGAAAAGTCAAGACCTTCTACAGTACATTGGTGACATAGTTACCAGGACTGAAAATCACTTTAAAAGGACTGTCTAGAAAAGAAGATGTGATTTCTTCCTTGTATCAGTGCCACTCATCTCCATTGGTTGCATCTGGTATTGCAGTTCAATTCTGTTCACTTGAACAGGACAGTCCATAGAAGTGAATGTTGATGTTTCAGGAAAAATGCAGATCCTAAACATCTGCTTTAATTATGTTATTACATTAATACACATCTATCATCCTAACCTAAACACAGGGGTGAATTGTGAAATGCCCCCCCCCCCCCCACCCTGTGCAAAAAAACTTACTTTACAGGCATTGAAAGCCCCAATATACAAAATACCCAACATATGTTTGAATGATCGTGCCTTGTCTGAAGTGCCAGAGCAATAGTGCCCCTCAGTAGAGGCCCCAAAAGTAAATGTCCCCCTTAATGGCTCTAGTAATTTTAGAGACCCAATAAATAGTCTCAATAGTAATAGTGAATCCATTAGTGGCCTCAGTAGTAACAGTGCCTCACCATAGTGGTCCCAGTAGTAATAGTGAACCTGTTCACATTGTCAGTAGTAATAGTGACCCTGTCAGTTGCCCCAGTAGTAATAGTGACACCATTACTGGTCTGAGTAGTAATAGTTACCCCAATAGTGGCCCTAGTAGTAATAGTGACCCCCGTATTAGTCCCAGTAGTAATAGTACTCCATAGTGGACCTCCAGCTGGGCAGCAACTCGACAAGCATTTCACTCACTCCATCTATAGCTTCACTCCATCTGTAGCTCCACTCCGGCTGCCACTACTGACCTCTCCCCTGGCATGCACACTGTGTACAGGCCAGTATCTGCATGCAGGGGCAAGAGATGCTGGGGGAACAGACTGATGATAGCAACAGCAGCCGAAGCAGAGCTACAGATGGAGTGAGTGAAATACTTCTTGGGTCGCTGCCCAATTGGCTCACAGCTGGCAATTAAGATGGGCCAGAGGTCTCAGTGCCCCACTGGCCGGGTGGCAACCTGCCACCAGCAATCTGAAGTCCTGCAGATTGCTGCCTGAGGCAGCAGTCTCAGGTAGCCTCATAGTAGGGGTGCCTCTGTACTCCCCTATTTTCAAGGAATATCCCTGTTCTAAATCTAGACTTCTATTATATCTACTCTGATAATATGAGTGACAACGTAAGCTGTTGGGATCAGTTCAAGTCAATGCACCCCACTTAAACAATATTCATTCATCAGACATGGAACCTCTGTAAATGCACTTTTAAAATAGTTGCCCTATGGATCGGCAGTTTGCATTTTGCTGATTCTGCATTCAATAGCAAAGCACAACAGGTACAACAGGATCTTCTCTTGTTGCCATTTCAGAGGTCAAACATATTCCTCTTTTTAAAGGAAAAAAATATGGATTTTCTATAGGGTGGCCGGTTACTGTAGTCACGTAACGCATTCTTCACGGAACGAGCAGTCAGTCACTGAACATGACTAATGACAGGCAATTCTCACCCTCCGCAGGAATCTTCACCACTTACAGGCATGTAAAAATCCATAATCTGAATAAGAAGCGGCCGGATAAAAGAATCAGATTTGGTTTCTAGAAAAACAAACAATTTAAAATGATTTTTTTTTCCAATTTAAGACATTAAAAACCTGAATCTTCAAGTCCGAGAGGCATCAATATCCCATCAAAAAGCAGAACATTTAATAAAGAAAGAGAGAGCGGAGCGGCCCGCAGCGCAAAATGCTAAATGCTTGTCATTAAACAATCATTGCGAACTGTTCAATACTGTCCGGCTGAACCAGCCATTAAGTGGGAACAAGGCTGATTCACACAGGCCGGGTCGATGCAATTTACGGATCACTCTGTGTACCCCATGCTTGCAAGTGGTGATAATGGGCTGTTTGTAGCTGATTGGGACATATGAGGACACCAAGTACGCTATTCCGAGGTTGTGAAAGTTCATCACCTCTTATTACAGATGTAATGAATGCAGGAGGATGGTTGACAAAATCTCTAAAGCACTGGTCACGATCAACTGTGTCTTTAACCCTTTGCAATCCAATTTTGGATTCAGGGTTTCCTAGGGGGCTTTATCTTTCTGCCATTATACAATGACGCCATCTGCTGGCTAGAGCCAGTACTGCGGTATGGGACATGCTGGAGAGGCCCCCTGACAACAGTAATATACAGTAAGAATACCCTGCTGGAGGTCTTTTGACATAGGAGCTGTACAGCCTTCAATCAGAATGTCTTTAGACATCAGACAGTGGATTGGAAAGGGTTAAACGAGATTGCGCAGCAACATGTACAACAGTGCAACAGTAATGGAGGAAAATATATATTCTTATATACATATATATTTTATGCTAATTCCACTTGGCTATCTATCAGTAATCTCAGTATCGGTCACTTCTTACACCAGGTACCCTTTCTTTGTTATCACGGATGAAACCTCCCGCAGGAACCACTCAGCTGTCAGTAGCCATCTACATTCACCATACCTTTGTGGTGCTTTTTTGCCAGTTTACAAAGTTTTACAGGGCTTAAACACCATACATGCTGACTCAATCTTCTCCTGCACACACTGGCTTGGGTTATTGAGTCTATGCTCACTCCTGTCTTCTGGGCCTACTGGTCACTGGGTCCACCAGTTGCTACAACAAGGCTCGGCACAGATTACCCCTGCTTGGCACATGCAGGGAGCCCAGCCCGTACCTCCGCGATTGCTATTTGGCTATGTAAGGGGGTAGCTGTGTAACCCCTATAGATTTATTGGCTTGCGAAGAACAAGCCATAGGGGTTTTCAACTGTGTGGTATTGTATTTGTAAGTATGGCCGGATCTCGACAGGTTAAATGCTGTTACTGCTATGCAGAATTTTGCTCTGTATATACAGTAATGTTGTTGTTAATTGGCTGTGGCTGAACATATGGGGTGTGCAGATGCCAACCACGCACTCCTGATATGAGGTATGAGTGCAACGCAAGACAACAGTTTTGCTAAAAATTTATGTGGTGTCTAGATCAAACCTAAATTGGGATGAGTTCCCTGAGCGAATTTTTTTCACCAGGGGTGTTGAATCATGGGAGGATATAATATCTAATTTATTAATGAAGTGTTAACGGGGGGTAAATACACTCTGTATTATGTGCGTATTTTTAATGTATGTAATAGATTTGATTTCAATGGGTTTATTCACTGTGACTATTTTTCACATTATTTTTGGTTGCATGAAAAAAGCGCAGCATGTCCTATATTGGTCAGTATTAGAGCTTATTCAGATGACTGTATTCACGCAGGCGTTCAACCGTGTAAAAAAAATAGTCGATAAAACATGACCATTCGAACCAGTGGGTTTCAATGGGTTTATTCAGAAGAACGTTTCTTTGCCGCCAAAAATAATTGCGCCAGAAAAAATAGGACATATGTGACCTTTTTCGGTCGTGTCTTTTATACACTGCGTGAAAAGATAGGTCTTGCCCTATCTTTTGCTGTGATATGCAGTAAGCTACCATAGACTTCTATGGAAGATGGAAAAAGTGGAGGGAGTTACTCTAAGTGCAACGCTGGGAAGTGAAGAACATTCGCCGTAATCAGGCATTCATTGACATTCTGAGGATGTTATAGTGATCGCTGCTTTCCATTGCTTCAGCGTATTTTTCGACATTCGCGCAGCAGTGTTTCTTGCTATTCCGGGCAGATGCAGGCATCGCCCAGCTCCTTCTGTATGATAGTCTTTTACTTTCCATCAGCACTACCAGAGTTAACCATTCCTAGGGCTGCGTGCTTTCCATCAGCACCACAGGAGTTAAACCCCCAGTGCTCTCACCCAACTGCATGGTAATTGCCCATTACCTCCCTACTTAGCTGCACTAAGGATCCTCCTCCTTGCCCGAGCATCAGTGTATGTTTGCCTGTCACTAGCAAAGGCCTCCTGTTCCTGCCTTTGGTGTCTGACCTGTGTCTACCCGTATTTGTGGACTTACTTGCATCATTGCCCTCTGCCGGTCCTATCATCATTCCAGATTCTGTCCATAGCCTGCACTGTTTCACGGTGCTTTGCACTAGTGTCTGGCCTCTGAGGGTCAGCTGCCAACCACACCGGGACTACTGCTGAGATAGCGACCTGCTCGGTGCCCTGCTGCAAAGGCCAGATTCCTGTACAGGGGTTAAAGGGTGAATACCAAGGACCCTTCAGGATAACCCCCTCGGGAATAGCCAGAAGTCAAACTGGTTGGTTTGCACAGTGCGTCCACACTCAATGTCTGCAACACCATGCAATAAGGATCAGCATGCAGCATAAAAATATAGCTGCACAGCACGATACGAGCACTGTACACAGGGAATTGAAGTAAGTGATTCTGTCACCATTCCGGAGAGCAGGGGCGTAACTATAGAGGATGCAGGGGATGCGGTTGCACCCGGGCCCAGGAGACTTAGGGGGCCCATAAGGCCTCTCTTCTCCATATAGGGAATCCAGTACTATGAGTAAAGCATTATAGTTTGGGGCCATGTTACAAGTTCATCGGGGCCCGGGAGCTTCAAGTTACGCCTCTGCCAGAGAGTCTAAACCTACAGCACGCTATTGGTGTAGAGCTAGGTGTCCAACCGCAGCCCAGGATGGCTAAAAATTTGGCTCAACACAAAGGGGAATCTGAATTTGTAGGAGGCGAGGCCACAAACAGTACGTGGCAGCAGCAGGCTATGAGCTATTAATAACGAGGCAGTCGGCAAACAATCTGATTGGTCCCGCTGAGCCAATGAGAGGCAGCAGTCACTCACCCATTCATAAATTCATGAATGGGTGTGTGAGTGAGATCTACCTCTGATTGGTCAGGCTGTGACCAATCAGAGGCAGCTCATTCAGCAGGCGGGGATTTTAAATCCCCGGCTGCTGAATACTACTCACAGCTGTTCAGAGCAGTTCAGGAGGACTGCCACCGGCCGTGCTGAACTCCGTCTGCCGGGACTAGCTGAGTATATATATTTTTTTTATTTTTACACATTTTTGGATGAATTGCAGGGAAGGGCTTATATATTTAAGCCCTTCCCGACAATTCATCCCGCGATCGCCGGCAGCCCATTGCTTTCAATGGAGCCGGCTGTATTGCCGGCTCCATTGAATTCAATGGGCTAACATCGTTCTGACGGGACAAGGTGAGTATATATTTTTTTTATTTTTACACATTTCTGGATGAATTGCAGGGAAGGGCTTATATATTTAAGCCCTTCCCGACAATTCATCCCACGATCGCCGGCAGCCCATTGCTTTCAATGGAGCCGGCTGTATTGCCGGCTCCATTGAATTCAATGGGCTAACATCGTTCTGCCGGGACAAGGTGAGTATATATTTTTTTTATTTTTACACATTTCTGGATGAATTGCAGGGAAGGGCCTATATATATTTAAGCCCTTCCCGAAAATTCATCCCACGCTTGCCGGCAGCCCATTGCTTTCAATGGAGCCAGCTGTTTTGCCGGCTCCATTGAATTCAATGGGCTAACATCATTCTTCTCTGCCACAGCTGTTACAGCTGTGGCAGAGGAGAATGATCTTTATGCTGACAGTGGGGGGTCTCACTCTTGCCACTATTGTGGCTTAATAGTGGGACCTGGGAACTTGAGATGCAGCCCAACATGTAGCCCCTCGCCTGCCCTATCCGTTTCTGTGTCGTTCCCATCACTTTCTTAAATTTCCCAGGTTTTCACAAATGAAAACCTTAGCGAGCATTGGCGATATACAAAAATGCTCGAGTCGCCCATTGACTTCAATGGGGTTCGTTACTCGAAACGAACTCTCGAGCATCACTGAAAGTTCGACTCGAGTAACGAGCACTCGAGCATTTTGGTGCTCGCTCATCTCTAGACCTATACCAACCATACCAGCAACTGAGCCAATCCGGAGGAGGAGCAGGATGCTTTATGCACTGCCCCACAACAGACCTGAACCTCCCGAGTAGAGGTCCAATCCCCTGAGTCAATCATCGACTGTGAACCCATCTAGCCCACTTCGGTCATTTGCATTAACACAACAAGATCCATTGAAATAGCAAATAAACTGCGGCAAAGTAAGTTATCATTGAGTCAAGTAATACTTGGTTATATCTGTATAAGTGGTGTCAATATGTAGGACTCCCCTTTTCCATAACCACCATATAATTAGGAAACAAGAGGCCAAGTGTAACATCATCGTCCCTTCTTTGATTCATATTGGAAAATATTACTGGGGTTGTGGCAACATGACCTCATTGGTCAGAGCCTGACTTTTGCCGCGGGGCTCCTCTTTGCTGTGATTCACATATATGCTTTTTTTAGATGGCAAATGGGCTGATTGTTTTTCATATCGTGTTACATTAATATCATCCTTTTGCTCGTCGGGCCTCCGCCTGACACTGAAGTGCATCATCTTTGAAACAGATTTACGGAGTGAGATTAGAATTCGCCTGACATGTGATCTTTCAGCTTGTCAGAATCGATGGTCGCGTTCCCGTGTCGCCTGAATAGATTCCCAGATGCAATGACAGGAAATGTGCAATTAAACTCTATTAAATTTATACTTGCATTAACTTGCGCATATCTGTCACCCGTATCAGTGACACCGCCATTTCCTTCCCTCTTCTAAAACCTTTTTAGCAAATGCTTTTCGCTTTTTAATTCAACTTTGAATCAGAATCCGATATTTATTCCGGGAATACAAAACACCAACCATTTCCCTGGCTGTGAGCGCCCCTCATGGTGTCGGCAATCTCTCGTTTGGAACCATGATCTCATATTTTACTAATTATGAGCTTTAAAACCTATTTTTTTTTTTTTGTGTTATGTTTAAAAAAATTCACAAAGTCCTAAGAGGAAAGATGAAGGGATGCTGTTATAAGGAAGGGGTGCAGACAGGCTTTCTGTCACAGAAGAGTCATTCTGCTATCTTAGGCATTAGTGATCGAACCAACCAAACCAAACTTTTCAATAGTTGACTTATCAGTGATAAGGTTCGGTTGGTTCGACAAATTTCAGCAAAAAGTTTGGTTTGGCCAGAATTTATTCGACTGAAATAGAACTTCATCAATTACCCTAAGGCTGGTGTATAAGCCCCATATAACACTCCTAGGTCACCCAGAGGGGTATCTGCGGTCTTCTGAGCTGTTTATAATGCAAAACTAAGAAAGAAACAGAAGAGAAAATAAAGAAGAATATTGTTTCTTCTTCTTTTTCCCTTTCCTTGTTCTTTTCCTTCTCTTCTTTTCTTCTTTTTCATCATTTTCTTTTCCTTCTATTCTCTTCTTCTTTTAGCGGGTTTGGCCGAGAAGAACCACCCAAAGGTGTGGGTTCTTGATAAACCGATACTTTAGCAAGGTTAGACCTAAAACAAAGTACAACTGTTTCCATTCATTCATCATTATTAGGCATGCAGCTAAACACCCAGACAAAAAGCAGAGTGACTTGTATGTGCCCCCCGGGGGCTTACACCTGGGAGCATGTCCCACCAGGGACATAAGAGCTAACAATCTATAAGGAAATAGGGGGACACAAGAGCTTACAGTCTATAAGGAAATAGGGGGACACAGGAGCTTACAGTCTGTAGGGAAATAGGGGGACACAAGTGCTTACAATCTATGAGGAAATAGGGGGACACAAGAGCTTACAGTCTATGAGGGAATAGGAGGACACAAGAGCTTACAGTCTATGAGGAAATAAAGGAAACACAAAAGCTTACAGTCTATGAGGAAATAGAGGGACACAAGAGCTTACAATCTATGAGGAAATAGGGGGACACAAGAGCTTACAGTCTATGAGGGAATAGGAGGACGCAAGAGCTTACAGTCTATGAGGAAATAAAAGACACACAAAAGCTTACAGTCTATGAGGAAATAGAGGGACACAAGAGCTTACAATCTATGAGGAAATAGAGGGACGCAAGAGCTTACAGTCCGTTAGGAAACAGTGGGACACAAGAGCTTACAGTCTATGAGGAAATAGAGGGAACACAAGAGCTTACAAATCTATGACGAATAGGGGGACACTAAAGCTTACAATCTGTTAGAAAATAGGAGAGGCACAAGAGCTTACAATCTATATGATGAAATAGAGGGGCACAAGAGCTTACAATCTGTAGGGAAATAGGGGGACACAAGAGCTTACAGTCTGTAGGTAAATAGGGGGACACAAGAGCTTACAATCTGTAGGGAAATTGGGGGACACAAGAGCTTACAGTCTGTAGGGAAATTGGGGGACACAAGAGCTTACAGTCTGTAGGTAAATAGGGGGACACAAGAGCTTACAATCTGTAGGGAAATTGGGGGACACAAGAGCTTACAGTCTGTAGGGAAATTGGGGGACACAAGAGCTTACAATCTATTAGCAAATAGGAGAGGCACAAGAGCTTACAATCTATGAGGAAATAAAGGAAACACAAAAGCTTATAGTCTATGATGAAACAGGGAGGGCACAAAAGCTTACAATCTATGAGGAAATGGGTGGGGGGGCACAAGAGCTTACAATCTATAAGGAAACAGGGAGGACACAAGAGCTTACAGTCTATGAGGAAATAGGGGGACACAAGAGCTTACAGTCTGTAAGGAAAAAGGGGGACACAAGAGCTTACAGTCTATGAGAAAATAGGGAGGATACAAGAGCTTACAGTCTATGAGGAAATAGGGGGACACAAGAGCTTACAGTCTATGAGGTAATAGGGGGACACAAGAGCTTACAATCTCGCAAATCGCACATATTGAAAGGCATGAACTTTCTTTTTTTTTCACTCACACTTGTGGATACGAATTGCGTATTCCATGTGTGGAGGAAAAATCGCAGCATGCTCTATTTTGCTGCAGACACCACACGGACGGCATCTATTGAAATCAATGGAGGCCGTCTGACAAGCAGCCTACATGCAATCATTGCTTTACAATGGCACAGGAAATACATATATTGAAAAAAAAAAATCTGTACTGCGCATGACCGACAGCGAGCATCCATGGTCATCCGCAATACAAAAATCACAGGTACGCAGGGTCGACGGCCGGCTTCCACAGCTAGAATCTGATCTATTCGTGTGAAGCCGGGCTAATGGGCTGTGAGTAGAGATGAGCGAGCATACTCGTCCGAGCTTGATGCTCATTCGAGTATTAGGGTGCTCGAGATGCTCGTTACTCATTATGTCTCGATTAAACGAGCACTGACCATTTAATTCAATGGAGCCAGCAATACATCCGGCTCCATTGAAAGCAATGGGCTGCCGGCGATCACGGGATGAATTGTCGGGAAGGGCTTAAAAATATAAGCCCTTACCTGAAAATCATCCTAAAATGTGTAAAAAGTAAAAAAAATATATATACTCACCTTGTCCCGGCAGAACGATGTTAGCCCATTGAATTCAATGGAGCCGGCAATACAGCCGGCTCCACTGAAAGCAATGGGCTGCCGGCGATCGCAGGCTGAATTGTCGGGAAGGGCTTAAATATATAAGCCCTTCCCTGCAATTCATCCAGAAATGTGTAAAAATAAAAAATATATATATACTCACCTGATCCCGGCAGACGGAGCTCAGTTGCGGCCAGCTGGCAGTTCTCCTGAACTGCTCTCTGTAGTATTCAGTAGCCGGGGATTTAAAATCCCCACCTGCTGAATGAGCTGCCTCTGATTGGTCACAGCCTGACCAATCAGAGGCAGATCTCACTCACACCCATTCATGAATTCATGAACGGGTGAGTGAATGCTGCCTCTGATTGGCTCAGCGCAGCTCTCAGCTGAATGACAGCAGTTCAGCACCACAGTGCAGGGGACAGCAGGAGAAGACGCGGCTGTGCCCCGGCAGCTGAAGGGAGGTGAGTATGTTTTTGTTTTGTTTTTTATATCACTTTTAATTCATTTCCAGGGAATGGCTTATATGTAAAGCCCTTCCCTGAAAAAGAATTCAGGTGTGCCAGCGGACCATTGTCTTCAATGGAGTCGCCGGCAGCAGCAGCGGCTCAATTGAAGAGAATGCCTGCATTTTTATTATTTTTTTACACTAAACTCTTTCTTTTTCAGGTAAGGGCTTATATTTTTAAGCCCTTCCCGAAAATTCATCCCGCGCTCGCCGGCAGCCCATTGCTTTCGATGGAGCCGGCTGTATTGCCGGCTCCATTGAATTCAATGGGCTAACATCGTTCTTCTCTGCCACAGCTGTTACAGCTGTGGCAGAGGAGAACGATCCTTATGCTGACAGTGCGGGGCTTAATAGTGAGACCTTGGAGCCCAAAATGCAGCCCTGCATGTTGCTCCTCGCCTGCCCTATCCGTTTCTGTGTTTTTTACATGACTTTGGTGATTTGCTAAGATTTTCACAAATGAAAACCTTAGCGGAGCACCAGTCATATACAAAAATGCTCGAGTCGCCCATTGACTTCAATGGGGTTCGTTACTCGAAATGAACTCTCGAGCATCACTGAAAGTTCGACTCGAGTAACGAGCACTCGAGCATTTTGGTGCTCGCTCATCTCTAGCTGTGAGTAAACTTGCTCCACGTTTTTGACACCTGAAATCTGGCTCAACTGACACAGTAATTGTGCGCCATAGTGCACTGTGAGGATTAGGAGTGTATAGCCCATCCTAATAATACAGAATAATATGGGCACAATGAGTGCGGAAAAAACATATTTCAGGTACAGTAACAGTTAATTTGCATAGAACAGAATGGTTGGCACATATTTGTAATTATTTGCTTACCTCTCATGTGGCTATTCCAACAGATAGGTGTCATGCGTGGCTCCTGGGGCTCTTTAATGAGCGGAATTGTTATATAAACATCAGACAAAAGTAACATTCAGTAAGAAACTTGCTACAATGTTATATAAACTATCCCGGTCACATGATCTGAGTTCTTCATGCCATCATTTGATGATCTGTCATTGCCGGTCTCAAAGCTGATTAACTAGAACTGAAGAGGAGCCTGCGATGGCACTACTCGCTGACAAGCACATGACCCTTTGTGCGCCCTCACATCCTAATTACCACCAATCCCTTTATCTACAACGCAGAAACCGTAAAGATTTATGACGGATTAAATTCTGAGCAGTTTAACTGAATTGTCGAAATGTTTTACACCAAGTTGGTCTCTGAGCTCATGAATTTTTACAGCGTATGTCTTCTTTCCAACGTCTCCCTCTCGGCTTCCAGCTTCAGCTCAGCATAAGGGTGCAGGACCTGTAGAATGGTTAATGAGGCGCGCTGCCATTGTACGGGACTTGCACACATTTGCATGAGATTGTACCTTTTCTCTGAAGAAGGCGCCAGCTGCCTGCAAATGACTCAGGAATGGGAGTCACTGAGATCATTGCAATGTACATCGTGAACCTGTGATCAACCGGGCTCATAAAGAGCGCCACATGTGGTTCACTTATTGGTGATGTTGCGTTTCAAAAAAATGACCTCAACCTCACACAGGGGAATGAATTAAGCAGAATGAGAGGGCAGAACGAGCTGACTAGACAACTTGTAAGAATATTTATGGAGCCAGTGGAATAAGGTACGAGGAGGAGGTGTACAATGTGAATCATGAAGGGTTTGGTGCCGTACTGTATAAATTTGGCGCTACGAACTCCAGAAGAGAAAATGGTAAAGACCAAGATTATACACAGAATGATCACTGTGCTAGGAACAGCTGGCATTTGATATCTTGTTAACAGTAACGCGTTATCACATGATGGCCGTGTCACGATGTGCTCTCAAATAATGTGCCGGCCTCTCCTCTGCACAGCAGAAGGCAACGTTTGGCAGTCATGGGTACATGTGGAGACTTAAGTACTTTGACCGCGGGCGGATTGTTGGCATTCAGAGGTGTGGTAGCAGTATTTGTGAAACAGTTACACTTGTTGGCTGTACCCGAACCCCAGTATCAAGTATTTACCGCTGGAAGATTGTTGGCATTCGGAGGTGTGGTACCAAGGTCATCGATTAATGATGCTTGCACCGAATTCTCATCAGCACTGTGCAATAGAAATCTGGATCCATCGGACTAGGAGATGTTTTTCTGCTGCTCAGTGATACAATTTCTATACTCTTTTGCCTGCTGGAATCTCACCTTTCTTTTTCTCTTTGACACAATGCCACTGGAACTGGTCATCTACTGTTATAGCCCCTCCATTAAGCTGTGTGTTCAGACATCTTAGTTAGAGCATCAGCGTTGTATACAGCTGTGACTGTGCAGCACCCATTGGTTATAAGAATTCCTGACATCCTCCTCTGACCCCTATCAGTGATTAGTTGTTTCCATCCATAGGATCCCCTTTCGTTGGATGTTTTTCCTTGATTACACCATTCTCTATATACTCTCCACAGCATTACATGAGAAAACCCCACATGGTTGGCAGTGAAATCTGGAACCCGGCTAGTCTAGCACCGATGACCGAGCCTCGTTGGAAGTCGATTTTCCCATTTAATGTACATTCACACTGGAAATGATCCTGGAAAACTTGTCACATATTTTATCCTGCACTCCGGGGTCATGGTTTTAATTTCTATACAAGGAAGCACTAATCATGAGTAGACCCGGGGGTCTAATAAAGGGACCATTCAGTGTATAGTGTGCAGGTTCCCTTTGGGTAAAGCCTTTTTTATATATTAGATGATTGCTTTTCTTATTTCAATTGCTTTCACTCCTCTCCAGCCAGAATGAAAAGTTTTCATATGCAACAAAGCCTTCGACATTATTCAAAAGGAAGAAAAAAAAGTCATGTATCGCAGGGTTAAAAATAAAGATCTCAGCTGGAATGAAAGAGCCAGCGGGATTTAAGGCACAGCCTGAAGATCTAATGCGGTAATGTGTCCTAGTAGCCTGGCCCTGGATTAAAGGATATCCTAGTCTTCTAACGAGACTATTCTACTACCCATTTATATCGGTGACAGTGATAGAATCGCTACCCAAGCAAGAAGAAAGCTGCGCTGTAATTTGCTCTTCTCCTTATCGCCGGCTATTGTTTCTCAGTCACCTTCAGAGGCGGCGGACGCACGTAATAGGACTCGACGCGGTAATTACAGAAGCGATCAACATGCAAATATAAATAAACATTGCATTGTGTGACTGGGTTGACAGACGAGCTTTTCTATCCCTGACAGGTCCTGAATGGGTTTTATGCCTTTTTGTTTGGTGTCTGGAAATTGAGCCCATGGACGACTCAGGCAGGATCCCGTTTGCCAAGCTTAGGAAACTCAGAGAGAAAAGCAACCAAGTAACATCAACTATCGGAGACTGTAAACTTCGTTACCTTAGGGCAGTATAGAAAGTCAAACCAAGGCCTTCTTGACGTCTATGTTGTTATTACCCTCGGAAGGGAAGAATAATGAATGTAACTGAACTGCCAGATCCTTGACATGATGAACATCAACAGCACCAATAGAATCCATTGGCTATGATAAGGTCCCTTGGGTTGCCATTATTGTATCTGGTATCTTACCTGAAAAAATAGCGCTCCTTTTTTCTGGCTTTTTTGAGCCCCCAGACCATCACACAGCAGGGAGGCAGGATTCAGGTGCTCACCCCGAGGTCTCCAGACACAAACATGGCCATTGTCAGTACTAACTAAACTGAATTTGGTGCTGAAGACAACCACTCCATAGTCCAGTTTCATTGTTCAAGATACCACTGCAAATAGAGACAGCGGTGGGTGTTATAGGCCGTCCATGTAACGGGCATCATGAGACCAAATGTCCTTCAGCCAAGTGCCTGGAAATGGTTCCGACAGACACTGGGGTGTAACAATGGCACCCTCTGTCTCTGGATGGTGGACAATAAAACAGTTGGAGCTGCTAGTGCTTGTCGGACGTTAAGATGATCCTCTTAACTGTTGATCTGTTGGGGTCGTCTTGAGCCCGGTCACCTTGTGTGCCCTCACACATCCACTGGTCCCAACACCTCCTAACAGTCTGGTCGGACGCTCCTCTCTACTGGTGGTCTGTAGGGGGGGTCTTAAGCACTGTCACCTTGTGTGCCCCCATCCACTGGCCCCAATACTCCGGTCAAAATGGCCCGGTGGGGGACAATTTATTGATACGACCATCCAGCTTCTGACATCCCAAAAATGCGCCCCCCTTAGTCTCTAGTAACGGGGTGAAATCTCTTCTCTGTGTTGTAGAGGCGTCTAGTGGTCAACAAGCTCTACACAAGCGGAAGAAGAGGTCACTACACACATGGAGCCTCCGAGAGCCTTTTATAGGCCAAGGGGGAACCACTTTTAGGGTTTTAGGTGACAAGACCGTCCATCTAATCACCACAACTCTCATTACTTGCCTGAGATGGAACTGCATGCCGAGTTTTGCAGCAAAATGGCAACGTCTTCTAGGGGCTTGATGTTTTTTGACAGAGTGTGTAATAAGAATTTCATTTGCACTGAATGTTGGACTTAAAAATGACTTAGTGGTAAAAGGTGAACATTCACTTTAAGACTTTCCAAAAGAAATGTTCCGCTATCAACATTCATTCATGGCTAGACGCAGATCTCTGCTGATATCTTTATCTACAATAAAACACAAGATGCCATAAAAGTCTATGGGAAATGTTACGTATGCCGCTATCTTACAGCCAAATGACACACTGAAGCTTTTCTACCACAACTAACATTTTCCTAAAACGAGAAACATGCATCAAATCTGCAGGAGTGAGATAAAAGGCCGCCGCTCACCTCCGCTCAACATACAGCCATCATTAAAATGTATACAGCGCATAAACAGTAACACGTATGATGCCGACACTCCAAACAGGCGCATATATCTTCATCGCCACCTTTGCGTTCTCCGCACTCATACATCAAACTTATTACCATCTCCTAGCAGGAGTTCTCGTTCCTCATGAATCAAGACATATGTATTCCCTACAATTGCCAATATATCTCTCTTTACTGGCAAAAATGTCACCGTTGACTGACACATCGAGAAGAAACCCTGATGAATATTTACTAGTGACACAGCAACGTGGTGTGGAGGCTGAGTCTGACTCCTACCGCTGCGGCTTCCTGCGCTGACTCGTGGACAACGCATGATGTCCGAGCCATAAAGTAAAATTATCATCTCGCCAGTCGTGTGCCTCTAAATTCTGTAGGCAGTATGCCAACGGGGCTTGTCAGGAAGATGAAAGTGACTATATTAGCCACATACACTGTGGGGTGGTGAGGCCCGAGATGGTTCATTGAAGATGATATATTATGGAAGAGATATTATCAGGAGATTAGAAATCAAGAAACCCATCTGTTATCATATAACACACCAAGAGAAGGTACAGAAGACTGTGAACATTTCCCAAGGGGCTAATGTTGCCACAGAGACACCAAAACTTGTCAGTCGCCACGTGCGCCAAAGATTGCACCACAAAATTTGGCTGAACACAACTCAGCATGCTCACAAGGCTTTGTGTAATTGGAGGATGCCCTGATATAAACCGAGACAATTTTAACTACATAATGAGTTGAAGAGGGGCTAGATTGCAAAGCAAGAAGCTGCTGGCTATGAGAGAGAATAAGCAAGATCGCAAAGGCCTGGACAGTGGATGAACTGACCGGTACTGATAAGGAGATGGAGAAAGGAGCAAAGAGTAGCTATTCCGACCCCAGAAAATGCTGTGGGATTGCTTGCGATGGTGGAAGCTCCATCTCCTGCACTTTGAACTGTAAGTGAGATCGGCCTCTACAAGCATTATAGGTGTAACACACTGATAGAGACAGGGACTAATTACCTAGCAGGACTGCTATATCAAACCATAACTGCATTTGTAGAAAGAGACTGAATTGTAATGCTCCATTTACACAGGATGAGCTGTCGGGTAAATGATGCCTTAATACTTGTCATGGGGAGGGCCTATAGCAGCAGCTTATGCTGCTAATCTCACTCCCCCTCCCTTTGCCGGCAGCTACCATAGGCTTCTATGGGAACTTTTATTGCCGGGAGCTGGGAAGGGAAGCACCAGCCAATCAGAGCCAGCGCTTACAGGAGGCGAGGATTTTTCGATCCCCGGCCAGAAGACATGCAGAAGACCAGCGTCAGGGATGGGAGGAAGCTACAACGGAGCCCCGGACAGCGCTTCTAGGTGAAGTATACTTTTTACACCCTGAAAATCCTTGCATGTGGTACTACAAATGTGCCACATGCAATGAGAAGACCCAGCGTTATCGCACAGACCAGTGATGCAATATCGCTGCGATTTTCTCGCGGCAGGCCGTGTAACCCGTGTGAAAGAGGCCAAAAGCATCACTGATTCTACAAAATCGCATGTACAAAGCTACATTATCGCAGCGATATCGCCGTCGCCCGTGTGGAAGAGGTCTTATTGATGATTTTGTTCTGTTTTCCGTGTTATATAGACTGAATTAATGTATTGACGGCTGCAGGAATCATAGCCCTTAGTTCAGATAGATGCAGGAGTCTCTGTGGTTCAGCGTTTCTTCCAGTATTAGGCCTCATGTCCACGAACATAATTCATTTAGCAAATCCGTACATGTCTCCTTCGCGTGTGATGCGCAGATGAATTTGCCCATAGACATTCATTGGGCATCCGCAGGTAATTAAATATCTGCAGATGTCATTTTTTCCCGGTGTACGGATCGCACGCACTGGAAAAAATACGCAGCATGCTCCATTTTCTGCGGATTCCCGCACGGACGGCTTCCATTGAAGTCAATAGAAGCCGTTCGATCCACGGCCCGCCCTCAGATGACACTGTGGATGTGCCGTGAATCCGCAGGAAAGCAGGAGATTTAAAATAAAAAAGCACAGCTTATGTGTGCGGCACGCCACCGGCACCCAGACAACACTGCCACCAAAAGAAAGAAGATTTGGCCGTGACGGAGAAGAACCGCATAGCAGCGGGCACGGGTGGAAACCGCTGCGGGATTCCACACTTGGAAACCATGCATGCCGTGGGCTTGAGCCCTTAGGACGGCCCTTTGTGAGGGGGGGATGACAGTCACAGTGCCTCCATGATGAAGACAGTCACAGTACCTTCATAACAATGACAGTCACAGTACCTCTATGACAATGACAGTCACAGTGCCTCCATGACGATGACAGCCACAGTACCTCAATAACAATGACAGTCGCAGTACCTCCATGACAATGACAGTCATGGTACCTCCATAACAATGACAATCATAGTGCCTCCATAACACTGACAGTCACAGTACCTCCATGATGATGACAGTCACAGTGCCTCCATGGGGATGACAGTCACAGTGCCTCCATGATGAAGACAGTCACAGTACCTCCATAACAATGACAGTCACAGTACCTCTATGACAATGACAGTCACAGTGCCTCCATGACGATGACAGCCACAGTACCTCAATAACAATGACAGTCGCAGTACCTCCATGACAATGACAGTCATGGTACCTCCATAACAATGACAATCATAGTGCCTCCATAACACTGACAGTCACAGTACCTCCATGATGATGACAGTCACAGTGCCTCCATGGGGATGACAGTCACAGTGCCTCCATGATGAAGACAGTCACAGTACCTCCATAACAATGACAGTCACAGTGCCTCCATGATGAAGACAGTCACAGTGCCTCCATGACGATGACAGTCACAGTACCTCAATAACAATGACACTCGCAGTACCTCCATGACAATGACAGTCATGGTACCTCCATAACAATGACAATCATAGTGCCTCCATGACAATGACAGTCCCAGTACATCCATGACAATGACAGTCATGGTACCTCCATAACAATGACAATCACAGCACCTCCATAACAATGACAGTCACAGTACCTCCGTGACAATGACAGTACCTCTTTAAGAATGACGGCCACAGTGCCTCCATAATAGTCACAATGTCTCCATAAAACAGTCATAGTACCTCCATAAACTGCAGCCATAGTTTGACACCCTGAAGAGTCAATCAGTAAAACTCTGGTCTTTTAGTAATCCAGAAATGTCTGACTCCACCTGGAAGCAATGGACATGAGTCCATCTATTTTCTATCTGCTATCGGCTACTCCACACCCTTAGGCATTTGATATGTGTGAGATGTAAGGGGGTCCCTTTGTCAGTCAAGCCCTACGAGACTGCAGATACCCTGACAGCTCGGTCCTGGTAGTGTAATGCCCCCCCCCCCCCCCCCCGCCGCTATCTCAGATGGTAACTGGATGTCCCAACACTGAGCGTCATGCTCTACTTTGTATATAATACTTGATATAAATGCACATACACAAACACATATACAGCCGCCTCGTTGTTATGCAGAATTCCTGCTTCCACATAAAACTGTCGATGCATAAAGATGCTCAGATTGAATCCCAGGCTGTAATTCACTCAATTGGTTCTGGTGCGGTTCTAAATTACCGTACACAGAGCAAAGGAAATTAAAATGGAAACAACAGAAAACACATCACAATCATTCCACAGCCTGTGACCTCTGGTGGCCAGGACCCAGCTCATAAATATCCCCCTGTGACCTCCGATGGCTAGGACCCAGCTCATGAAGATCCCACTGTGACCTCTAGCGGTCAGGACCCAGCTCAAGAATATCACCCTGTGACTTCTGATGGCCAGGATCCAGCTCATGAAGATCCCTCTTTGACCTCTGATGGCCAGGACCCAGCACACGCATATCCCCCTGTGACCTCTGATGGCCAGGACCCAGCACATGCATATCCCCCTGTGACCTCTGATGGCCAGGACCCAGCTCATAAATATCCCCCTGTGACCTCTGATGGCTAGCACCCAGCTCATGAAGATCCCCTTGTGAACTCTACCGGCCAGGATCCAGCTCATGAATACCCCCCTGTGATCTCTGATAGTTAGCACCCAGCTCATGAAGATCCCTCTTTGACCTCTGATGGCCAGGACCCAGCTCAAGAATATCACCCTGTGACCTCTACCAGCCAGGACCCAGCTCATGAATGTCCCCATTAAGACAGAGTAATAGTGCTCTAAGTAGTGGCTCCAATAGTAAGTGTCCCTATTAGTGGCCCCAATAGTAATAGTGGCCTTGTTAATGGTACCAATTGTAATAGTTCCCCTGCTAATGGTCTCAGTAGTAATAGTGACCCCCATAGTGGCTCTAGTACTAACAGTGTTCTCCATAGCGGCTCCAATATTAATAGTGACACCCTTGGTAGCCCCAGTAGTAATAGTGACCCCCATAGTGGCCACAGTACTAAGGCGGCAGCAACCTAACCTCACTAAGCTTTTAACTTGCTCAGTCTGCAGCTACAGTGCACTGATGTAGTCAGTATGGCCCCTGACCTCTCAGTGTCTGCTTTGACTACAGGCCGGTGTCTGCGTGCAGGCATGCAGATGCTAGGGGGAGAGGTCAGGGATCACAGACTGATTACAGCATTGGCAGGCACTGGTGGAATGGTACTACCACAGATGGACTGAGTTAAATACTTGTTGAGGTGCTGGCTGGCCAACCAGCTCGCAGCTAGCATTAATATGGCTAGTAAAAAATACATACCAGCCAGGTCAGTAATTTAGTGGCCAGGTGGCAACCCGCCACCAATCTGAGCTCCTGCAGACTGCTCCCAAGTACCCTCATAGTAGGGACACCCTTCCTGTCAGTCAGGACTCTTCTGTGATCAAAATGAGCATTTACAAACGAGATCCTGTCGCCCTCCTTTAACATTGGTAACGGCACGCGACAGGGATGCCCCCTATCTCCCTCGTTATTTATCCTCGCCCAGGAACCGCTCCTACAGAAGATTCGTCTAGACGCAGGTATCCGTGGGCTAAAAGTAGGTCAGAAGACCCTCTCTTTGGCTGCTTACGCAGACGGCATTGTCTTCGTAATCACAAACCCGGAGGAAGGCTTGCCACGTCTTACCACTCTGTTAGAGGAATTCGGAACACTATCCAATTTCAAAATAAATTACTCAAAATCAAAGATCCTGAGTGTCTCGATCCCATCTAACCGGAGTAGGGCACTAAAGTCAAATTCACCTTTTACATGGGCCACAGCAGATATTGAATTCTTGGGTATACGGCTGACCAAAAAAGTGGAGGATCTGTTCTCGGCTAATTTTTCTCCTCTCCTACCTATGATAAAAAATTTGTTGCGCTCATATGACTTTCCTTTTTTGTCATGGTTAGGGAGAAAGAATATCCTTCAATCTTACGTTATGCCTATTTTCATATATAAAATGCGTCTTCTCCCGATCCATATCCCTAATACTTTCTTTAAATCATTGCGCTCAATTATTTTGAACTATGTATGGAGGGGTAGAAGAGCGAGAATAGCTTACAGCTTGCTAGAAAAAAGAAGGTCAGATGGTGGTATAGATTTGCTTAACCCAAGGGACATATATCTGTCAACCCAACTAAGTCATTGGATGGAGCTGGTACATCCTATTAAGGATCATCTGGTACATGACTTTGCACTATCTTCTTACGGCCCCACCCTCCTTCAGGACTTATGGTGCCCTAAGCAGATCTTACGGAGATGGGGTGCGGTTAGTCCCCTCTTGAGGGGAGCTATGGAGACCTGGCTTAAGCTGGGAGAGGAGTTGGCCCCTTGGCCCTCTCCTCTCACCCCATTAAACGCTCTACACGCGACAATAGGCTTACAACTGGACCCATATTCTGCTGGCAGTTGGAAGATCCTGTCTGATAAAACAATATCAGACTTACAGATGAGGGCCCACCTGCCTCCCTCGGATATCTTGGAAGCACTATTACCCGGACATAAGCTACCTTTTCTTGTGACAGCGCACATGACACATATTTTTAGAAAGTTCTTGGCCATGCATAGGTCGACCAGACCCCTATCTAATTTTGAGAAATCTCTTAACGACCAAAATAAATCCAAGAGGAAACTAGCTGTCATTCGTAAACAGTATGTCTCACCACCACACAACTCTAAACCAGCATTCATCACCTCCTGGGAGAAGGAGCTCAAGATCTCTCTATCGGAGAGTGATACGAGGGTCATTCTCAACAACTCATTCGGCACTTCCCCCTGCGTCACTTCACAGGAATCACATTATAAGCTGCTATCTAGATGGTATAGGACTCCCCAGTGGCTCTCGGACCATAAACTCACTTCTAAGGACTCCTGCTGGAGGTGCGACTCCGCAACCGGCTCCTATCTACATCTGTGGTGGGAATGCCCGGTGCTGGTTCCTTTCTGGAAAGATGTGGGATGCGTGCTGAGCAGACTTGCTCCAGGGTTAGTCCTTTCCCCTGAGATAGTATTTCTGTGGAGGCCGACCACTACCTTCCATCCGCAGAAAAACAAATTGATAGCACTTTTGATTGACGTCGCTAAGTCTCTCATCCCCCTTCTCTGGCTTAGAAGGGATCCCCCTTTCCTAGTTAAATGGAGAGAAAAGGTTGATCTCCTGTCGAGTTTGGAAGAGCTGACTAGCTATACCAGAGGTTCTCATGAGAAATATCTAGAGACCTGGAGCCCTTGGCATGCTATCAGGGTAACCCTGTGACTAAATTATAGGCCCCCCTGGGCGCCTTGGGAAGGATACCCGGTCACCCATACCTCTGCAGAACCTTGACTCAGGATCTACCCTCCTATTATATTATATGGCGACCCCCTGAGTTAGCCCTCACGATCTGTGGGCTGCTCCCCTAGCTGTTTCAATCCTCTTAGAGTGGGCTCTCACTATACACAGAGACAAACGAAACACGAGACACCACCCCCCCCCTACCCCCCCCCCCCAACTTTCCCACTTTGTTCTGTTACCTAATGTACCCGTACCCCAGGTTCGTAGTTAATTGATAGTATCTGGAGGCATCCCGTACGGGGCAGCCCCCTGTATGGCGATCTCCCTCCCCAAGTGGCTTTTGCTACTTTATTGCTGCTTTCATCTCTAATCTAAAACGGAATGATTTGCATTTCATGTGATCATTTTACGTTTATGTAATCCTTCTTTACATGCTTCTGGAGACGTTGATCTATATTCTGTCTGTTGATTGTTAAAAACTCAAAATGTCAATAAAAATTTGATTTAAAAAAAAAAAAAATGAGCATTTACATCAAAAATAGTAAAAAAAAAAAAGAAAAATGAATAGCTTTTTTCTGTCACGTTGCTTACAAGCCATAGTACTGCATAGTAGTTTTGTCTTAGAGTGGTTGGGGGGGGGGGCTGCATTCATTATGTAACTAGTCCCTCAGTATATAAGTTGGCCAGTATTATCTTTGTTAGCTATTTCTAACTATATGACGCTACCTGTATTCCCACTGCTAAGGGGGTCATGTGATCACAACCTAAGAATTACTTAGCCTTATGTTCTCTCAAGTTCTTTAAAGGGGAGAACAGAAACTCATTGACTAGTAGCTCATATCACATAGTTACATTAAAGGAGATCACAGCTCATCATCCCGACTGTATACCTATGGTCTGTAGTACTTAGGTGAATATAGAATACAGATGTAGTGGCAGTGTCCTCCTGGCAAGCAGAGATGGTACAGACTCTAGGTGTGTTAATAGAACATAGAGAAAGTTACCAGGGAGAAATCCCAGCATTAAGATGCTACCTGATAAGCATCAGACAGGAGGCTGCACTACATGGAAGTAACGGCAATATACAGATGAGACCTCCATTGTGTAACAGGCAATCGGGTGAAGGGTGACGGGGATAAAAAAAAGGGTTTATTGTACATTGTTAATGTGTATTATCCAACTGATGTATTGCAACAGTCTGTTGTGGCCCCGTCGAAATTGTCTGAGTGGTCTTTATCCTACTCAAGGTAGCCATTTTGAAAGTTTGCATAACTGGGTACCGTGCTGGGGAGAGGGTGCATATGCATCTGATGGATGAATGGGTCTCACCCCACAGGCAAATTGGATAAAAGAGTACAAGCGGGGACTGGCCGCCTTTCGTGAGTGTAACAATATTATATGTTATAATTACTGATTACTTCAGAAGGGTCGGTGATCTGGAGATTAGTCCGATTGCCAGACTGGAGTCAGGAAGTATTTTTCTTTTCTTTAAATGAGGCAAATTTGCTTCTAACTCATTTGGGGGTGTTTTTTTTTTTTGCCTTCCTCTGGATCAACATTAAAGGGGGTCATTGGCTGAATTGGATAGACGTGTCTTTTTTCAGCCTAACATACTATGTTACTATGAAAAAGAAGAAGGAAAAAGAAGATTCATTTTCCTTCTTGTTTCTTCTTCCTGCTTTAGCTGCTTCGACCGAGACCTGAGATAGAGGTTTTGGCTAAACTGAACTTTTAGCAAAGTTCGACCCCAAACCGGGTTCTACTGTTTCAGAGAATGCAGATTTCATTTACTCACAGGGCTAAACCCGCACAAGAAATATGGGACTTAGCTAAGGATGTCTGCAATGGTTTCCACTGTCAAGGCCGTTTTTACACAATGGCACGAGATTAGTGCGTTGCAAGATGCACAAATCTTCCACGAATCTCACACTATGAACCCCATTCTTTTGAATGAAGTCATACACCTGAGTGCTTTTTCCCACATTGCATCACAGGAAAAAATCATGCCGTGTCCTGTCTTTGGGTGTTCCCTCGGAATGCGGATATCGCAGTTGCCCATGGGAAATTAGCCTGAGGGTGCTTTCAGGTGGCCGCATGCGCAACAACACCTATCGGTATAGAGCATGAATGAAGAAAATCTCTTCCTCTTCACCGGCCGTTCAAACTCCGCGCCTAAAAATGTTGATTGTCAACCGCGAGGGTATACTGGTGGTAGTTGCAGCATCCGGCTTTGTCAGGGAGACTTTAGAGCAAAATTTCCAGGGAAAAATATGCAAATTAGCTTTTCCCCAGTAAGAATTACACTTTCTTTAGTGCCCCTTATAGATATCTACCCTATAAATCCATGTCCGAAACATTGTTGAGTCTTGAAACGTGATTAGGGAATTTAGTCAAACGACACCCCCATTGTAGACAGCTGTTCCTGGGCTCCCTGGGCAGCCATATTGGCCATCACTCAGCTTTCCAAGGTATTTTTACCCATGTGATAGACGAAGACGACTCAAGGACTTGAATGTGAAGTGGCTGCTACGTGAGCGGAGTTCTGGAGATGGCACAGGTGCGAATGAGGAGCCGGTTAATTATGAAATAAGAGAGAACGCATTACAGAGAGAATTGAATAGTGGAAATAATCATTTGCTGGATATTAGCCGTCCCATTTAGTAAAGCGAGCGCCTCTCCCAGCAATGTGAAGCGCCATTGTTGTATCATCAGTTAAAGTTTAATGTTGCTGGCTGGCATTTTAAAGACACCGGGTCTGACACTTCAGGAGGAATTTGTACAAAATATGCTGACAGCTTTCTGAATTTATGTTCTCGCAATGAACTCCTTACATCTATTTGAGCAGGACGGAGAAATCGTATTTTAGTCTTTCTTTGCAGACAGTGATATTTAGTGTGCAGACGCGGCCTCGTTCTTTTTCTAACTTCGCTTTTTTTCCCTCTCTTTGTGTTGTTTTTCATGAAATAAAGGAGCAGACACGTCGATTCTGATAGCAAACCTGAAGAAACAAGCCGCGGGTTGTCACAGGAGGAGAACAGAAAATGTTACATTATATCTATATAAAAGCTATAAGAGGAGACATAGTATTAATGCACAAATCTATCAACTGCGGGATTCTGAGCTGGAGAATCTGTAGAAGAGAAGTGCTTATGGGCTGTAATTCCCCAATTAGGCTCACTTTTCACATCTTCTACATCACACATTTCACAAAGAGTAGTCGGTATCAGTATTCTTGTAATATCCCTGGTGGTCTAGAGTGGCGTAGTGGTTAATATTTCATATCCCTGGATAGATAGGATAATTAAAGGGTTAATATTGATCGTTTATTGTGGTTTAGGTTATATTTTAACACCTATTACACCTAGAGGTCTAGAGTGATGAAGGGATTGATGATGATATCTATTATCCATGCTAGTCTAGGGTGGTCATGAGCTAAGAGGGTTTTCTGGGTAAATATTATTGATGACCTATCCTTAGGATAGGTCGATAGTTGATTGGCTGGCATTCACCACTTGAGACCACTGATTGGGTGCCTGCTGTCAGCACCACAGTACACGAGTACAAAGCGGAAGCACTTAGTTCCAACCTCTGAGTAATGGCTGGCATTAGTAATTGCAGGCTTGGGTTTCATGAAAATCATTGATGGCTACGCCTGCAGTTATGAGCGGCAGCCACTATACAAGGGTCGAAGTTAACTGCTTCTGTTCCATACCCCTGTATGTTGTGGCACTAACAATGGGCACCCGATCAGCTGATCGGCTGGGGTCCTGAATGGTGCTTCCCCCGAGTCAATGAACTATTGATAACCTATCCCGAGGATTGGTCATGAGTAGCATTTGCCTGGAAACCCCCATTAACAGGAGCTGCTATTATAAATTTGGTGCAGTTTAAAACTGTCTGGTATAAGATTGTGCTTTCTACGTATTAGACCGGATAAGTAAATCTGCCCAGTATGCCTCTAAGCTCCCCCTAGTGGTGGCTGCGGGCAGACAGAATTATACAATTTAGAGGGAATCTGTCCTGTCTCCACAGCACCATGAGCGAAGTTACAGTGCTGTTAGGGGACATGACAGGGAGCCGGAGATGCAGTTTTATACTCACCCACTCCCACAAACCAAAGTCCCATGTGCACGTTCTCCTACTTAAGTGTTGGGTTGTGCTTCTGGGACCCTGTAGTACTATGGGTTTCCAGGAGCACATTTCCACAGGTGAGGCATGATTGAGCTGGCAGGGTGTGGGTCCATTCCTATCAGGACGATCGTCCTGCTTGCAGGCAGGTTTCCTGGGCTTAGTTGTCTCAGAGTAAGGATCCACGAGACAACGAGGACCTGTGAAGTGGGCTCACAAGCTTAAGTATCTTGGCAAAATACGACAAATACCTTGCACATCCTACATCTGGCATTATGTGCAGGTGAGTGTTTTGAGCATTTTTCAGTCTTTGGTTTATGTCTGTCTGCATGGATGGAATCTGTTTCGTAGTTTTTGCAGTTCATGTAAGAATTGGACATAACAATAAGTCTATGAAGTCTGCTTCAGCGCATGACAACACTGGATCATGGGAGCTGGTGAGTACAAGAAATAAATCACCTGGCTCCCTACTATATCCCCTAACAGTGCCTTAACTTAGTTTATAGTGCTGTGGGAACATGACAGGTTCCCTATAAAGGGGTTTTCCAGAAATTTACTATTGATGACCTATCATCAGTCTAGGTCATCAGTAGTTGGTCGGCATGGATCCACTGCTAAGGATCCCTGCCAATCAACTGATACATTAGCTCATTGTCAGTGCAGCCAAACAAGATGTGTGCACTCGAGTTGGAGCTAGAAGTGTACTAGATTTCAATGGGAGTGGTGCCTTTTATTACATTCCTGTCTTCAACCACAATGAGGAACTGGAAGTGTAATAGAAGACATTGCTCCTATTGATGTCAATGGGAACAATGCCTTCTATTGTACTTCTAGCTCTCACAACAATGTGGACATTCTGCTCAGCTGCATCAACAGTGGGCAAGAGGATTAGCTGATCGACAGAAATCTTGAGCAGCAGATCCCTGTTGATCAACTACCAATCACCTATTCTGAGGATAGGTCACCAATAGCAAATGCCTAGAAAATCCTTTTAATACTATGTAAATACAGGGCATTGGGCGCTCTGGACCAGGAAACAGAGCTCTGTCTGCTGTACATGTTTAGTAAGGAGTTAATTAGCACAGAATCTCGGAATTATCTCGTTTTTTTATGCTAATGAGATATGGCAAAGCCTCTGCAGCACCACCTAATGGAAGTTGACTTCCCACTCAACTGCAGAGACATTGTACTGTACCATCTCCTATTTGCATATCAAATTTCCCAGAGTAGCACTGCATGGCCAATAAACCTCCGTATGCCTACTTGATGCTCTCCATAAGGAAAATAGTATGTGACCCCAGCTAATTTATAAATGGTGGACATTGACTTTTACAGATCTAGCAGGCACCAAGCGAATGTTGGGCACGATCTGTATCCAGAACGCTCCGAAGGGTCGTTTAATGCCTCATGCTATTTGCATAGGCATTGACAGCTAATGACTGTAGGGCTATGTTAGCAACGTAGCGCTGCACAAATAGTGTTTAGCAGTGCTGCATCCGTAGCAGGGGCGTAACTAAAGGCTCAGGGGCCCTGATGCAAAAGGTGAGCTGGGTCCCCCCCTCTATCTGTATCTGTACCCGTACCCATACCTAAACCATGCTGCACAGAGACATAACTTGAAGATTCTGGGCCCCAATGCAAAACCTGGAAGAGGGCCCCCAACTATAATGCTTTATTCATAGTACTGGGCTCCCTATATGGAGAAGAGAGGCCTTATGGCCCCTCTAAGGCTCCTGGGGCCGTGTGCAACCGCATCCTCTGCACCCTCTATAGTTACGCCCCTGATCCGTAGCACCTCCATGAGATTTATGAAGTTTTGCACTTTTGAGGAGTCGCGGCTTTCCTTTTGATGTACTAAGTGATCTCAGGCTCCTTCATGTTCTTCCCATTCCATCTCCGAGATGCGGATATTCTTCTGGTAGTTACGCTTTTGTAACTTTAATAAAGTATTTTGCGTGGTTTGCAACAAAGTTCAGCCGGATCGCAGGTGATGAGATTTATTTAAACTCTTATTAATAAGTTGTTGCATTTTTGCAGATATCTTATCAATTTATTGCTTCGTCTTTTAATCTCTGTTTCCAGAGAAACTGGAGCCGCTGCAGCCACAATCTACCCGAGACGCTGGCGATGTTTTCATTTAGAGATTTACGCCATGTAAAAGCCGGTGTCAAGACCTGCCTGCACCTCCTGAAACGTACTTATTAAAAAAGAGATGCAGCTGGAAGACGACAGACAGAGGAGCGGCTCCTTATAATGTTTTACACAAGTACAATAATAGAACTCGCAGCTCGTGAACCTTCTTCTCCAGCAGGGGGCAGTGTTCATACTCACATTTTCATGTTTGTTGCAGTAACAAGCGGCTAATCTCTTTGCCGAACGGCGTGACATATTTCTACGGGAAGATGCTTAACAGGCGATGGATTCTGTTTTCTGAAAGATATGGGGTAATGACGGAGCTAGAATTTTAGCACGATGCAGACGGCGTAATCTCATTTGTCTGTAAATCCGTCCCAAAATCCTGACTGCATTTAAGATGCTCAAACAGATAATGATGACAATAATAGTACGTAACAATTCATACAAATAATAATGTAATGGCAAAAATCATAGTAAAAACAATTATATATATATATTTTTTTATACATTTTTTTACGTGAAAACAGTAAAATGACAAACAAATCTCAACAGTAGAAAATAATAAATAATTAGAAGTTATAATTTGTTTTTACATTTTCATGAATTAAGGCCTCATTGGCGCAACTGTTTTGTTGTGGCTATTTTGCCACGATAAAACGGCCAAAAATCGCGACCATCTGAAGTATTGTATGCCAATGTATTTATTCAGATGGCCAATTTTTAGCCGCGTCAAAACATTGCGGCCGCGATAATAGAACATCGCGGCCAAATACGTCAGTCAATGCTGGAAAAGATAGGTCTCGCCCTATCTTTTGGCCATGATCAGCTGGTGGTTGCTATAGGCTTCTATGGGAGGTGCCGGCAAAGGGAGGGAGTTTAGCAGTGGCTAGCGCTACTACACCATGTCAGTGGCTCTATTTAAGGGCTCATGCCCACGGCCGAGACAGGCCCCGCAAACAGAATACCACAGCGGAGTCCGTCACAGTGCCCCGCCAAAGACCCCATACTTACCCCCGGATCCGCTGCACAGCTCCCGGTTTCATATGACGCAGCCAGAAGCGGGCAGAAGTATAGCGTGATGTCCGGCTTCCATTGACTACAATGGAAGCCAGCCGCATGTATTCCCACGGCAAATAGGACATGCAGCGCGTTATTTCACGCTTCGGAATTCTGCAATGGAATTCCGCAGCATGAACATTGAGCTATTAGGTTCAATAGAACCTAATAGCTGCGGTGAAATGTCGTGGATTTCTGCTGCGTTTGACGCGGCGGAAATCCTGCCGTGGGCATTCGCCCTAAATACTTAAAGCTATGCTGAGCATTTGTGCCGGCTGAAGGAATTCCAGGCTGCAGCGTATACACACCGCACCTAGCCGTGTGAATAGACGAGAAAACGCGAATATGGGTCATGACTTGGTCGCGGCTTTTACTCGTCAATGCGTTTTTCGTACACTATGTGGCAGGTCGATAAAAATGTAACACTCTTGTGAATGAGACCTAACAAAGAAACACGGTTCTTCAAGATGCAGATATCAGAAACACCATGTTAAGATGGAAGAAATACTCACTAAATAGTGTCAAATGCCGGGTCATTGAGCTTTGGGGACTCAGGTGATTGATCAATACAATCTATGAAGAATTCCTTGACTGGCAGATATGCTTAGAAAAAGTAGTCATAGTGGAAGTAGTAGTAAGGGCTCCGTCAGACGAGCATTTTTTTTTTGTTCACATGAATAGCCGCGTGAAAAGAAATGCACGTTGCATGTAGACAAATCGCGTGAACGGCATTCGCATGTCCTATCTTTTGCATGTGCAATTTTTTCACGCTTCTAAAAATCGGACATGTGAACGTTTTCATTGGAAACCATTGGTTCTAATAGAGCCACTTTTTTCGCGCACCTATTCATGCGGGGAAAAAAACGCTTTTCTGACCGCGGCCTAACAGTAGTAATAAGAACAGTGATAGAAATAATGGTAGGAATACAAATGAGACCAGAAACAATAGTAGTAAGTATAATAAAAGCAGTAATAGTAGCAACTGTAAAAGAAATGCTAGTAGTAGGAATAACAGTAATACCAGTACTACAAGTAACAGAAGTAGTGATGATAGGACTGGATGTAGGAGTAATAGCAGCAATAATAATGGTACTCCTGCTTGTAGCTGCTGCAATAGTAATAGAAATAATTAGAGATGAGCGAGTATACTCGCTATGGCACATTACTTGAGCGAGTATTGCCTTAGCCTAGTATCTCCCCGCTCGCCTCTAAAGATTTGAGGGCCGGCGGGGGGCGGGGGAGAGCGGGAAGGAACGGAGGGGAGATCTCTCTCTAGCTGCTGCAATAGTAGTGATGATAGAAGTCATAGTAGCCAGAATCCTAATAATAGCAGTAGTAATGTGAGTTGGGGCTCAGTCAGACGGGCGGTTTTTACATGTGTTTGTTTGCATGTGGAAAAAAAAATCGCACTTCATGCATGAAAAAATGCGTGACCACGTCCATTGACACCTATATGTTCTATATTTTGTAGGCGCAAATTTTATGTGCATGTAAAAATCGGACATGTGACCTCTACCATTGAAAAGCTTTGGTTCTATAGATGCCAATCTCAAACGCATAAAACATGCGCAGAAAAAAATGCCCATCTGACTGAGCCCTAATAGTAGTAATACAAGTAATAGTAGTGCTAGTAGTAATATCAGTATTAGTAGTAGAATAGTAATAAGAAAAAGTTTACATGTAGTGGTAGTACTAGTAGAAGTAATGGTAGTATAAGTAGTAATACTGGTAGGATGAGTAGTAGTGGGAGTAATAGTAGAAATAATATAGTAGTGGTAATAATAGTAGAAGTAATGGTAAGAGCAGTACTAATATTGGCAGAAGTAGTAATGTAGCAGTAGAAATAATAGTAGTGATCATACTAGTGTAGTGGCCTGTTAGTCGAGTTAAGTTCCAAATCCAGTTAAACTACCCTCGCGTGCAACCCAGCAAGGCCCTGTCGTGGCCATTTTGTGGAGAGAGATCACAGAGCCACCTGTGACCGCCATCTTGTTTTATGCCCGCGGTCTCCCCCGCAGCTGGTTCGCCTCCGATGGGATGCAGCACTAGCAGAAGTAATAGTAGTAATACTAGTAGCAGTAAAAGTAGTATTAGTTGTGGCAGTAGTAGAAATAATACCAGTAGTATTACCAGTAGAAATAATGCTACTAGTAGCAGAAGTAGAAGTAGTTGTACTAGTAGAAGTAATAGCAATGGTGGCAATAGAACAAATAATGATAGTGGTAATGCTAGTAAAAATAATAGTGTTACGGTGCACTGACCACGACAACTGTTATGGTACGGTGGCTGCAACACAGAAGTAAGTTCAGGTTGGTGTCACAACATCAGCCCGACCCATGTGACCTTGGCATTGCTGCATGTGCCCTACCATTTGGTGCTGGGCAGCAATGAGTAAACATTCATCTGCTGGTGTGGGGTTTGATTAGTCGGCAAGGAGGTGGTTCCACCAGCAAGCCAATCAACCATTATGACAGTATATATAGTTTAGGTAGTCCCCAGGTTTCGGATATGGGGCCGCCCTCATCAGGGTGATCACCATACCTTTAGGCAGGGTTTTCCCATGTTAGTATGAGATTTCCTTTTACCATTTTTAGTTACGTTATTTACTTAGTTACTTTGTTCTCCAAGCTTTCTAACTACATATATCTTTCCTTTTGGCCAACAATATGTCTGATCCGGACGAGGTGTTCTTGGTGTCCTGCTCAGACGTAACAAATAGTAGTAGGACTAATAGTAACAGTAGTAGATTCACATGTTCAGACCTTTAGCAATCAACCCCTGATGAAGTTACAAATGTAACAATATGCATAGGGTTGTCTGTCCTCTCAGCTTTTCTTCCTTTTTTATATATTTTTATGACATTGGACAATATTATTCATCGCTTCATTTAGGTGTTTTACCTTGTCTATTTAGGATGTCGCATTGCCTTATAGTGGGGATGTTTCTTATAGGCTCTATTGCACTTCATATGAGTTGATTGATTGTGTTTATGTAGCTGCCTTGTATCTTATAGTAAGGAGCCTTTTTGGGGTGTGATCATATAGCATATTGTTGCTTAGCTATAGTATTATTGTACTACGGGGTCTTTTGCCGACTCTATAATCGGCACATCTGCCTTCAATATACAGCAGTTTTCTGCTTTTTAGGTGTTTTTAAATTGTGTCTGTTCCTTGATATATTATACATAAATGGTTTGATTTTGATTTATGGGTGTTTACAACTGTTGTTATGCATTTACTGTATTTACAAATATGTTTTTAAAAAACAACACAATTGGAGGCTATGGGCTCCTTCCCACAAACGGATTTCTGCTGCGTAATTCACGGCGGAAATCCGCTGCGTTGCCCGCAGCTATTAGGTTCTATTGAACCTAATAGCTCAGGGCTCACGGTGCGGAATTCCACCGCGGAACTCCGCACCGTGAAATCACCTGACCTCACGATGCTGTATTTGCCGCAGGTGTTCGCGCGGACGGCTTCCATTGCAGTCAATGGAAGCCCATCTGTCACGCTACCTTCCGCTGTAGCACAGCGGAAGATAGCATGAAACCGCTTCCCCGCCTAGCGCCGCCGCGTCATGTGACGCAGTGGGCGTGTCATGTGATGTGGCCAGCGTGTCATATGACGCTGCGGCGCATCATGCCGAAGCGTCATGCGAGAGCGAGGACGCCGGATCCGCAGCTAAGTTTGGGGGTCTCTGGGGGGCGCATGGCTGTGTGCAGCCGGCCTAAGGCCCAACGTCCACTGGCGGGTTTGATTTGCGGAATTTGTGGGTTTGATTCAATTCCACTGAAGTCAATGGAAGCTGTTCGATCCGCGGGCTGTTAGCAATTGAATTTCAGATGGGCTGTGGATTCCTTGGGAAAGCAGGAGTTCAAAATGCAAAAAATACAGCGCATGCGCGCCGGTCAGCGCCTCAACACACTTCCGCAGACCAGGAAATAGAAGACCCGGACAGGTAACACAGTGTCCTCGACTGCGGGCAAAGTCAGATTCCATTGCAGGCTCCTGCATGTGGAATGCGACCCAACCTTGGACATTGGGCCTATGTTTAGGTTCCCACGGGGTGGAATTGCCCCGGACTTACCGTATGGAAATTCTGCCTACATTTTTAAACCTGAGACTAAGCAGCAATGTGGACAAGATTAGCAAAAATCTCATTCACCTGCTGCCAACAGTCTGCTGTGGATAAGCCGTGCGGAAACTGACATGCTGCGCGAGTTCAAATCCGCAACGTGCCAATTGTATCACCGTTTCTATTGCGGATTCTCTCCTCTCTATGGGGAGAGATTTCCGCAGTGGAATACTGGCAGAAAAGCCGTTTTGAAGCAGCCAGTATTTTGCGGGATATCCGTCTCTTGGGAACCTTACAATGGGGAGCTTGCATGAAGCTGCACTGTGGCTATGTGAAGGACTCTTAACACTAATGGCTGAATGTTTAGAAGTGCTGACCATCTTCATACTTCCTGCTGTAACTATTTCCAATCTTCTTTATGTTAAGAAAGAAAAGAAAAGAAAAATGTTTTTCTTATTTTTTTTCTTGTGCTTGACAATGAAGCCTATTTCAGAAGAAGTCGCTGACACCAGGAACAATCCTAACCAATAATAGTTTTATCTTGTGTCTCCATCAAGCTACAGAAATTGTAATTGATTGGACTTCTCAAGTCTCCTTTCTGTGATACTGAAGTGTAACATCTTGAGAAAACTGTGAATAACAACAGCTGAATAAGATTCCAATACTCATCTTGTGTCTATTTATCTGATGAATATATTACCATATATCAGACATTCCAAAGAAGGGCGCTGCAACACCCTGGAATGTTGTGAGAAGGTCCTAAGATTGTGGTGTGAAAAGAAGACAATCACAGAAAATGGCCGTTACTTACTGACTGAGGAGTGCATATAGATGCATCCTCCTCTCACCATGCAGGTAGCTGACTACCAAATGAAAGAGCAAATAACACCTGTGAGGGCACTGATAAAACACCCACTCACACTGCCTCCTGATAATGAGGGGGGTGGATGCTTGGTATATACTCCCACACATAGTGGATACAGGGTTCCAGACCATTCTGATCTACGTAGTTCACCATGATGCAGACCAGCAAACTATTAATGACGCCATGATAATTCGACGGGTTGCATATCCATCAGTGAACCACCCCGCTCATTATCAGGAAGAAGTGTGAGTGGGTGTTTTATCGGTGCCCTCACAGGCGTTATTGGCTCCTCCATTTGGTAGTCAGCTACCTGCATGGTGAGAGGAGGATGCATCTATATGCACTCCTCAGTCAGTAAGTAACGGCCATTTTCTGTGATTGTTTTAAATTTTTTATTTCCCCTTCTGTAAAGCATTTATATTGGTGTAAAAAGAAGGGACTGAAGGGAAGGGAGGGGTAACCACAGCACCTTGGTGTGCCATGAGATGGTCCTAGGGGTGCTGTGGCAGGGGAAGGGAAAGGAAGGAAAGGGGAAGGATATGGCATGAGAAGGTCCTAGGGGTTTCCATGGGAGAATAAAGAAGGGATGGGGGAACCACAGGACTTTGGTGTGCCCAGAGAAAGTCCTTGGGGCGCCGCTAGCCAAGAGGGGAGGGGAAGGTAAGGAGACTGTAAGGTCCTAGGTATGGCACAGGAGAAGAGGGAAAGAAAGGGAAGGGGAGAAAAGGGAAAGGGAGGAAAGAGAAAAGCAAGGCAGCGTAAAGAACTATGGCATCCTTAGGACCTTCTTACAAGTTGCAGTTTTTCCCCCCTCCCATTCCCTTCCCTCCTTTTTTCTCCCATGGCACCTGTAGAACCTTCTCACAGCGCACCAACGTGCTACAGTTCCCCTCTCTTCAATTCCTCTACACCCCCCTTCTTCTCCCTTCCCCTTCCCCTTCCCATCCCTTCCCTCCCCTTTTCTTCTGTGGTACCCCTACTACCTTTAAATAGCACACCAAGGTACTGGATTCCCCTCCACTCCCGTTCTCTCCCCCTCCCTTTTCCCTCCCTCCCCTGTTCTTTCATAGCACAACTGGTACCTTGTAACAGCATACCAGGGTACTATGTATTTACCTTCTGTATCATCCCATTATCTATAGTATGTAAGCTCGTTGGAGCGGGACCCTTACTGTGTCCGTCAACTAATTACTACATGTAACTGTGGATTTGTTTTCTGTTCCCCCTGTTTTGTAAGCGCTGTGGAATAGATTGCCCATATATAAATAAAGATTACTATTATTATTACCATGGAACCCTGGTTGGGAATCACTCCCATATATTAACTAGAGATTCAGATCCGCAGATGCCCTGCTCTGGTGCTAATCCATCATACGAGGAGGAACCTGGAATTGGTGACCCAGATTTCCATGTATGTCATTTTCCAAGTGACATCGGACAATCTTAAATTCTTGATGTGTAAATGTTTCATTCCTTGCGGATTATATTATGTACTTGGAGAAGCTTCCATCAGCTTTGATACATGTTACTCTGATAAAACGTGATGCTGCCTGATAATGGTAACATTGTGACACTGCCACAAATGAGCCCATCCAACCTCTCAGCTCTCAACTCGAGGAGCACATTGGAGTTTCCTCTTCTTCAAGGATCTTCGACTCTTGAAATGGGAACTAATCAGTTGCATCAAGGGAGAGATTAAACACGAAATAAGGGGAAAAAATCAGAGATCAGGCCCAGCGGGAACCTATCCAGTGCTTCACACGAAAGAAAAAGAAGGAATATTGATAAATGCTGAGGTCTACTCAATAATTTATCACCACTCGAAACCGCATCCTATTACATCCTATTAAACAGGTTTATATGACCATCACAGCCTAAAATAAAGTGCTAATGCAATCCTCATCACATCGCACATGGTTAACACCAACATAAAGAGCAACGCCGGACAGAAATGACAAGTGTCGGAATGTTGAATAATAAATGTACTACAGTACTTCTAATATTCTCATTAATAGGAGGCAGTATTATAGCAATTATATTCTTGTACATAGGGGGCAGTATTATAATAGTTATATTCTTGTACATAGGGGGCAGTATTATAGTAGTTATATTCTTGTACATAGGGAGCAGTATTATAGTAGTTATATTCTTGTACATAGGAGGCAGTATTATAATAGTTATATTCTTGTACATAGGGGGCAGTATTATAGTAGTTATATTCTTGTACATAGGGAGCTGTGTTATAAAAGTTATATTCTTGTACATAGAGGGCAGTATTATAGTAGTTATATTTCTGTACATAGAGGGCAGTATTACAGTAGTTATATTCTTGTACATAGGGGTCCGTATTATAGTAGTTGTTATTCTTGTACATAGGGGGCAGTATTATAGTAGTTATATTCTTGTACATAGTGGAAGTATTATAGTAGTTATATTCTTGTACATAGGGGGCAGTATTATAGTAGTTCTATTCTTGTACATAGGGCAGTATTATAGTTATATTCTTGTACATAGGGGGCAGTATTATAGTAGTTCTATTCTTGTACATAGGGCAGTATTATAGTTATATTCTTGTACATAGGGGGCAGTATTATAGTAGTTATATTCTTGTACATAGGAGGAACTATTATAATAGTTATATTCTTGTACATAGGGGGCAGTATTATAGCAGTTATATTCTTGTACATAGGAGGCACTATTATAATAGTTATATTCTTGTACATAGGAGCAGTATTATAGCAGTTATATTCTTGTACATAGAACGCAGTATTATAGTAGTTATATTCTTGTACATAGGGGACAGTATTATAGTAGTTATATTCTTGTACATAGGAGCAGTATTATAGTGTTTATATTCTTGTACATAGGAGCAGCATTATAGTAGTTATATTCTTGTACATAGAGGGCAGTATTATAGTAGTTATATTCTTGTACATTGGGGTCAGTATTATAGTAGTTATATTCTTGTACATAGGGGCAGTATTATAGTAGTTATATTCTTGTACATAGGGGGCAGTATTATAGTAGTTATATTCTTGTACATAGGAGGCAGTATTATAGTAGTTATATTCTTGTACATAGAGGGCAGTATTATAGTAGTTATATTCTTGTACATAGAGAGCAGTATTATAGTAGTTATAATCTTGTACATAGGATGCAGTATTATAGTAGTTATATTCTTGTACATAGGGAGCAGTATTATAGTAGTTATATTCTTGTACATAGGAGCAGTATTATAGTAGTTATATTCTTGTACATAGGAGGTAAGTATTATAGTAGTTATATTCTTGTACATAGGGGCAGTATTATAGTAGTTATATTCTTGTACATAGAAGGCAGTATTATAGTTATATTCTTGTACATAGGGGGCAGTATTATAGTAGTTAAATTATTGTTGATAGGGGATAGTATTATACTACTTATATTATTTTCCATTGGTCCAGTAACTTGTGTAATTTTACTATAAATTGAATTATGTATCATATATTTCCAGAAATAGCTATAAGCATTTTCTAATAAAATAATATTTACCCTTCTTGTAGACGTAATTTGGTGTAGTGTAAGAACATTCACTGTCCTGTATTCGAACACTGAAAAATACTATGACACTAACTGATATGTTACATTCGTGGAGTATTAACCTATTTTCTATCTTCTATAAACTCAGCAGAATTAGCTTATTACTCAGTAAACCTTCATATGCAGAAAAGCATGATGAGACATTGATAAGAATCCTATACAATCAGTTACCTTAATTTAAGGCATCCTAAAAATAAAGTTTCAATGTTCCAACGCTGCCGTTATACAAATAGTGGTGACTAGTGGGAACAATTTATTTGATGTATGATTTAAATACTGGTGGCTTATTGCTAATGTAAATAGGTTTATAACCCGCCAATAAGACATGGAGGCAGCTGCTGCCTCTACATACAAACATCTGGTGATTCCAGCAAAAGCCGATCATTGCATTTAATAGATGGGAAATGGTTGATGGATTAGAGCCAAGCGAGGAATTGAACAATCGGACACAAAATGTTTATAGGTTTTATAGGGGTGGTGGGACAGAAAATGTAATAGTGCGTAGGCAGCGTGTCTAATGTATGTAGGATATTACTAGTCAGTCAGCTGCTGCTCCACCGTCTTGTATATACAGTAGTTGAAAAGACGATACGGTGTAAACAATGTTTCTGCACAAAGATTAAATACCATGTGATTCTCATGAGCGCTGGGTGAGAACTCGTGTTGAGCAAACTTTACAAAGGTTCAGTTTAGTCAGTTTGCCTAATTTCCTAAAAAGCCAGCATTTCACCATTTCCCCCAAATCTGGTGTATAACACTGTCCAAAAGCTTTTAAAACCACTGCATAACACTCTTAGGTAAACTAGGAGTGTATCTAAGTACACTTAAGATTTTTTAAATGGGTTTTATCACCTGCTTTTAGCCCTACAAGCTTAGCACCCTGTTTCTGCTGGATTTTTGATAAAAGTTCAGTTCGGCACAAACCCAACCTCAGGTGGTTCATTTCAGATGATTCCACTAGAAGAGGAAGAAGAAGAGGATGTAGAGAAGAAAACTTCTTCCTCCTTCCTCTTCCTTTTCCTTGTTACTCTTCCTTTTCAAACTTTCTGTTCCTCCTTTTTGCCTTCCTCTTCCTTGTCCTCCTATTCTATTTCTTCTTTTCCCACTTCCTCTTCCTATGTTCTTTTTCCTTTTCCCAATCCTCTTCCTCTTCCCTTTATTTTTGTTACTTTTCTTCTTCCTCTCTGTTCGTATTACTATCAAACTCTACTTCCTCATTCTTTCCCTACTCCACCTCCTCCTTGTCCATTTCCTCTCCCTCTTTTTTTCTTCCTCCTCTTTATTCTCTTCATTTTTTCTCCTTTTTTTCATTAACTTAGCCTTAAAGAGGCTCTGTCACTTACGTTTCGCCCTATAAACTAATCTAATGAGCTGAAAGTGGGTGACCTACTGAGTCAGAGGATGTAAGTGTTATACTTACCACCCCCCCCCCCCCCACACACACACACCCATTGATGTTAGCGCTGGAACCACCACTGAAAGCATTGAACAGTGCGCTAAGCAGTCCATTTGTCCTAATTTTATAATGGGCGGACTATTAGCAGCACCGCGCAATGCACTGCAGTAGCAACTTCCAGTGCTCACAATGGGAGAACAATGGGGGAGATAAGTATAACACTTACATCCCCAGACTCAGTGGGTAACTTACTTTCAGCTCATTAGCTTAGTTTATAGGGCTAAACAAAGGTGACAGAGCCTCTTTAGAGGCCCATTTACATGGGAAAAATGTGTGTCCTTGCTCCCTTGCTGCTGCACAAGAGTGAGTATGATTGATTCTCTGACAGAGCGGCCAGCAGGGAGGCAGGACGGCAGGAGGAGATTACATTCCTCAGTCTCTCCTGCCCCTTTTCATTCACTTAACATAGCGGCTGTTCAGTAATGAAGGCTGCTGTTTACACTGAACGATCATCGTTCAGGATCATTGCTCATCATTTAGGATGCATAAAATCTTGAACAATGAGTGTAAATAGCAGCCGTTCAGTGAATGGCCGCTATGTTAAGTGGATGGAGAGGGGCAGGGGAGAGTGAGGAGTGAAATCTCCTCCGGCACCTCACTGTGAGCCAATGATACTCGCTCCCATGCAACACCACCCGGGGTTTGAGTTTGCGCCGAATTGAACTTTTATAAAAGATCAACCAGAAACAGGGGGCTACACGTCTGTTTGCTCAGCACTAGTGATAACCAATATAAATGCTGTAACAAGAGTATCTCAGATATTTGGGGGTACAAGACCAAGAGACTTCTTACTGCATACAAGGAAGATTATTTTCTTATTTCTATTCAAGTCTCACCCACAGCTGTAGCGAGTAGCAGCTTAATACAGCTCTGGGTGGGACTAAAGTAGAATATGGAAATGAATTCAGGATCAAACCAAGATAAAGGATACAGGGGATGTACAACACTAGGCACCATTTTTTATAGACTTTGAGAGTTGATGATAAGAGTTTAAGCTAAACTGAAAAGTTTGCATTTTTTAAGACACAGTAAAGTTATGACATTCAGATAAACAGGCAGATTACCCTAGTATGCAGTGATGTGTCCTGCTGTGGGCATCAGCCTTAACCCCTTAGTGACGAAGCTTGTTTGCACCTCAGTGACAGAGCCAAATTTTTGAAGTCTGATATGTGTAACTTTAACATAGAATAACTCTGTAAAGGTTTTGCATATCCAAGTGATTCTGACATTGCTTTTTTTTATCACATATTGAGCTTCATTTAGGTGAATTTATGTATATATATAAAACATTTATCTTTTTTTTCACATTTTCAATTGCAATATCTCAAATATGTGCAAACATACTGTACACATTTTTTTTTATAAGATATATATTTCTATCTGCTTACTTTATTCTGAACGAGCATTTGAAAATGTTGATCCGATCCATCAGGGCAGCTGAAACTTTAACTTTTTTTTTTATATTTCTGTGATCGCCGGTATCCAATGGCAATCACGGGCCCTGGAACTGGTCGCCGCAGTCCCGGGTGATATCTCCTGCCTCCTGGCTACCTTCAGGAGCCGGGAACCAGGAGGTTTCAAATCTCCTTGGGCAATCCAGGCTTCTGCGCGTGTACTTGACGTCATACGTCTGGCGAGCATGCGCAGAAGAGCATCGTTAGGTCCTGGAAGACCAGATCACCGCGGGCATCACGGAGGATAGGAGTGAGTATGCTCAGATGCCCTCATGGATCCGTTCCATGAGGGCAGCTGAATCTTTAACTTTGTTTAACTTTTTATTGACTTTATCGCACTGCCGGAGAGGGCTCGTCGTGGCCCCCCATGACAGCTCCATGTTGTCACATCCACAGGCCATGTGGCTTTAGTCCTCAGGAGATGCATGTTTTTACGTCCCTGCATGATGAGAGGATGCAGCTACTTGCCCTTCTTAGTCAGGAAGTATATGGCCATTTTATGTGATTGTTTTTACGTCCCTGAGGATTAAAGCCCATTTAGCCAGGACGTAAAAAGACAATGGGGCCGTCACTAAGTGGTTAATGAAAACATGCATATAGTCAGGTCTGTAGAACAAATGGCATCTCCAGCTTGCAGCTGAAAACATCAGTGATCAAACAAAGGGTGGAGTTTAGGCTCTAAAGGCCCATTTAGACAAAACGATTATGGCACAAAAGCCATCTTTTCATCGATAATCGTTGTTTCTAAACGCGCGGCCATCATGCACTGTTTGCTCATCACTGATTTCTAGCAAGCTATGATTTTCTTAGCGGGCGGTGCTGATAGCATTCTTTCAGCTGGTATCCCGCCGGGACTTCTTATCAGGATACCAGCTGAAAGCTCAGAGAACAAAGCAGCTGTTTGCATATAGAAAATAGCTGCTGTTCTCAGCGTTATCAGCAGTGTCCGGCTCAGCCTGTATTTAACTCTTTAAGTAGCTAATTAGTTACTTAAGAGTTATGCAAAGATGATCGCACAAAACTGTCATTCAAATTGCCATTTGAGTGATTTTTGAGCTATCATCTTTTAATATAAATGCGCCTTAAGAGGGAAGAGAGCCTGGATCCAGTCCCAGGGAGTAGGCCAACCATCGGACAGTTTCCTGGGATTTTACACAGATTGTATGCTGAGAAAATGGTGATTTTAGGGTCATGCAAGCTCTGTCTGAGAAAAGAGATGTGCAGCTAAAATTATCCCCCCCCCCCTTCCCCATTACAGAATTAGGTTTATTTGCTAAATTTAAAAACTTTTAACTGTTTGCAAAATAATAATTAAACAAGAACAATTTAAATAATTCAACACAGCTAATAAAACAAGCGGTTTCTCCAAATGCAACACCAAATGCACTTTTAATGACCACTGCATAATCTCACAATTATTTAACACCTTCATGACAAGCGTCTTTAGTACTTAGTAGAGCAGCTAATGTGATACATCAGCAGGCAGCAGCTTCTTAGCAGTCCTGAGGAATCTTAGTCCGTTCCTCATGGACAATGGCCTCCACTTCACTGATAATCTTAGGTTTGTGTGCTGCGACCTTCTTCTTCACATCCCACCAAAGATTTTATAGGGAGTTCAAGTCTAGTGACTGTGACGTCCACTTTAGAAGCTTCCAGGACTTCTGAAACCAAGCCTAAGGCCGGCTGCACATGGTCATGACGGGCTCCGCGGCGAGGCCCGTCACGGCGCCCCCCAGAGACCCCAATACTTACCAGCAGATCCGGCATTCCGGGTCCCGCATGACGCTTCGGCGTGATGCGCCGCAGCGTTATGTGACACGCCGGCCACGTCACAAGACACGCCCACAGCGTCACATGACGCGGCGGCGGTGGGCAGAGAGCATGCCGCGGGTGAGGACGGCAGATTTCACGGTGCTGAATTCCGCGATGGAATTCCGCACCGTGAGCATTGAGCTATTAGATTCAATAGAACCTAATAGCTGCGGGTAACCGGGCGGATTTTTGCAGCGTATTACGCGGCGGAAATCTGTCCATGGGAAGGAGGCCTTAGTGTTAGGTTGTGCTGCTGAAGTTTGCTGTTCTACAGGGTTCCAGGAACATACCTGCACAGGTGAGGGTTAATTGAGCTGGCTGGGTGCAGTTGTTCAGGTCAGCCAATCCCCTGGGTGTGGGTGTAGATATATACCTCAGCCCCTCTGCAAGAGGAAGCTGGATTTCCTCAGTCTTGTCTGCTGTGTAAGTATTGTCTGATCAGCTTACAGCTTGCTGTGTGAGTAGTGTCTTGTCAGCTTGCAACTTGCTGTGTGAGTAGTGTCTGGTCAACTTGCAGCTTGCTGTGTGTGTAGTGTCAGGTCAGCTTGCAGCTTGCTGTGTGTTTGGTGTCCTGTGCTGCCTGTTTAGTGTCTTGCTAGAGTAGAGAGTGCAAGACACCAGGAGCCTTGTCAGGGCCTTGCAGCATAAGTTCATTGGCCAATGTACAAACGAATTCCTCCCTTTTATATTCAGCTTTATTATCTGCTTTAGTGTGTGAGGTTGTGTGGTACGTAAGTTTGTGCATTTAATGTTCTACCTGGTTGCGAGTGTCACCCTTTCAGGGAGAGCAGGGCCGAGGTTCAAGCGTGGGGCTGCCTTCATTGAGGCGATCACTCTGCTTGTAGGTAGGGCCAAGTCATCTTCCCTTAAGCACAGGGTCAGCTTCCCCTAACCCGTGTCTTCGGGTCATGTTCGTGTGGGCCTGGTGCTTAGTTGCTCACATGAACATAACACTTAGTGGACTATGAGGTCTGCTTGGGGTCATTGTCCTGTTGGAAGGTCCAGTGATATCCGAGCTTCAACTTTCTCACAGAAGACATGACATTTTCTCCTTGGATTTCCTGATACTTGATTGAATCCATCTTTCCCTCCATACACTTTAGGTTTTTTGGTGCTAGAGGAAGCAAAGCAGCCCCAGAGCATCAACAATCCACCGCTATCCTTTACTATCGGCAAGGGGTTCTTTTCAGTAGATGCCCCATTCTTTCTCCTTCAGACATACTGCTGATCCATAGTCCCAAAAATGTTCCAGTTTTATTTCCTCGCTTCACAGAACAGAATACCAATACCTCTGTGGCTTATGTATATGGTTTTGAGTATATTACAATCGACTTTTCTTGTGCTTTTGGGTCAGTAGAGGTGGTTGACCTGGAGTTCGACATTAAAAGGGTTGTCCCGCGAAAGCAAGTGGTGGTATACACTTCTGTATGGCCATATTAATGCACTTTGTAATATACATTGTGCATTAATTATGAGCCATACAGAAGTTATTCACTTACCTGCTCCGTTGCTAGCATCCTCGTCTCCATGGTGCCGTCTAATTTCAGTGTCTAATCTCCCGATTAGACGCGCTTGCGCAGTCCGGTCTTCTCCCTGGTGAATGGGGCCGCTCGTGCCGGAGAGCGGCTCCTCGTAGCTCCGCCCCGTCACGTGTGCCGATTCCAGCCAATCAGGAGGCTGGAATCGGCAATGGAACGCACAGAGCCCACGGTGCACCATGGGAGAAGACCTGCGGTCGACCGTGGGTGAAGATCCCGGCGGCCATCTTCGCAAGGTAAGTAAGAAGTCACCGGAGCGCGGGGATTCGGGTAAGTACTATCCGTTTTTTTTTTTAAACCCCTGCATCGGGTTTGTCTCGCGCCGAACGGGGGGGCTATTGAAAAAACAAAAACCCGTTTCGGCGCGGGACAACCCCTTTAACAAACGCAATCGTATGCAGATGGCCGCGGTTTGGCCGGATGAAATCTCGCGCGGCAAACAAACCGTGGCACTCCCTATTTCTGTGTGAGGCTCGCAGAGCCCCGCACAGAAACTTCACTCACCAGCTGCCGGCTCCGCTCTGCGCATGCACCGGCTGCCCGGCAGCCGACACATGAAAGAGCCGGGGCCGCGGGAGAGGTGAGTGCCCGTGCTGCTCTCTGCAGGCGCTCGGGTCGGGTCCCGCTGCGAGAATTCTCGCAGCCGGATCCAACCGTCTGCAGGCGGCCTTACTGAGCAAAAGGGAACTTCAGTGCTTGCTGCCACCAAATTCCGCTGCACGTCTTGTGCAGTCACTAGAGGGTATTTACCTCTTGCATCCGCAGGAACCTGGTGGTAGGTGGTTGCTTCTTATTTCTACCACTCCCCAGTAATGTAGCCAGTGTTTCTTTAACATTGAACTTAGGAACTGTTTCTGACTGTATGTCTTGGAACATTCAGTGCCTTTGCTATCTTTGTGTATCCTTTTCCTTGTTTGTACAAGGCAATGATCTATTTTCTTAACTCTTTGGACCACTCTCTCGACTTCAATTGTTCAACATGCAGTCAAGATTCGCAGTCAACAAAACGCTCAGCAGTCCAGGTATCTGATATGTTTTATCTCAAGCACACCTGATACAACTAATGAAGCCCTTGATTAGTGATATTGGGTGTGTTATAGATGAAACAAAAAAGTGCAAATGTGTGCTCTTATGACGGATTCTATTCAGAGGGTTGAATAATTCTGAGGCTGCAGCAGTTGTTAAAAGTGGCGTTTTGTGTAGAATTTGAGAAATCACTTGTCCCATTAGTTCTATTGAGCTAAATAAATTGTTCCTGTTTGAACTTTGTAACAAACAGGTGCAACTTTTTTAAATTTAGCAAATAAACCTAATTTTGTAATAGGAGGGTTAATTAATTTTGATTGCAACTGTATGTTGGTGATAGTATTCATATTACCCACTTGAGATTAGGATTAGTTTACAGACTTCCTTTAAAGGCATGGTGCCCAACCCCTTTCATAATGTGGGCAATCAGCCGATCGTTGAAGCAAGACTTTCCCCGTAGCGGCCGCATACAACCATTAACTCACAACAGTATCAGGATGCACAAAAGAAATAGATGCAAATTTGGCTGCATCTGTAAGCAAGAGACCGATCTATTCTGTATCTCAGAGCTGTCTCATGGCTGGAAACGTCTTGTTGGCGGCAGTTCAGGTGACAAAGGTGCTTTTCATGTGTGGGAACTGGTCCGGTGCACAATCCTGTCCAATATCTGTCACTAGAGCGGCATCTTGGTGATGATATAAATGACAGTCACTGCAGTGTGTCTGAGCTGCACGCCGCGGAACGCTGATCGTTGCCGTATTATTTACGCACATGGAGTCCTTGCAAGCACTTAGCTACTTACAGGTGGCCATGTATAAGATGAACCTCCTCTACGGCGTCTAGAACGGAGCAGCAAAGCTGAATTTGTACTTTAACTCCTCGGGGCTGTGTCGGTTAACACTCCAAAAATCCATAGGGGTGGTTTCAGACGGTCGTATATGCAAATATGTTCACCGCTACGGATCATATTTGCACATGAACTAGGTTGTGAGATGGCAAGAAACAGGCTGATGCGGGCAGCGGTCTCTTTTTGCCTCCGTTCTACGCAGGGTAACTCCCTCCCCCTCCCTTTTTTGCAGCCGCCATAGACTTTTCACGTACGGCAATGCCTCTGCAAATATGTTCATCTGCTTAAGCCCTAACTGCGGAATTGCAGGCAGATGTAGGGTACGTTCACACAGCTCATTTCGACGCTGAATTTTGCTGCCAGAATACGCCTGCAAAACCGCAGCAGAAATCTGCGGCTATTCTGCCATGGTCTCTGCTGTAGATCTGCATGCGGATTTAGCCCTGTCAATTGGCAAAAACTGCATGCAGAATTTCTGATATGTTTTGGGGCAAATCTGCATGAAGAAGTAAAATTAGAAATTCCACACAGAGATTTTGTCACTTTTTTCCGTGGAAACGTGTTGGAAAGTCTGTGCGCTAATTTTGCCCGCTGACAGGGCTAAATCTGCGTGGCAAAAACCACGGTAGAATAGCTGCGGATTTCTGCCATGGCTTTACAGGCGGCTTCCAGATGAGGGCAGAATCCACCATTTGCGTTCACACAGGCAGGATTAGGTTGCAGCATGCAGCACAGTTGCGGAATTCACCAAATAATGCGGATTAATGCAGAATGCGTTTTATTTTGCAACATTTCTTGAGTTTTTTAATTGCAGACTTCAATTACAGAATATGTCTCCTGCTTGGAAGAAGTTTGCAGCAACAATTCTGCAGTTAGTTCAGCAGCGGTAAACATTTCCACTGCGGAAAAAAGCCATGTGGTTCCGAATTAAGGATGTGCGGATTTCTAATGATGTGGATTTCATCCCTGCAGGACTACATTGGGGTTGCAGACTTCCACCCGTGTGAAAGAACCCTGAAGGCTCTATCAATTCCATATCTAATTCCGTAGGTTACCCTCTTGCTGTGGAATCTACTGCAAAGTGCGGTGCGTCGTGCCGGCTAATTCCGCATATTTGACAGGTCCCTATGAGGGTCTTCACGTTGCCGATAAAATTGCTCATTTTTCGTGCGATGTGAGAGCGAGTGAAAATGCTGAATTATAAAACCAATGATTTTCGATGGTTTACTTCACATTTGGGATATTTTAACTCATTCGATGTTGCGAGAAATAAAAAAAATTGCGGCATATCCTATCTTTGGGCGCCCACCCACTGGCGATTTTTTTCCCTGCGAAATTCGCAGCATTTTTTTCTCTGCAGGGGTCTATGGGACTTGTAATGTTAAAATCGCGATTGCGCAAAATCGCAATTTACCGCGAAATCGCGATTTTGCGCTATCGCGATTTTAACATTACAAGTCCCATAGACCCCTACAGAGAAAAAAATGCTGCGAATTTCGCAGGGAAAAAAATCACCAGTGGGTGGGCGCCCTTTCTGTGTTTTGCGTTTTTTTTTTTTAACTCCCATGTTTTTCTATGGAGCCTCCTTTTTATCACAACACAAAGCACAAACCTTATTTTCTTGTGAAGTGTTTTTAACATGAGTAGCAGCGATGTTTTTGCGAAAAAAAGCTGTGCTGATACTCAAAAGTCACAGGGAAAAAAAATTAGAGATTTTGCCGCGATTTTCTCGCAGCGATCGCCACTGTGCAGGAGCCCTAACTTAGAGAATTAGGATAACACTACAGATCTCCTACAGTCCTACGTAAAACTACAGCTAACACATTACTGGCCTGACATCAGTGCCAGTCCTAGGTTAGATGGCACCCAGTGCAGAATGAGTCTTGCCTCACCCCGCCCCCCTCTCAGAAGAAAAAAGGACAAAGACGAAAAGCCAAGGATGGGAGAAGAAATGTTCCCCAAGGGAGCGGTGAGTGCAGCCCTGACTCGTCCGCTTTCATCCTACTACCTGCGGCCGCTGCATCCCGAGGGGCGATCATAGCGAAACCTTATCAATAGGAGGCAGGCGGATCCTGCAGGACGGGGAGTTGTTTCCTGAATTCAGGGATTTATAGGAATCGATGACTCATTAATTAACAGCAAGAAATAAATGAGGCTGCCCATTAATGGCTCATCATATAGATCAACGGAAATCCCTCCAGCTCTCTGACGGCCGTTCATCTGAACGCCACCAATGGCGTATAACACACAGTGTTGGCTCTTCTATGTGAGAGCCAGAGAGATGGAGCACACATTAACCCTTTCCAATCCACTGTCTGACGTCTGAAGACATTCTGATTGAAGGCTGTACAGCTTCGATGTTGGAAGACATCTGGCAGGGGATTCTTACATCGGTATATTACTGGCCGCTGTGTTGTTGAGGGGCCTCTCCAGCATGTCCCATACTGCAGTACTGGATCCAGCCAGCAGATAGCGCCATTGTATAATGGCAAAAAGAGAAAGCCCCCTAGGAAACTCTGAATCCAAAATTGGATTGCAAAGGGTTAAGCCTCCCCTTACACGAGCGATTTGTGTGCGCCTGAGCAATCTGTATTTGCAGAATGAACGACCATTTTTTGCACGCACATAGAAGCACTTTACTGCATCATTTCCGCATGCAGGGCATGTTCTTTCGTGTGCGGCAAAAGAAAGACACAACCAATTGAAATAGCTCATTCGTCTAATAAGTTCCAGATGTGTTTTTTTCCCTGTGCAATTACGCATCTCCTAGCATATATTGTGCGCATTTGCACATCCCCACTGACTTCTATGGAGGAGACATTTGGTCCCATGTGAATGGAGCCGTAAATAGAGCACGCTGTGGGGTTTTTTTGCGCAACAGAAATTGTGTGAACGAAACCATTGGAACCAAATTTTACGCGTACAAATACACCTGTGTGAAAGCAGCCCTAATGTGAGGCTATAAGGCCAGTAGGAAAGTAAAAGAGACTGGAAGGCAAAAAAGAAATGCTGCAGGGGCAATTGTAAATCAAATACCCCCATAGAGGGCGCCAGATTTAGTTTACCACTTCAAGATATACCGTAACACTAACAGAATACAGGCTGCCTTAATCATTGTCTTGGGTTTTCTGGTTTGTGGGCAGTGCAGGAGCACAGAGTATTTCAGCACACAGTAGAGCAGGGGCATCAAAGACGCAACCCACGGACCACATGTGGCCCAGGGAGGCTATGAATATGAACCATAGGGGTAGGTTGGCCATTTACTGCATTGGGAAAATTCCCGGTGGGCGGACCACTCTGTGGCAAGGGCCGTTACACTTCTTTATACAGGGGCCGGCCGCTATCAGTGGTCCCCACAGCACTATAATCTAAGTTATGGTGCTGTTAGGGGATGCAGCAGAGAATCAGGTGATGTATTTTTTTATACGCTCCCAATATGCAGTGGTGTACCTTCTGAAGTTGTCACATGTCATAAAAATCGGACTCTTTTCAGAGCCCCGCGTGTGCACTCTTCTTCTTCCAATGTGGCCCAGAGACACCAAAAGCTTGGACACCCCTACTGTAGAGCATTGTATACCCTGTGTTGGTATTTAATAAGAGCACCGTGACTGATCTAGAATATGGATAATATGGCATTTTACCATTCCAACTCAGTCGCTGAATGGTAGGAGGCTGTAAAGCCCCACCCCATTACCTGCTTATCTTCTGGAAGCCTTAGACCCACTCAGAAGACATAATTCTGTCCAAATCTGCAGAAAAATCAATACTATTTTAACATTATAATCTATTAAATGCTATAAAAACCCGCGCCACAGTTTATTTAGCATGGATTTGGAAAAAAAAAGAATCGAGATGTCAATTTTTGATGCAGAAATCGCACCAGGCAGTTGCACATCGATTTTCTCTATTGACCGGGGTTAAATGTAGACTTCCATGAAAATTTACAGAAGAACTCAAAACTCAACCTCCAATTTCTGCCAAGAATTAAAGTGTCAGCTCCATGGCAGAAAAATCCAACGTAGATCTGTGACTATCAATGTCGAGTCAACCTTAGGGTGGACTCATGCGTGGCACAAACAAGTCTGCATCAAAATCCGCAATTCTTGCAGTAAAAGTAGATCATGTTGTGGATTTTGATACAAATTTGGTGCAAATTGGTGCTCAAATGTTGTGGATTCCGCTTTTGCAGTGTAAAGAGGGAGATCCTCAACACTTCCATAAGATTTCTGAAGAAAATCCACATCAAAATCCGCAGAATCCACATCAAAATGGATTCAGATACTTATCACCATTGAGCTGCATGTCTCATAGGAGACCAAGAGAAGGTGACAATCCTGGTGTCCATCAGAGACTTGATGGCACATGGAAAGGACAAAGAATAACTTTAAACTGTCTCCAATGGGGCATATTTACTTGTGTTTAATTTGCCAGTCTTAGAAAACTTTGTGCCGGTGGTACAAGCCTCTTGGTGTAATTGTCGAATCTGGAGGCATCCCCATGCGCTAGACTGCATCCTACACCAGCTACGATCTGGTGTAAATTATAATAAGCTTGAAGGACCTCATGAGGCCACATCCCCTAAACTTTTTGAAAAATTGGCAGGGTCAAATGTAAAACTTCAAAAACTTCAAATGTTGGCACTTTTGTAAAAATTACAACTTTTGTGAGCCATTAATCCGGTGTACAAGTTTAAAAACCAAAACCCTTTTGACTCTTAGCTCTCCTTTTCCGGTCGTGACTTTTGCTTGCAGTCTTCTAATAGCTCATTAGCTCCTCGTGTCTTTGCAGCAGAGTCAGAAATATCTGTCCTTGCTAGTGACTGTATTTTGTCAATGAAGATTAGATTTTGTCAATCACTCCGGTGAGTTTAGAAAAGTCTAATAAATAATGTAGAACATTTCCTATTAATAGTGTTATAATTATAGTTATGGATATTTCTGTGTCTGGATTCATCACCTGCTCCAACGACGAACACTCCTGGCTCCTGACCACATTTTCTCCAAATGAGGCACACAACCTATTATGGAATTTAAAGGGCCAGTAGCCTTCTGGTGGCTTCAACTAACATTCTGTGTACTGACCTGTACAACTCTGTACAACTGTACAACTGACCCTACAGAATCTCTACTTGCCCTGACCTTAGACTGTGTACTGACCCTACAGAATCTCTACTTGCCCTGACCTTAGACTGTGTACTGACCCTACAGAATCTCTACTTGCCCTGACCTTAGACTGTGTACTGACCCTACAGAGTCTCTACTTGCCGTACAAATATATAGAAACAGCCTGGTGGATTTCCTACCCAGGTCCTGTGGAGGAATATTAAGGAGGTAGAGAAGTGGCTCCAAAGGAATGGAGGTCTGCAAAATATCTTTAATCGAGTGAGAAATAAGGGAGACAGGTCCAAAAAATGAAAAAAAGTGTACCTACATCAGATTGGCAGGATCTACATATGAAAGATTGAGTGCGTGAAGTAAAGCTATGGTACCAGTGCATCAGAAGCTTATATTGGGTTTCCTTGTAGGTAGTACAAATGGATGATTTCGCTGCCTGACTCCAAATTGTTTGCCACAATGATAGAGGAATGGGAGATCCCAAAACTTCTTTCCACTTAGCCATATATTTATGATGAAGAACTGTGTCACCTACAGGGGAGGATCAAATCTGGTATAACACCAAAATCAAACCTTTGGTGGACACTAGCCTATAGCACAACTGCTCGAAAGGAGTTGGCAGAGACTCTTTAGTTGTCCCAAAAGTAGAAAGGACATAGTGATGGACTTGGTAATAATGGAATGCCTCTCTCTGCGATAGTCTGACAGAAGACTGGAGAAAACCAAACAAACGGAGGTTAAGTGTGATAAGGTCAACTATTTCTGCAAGTAGAACAAGTCCCACTGAGGGCCATGTTCTCTCCATAGCTTAACTTTAAGTTTTTGGCAGAGAGGGATAAAATGTATAGATATCAAGGAAAAGTATAAAGTGGACAAAGAAAATGGCCACTGACATGTAGTCCATATAATCCTAGTAAACTTTATGGGGTCTAGCAGGAAAACAGAAACAGGAGGGGATGGATAGGCACCAAAGAATTGGGATGGATAGGTACCAACCATGGTTTCTCAATCTCCATCCATTTTGAGTAGGCCTGCTGGGCTGCCCAGGCTGGTATACACCAAAGGTGAGCAGCCCAGTGCTATTTGCAGATATCGGATACCGAGAGCCCACCCTGCGCCCATCCAGCCAGCGTGACTAATTTCGGTATCCTGTGCCTCTTGCCATTCCATATGAAGTTTAAGATAGCTGTTTGTAAAGATTTAAGCTCAGGGAAAGGAACCGCTATTGGAAAAGTTGAAAAGTAATAGAAAAGTTTAGGTAACAAAGTAATTTTTACTGTGGATATACGCCGCAACAAAGAAATATGATGAGATTGCCAGTTATGAAGGAGAGCGCGTACCTCCCGGAAAGAGAAGGGAAAATTGCAAAATAAAGTAAGCCATACAAGGAAGTGAGTTGAATCCCTAAGTATTTAAGGGAGAAATCCTTCCACTGATACCTTTAAGTAAAGTTAGTAAGGTAGAGGGGATATTTAAAGGGGTTGTCCCGCGGCAGCAAGTGGGTCTATACACTTCTGTATGGCCATATTAATGCACTTTGTAATGTACATTGTGCATTAATTATGAGCCATACAGAAGTTATAAGAAGTTTTTCACTTACCTGCTCCGTTGCTAGCGTCCTCGTTTCCATGGAGCCGACTGATTTTCGGCGTCTAATGGCCAAATTAGACGCGCCTGCGCAGTCCGGGTCTTCTTTTTTTCTCAATGGGGCTGCTCGTGCAGGATGCCGGCTCCGTGTAGCTCCGCCCCGTCACGTGCCGATTCCAGCCAATCAGGAGGCTGGAATCGGCAATGGACCGCACAGAAGCCCTGCGGTCCACCGAGGGAGAAGATCCCGGCGGCCATCTTCAGCAGGTAAGTAAGAAGTCACCGGAGCGCGGGGATTCAGGTAAGCACTCTCCGGTGTTCTTTTTAACCCCTGCATCGGGGTTGTCTCGCGCCGAACGGGGGGGGGGGGGGGGGTTGAAAAAAAAAAAACCCTGTTTCGCCGCGGGACAACCCCTTTAAGTCTAACTTTACCTGCCCTGACCTCGTCCTGTGTACTGACCCCATAGAAACTTTACCTGCCCTGACCTCGGCCTATGTACCAACCCTATAGAAACTTTACTTACCGTGGCCTCAGCCTATGTACTGACCCTATAGAAACTTTACCTGCTCTGACCTCAGCCTGTGTACCAACCCTTTAGAAACTTTACTTGCCCTGACCTCAGTCTGTGTACTGACCCAATAGAAACTCTACCTACCCTGACCTCAGTCTGTGTACTGACCCTATAGAAACTCTAACTGCCCTGACCGCAGCCTGAGTACCAACCCTATAGATACTTTACCTGCCCTGACCTCATCCTATGTACTGTCCCTGTCAGACCCTTTCGCCTGGGACAGAATTACTCCATGCAGACATTTCTGCCTCATAATGTTATCCCTATGGGGCTTAAATTCCGCACCTGTTAAAATCCACGTCTTTACTTCAAAGCCACAAGAAAGCTCTTCCGCTGTGGAATTAAGGACTTCTTGCAGAATTGTTATTGCTGATTTCTAGCATACAGGAGATGGAATTCTGCAATTAAAGTCTGAGGAATAAAATGCAAGAAATTCTAAAAGACGTTCCACAAACACATTCCATAGTTAAAAATGCAACAAAATCCGCATCTGTGCTGCGTACAATTGTGTCCTATGTGAAAGGTCCCCCTAGAAGCTCCAACTGCCCTGACCTCAGCCTGTATATTAACCCTATAGGACCTCCACCTGTCCTAATATCAGCGTGTATATTGACACCCTTAAAGCTCCAGCTGCCCTAATTTCAGCTTTCCTATTGCTAATATCAGCTTGTACTTTACCACATTCTATAGTGTTCCTGCCTACGTACGCGCAGTCTCCAATAGGGGACCCCCAGACAATGAACTCTACATCTTCCTGCTGGAGGTTAAGGATGATGAATAGGAGTCACAGTAGCCGCTGCATTAATTCAGCCATTGCCGATCCCAATGAGATACAAAGAGTCCATGTCCTGTTATTTGAACTGCATCTATACTGATGACACAATGGCACTGTCTCGCAGGAGCTAGCAATCTACTTTCTCTGGTTTTCCACTTTGTGTTGTATTAGACTTGTAACATTGTGTTCCTGTATAATGTATCACAATGAAGGCACTCAGAGTCACGTCCCTACCGATGTGAACAGGGGAGGTGGACAATAGGATCCGTCCCAGGCTGAGCCTTTACAAAGCCATATAATGGGTGACATAATACCAGCCGGTTGTATGTGAGGAACATTGTCCGTCATCCCTTCATCCTATTATTGCTGTTCTTCGCTCTATACATCCCTCCCCGTACAATGGCCGCCACCGCCGCACAGTCCACCTGCCAGACGTGCCCTGTAAATGCTCTGAAATGTTCTGAGCCGCTGCTCTACTAATGATGTCGGCTTCACCTTCCTCCCACACAGTCGCACCTGTCACCACCAGCCAACGATACCGCTCGGAAACTTCACAAAAGTCAACAAGCATCAGATGAGCCCGGAGGGAGTTTCTACTGAACGAGGAAAGTCTTTTAAACTTCATTATCTATTCTGAGAACTGAAGACAAACGGGAAGGGTCAGAACAGGACTGCCGGCCCTGGACCCTAGCTGCACCTCTACTTCTACTTATTTGTAGGACTTCTTTACAAAGTTTCTGCAATCCAGTCGTTTCTTAAAGTTAATCCTTTAACTACTGGCTATTTTTGTTGGGGTTTTCATTTTCGACTTTTTTCCATTCCCACGTTCCAAGAACTATAACTTTTGTTATTTTTCGGTCAAAATAGCCATATGAGAGCTTTGTTTTTTTTTGCAGGACAAGTTGTATTGTTTAATGGTACCATTTACGGGGCCATATAATGGTGGGAAATCTTTAACATATTATTAACTCTTTAGTGAACCTTTTTTACTGACCTCACTAATGGGCTTTAAACCTGTGCCTACATCTTTTCAAGGTGGTGGCTTGGCTGACTACTGACAGCCAGTAGCGGAGGAACTTCAAATTCTGCCAATTTAACCCCTTACATGTCACAATCAATAGCAACTGCAGCAAGTAGGCAAATGACAAGGGAAGCGGGCTCCTTCTGTCACCCATCATACCCCACAGTGCAATTGCAAGGTACCAATGGGTTCCCATAGCAGACGGAAGTCTGACAAAGACCTCCGTGTGTGCCATGTAACACCGCCTATTAGACCCCGCCAACCAGAGTCTAATAGGCAGTTGTTATAGGTTTAATAGAATGTACTACATATGTAATGCAGTGTACTATATTACCAATCAAATGATCGCATCTATAAGTCCCCTGGAGGGACTGAAAAATAGTATTAGAAAAGTTCAATAAAGTCTAAATTAAAAGAAAAAAATGTCAATTTTGTAAAAAGTATGTTTGTTTTTTTCCCCACAAAACCGCTTTTCAAATGGATATAATACAAAAAAAATGAAAAACAGCAACACATAATAGGCATTACCGAATTCATAACGCCCCGATCAATGAAAGTATCTTGTTATTTATCGCGTACACGGTGAACGCTGTAAAAATAATTTAAAAACCTAATGCCAGAATTGCTATTTTTCCTTTGTTCACCTCCCAAAAAACAAAATAAAAACACAATCCAAAAGTCACATGTTCCCTAAAATGGTGCCAATAAATGCTACAACTCTTCTGGCAAAAAAAACAGCCCTTTCAGAGCTCCAATGCCAGAAAAATAAAAACTTATGAGTCTTCAAATGCAGCGATACAGATTCAATGTTTTTTCTTTAAATACTAGCTTTTATTATACTAAAAAAAAATAAAAAATAAAAACATTTATTTATACATATTATCGCAGTAAGGTCTTATTCACATGTCCGTATATCAGCAGGGATTTCACGCCCGGATGATATACGGTGTCCCTTTCTGTAGGGGGAAGAGGCAGGCCGTGCCGTAAGCTGTTCCCCTTAGCTCCTGCCACCTCTCCGCCCCTCGCCACTGTTTACAATGGGAGGGGCAGATGGGGCGGAGCTAAGTTTCACCCCGCCTCCTCCCATTGCAAATAGTGGCAAAGGGTGGAGATGGGGTGGGAGCTCAGTTCCTGCTCCTGGCCCACCTCCTCCCCCTGCAGAAAGGGACACACCATATATCGGCCAGGTGTGAAAACCCGGCTGATATACGGAGGTGTGAATAAGCCCTAATTGTGATGATTCACATAAGAAAGTTATTATGCTTTCTTTACTGAATGGAAACGCTATTAAATCAAAATTAAAATACAATGACAGCATTTCTGGACGTTTTTTCCATCCCCCCCAAAGAAATGTAATAAAAGTTACACAACACATTACATGTGGTGGCACTAGATGTACAACTTGTCCCAAAAAAACACAAGCTAAAGCAAGGCAATCTCAACAAATTCCGGCTTTTGCAATTTGACGGTGAAAATCGCTTGATCCTCAAGGCAAAAACTGGGCTTGTCACTAAGGGGTTAAGAAGTGTGAAATAGAAAAAAAACACACAAATGCACAATTGTTCAGGGAGAGTATGCTTTTGCAGCATTTTATTGACATGTTATCTTCATTCCATGAGTCAGTACCATCATGACAATGCTTTTCTTAAAGAGTAACTGCACTTTCAGCTAACATTTGACATGTCAAGAGTATTCATCAGCGAGGGTCCCGCTACTGCGACCCCTGTTAATCGCTAGAGAGGGGGGGCTGCAGCACTCACCCAAGCACTCTTCACCCTCCGCTGTCTCCGCCGGTTTTTCAGCTCCTTCCGGCAGCTAAAGGCAGCCTATATAGAGGTCTATGGAAAGTGCTTATAGATCTCTATGCAGCCGTCTGCAGTCGCCAGGAGGGGCCGAAAAGCAACAAAGGAAAAATGGGAAAGAGGTTATTTGAATTTTATCTTTATTGTATTTATTTTTTTATGATATTTGTCTTAATTTTACTCTTTTAAATTTTCTGCTTGCTTCTACAATATACTGCAACATTTCAGTATTGCGGTATATTGTATTTTTAACATATCCATATACCGAGTCCTGCCACAGGCAGGGATTTAAAAGGATTGTCCTGGTGTAAACTACTGATGGCCTATCAACAGGACAGTTCATCACTAATAGACCATTGGGGGTCTGTCATCCAGGATCCCCACCGATCAGCTGTTTGCTGGGTCAATGTGGTCACACAATGAGTTGATTCCTGAAGAAAGCAGACAGCTAGGTCCTCACTGCAGTGGGCAGGCTTGGTATTGCAGGCCAAGTTCCCTTTCACTCAATTACAAGTTGGGTCTGTAATTCCAAGTCTGGCCACTGCACTGAGAATGGAGTTGTCTGTTTCCTGCAAAAATAAGCCCAGTGCAAAAGTACACAGGCCCAGTGAATAGGTGGTTGATGGGGGTCCTGGGCAACATTGACTGTAGCATCCAAGTGGTTAAACAACCATGATCAGAGCTAGCTCCAATGGCAGACATTGATGGCTGCTGTTTAAACTGGCTGGCACCTATCAGGCACGGAGCAGGCTCGGCTCCTGAATCCACTCCACACCGCACATGTGACCGCCCACCATACATTTATGGTGAGTGGTTGGTAACAGGTTAATGGAGCGGTACACCATTCGTACAAATAAAACTAAGGAGGAACCAAGAATTTCTCTATTGCCTGACATATAAGGTCTCAGTGTATGGTTGAGCTTCCACAATACATTATACTGTGGTAACAGCAGAATTCTGAATGCAGCTTTGGATGTGACTGGAGTAGTGATAAGTGAAACAGACAATGGACAATATAATTTAACATTATATGCAGATCTAACATGAACAAAAGGCACATCAGCAAGAAATCTCATGTGTAGTCAAATCTCTCATAGGCTTTACAACAGTGAACCGAGCCGTCAGCCTGGAGATGAGAAGGTTGCAGTAGTCAAGGTGAGAATTTACAAGGGCATTTATCACAGTGTGTGAGGTGAGGAAAGAAAGAGAACACCAGCCGCTTCCTGAGAGGCTTTCAATGAACTATTAAAAACCGCCCCAGTCAGGACCGTCACCTTCCGACATAACACATTTATTTTACCAAACACAAACATTTATTTATGTGAATGCATAAAAAACCTTAAAATGGCTACAAATAGCCGCTGATTATTCCTCCATCTTTACAGCCAGAGTAGCGCAAACACAAAGGACGGGAGAAGAGGTGAAGAAACCGGATTTAACATTCAGCTTTTATCATTGTAAAACAGCTCATTCAGAGTTGGAAAGGCCAATTAGTCATTACAGGACTAAAAGGAACAATGCAATCAGGACTGCGGCAGGCCGTGCGGGCGGGGGGCGACTCGTAAAGCCTGCAGAGAGCAACTGATGATAAAGAAAACTTCTCCAAACACAGAAAAGGCTCTAAAATATAATTATCAGCTACCGGATGAAAAACAAATTCTAACATCAGGTCAAAAAACCATCTATTCAGTCACAAATTAAAGTGGGCAAAATATTGTCCTAACTAAATAGCACCGAGAAGAAGCTGAATCGCTGATTACCGAGCACATACTCATCATCAACAAGTCATTTCAGAATAATCATAAAAATGATTAACTTTACTCTTATTACCCAAGTTCATAGAAACAAATGTAGAACGTCCATTAGCAGGATAAAAGACGATAGATACGAATTATCATCCCATCATCAGGTGTTACATAGAGTTACATGCTATTTAGCAAAGTTGTTATGCTGCTCCTCTGTACAAGAATATATCTACTATAATACAGCCCCCTATGTACAAGAATATAACTACTATAATACTGCTCCCTATGTACAAGAATATAACTACTATAATACTGCCCCCTATGTACAAGAATATAACTACTATAATACTGCCCCCTATGTACAAGAATATAACTACTATAATACTGCCCCCTATGTACAAGAATATAACTACTATAATACTGCCCCTATGTACAAGAATATAACTACTATAATACTGCCTCCTATGCACAAGAATATAACTACTATAATACTGCCCCCTATATACAAGAATATAACTACTATAATACTGCCCCTATGTACAAGAATATAACTACTATAATACTGCCCCCTATAAACAAGAATATAACTACTATAATACTGCCCCCTATGTACAAGAATATAACTACTATAATACTGCCCCTTATATACAAGAATATAACTACTATAATACTGCCTCCTATGTACAAGAATATAACTACTATAATAATGCTCTAATGTACAAGAATATAACTACTATAATACTGCCTCCTATGTACCAGAATATAACTACTATAATACTGCTCCTATGTACAAGAATATAACTACTATAATACTGCCCCCTATGTACAAGAATATAACTATTATAATACTGCTCCTATGTACAAGAATATAACTATTATAATACTGACTCTATGTACAAGAATATAACTACTATAATACTGCTCCTATGTACAAGAATATAACTACTGTAATACTGCTCCCTATGTACAAAGATATAACTACTATAATACTGCCCTGCTATGTACAAGAATATAACTGCTATAATACTGCCCCCTATGTACAAGAATATAACTACTATAATACTGCCCTTATGTACAAGAATATAACTACTATAATACTGCCCCCTATGTACAAGAATATAACTACTATAATACTGCCCCCTATGTACATGAATATAACTACTATAATACTGCCCCCTATGTACAAGAATATAACTACTATAATACTGCCCCCTATGTACAAGAATATAACTACTATAATACTGCCCCCTATGTACAAGAATATAACTGCTATAATACTGCTCCTATGTACAAGAATATAACTACTATAATACTGCCCCCTATGTACAAGAATATAACTACTATAATACTGCCCCTATGTGCAAGAATATAACTACTATAATACTGCCCCCTATGTACAAGAATATAACTACTATAATACTGCCTCCTATATACAAGAATATAACCACTATAATACTGCTCCCCTATGTACAAGAATATAACTACTGTAATACTGTCCCCTATGTACAAGAATATAATTACTATAATACTGCTCCCTATGTACAAGAATATAACTGCTATAATACTGCCCTCTATGTACAAGAATATAATTACTATAATACTGCTCCCTATGTACAAGAATACAACTACTATAATACTGCCCTCTATGTACAAGAATATAACTACTATAATACTGCCTCCTATATACAAGAATATAACTACTATAATACTGCTCCCCTATGTACAAGAATATAACTACTATAATACTGCCCCCTATGTACAAGAATACAACTACTATAATACTGCCCCCATTGTACTATAATATAACTTCTATAATACTGTCTTCTATGTATATGAGTATTACTACAACACAGTTGCACAGCCATTCATAATGTAGATAATGAGCAGAGTTGGCGCTTTCTCTTCTTCTCCTGCTGTGCTCAGTGAGTCTTCTTCTTCTTTACGGTGATGTTGTGAAATTACTCATGTTCACATTTGCTCTTTTCTCCATGCGCCAGGGACTGTGACTCTTTATAATATTCTCCTGGGTGCTCGGCTGTAGATTCTTCCCGGCGTACTGTCTGTACTCACAGATCGTCTGGGGATCTTTCATCTAATATTAACATTTGTTACTTGCAAAACAATTTTCTGAAATAGGTTTTATATTTAGTTTCTTAGCTCCGTTCTCCTGGATACATCTTTTCTTAACCCTGTGATGGTTGCAGAGGAAAAATCTGAAATCCTATATTTAATTGTATTGAAACTGGTAAGTGGGACTTTTTAACCTCATCCCAGACCGCTGTAGTCTATAGAGTATGTTGAGTTATTTTGTACATCCTTTGATTTGAACTTCTCACACTGATTTGCAGAGGGGATTGCTGCACATTTACTTAGACCATGATAGCGGTGTTATATCAAGGTAACATGTATGCGACAACAGGCAACTATTGTGGTGTTTTGCCTCCATCCAACTGAGAGAGAAATTGCCTTGGCATCCAACAGCTAATGTAGCCATATGTCCTCCCACAGCCCATGTTGAAGAGCTTGGCATATATTAAGCCTTGGATATTCAGCATCCGAGGAGCGGGCCCTCAGCCTAGAAGACAGCGGGGTAGAGTTTGGTCCTTGTCATGGGGCTCTACCATTTCCCACTCTGAGGGTTTCATGCAGACTAGAGATGAGCGAGCGTACTCGTCCGAGCTTGATGCTCGTTCAAGTATTAGGGTGTTCGAGATGCTCGTTACTAGAGGCGAGTACCACGCGGTGTTCGAGTTACTTTCACTTTCATCTCTGAGAAATTTGCACGCTTTTCTGGCCAATAGAAAGACATGGAAGGCATTACAACTTCCTCCTGTGATGTTCAAGCCCTATACCACCCCTCTGCAGTGAGTGGCTGGCGAGATCAGGTGTCACCCGAGTATTAAAATCTGCCCGCCCGCGGCTCGCCACAGATGCATTCTGACAGAGGTCAGGGACAGTGCTGCTGATGCTGCTGCTGCTATAGGGAGAGCGTTAGGTGTTATATTCGTCTTGAAGAACCCCAACGGTCCTTCTTAGAGCCACATCTGACTGTGTGCAGTACTGTTGAGGCTGCTTTTAGCAGTGTTGCACAATTATTTTTTTTTGTATATCGGGCGTGCAGAGCATTGCGTCCTCAGTCTGCAGTCATTTTACTCAGTATAGGGGCAGTACTGGTGAGGCAGGGAAAGAGGTATACTGGCTATATAGGCAGTGGGCTTTTTCCCAAAAAGTTCAAAAAAAAACAATATTAGGCCTGTCTGTCACTGTCTTCAGTTTACTGCGTCTCTGCTGGGGGTAGTAGTTGTTGAATTAATACCCAGCCTTGCGCATAATTGTTTCCTGCCTCTGCAGTGCGTTACGTAAGTGAAGTCAGCCTCCAACAGGGAAATCGAAATACACTGCGTATCACAGGCAGTGGGCTTTTTCCCAAAAAGTTCAAAAAAATACAATATTAGGCCTGCCTGTCACTGCCTTCAGTTTACTACGTCTCTGCTGGGGGTAGTAGTTGTTGAATTAATACCCAGCCTTGAGCATAATTGTTGCCTGCCTCTGCAGTGCGTTACGTACGCGAAGTCAGCCTCCAACAGGGAAATCGAAATACGGTGGGCAAGCGCCAGCAGGCCGTGCTGAAACTACTCTGCTTAGGAGAGAAGAGGCACACGGCCCACGAACTGCTGCAGGGTCTGACAGAGCAAATCGACCGCTGGCTTTCGCCGCTGAGCCTCCAACCGGGCATGGTCATGTGTGACAACGGCCGTAACCTGGTGACAGCTCTGCAGCTCGGCAGCCTCACGCACGTGCCATGCCTGGCCCACGTCTTTAATTTGGTGGTTCAGCGCTTTCTGAAAAGCTACCCACGCTTGTCAGACCTGCTGGGAAAGGTGCACCGGCTCTGCGCACATTTCCGCAAGTCCAACACGGACACTGCCACCCTGCGCACCCTGCAACATCGGTTTAATCTGCCAGTGCACCAACTGCTGTACGACGTGCCCACACGGTGGAATTATACGCTCCACATGTTGGCGAGGCTCTATGAGCAGCGTAGAGCTATAGTGGAATACCAACTTCAACATGGGCGGCGCAGTGGGAGTCAGCCTCCTCAATTCTTTACAGAAGAGTGGGCCTGGTTGGCAGACATCTGACAGGTCCTTGGAAACTTTGAGGAGTCTACCCAGATGGTGAGCGGCGATGCTGCAATCATTAGCGTCACCATTCCTCTGCTATGCCTCTTGAGAAGTTCCCTGCAAAGCATAAAGGCAGACGCTTTGCGCTCGGAAACGGAGGCGGGGAAGACAGTATGTCGCTGGATAGTCAGAGCACCCTCATGTCTATATCTCAGCGCGTTGAGGAGGAGGAGGGGAGAAGCATGAGGAGGAGGGGGAAGAGACAGCTTGGCCCACTGCTGAGCGTACCCATGCTGCTTGCCTGTCATCCTTTCAGCGTGTATGGCCTGAGGAGGAGGAGGAGGAGGAGGAGGAGGAGGATCCTGAAAGTGATCTTCCTAGTGAGGACAGCCATGTGCTGCGTACAGGTACCCTGGCACACATGGCGGACTTCATGTTAGGATGCCTTTCTCGTGACCCTCGCGTTACATGCATTCTAGCCACTACAGATTGCTGGGTGTACACACTCCTCGACCCACGGTATAAGGAGAACCTTTCCACTCTCATACCCGAAGAGGAAAGGGGTTCGAGAGTGATGCTATACCACAGGACCCTGGTGGACAAACTGATGGTAAAATTCCCATCCGACAGCGCTAGTGGCAGAAGGCGCAGTTCCGAAGGCCAGGTAGCAGGGGAGGCGTGGAGATCAGGCAGCATGTACAGCACAGGCAGGGGAACACTCTCCAAGGCCTTTGCCAGCTTTATGGCTCCCCAGCAAGACGGTGTCACCGCTCCCCAGCCAAGGCTGAGTCGTCGGGAGCACTGTAAGAAGATGGTGAGGGAGTACGTAGCCGATCGCACGACCGTCCTCCGTGACCCTCTGCCCCCTACAACTACTGGGTGTCGAAGGTGGACACGTGGCCTGAACGCACGCTGTATGCCCTGGAGGTGCTTGCTTGTCCTGCAGCTAGCGTCTTGTCAGAGAGGGTGTTTAGTGCGGCTGGGGGAATCATCACGGATAAGCGTAGCCGCCTGTCAACTGACAGTGCCGACAGGCTTACACTCATGAAGATGATCAAAGCCTGGATTTCCCCAGACTTCTCTTCTCCACCAGCGGACAGCAGCGGTACCTAAACAATACGTAGGCTGCACCCGCGGATGGAAGCATCGTTCTCTGTCACCATAAAAAACAGGGACCTTTTAGCTTCATCAATCTGTGTATTATATTCATCCTCCTCCTCCTGCTCCTCCTCCTGAAACCTCACGTAATCACACCGAACGGGCAATTTTTCTTAGGCCCACAAGGCTCAGTCATATGACTTTTGTAAACAATGTTTCTAAGTTTCAATTGTCATTAAAGCGTTGACACTCGCACCTGAACCAATTTTTATTTTAACTGGGCTGCCTCCAGGCCTAGTTACAAATTAGGCCACATTAACCAAAGCGATTAATGGGTTTCACCTGCCCTCTTGGTTGGGCATGGACAATTTTTCTGAGGTACATTAGTACTGTTGGTACACCATTTTTTTGGGGTCATCGCCTACAGTGTAATCCTAGTAATTTTTATGGCCTTCGCCTGCACTCATGCTACAGCAAGGTGTGTGGGGTTGGCCTACACTTTTGCTACATAAATGTAACTGGGGCCTTGTCTATACTGCAACTACTGAAATGTGAAAGAGACTGTTATCTCCCTAGACTGCTACTACTACTGAAATGGAACTAATACTGTGCTCCCCCTATACTGCTGCTTCGGAATTGTTACTGTGGCCTCTCTTCACTGCTACTAGTACTGAAATGGAACTAATACTGTGCTGCCCCTATACTGCTGCTTTGGAATTGTTACTGGGGCCGGTCTTGACTGCTACTATTACTGAAATGGAACTAAGACTGTGCCCCACCCTATACTGCTGCTTCGGAATTGTTACTGGGGCCTGTCTTGACTGCTACTACTACTGAAATGGAACTAAGACTGTGCTCCCCCTATAATGCTGCTAGTGATATGTTACTGGGGCCTGTCCTAATGCTACCGCTGAAATGTTACTAATTCTGGGCTCTGCCTATACCGCTGCTAATATTATGTCACTGGGGTGCGGAAACGGAGGCTTCCCAAAGACATGATGGTGGCGAGGCCATTTCCAACCAACACGGTTACTGTTAAGGTGCATATAACCACGGACACGTGGAGAGGACACGTAGTGCCTCAAAAACATCCCCCTCCTCCTCCAACAATGAAAACATTCTTGGCAAATACCTTTGCATTGGTCCGTCTGGTGGCAGTCCAAGAATTTCACCTTTACCGACACAACAAGAGAGCCCCCCCCCCCCACCATCCCCCCGCCACGGCCCACTTAATCCTGGCCACATTCCGAAAACCAACTAAATAAAACCGCGCTACTAGGTCCTCAGTCGCCACCACATTCCCACCAACGCGGTTACTGTTAAGGTACATATTACCAGTCTGACTGGGGCATGCACTGTGGGCCAAAGCACACCTGTATTGTATGTGACGTTAGCTCTGCTGTCCAGGGCACTGCAATGGGATTTATTTATGTACCGCCGGTGGGTTCCAGGGAGCCACCCATGCTGTGGGTTCACAGGGACTTCACATTAGGGATTTGTACCTGCCAGTATCTATGTATTAAAAACCCCGGTCAGACTGGGGCATGCAGCGTGGGCCGAAGCCCACCTGCATTTCATCGAATGTAACCTCAGCTGTGCTGGGCAATGCAATGGGATATATTTATGTACCGCCGGTGGCTTCCTGGGACCCACCTATGCTGTCGGTCCACACGGAGTTGTAACTGCATGTGTCTACTTGTAAAGAACCCCAGTCTGACTGGGGCATGCAGTGTGGGCCGAAGCCCATCTGCATTAAACCTCACGTTACCTCAGCTGTGCTGGGCACTGCAATGGGATTTATTTATGTACCGCCGGTGGGTTCCAGGGAGCCACCCATGCTGTGGGTCCACAGGGACTTCACATTAGGGATTTGTAGCTGCCAGTGTCTATGTATTAAAAACCCCGCTCAGACTGGGGCATGCAGTGTAGGCCGAAGCGCACCTGCATTTAATCGGACGTTATCTCAGCTGTGATGGGCAATGCAATGGGATATATTTACGTACCGCCGGTGGCTTCCTGGGACCCACCCATGCTGTCGGTCCTCACGGAGTTTTAACTGCATGTGTCTACTTATAAAGAACCCCAGTCTAACTGGGGCATGCAGTGTGGTCCGAAGCCCATCTGCATTAAACCTCATGTTACCTCAGCTGTGCTGGGCACTGCAATGGGATATATTTATGTACCGCCGGTGGTTTCCTGGGACCCAACCATGCTGTCGGTCCACACGAAGTTGTACCTGCCTGTGTCTACTTATAAAAAACCCCAGTCTGACTGGGGCATGCAGTATGGGACGAAGCCCACCTGTATTTAATCTGACTTTAGCTCTACTATCCGGGGCACTGCATTGGGACAAACTACAGGAGCAATACAGCGCTAATGAGACGTGCACAGCTACGCTAGCATTGGAGTCCGCTGTAGGCCCGCGATTGCTGAGGGTTTGTGCAGAGGCCTATGTCCTTGGTGCAGTGAAAGTCCGCTTCTTGGCTAGGATTGCTGAAGCTGTGGGCCGAGGCCTATGTCGTTGGCGCGGTGCAAGTCTGCCATGTTTGGCCGCTCAGATCAATTTTTGGTTCTTGTCTTGGGCTTCCTAGGACCCCCTATGCTGTTGGTGCAAACTTAGTTCCCATTGCGGTGTTTGACCTGTCTGGCACAAAGACACTGACTGACTTAGGTAGAGGGCAGAGCGCTGACGGCTTTCCCCTTGCAGTGTGGATTGAGCTATGCGACACCTTGACAGAATGAATACTGTGTGGCACATGGATTCCCCATTGCTATGCCCACGTTTGCAGCTCCTGATGGAGGTGGCACAGGATTGGAGTTCTCATTGCTTCTGTACAGCATTGTGGGCTATCACCCTGCCTCTTTTAAGGAGGGTCGCTGCCTGACCATGCCAACCCTCTGCAGTGTGTGCCTGCGGTTCCTCCTCATGGCAGACGCACTTATAAATAGACATGAGGGTGGTGTGGCTGTGAGGCCAGCGTGTGGCATGAGGGCAGCTGAAGGCTGCGCTGGGACACTTTGGTGTGCGCTGTGGACACTTGGTCGTGCGGGGGGGTTGGACAGCATGTAACCCAAGAGAAGAGGCAGGGGTGTGTCCCGCAGGCAGTGCTTGTGCTTTGTTGGAGGTAGTGTGGTGCTTAGCTCAGTTGTGCCTTGCTAATGAGGGTTTGTCCGAAGTAAAAATTGGTGGGGGGGGGGGCACTCTTGCCGCTATTGTGGCTGAATAGTGGGACCTGGGAACCTGAAATGCAGCCCAACATGTAGCCCCTCGCCTGCCCTATCCGTTTCTGTGTCCTTTCCAGTACTTTCTTGGGTTTTGCAGATTTTCACAAATGAAAACCTTGGCGAGCATCGGCGATATACAAAAATGCTCGGGTTGCCCATTGACTTCAATGGGGTTCGTTACTCGAAACGAACACTCGAGCATCGCGAAAAGTTCGACTCGAGTAACGAGCACCCGAGCATTTTGGTGCTCGCTCATCTCTAATGCAGACCCATCCAAGGAACCGAGAGCAGACTATTAAATGAGGGTAACCCAACTGTGGTTTACCTTGAGTCCTCTGTCACTAGTGATGCCTCTGTTCCGTCCTCTGCGGTGAATTCTAGCAGGTGTAATAAAGAGTCCACTCACAGAGTTAACTTTTAAAGGCTGAATCTGCAACGGTCGGTTAAAGCCCGTTTACTTGAGGAATAAACTGGAATAACTTGGAAACAGTCCAACACAATTTACATCCACCATCAGGACCCTGGTGCAGGAGGATTCGTGGTGTGACAGGGAGGAATCATGGGATGGCAGGGGAGCTCCACAGGTCAAGTTATCTGTGGGTTTCTGGTCCTAGCCACTCTTCTTCTCTCACTCTCAAACTCTCTACCAATACACAGTCACGCGTTAGGAAAAGTATTCAGCACTGCACGGTGGGCTCTCGCAAACTTGCTGTTTCTCCTGATCTTCAGCATAGAGGCCCAGGTCACACACATGTCATTCTCTCTTCCTCTTCCATCTTCTCTACACACAGACTAAAGGTGTCTATGTGCAGGCAGGCTCCTATCCAGAGCACTGAAGTAGAAGACTGACAGAAAGACTTTACTCATGCACCTTGCAACCACCTATATAAAACAAGGTCACATGACACACAAAAAGATACAGTTTCAGAAATAACCCAGACAGTAAACTATTCAGTGCTGCAGCTATGCAATACACATCATATTCACTCACTGGAAGACACTGACAATACATAAGCACAAGACATACATAGATCATTCAGAAACGTCTAGAAAATTCTGTACATTGACTTCTTTACACTACAGTTCCCCCCGACTTAAGAAAAAGCGGACCCTGGCGACTTTTAAGACAGACTGTTTTTTCCGGATTGGGAACTCCTCAGTGTTCTATTTATTAGTGCTTTAAATCATCTACACAATCGCGGAGTGTGCAAGGTGAGACCTGTAGACACAAACTCCCCTTTTGGTTGCTACTCAGGGATTTACGCATCCTGGTGTACTCAGACTAACTAAGACATTACTTTCTATGTGCAGTGTAATACATGACAGCTTGAATGAAAGTAGTAATATAACCATACCATTTTGAGAAGTGTTATTAGGCTGGACGAAATCCAGGATGCACTAACATGAGCTATGGGGCCCTTACATAATTCTTTCCCAGAAAGAAAAAAGAAAGGATTACATCACTGTGACTACACATAAAACAGAGAAAGGGTGATTGGTACGCAAGAACAATGAATAGTAAGTGGAATGACCATCACTTCCCAGAGACCTCGTGACGGATGGAAACTTGAAGTCTATACCCCCAGTCGAGCTGACTAAAGAGAAAAATGATGACAAGGCTGCATTTTCTTAAACAGATAAGAATTGCAGACAAACACAAGAGCTTTTTGTTGATTAGTAGGTTAGCGTCTATACGGACTGTCTCAATCAGAGAACCATGCATACACTATGCAGGCATACACACTTCCTCAATGCAAACATTTCACTTTATACGCTTCCTCCTGCACAATACCTTAAACATTCTAACTTTACTTTAAAGTTTAGAAAACAAAATTAAATTATGCAAAGCAACATTATTATATTGAGCAAGTAAAATAAACTTTGAAGTCCTTTGGGGCAACAAAGGGAACAACACAAAGTCCAAGGATAAAGTCTCTCAAAGGGAGTCTCTTAAGAATAAATAAAACATAACAGAGTCTCAGCAGCAAAAAAGGCTCTCTAGAACAGGAGTCTCTTTTAGCACCATGTAACCTTCTTTATTACAGGTGGCCACATTGGTTCCTCTGACTCAGACTCCATGGTGCATCCAGTGGGTGTAGGTATGCTACTCCACAAACTGATCCCTAAAGAAGCCATGGAAGTTGGACTATCAGGGTCCTTCAGTCTTACCTCACATCTGAATTGTCAGAGTCCAGTTGGGGATGCTGCAGCTCAGAATAGCTTTTCTCTAACTGCCGCCGTGTCGTGAACCAGTCCTGTGCGGTGCTATCAACCTCCGGACAAGTGATCACCTGCGGTGGTACACTGAAGGGTCGGCGCAAGCCTGTAAGGGGTCCTCTTCACATCTTGGCGCTAAAGCAGAGTTGCACTCCCGGGTCCTCAAAGTCCCGGATGAAGGGACGCAACGCTGGAGGCAAGGCTGCTCTTGCTTCTTGATTGTTCCTGTGGATAATGATCCACGGCACATAGAATGGTCCTCTTCTGCTCCCGCAGGTGTCTTCCAGGGTCACAGATGACTGTTCCTTCTCCAAGGAGACAGAGATTGGAGGGGATCTTTTTCTTGCTGGCACTAAGTCCCCAGACCGGATGGAGTTCCATCTGGAAGGCTCCTTATGGCACTCCTCCAAATAGGTGTTGGCAGCAGCAGAGCCAACTCCCTAGCTCTGGTTGATCGCCCCAGTAGAAACGGGGTTGAGAGGGCGGATACCCGGCTAGAACACCTCGTACGATTCTTGTGGTCATCTTGCCTGGTTGAGGACTCGCGCTGATCTGGAGGGAAAGATCCAGTGGTTCACTCACTGTTGATGAAGTCTCCTCCTCTGGACAGTCTTCTATCTCTGTCTGCTGTTCTGCGGCGGGGGCGACCCCCCCTACTTTTACTTCAGCCACGTCGGGAACTTTGTGGTGGAAACCTTTCGCAGGCTTCAGAGTACAGCTAGAGGAAGAAGGCTGGGTGCCATCTTGTGGGTCAAAGTCAATCTCCTCTTCAGCAGTTAGCATATTCAAACTAGGCAATACAACAAGGTCCCATAACTCCACACGTCCCCATCTCAGGCCATAGTGTATCTGGCAACATAGGAATGGGACTGAGGTGGAGAGCTTTCTTTACTCTGCATTTTAAGGCAGGAGACTTGGTTTTTTACTACTCTGGTAAATGTGCTTGGGGTCAGAGGACCCATCGTGTTTACATTAATACCTGGAGGCTAAGAGGAACTGCAACCATTTCCCGATACTTGCTGCAGGCTCGGAGGGCGGGAGGGATCTTGTCCTTGACTATTTAACGGAGGAATCTTGTCCTTGACTTTAGAAATCTCAGAGGGCTTTAACACTGGAATTGACTCTTCTTAACAGGGACATGGGGAATGAATTTCTTCTGTAATTGAAACAATGGCAGAGGTGCTTTCTTCTCTGTTTTGTTGGAACAAGCATGCAGAAATCATCCTGTTTGTGACGCCAAGATAGCTCCGCCCTGCAGCATCCGAGGATTGGACCCTCAGTCTAGGACACAGCAGAGTAGAGTTTCGTCCTGGTCATGGGGCTCTACCATCTACCACCCTGAAAGTAGCAAGGGGACCCATCCAAGGAACCGAGAGCGAGTTATTAAATGGGAGTAACCCAACTGTGGTTTACCTAGAGTCTTTTGTCACAAGTGATGCCACTGTTGTGTCTTCTGCAGTAAATTCTAGCAGATGTAATAAAGAGGTCACAGAGTTGACTTTTAAAGGCTGAACCAGGAATTGTCAGTAAAGCCTATTTACTTGAGGAATAAACTGGAACAACTTGGAAACAGTCCAACACAATTTTTACATCCATTGTTGGATGTAAAACACTGGTGTAGGAGGACTCATGGTGTGACAGGGAGGAATCACGGGATGGCAGAGGAATACCACAGGTCAAGTTATCTGTAGGCTTCTGGTCCCAGCCACACTTTTTCTTTCACTCTCAAACTCTCTACCAGTACACACTCAGGCCTTAGGAAAAGCATTCAGCACTGCACGTTGGGCTCTTGCAGACTTGTGGTTTCTCCTCGTCTTTAGCAAAGAGGCCTGGCTAGATGGGGCCCAGGACATGCACATCATTCTCTATTACTCTTCCATCTTCCCTACACACAATTGCAGACAGGCTCCTATCCGGAACCTCAAGTAGAAGACTGACAGAAAGAATTCACTCATGCACCTTGCAACCACATATATAAAACAAAGTTACATGACACACAAAAAGATACAGTTCCAGGCATAACCCAGACAGTAACCCATTCAGTGCTGCAGCTATGCAATACACATCATATTCACTCACATAGAAGACACTGACAATACATAAGCACAAGACATACATAGATCATTTAGAAACGTCTAGAACGTTATGTACACTACAGATATAGCAATGCAAACCAGCACTATTACATTCTCTGATGGTTGGTATCTATCTAACCAAAAGTAAGTAGGTTATTTTGGCCTGTTTAGTGGCTGACAGAGACCAGAGCAATGAAAAGGGACAAACTCCAAGCTGCCGCCTTGTTTCATCTATGGGGTCATATTAGAAATAGACTATTAGGGAATTGATTTTTGTGTGGTTTTCTAGGGTATGATATTTATGTATTCTTACCAAGCCAAATCTGAGTATTGGGGCTAGGCAGGAGAGGCAGTTGTGTAGAGTCAGGGGCTCATTATATTGATCTCCCACCCCCTACAATGGTCACATTACACTGCAGATATCACTATATTGCTTTATTATATGAGCATTATGTACAAATCAATTACACTATCCCACCAAAAGTAATTGGACATATGAGAAAGAATCACGAGCAGTATTTATTTCCATACCTTTGTAGTGGCTTGAAACACCTATTTTTTGTCCCCTCCATAAATGTCATACATGTCATGTCTTTTGTGTAGATGCATTGTGCAAAGTGTCTAGTCTTCTGTTATGTGCATTGCACTACTGCAGTATATGAGAGGTTAATGTCTGAAGGTGGCTGGGATATGTCTGGAAAAGTATCAATATCTGTTTAGTCACGTGGTGTCTGCACCCTATAAATGGAAGTGATTGGAGTGTGGTAGTGGTCTTTCATCATCTTCTACAATTGAGAGTGGAGTGCCGGTTACGTTACCTTCAACCTTCTTGTGGTGAAGTGATGGAAGAAGAGGAGAGGTATCCTGAAGGCTTCCATGCCAGGAGCCACCTCTAGAGAGTGAGTGAAGCAAGGAGTCCGCCATGCAGAGTTGTCTTCAAGTCCTGAGTGAATGTCTGTGGAGTGTTCCTACTTCCATTCTCCTGCTGGGTGTTCCCTTTCCTAGATCAGTACCTTACAGATAGCGTGGACTGTAGGACCGGCATCATCCTGTGACTCCTCTCTGACCTCATATTCTCTATCTTACCTGCACTGGTGTGTAAAGCTATATTTTGCAAAACTACAGTAAAGTTCCCCAGTCATTGATCATTTCCAGTGACTGAGTTATCAAGTTTCAAATTTAACTGCCGGGTAGAAGCTACAAGCTACAGTTTAAAGGAACGGTGGCGTCACGCACGACAAATCTCAGGTCTACCACATGTATACAGTTAACTGCTTTCCCAGCGTTGCCTGGAAGAGATCTAGCGGTACTTGGGCTGAGGTCCTGAGTGCCCCTCTAGGGAGGAGTCTGGTAAAGCCGCTAGCTTCTCAGTGTGGGCCTCATGTCTAGGTGGCCGCTGGGACACTGCACCTTAATACTTTGTGGGGCTCCTTTGGCCGTAATGATATCGGATTCTCTCCCTGGCATACTTTCTACTAACATCTGATACACTTTCGCTGGCATTTCCCTCCATTCATCCTGAAAATGTCTAGTGAGGTTTCTCAAAGAAGATGCATAGACATGTCTTCAATAGTACAAAGAGCGTCATCATTGGACATTTAATCAATGTAAGAATGTTCTATAGAGTGATGAATCACACTAATCTATCATCACATCAGATGAAGTACCTGGGAGTGGAGGACACCTGGGGAATGCCTTTTGCCTGAGTGTGTTGTGCTGACACTTAAGTGTAGCCAATTCTCCATTATGGTCTGGGGATGTTTTACGCGGCACAGTCTTGATCCATTGGATGTAGTGAGAATAACCATGAACACAGAGGTGGGCTTTAACATTCTAGACAATAATGTGCTGCCCGCAATGTGACAATACTCCGGGAATGGTCGGCCATACTTCCAATAAGACAACGCACCTTGTCACAGATCCAATACTGTTTTGTGTTGGTTTGGGGATATTGATATTCCACAATTGGACCGGCTGCACAGAGTCCTGACCTGAACCTACTGAACATCTTTGGGATGAACTAGAACATCAGGCCAGGAAATATGAACAACGTCCATCTTCTTTGAGAGAACTCGTCAGATATTTGCAGGATGAATGAAGGGAAATACCTGCTGAAGTGTATCAGACATTAGTAGAAAACATGTTATGGACGGTATCTGATGTAATTAGAGCCAAAGGAGCCCCACTAACATATGGAAATAAATACCATTTATGATTCTTGTGCAATGACTTTTGGTAGGACACTGTATATGGGCATTGGTATGACTGGTCATATTATACAGAAACTAGCAGGGCTGGTAGAGCTGTAGGCCACCTTGCATATTATAGTACATTTGTATGATTATTCGTAGAGCAGTCTACTAGCGTTTGTAGTTTCAGGTGGGCAGGTATTGCTCTTAATTTATCTTAGGGGTCAATAAAGCTTGTCCTGCCCCAGATTCCAGTAAGTATAGGAACAATTGAAAAATGACGAGTAGCACTTTCAGGGCGCATACATGGGTGAGTGCAATATCGATCTGAGACACGAGGATAGATATTGTACTTTCAAACCCGTGATTTTAATGCAAGTGTGATACAAGTCGCATTACACTTTTTACAAGCATAGAAATTGTCTGTTACCAGTGGTTGCGGGTCCGGGGTGGCGGTGTGTGGGGTCCCGCGGTCGGGGCATGTCTCCCCGGCTTGTTGCCCGGCTGCCGGGGGCGCGGGTGCCCAGCCGGTGAGGACGGCGTGGTGCTGCTGGCGAGCGGCGCCATGCGAGCTCGCACCTGTGAGTGCGGTTGCCATGCACGAGCTCCCTTTTATTATGTTCTGTTGGGAGTTGGCTGTCTCCCTCTCTCTGCCCCTGAGTGGAGGCTTTTGTTTAAAGGTCAGGCAAAGACTTGCAATCACTGGCAGTTATTGTTTTCCGTCAGTGTGCTAGCTAGTCTGCCTCTGTTGGTCTCTTGCTTCTGTCATCTTGTCTGCTATACTTTGCTATTATCCGCCAGGTTTTTCCATCTGCCTCAGTTCTGCTTAGTATTGTTCATGTTGGTTATTTATATTTGCCTTTTCTGTCGGTATTCTACCCTTTCCATCCAGGTACCCCAGCATCCCTTTTTCGGTCTCTAGTAAGAGTAGGGACCGCCACCTAGTTGCCCGCCTGGGGTTAGCCAGGAGTGGAGGCAAGTAGGCAGGGGCAGAGGTTGTGGGTGGGATCTAGGGCACCCCGGCTGGCGTATCAAGGGTAGTATACCGTAACATTGTCCATATGGAAGCAAAAACACATTGCATTGCATTTGCATGAAAATAATAAAGATGGAACTCTGCAGCGCCACCTATTGGAAGGCAGCAATCCCTAAAGACAGTTAGACTCTTTATATACAAACCTTGTAACAATGAGCAGGAATTGAAAGCAAAGTCAGAGCCCATGTACAGACAGCTGTTTCAGGGTATTTGCCCTTCATCAGTGTGCAGCAGGTTTCTGATTTTGCTATAGAGAGGCCTATGATGAGGGTTGGAAACACTATTTTTCCTCCTTAGAGAGAGCACCTAAATGGTGAGTGAGGAGACTTTTATATATATATATATATATATATATATATATATATATATATATATATATATATATATATATATATAAGTCTTGTATATAAAGAATCTAACATTGACTTTAGGGATTGCTGCCTTCCAATAGGTGGCACTGTGGAGTTCCATCTCCCTTATTTGCATATTACCCTGAGGAGCCTAAATGGCCTTCTAATTCTCCTCACTCACCCTTTGGGTGCTCTCTCTAAGGAGAAAAAATAGTGTTTCTGATTTGCATGAAACTCACATGTATATTGTGATGCAATGTTTTTTCTGCTCTCATAGGGAAGAATGGATGATTCTTCAACTAAATCACCCAAAAATAGGACACGCTGCAATTTTTCTCTGGTATTGATTTTTCCTGCAGCGCTGCAAGAGAAAAAATAGACCATGTAAATATGGCCATTAAAAAAATGTTTTCCTTTCCCGTGCGTTGTGCAATGCACAGAAATCATGCAGGACATGAACTGTATAAATGCACTTGGAAAGAAGAGGAGAAACTTTATTTTTCATGTTTCCTGTCCATTGGGTGAGAGATCGGATTTTACTTACCGAAATTACCTATAGGTCCCCCACCGTTAATCAGCTCCGAGACGCCACGTCTTCCCCTGACAAATTCCCCCTTTGGGTTTTCAGTGCGACAAACAGTAAATCTCGACTATTTATAAGCTCGTGTTTTATGCTGCTGAGCAATTAGTTCACAGCTAAATAAATTACAGGATGTCAATATGGAGGCAGCGTCTCGGGGAGCACATAAAATATCTGTATGTGTTTGCGGTGCCAATAATTTCTAGGTCAGAGTTTTGGAAAAATAAGAGAAACTACAGTAAAATTTCAAGAATCTGCATCTTTTGGATGTTTTCTGTACTGGATTATATCTGACATTCAGAACCGCTGGGCATTATGCATACACTGACTGGCACCTATATTAGAGCCCACGCCCGCTTACGATTAAAACTTCCCTGTATGGAAACTAGCGGTGTGACCCCGGAGTGCAGCGTAAAGTCACATGACAAGTTTTCCGCAGATCAGTTTCAGTGTGAATCCACATTAGATGGGAAAATCCACCGATCTGAGCGACTTCCAACAAGGCCGAGTCATCGGTGCTAGACTAGCCGGGGCCGGGATGTCACTGCCGACCGCGTAGGGTTTTCTCATGTAGCGGAGTATACCGAGAATGGCGTGATTGAAAAACATCCTGCGGGAATGTCAGGAATTGTTCTGCCCAACAGGCTTTGCTCAGAAAACATCAATTGATCAGATGAATCCAGATTTCTGTTGCTCTGTGCTGATGAGAGGTCAGAATTTGGCACAAGCAGCATGATTCAATGCCCCCTTTCTGTCAGCTGGTCAGAACATGTCAGTAACTTCATCTAATCTTCGGCAACTACAAGAAGCTTCCTGTTCGCTGGGTCCGATATACCTACAGAATTATTTAAATACCTAGGGGAATTTACACCACGATGAATTGCTGTAGTTTTGAATTGCTATTAAAGGGGTTATCCATGTGTAAGCTATTGATGGCCTATCCTTAGCATAAGCTACCAACAATAGTTTGGCAGAAGCCCACCACCCAGGACCCCCACTGATCAGCTGTTTACCGAGACAGTGTGCTTATGCATTTAATTGATTTCTGCAGGAAGCAGACAGCACTGTTCCAGCTGCAGTGGACAGGCTTGGTATTGCAGGCTGTGTCTCATTCCGTTCAATGAGAACTTAGCCTGTAACACCAAGCCTGACCACTACAGTGGGAATATAGCGGTCTGCTTTTACAGAACTCAGCTCAGGACACAAGCATTCTGGCCAGGTGAACAGCTGATCAGTGGGAATATTTCGGGCAGCAGAGCCCTGCCGATCTACTATTTATAGTTTATCCTGCAGTGCATTAACCCTTTGCAATCCATTTTTGGATTCAGGGTTTCCTAGGGGGATTTCTACTTCTGCCATTATACAATGGCGCCATCTGCTGGCTAGAGCCAGTACTGCTGTATGGGACAACTGAGCGGCCAGTGATATACAGTAAAATTACACTGCCGGATGTCTTCTGACATTAGAGCTGTACAGCCTTCAATCAGAATGTCTTTAGATGTCAGACAGTGGATTAGAAAGGGTTAATAGTAATTCCAACCCTCATCTTAGGTGATTTTAACATCCCCACTAATGATCCTATCTCCCCATCTGCCTCTAAGCTTCTTTTGCTCACATCCTCCCTTGGTCTCTCTCAACTCACAGCCTCTCCCACTCACAGGGATAGAAACACCCTGGATCTGGTTTTCCTCCAGCTCTGCTCTGCTGCCAACTTCACTAACTCCCCTCTCCCGCTCTCGGATCATAACCTCCTCTCTTTCTCTGTCACGCTCCCTAACATCTCTCCAGACCCACCTACCTACAGTACCTACAGGAACCTTAAGGCCATTCACACCCAGAACTTTGCTGAATCCCTACAGTCCTCTCTGTCCCCCATCTCTCTCCTCACCTGCCCCAACCTGGCTGCCGCTCACTACAACACCGCTCTCAAACATGCCCTGGATGAAGCGGCGCCCCCCAGGACCCGAGCCATCCGATGTAGGCCACGGCAACCCTGGCTCACGCCTCAAACGCGCTTCATCCGGCGGTGCTCTAGAAGTGCTGAACGGCTGTGGAGGAAATCGCAAACGTCCGCAGACTTCCTCCACTACAAATTCATGCTCAGAACCTACAACCTTGCCCTCCACCATGCCAAACAAGTCTATTTCACCTCTCTAGTCTCCTCACTATCCCACAACCCTAAACGGCTCTTTGATACTTTTCACTCCCTTCTCAGCCCTAAACCACAGCCCCCGGTGACGGATCTCAGTGCCGAAGAGCTGGCTGCTTACTTCAAAAAGAAAATTGATGACATCCATCAGGAAATAACTTCCCAATCCCAGACTAGCCCTGACCCTAGTCTTGTCAGCACTGCATCTAGCTCCTGCTCACTGTCTGTACTCAAACCAGTGACACAGGAAGAAGTCTCCAAACTGCTCTTCTCTGCTCGCCCCACCACCTGCGCTAGCGACCCTCTCCTCTCACACCTCCTCCGTTCCTTCTCCCCAGTGGTCATCTCCCATCTCACCACTATATTCAACCTCTCTCTGACCTCTGGCATCTTTCTCTCTTCTTTCAAACACGCCATCATATCCCCACTGCTAAAGAAGCCGACTCTGGACGCGACTGATGCTGCCAACTACCGACCCATCTCAAACCTCCCCTTCATCTCCAAACTACTAGAATGGCTGGTTTACTCCCGCCTTGTAAGCTACCTATCAGAGCACTCTCTCCTAGACCCCCTACAGTCTGGCTTTCGACCTCAACACTCGACAGAAACTGCCCTTACAAGGGTATCCAATGACCTACTGACAGCCAAATCGAGGGGCGATTACTCCCTACTGATCCTCCTCGACCTCTCCACAGCATTTGACACTGTTGACCACAAACTCCTCCTCAGTATGCTACGCTCCATTGGCCTAAAGGACACTGCCCTCTCCTGGTTCTCTTCCTACCTATCTGACCGCTCTTTCAGTGTCTCCTTTGCTGGCTCTACCTCCCCTCCTCTTCCCCTTGCTGTTGGGGTCCCCCAGGGCTCTGTCCTCGGCCCCCTTCTTTTCTCTATCTACACAGCCCCTATTGGACAAACCATCAGGAGATTTGGCCTCCAATACCACCTGTATGCTGATGACACCCAGCTATACACCTCTTCCCGTGACATCTCTGCACCTTTACTCCAAAACATCACTAACTGTCTGTCCGCTGTCTCTAACACCATGTCCTCTCTCTACCTAAAACTAAACCTCTCTAAAACTGACCTGCTGGTATTTCCACCCTCCACTAACCGACCTCCTCCTGACATCTCCATCTCAGTGTGTGGCGCCACCATAACTCCTAGACAACATGCCCGCTGCCTTGGAGTCATATTTGATTCTGATCTCTCTTTTACCCCCTACATTCAATCTCTGGCCCGAACATGTCAGCTGCACCTCAAGAACATCGCAATAATCCGCTCTTTTCTCACTGTGGACACGCTAAAAACGCTTACTGTTGCCCTCATCCACTCCCTGCTCGATTATTGCAACTCGTTGCTGATCGGCCTCCCCTGCACCAGACTCTACCCTCTCCAATCCATCCTGAATGCGGCAGCCAGGCTCATCTTCCTGTCCAGCCGCTACTCGGACGCCTCTGCCCTGTGCCGGTCACTGCACTGGCTGCCCGTTAAATACAGAATTCAATTTAAACTCGCCACCTTCATCCACAAAGCCCTCCACAGTGCAGCGCCCCCCTATATCGCCTCCCTTATCTCAATCCATCAACCAGCCCGGGCTCTCCGCTCTGATAATGAAACCAGATTGAGCGCCCCTTTAATTCGAACTTCTCATTCCCGCCTCCAAGACTTCTCCAGAGCAGCACCGGTCCTCTGGAACGCACTACCAAAGGCTACCCGAGCAATCAAGGACTCGCAGAACTTCAGGCGTGCTCTAAAAACGCACCTCTTCAGGGAGGCATACCGAATTCCCTAAACAAACCCCTCTGTACTCCGCCTGATAACATGCTCCCTGACCTACTGACTGCAATCCCTGCTAGCCATCATAAACCGCTACTGCAGTCATACTGTTTCTGCCGTCACACGGCTAAATGTCTGACCATTGTCTATGTGTATATCACCCCTCACTCTCCACCTCGCCATATAGTGCACATCTCCAGCCCCTTTACCTTCTGTATCACCCCATTACTTGTAGTATGTAAGCTCGTTGGAGCAGGACCCGCACCCCTATTGTTTCCATCAATTGATTACTTTGTAACCGTGGTTCTGTAATGTTTGTACTTTTGTCTTTCTGTATCCCCTGTCTATGTAAGCGCTGCCGAATATGTTGGCGCTATACAAATAAAGTTTATTATTATTAATAGTTTACAACTGGACAATCCCTTTAAGTTCTGTTTGCCTACTCTATGTCAGATTGACCTGATAGTCTGGCACTTCGGGGTCTTGGTAGTTTCAAAATAGGAACTATTACCAGGACCTTTGCCAGTCATATAAAATATCTACAACATAGGACATGACACATTAAACCTTTTTGGAGCCCTTTTACCACAAGATCCCTATCACCATGGAATAAATAAAGTAAAAAGTAGAAAAGTGGGTCCATTGGTTGGAATTTCTCTGATTATTGGAATTTCTTATATTGTCTCAGGTGGTATTAGTCATCTATGATTTGGTGCAGGTCATCTGCGGAAGTTCTAATGAGCTTCTATGGTAAGTTCATGCCTACAGTGCCTTGATATACTGTATATACTGTATGTCTAGTTTAGAGAGGCTGTTCAGCAGTTGTAAACTGTTGAAGGCCTATCCACAGGATAGGCCATCAATAGTAGATTGGCAGAGGGTCGATCAATCAGCTGTTCGCCGGACCAGTACACTCAGGCACCGAGCTAATTTCTGCAGGAAGCATACAGTTACATTCACACTGATGTGACCAAACTTGATGCTGTATTACAGGCAAAGTTCCAATTGAAGTGAATAGGTGTAATATCAATCCTGGCCACTGCAGTGAGAATGGAGCTGTCTGCTTCCTGCAGAAATCAGCTCTGTGCATAAGCACACTGATCTGGTAAACAGATGACCAGCAGTAATTCTAGGTTGCTGACATCTGCCAATATACTACTGATTGCCTCTCCTATGTAGGCCACCAATAGTTTACAACTGGACACTCCATTAAGACCTCATGCCCACGGCCAGGTCATATTCCGTCTGCGAAATCTCACAGCAGAATCAGACCCAGCGCCCCCAAGAGACCCTATAATAACCTATCCGCCGCAAGTGTCTCAGCCGGCGAGCCGGCATGAATGCGCAGTGCAGCGCATGTCCTGCCGGTGCTGGGTTGTGACGCGGATTCCCGCGATACTTCTGCATTGCTCACAGCCGAAGTATCACAGAATAGACGGCTTCCATTACCTGCAATGGAAGCCATCTGTGCGATTTTCCGCATAGAATACAACATGCTGCGATTCTCCCCTGCGAGCAGAAAATCACAGTTGATTTCCACTCGTGGGCAGGAAAGAATCATTTAACACAGCATGTCTATAGACGGGCATTGCTGCAGAATTCGTGGTGGGTGTCTGGCCTCCTGGTGTCTGGTGGGTGTCTGGATTCATTATGAGAATCAATGCATAACATAGTAACATAGTACGTTAGGCTGAATGAAGACAGTGTTCATCTAGTTCAGCCTATTTCAAACTCAACCCCCCTACCCCCCTTGTTGGTCCAGAGAAAGGCAAAAAAACCAAACAGCCATTTAGCTCATTTAGGGGAAAAAATACCTTCCTGACTCCATAATGGCAGTACTTCCTGGATAAACATTTGAGATCATCAACCCCTCTGCTCAACTAATGTCTATATCCTGTAATATAATAGCGTTCTAAAAAGACATCTAGTCCCTCTTAAACTCCTCTATGGATTTTGCCATCACCACGTCCTCAGGTAGAGAGTACCACTGTGTTACTGCTCTTACAGTAAAGAACCTCCTTCTGTGCTGTTGATGAAACCTGCTTTCTTCTAGACGTAGAGGATGCCCTCTTGTTAAAGTAAATTCCTGGGCTCCCCCTAGTGGTGGCTGCATGCAGAGACAACTCTATTATGTTACTTTATGTCCATACAGGAGTTTAGAAACTTTTAAATTAAAGGACAAAAGCTCACTGACTGCTGAAGTGAAGTATTAAGAAACTAATCAGCACAGAATTAAAGAGCTATTTAGACTTCCACTCTAAGTCACAAGGACTCTTCCCTGTATGTGGTTCCTCCATTATCTCACAGTCAGTAGAATTCCACAATGCTGCTAATGCCATATAATGTTCTGTAATAAATGAGGATAGAAGATTGACAGAGCAAATATTAGATACAGGCTAAGAGGTGTCGCAGGGAACGCTTCTCGGGAATATCACCAGGTCATGTTCAATCCTCACTGTGAATATCCGATTGATAAAATGAGGTTTTCATCAGAAGTTGACTTCTTTTTGGCAGGACCTAAGTTTTTTTTATATCTATGAAGTTCAAATTGATTTAATAACCTTATCATATCCATGGAAAGCAATTAGGTGCAAGAACCATCACTGATGATCATAAAGACGCAAGGATAGAGGTAAGGTGTGACCGAGAGGGAAGGAAAAAGTGTGGAACTGTTACCAATCATTGAGGATGGCAAAGACACAAAAGCAGAAGAAAGGGAGGACCTAGAGAGAAAAAAGTGTGAAAACCATTGTTAGTCACTGAGGATGGTAAGAATACAAAGACTGAGGTGAGATATGACTGAGGGGAAGGGAAAAAGTATGGGAACTGTCGCCAATAACTAAAGATGGTAAAGACACAAGGACTGATACATGGTTGGACCAAGAGAGCAAAAAAGTGCAAGAACTGTCCAGAATCATCAAGAATAGTAACAACACATAAAATGTGTGACCAAGAGAGCCACAACGTGCGGGAACCATCACGAATCACTGATGACGGTAAAGACACAAAGACTGATGGGAGGTGTAGCCACAGAGAAAAAAAAGGCAGGAACCTTTACAAACTACCACGGATGATAAAGACACCAACACAGAGGTGAGGTGTGACCAAGAGAGGAAAAAAGTGTGGGAACCATCACCAATCAGTGAAGATGGTAAGGACAGAATGAAGGAGGGGAGGTGTGATAGAGAGAGGGAAAAAAATGCATGAATCGTCACCGATCACTGAGGATGATAAAAACACGAGGACAAAGGATGTATGACCAAGAGGGCAAAAAAGTGTGGGAACTGTCACCAATCAGTGAGGACAATAAAAACATAAGGACAGAGCTGAGGAAAAAAGTGAATGAATGGTCACCAATCACTGAGGATGGTAAAGACACAAGGACGAAGGGGGAGGGACCAAAGGGAGGAAATAAGCACTGAACCAACCAACACCAATCATCAAGGACAGGGGTGAGGTGTGACCGAGACAGGGAAAAACTGCTCAAACCATTGACAATCCCCAATGGTGGTAAAGTCACAAGGACAGAGGATGTGCGACCAAGAGGAGGAAAAAAGTGCAGGAACTGTCACCGAGGAAGATATCAGCACAAACACAGAGGGGAAGAGTGACCAAGATGAGAAAAACGTTCAGGAACTGTAACCTATCACCAAGAATGATAAAGACACAAGGACTCAGGATGTGTTACGAGAGGGAAAAAAGTGTGAGAACCATGACCAATCACCAAGGATCATGTAGACAGAGGGATTGAGAAAATAAAAAAATGCAGTAACTGTCACAAATCAACGATAAAGACATAAGGACAGAGGTGTGACTGAGACGGGAAAAAGTGCAGAAACCTTGCAACTCACTGATGATGGTAAAGTAACAAGGACAGAGGATGTGTGACTCAGAGAAGAAGAAAATGTGTGAACGGTCACCAATCACCAAGGAGGATAGAAGCACAAGGGTAATGGTGAGGTGTGACCAAGAGAGGGAAAAAGTGTGGAAACCATCACCTATCATTGAGGATGCTAAGAATACAAGGACAGAGCTGAGGTGTGACTGAGAGGAGGAAAAAAGTTCAGGAACTGTGACCAGTCTCTGACGGTGATAATGACACAAGGGCAGAGGGTGGTTTGTGTAATTCGTCGTGTGTAGAGTTGCATTAACCTAATTTTAAGAACGTCTAAGAACAAGGTGCTTTTTTATGTCTTGATACATAAAACCATAGAATTCAAAGAAGATGTACAATGTTTTTTTCATGACTGCATGCGCTGTAACAAAGAAGTCACTATAGTCGCGTGTTTGAAACACAAGGGGGGAGCACATTTCATGGAAATGCTTGTCGGAAAATGGGTTATCTGTAGAGATGAGCGAATGTACTCGTCCGAGCTTGATACTCGTTCGAGTATTAGCGTGTTTGAGATGCTCGTTACTCGTAACGAGCACCACGCGATGTTCGAGTTACTTTCACTTTCCTCTCTGAGACGTTAGCGCACTTTTCTGGCCAATTGAAAGACAGGGAAGGCATTACAACTTCCCTCTGCGACATTTAAGCCCTATACCACCCCCCTGCAGTGAGTGGCTGGGGAGATCAGGTGTCACCCGAGTATAAAAATCGGCCCCTCCCGCGGCTCGCCTCAGATGGGTTGTGACTTAGCTGAGGGAAAGTGCTATCGTGCTGGAGCTGCTGTAGGGAGAGTGTTAGGAGTTAGTGTACGCTTCAAGAACCCCAACGGCCCTTCTTAGGGCCACATCTAACAGTGTGCAGTAGTGTGGAGGCTGCTGTTAGCAGTGTTGCACTTTTTTTTTTTTGGTATATCGGCCGTGCAGAGCATTGCGCCCTGCAGTAATACTACAGGGACAGAAGTGGTGGTTAGGCAGGGAGAGTGTTAGGAGTTAGTGTAGGCTTCAAGAACCCCAACGGTCCTTCTTAGGGCCACATCTAACCGTGTGCAGTACTGTGGAGGCTGCTGTTAGCAGTGTTGCACTTTTTTTTTTTTTTTTTGGTATATCGGTCGTGCAGAACATTGCGCCCTGCAGTAATACTACAGGGACAGAATTGTGTAGGCAGGGCCAGAAGACATATATTATAGATTGAATATACGCAGTGGTCCTTCCTTTTGCAAAAAAAGATTTGAAAAAAATCTATTTGGCCTGCCTGTCACTCTGCTCAGTGTTGTGGGTCTGTGTCTGCTGGGGGTAAAATTGCTCCAAATAAATACGCAGCCAGCTAAGTGTTACAGCAGGCTTGCGCCAAATTATTTCCTGGCTCTGAAATCACCGATCTGTTGCACTTAATAACAGTGCAACACTGCAGTTCCGTCACACACATCAGGGACAGAATTGTGTAGGCAGGGCCAGAAGACATCTTATAGATTGAATATACGCAGTGGTCCTTCCTTTTGCAAAAAAAGATTTGAAAAAAATCTATTTGGCCTGCCTGTCACTCTGCTCAGTGTTGTGGGTCCGTGTCTGCTGGGGGTAAAATTGCTCCAAATAAATACGCAGCCAGCTAAGTGTTACAGCAGGCTTGCGCCAAATTATTTCCTGGCGTTCCGTAAGCGAACTCAGCCTCCAACCACAGGCCAATAAGCGGCACATTTAATTACAGTGTTGTGTTTCTGCATTTCTGGTAATACAGCATGCTGAGGGGTAGGGGTAGGCCTAGAGGACGTGGGCGCGGCCGAGGACGCGGAGGCCCTAGTCCGGGTGTGGGCACAGGCCGAGCTTCTGATGCAGGCGTATCGCAGGCGACTGCTGCGGGATTAGGAGAGAGGCACGTTTCTGGCGTCCCCAAATTCATCTCACAATTAATGGGTCCACGCGGTAGACCTTTATTACAAAATGAGCAGTGTGAGCAGGTCCTGTCGTGGATGGCAGAAAGTGCTTCCAGCAACCTATCGTCCAGCCAGAGTTCTGCGCTGTCCACTGCTGCAACTCAGAATCCTCTGGCTGCTGCTCCTCCTTCCTCCCAGCCTCTCACTCCATGAAAATGAGACATTCTGAGGAACGGGCAGACTCCCAGGAACTGTTCTCGGGCCCCTGCTCAGATTGGGCAGCAGTGGTTCCTCTCCCACCAGAGGAGTTTATCGTCACTGATGCCCAACCATTGGAAAGTTCCCGGGGTCTGGGGGATGAGGATGGGGACTTCCGGCAACTGTCTCAAGACCTTTCAGTGGGTGAGGAGGCCGATGACGATGAGACACAGTTGTCTATCAGTGAGGTAGTAGTAAGGGCATTAAGTCCGAGGGAGGAGCGCACCGAGGATTCTGAGGAAGAGCAGCAGCAGGACGATGAGGTGACTGACCCCAACTGGTTTGCTACGCCTACTGAGGACAGGTCTTCAGAGGGGGAGGCAAGGGCAGCAGCAGGGCAGGTTGCAAGAGGCAGTGTGGTGGCCAGGAGTAGAGGCAGGGCCAGACCGAATAATCCACCAACTGTTTCCCAAAGCGCCCCCTCGCGCCATGCCACCCTGCAGAGGCTGAGGTGCTCAAAGGTCTGGCAGTTTTTCACTGAGAGTGCAGACGACCGACGAACAGTGGTGTGCAACCTTTGTCGCGCCAAGATCAGCCGGGGAGCCACCACCAGCAGCCTCACCACCACCAGCATGCGCAGGCATATGATGGCCAAGCACCCCACAAGGTGGGAAGAAGGCCATTCACCGCTTCCGGTTTGCACCGCTGCCTCTCCCCCTGTGCCCCAACCTGCCACTGAGATCCAACCCCGCTCTGAGGACACAGGCACTACCGTCTACTGGCCTGCACCCACACCCTCACCTCCGCTGTCCTCGGCCCCATCCAGCAATGTCTGTCAGCGCAGCGTCCAGCCGTCGCTAGCGCAAGTGTTTGAGCGCAAGCGCAAGTACGCCACCACGCACCCGCACGCTCAAGCGTTAAACGTGCACATTGCCAAATTTATCAGCCTGGAGATGCTACCGTATAGGGTTGTGGAAACGGAGTCCTTCAAAAGTATGATGGCGGCGGCGGCCCCGCGCTACTCAGTTCCCAGTCGCCACTTTTTTTCCCGATGTGCCGTCCCAGCCCTGCACGACCACGTCTCCCGCAACATTGTACGCGCCCTCACCAACGCGGTTACTGCCAAGGTCCACTTAACAACGGACACGTGGACAAGCACAGGTGGGCAGGGCCACTATATCTCCCTGACGGCACATTGGGTGAATTTAGTGGAGGCTGGGACAGAGTCAGAGCCTGGGACTGCTCACGTCCTACCCACCCCCAGAATTGCGGGCCACAGCTCGGTGGTGGTATCTGCGGCGGTGTATGCTTCCTCCACTAAACCACACTCCTCCTCCTCCTCCTCCTCCTCCTCCAACGCAACCTCTGTCTCGCAATCAAGATGTGTCAGCAGCAGCAGCAGCACGTCGGCAGCAGTCGGTGTCGCGCGTCGTGGCTGCACAGCGGTGGGCAAGCGTCAGCAGGCCGTGCTGAAACTACTCAGCTTAGGAGATAGGAGGCACACGGCCCACGAACTGCGGCAGGGTCTGACAGAGCAGACCGACCGCTGGCTTGCGCCGCTGAGCCTCCAACCGGGCATGGTCGTGTGTGACAACGGCCGTAACCTGGTGGCGGCACTGCAGCTCGGCAGCCTCACGCACGTGCCATGCCTGGCCCACGTCTTTAATTTGGTGGTTCAGCGCTTTCTGAAAAGCTACCCACGCGTGTCAGACCTGCTGGGAAAGGTGCGCCGGCTCTGCGCACATTTCCGCAAGTCCCACACGGACGCTGCCACGCTGCGCACCCTGCAACATCGGTTTAATCTGCCAGTGCACCGACTGCTGTGCGACGTGCCCACACGGTGGAACTCTACGCTCCACATGTTGGCCAGGCTCTATGAGCAGCGTAGAGCTATAGTGGAATACCAACTCCAACATGGGCAGCGCAGTGGGAGTCAGCCTCCTCAATTCTTTTCAGAAGAGTGGGCCTGGTTGGCAGACATCTGCCAGGTCCTTCGAAACTTTGAGGAGTCTACCCAGGTGGTGAGCGGCGATGCTGCAATCATTAGCGTCACCATTCCTCTTTTATGCCTCTTGAGAAGTTCCCTGCAAAACATAAAGGCAGACGCTTTGCACTCGGAAACAGGGCTGGGGGAAGACATAATGTCACTTGATAGTCATAGCACCCTCCTGTCTATCTCAGCGCGGTGAGGAGGAGGAGGAGGAGGAGGAGGAAGATGAGGAGGAGGGGGAAGACACAGCTTGGCCCACTGGTGAGGGTACACATGCTGCTGGGCTGTCATCCTTTCAGCGTGTATGGCCTGAGGAGGAGGAGGAGGAGGATCCTGAAAGTGATCTTCCTAGTGAGGACAGCCATGTGTTGCGTACAGGTACCCTGGCATACATGGCGGACTTCATGTTAGGATGCCTTTCTCGTGACCCTCGCGTTACACGCATTCTGGCCACTACGGATTAATGGGTGTACACACTGCTCGACCCACGGTATAAGGAGAACTTTTCGACTCTCATACCCGAAGAGGAAAGGGGTTCGAGAGTGTTGCTATACCACAGGACCCTGGCGGACAAACTGATGGTAAAATTCCCATCCGACAGCGCTAGTGGCCGAAAGCGCAGTTCCGAGGGCCAGGTAGCAGGGGAGCCGCGGAGATCAGGCAGCATGTACAGCACAGGCAGGCCAACACTCTTTAAGGCCCTTGGCAGCTTTATGGCTCCCCAGCAAGACTGTGTCACCGCTCCCCAGTCACGGCTGAGTCGGCGGGAGCACTGTAAAAGGATGGTGAGGGAGTACGTAGCCGATCGCACGACCGTCCTCCGTGACGCCTCTGCCCCCTACAACTACTGGGTGTCGAAGCTGGACACGTGGCCTGAACTCGCGCTCTATGCCCTGGAGGTGCTTGCTTGTCCTGCGGCTAGCGTCTTGTCAGAGAGTGTGTTTAGTGTGGCTGGGGGAATCATCACGGATAAGCGTACCCACCTGTCAACCAACAGTGCCGACAGGCTTACACTCATCAAGAAGAAGAAAGCCTGGATTTCCCCAGACTTCTCTTCTCCACCAGCGGACAGCAGCGATACCTAAGCAATACGTAGGCTGCACCCGCGGATGGAAGCATCGTTCTCTATCACCATCCAAAACGGGAACCTTTTTGCTTCATCAATCTGTGTATAATATTCATCCTCCTCCTCCTGCTCCTCCTCCTGAAACCTCACGTAATCACGCTGAATGGGCAATTTTTCTTAGGCCCACAAGGCTCAGTCATTTATAATTTTTGTAAACAATTTTTATACGTTTCAATGCTCATTAAAGCGTTGAAACTTTCACCTCCACCAATTTTTATTTTAACTGGGCTGCCTCCAGGCCTAGTTAGAAATTAAGCCACATTAACCAAAGCGATTAATGGGTTTCACCTGCCCTCTTGGTTGGCCATAGCCAATTTTTCTGATGTACATTACTACTGTTGATACAGCAATTTTTGTGGGCCCTCGCCTACAGTGTAATCAAAGGAATTTTTAGCCCACCTGCATTACAGCTGACGTTACATCCGCTGTGTTGGGCAATGGGATATTTTTATGTACCGCCGGTGGCTTCCTGGCACCCACCCATGCTGTGGGTCCACAGGGAGTTGTAACTACATGTGTCCACTCCTAAAGAACCCCAGTCTGACTGGGGCATGCAGTGTGGGCCGAAGCCCACCTGCATTAAACATGACATTACTACCTCAGCTGTGTTGGGCAATGCAATGGGATATTTTTATGTACCGTCGGTGGGTTCCAGGGAGCCACCCATGCTGTGGGTGCACAGGGAGTTGTAACTACATGTGTCCACTTCGAAAGAACCCCAGTCTGACTGGGGCATGCAGTGTGGGCCGAAGCCCACCTGCATTAAACATGACATTACTACCTCAGCTGTGTTGGGCAATGCAATGGGATATTTTTGTGTATCGCCGGTGGGTTCCAGGGAGCCACCCATGCTGTGGGTGCACAGGGAGTTGTAACTACAGGTGTCCACTTCTAAAGAACCCCAGTCTGACTGGGGCATGCAGTGTGGGCCGAAGCCCACCTGCATTAAACATGACATTACTACCTCAGCTGTGTTGGGCAATGCAATGGGATATTTTTATGTACCGCCGGTGGGTTCCAGGGAGCCACCCATGCTGTGGGTGCACAGGGAGTTGTAACTACATGTGTCCACTTCTAAAGAACCCCAGTCTGACTGGGGCATGCAGTGTGGGCCGAAGCCCACCTGCATTAAACATGACATTACTACCTCAGCTGTGTTGGGCAATGCAATGGGATATTTTTATGTACCGCCGGTGGGTTCCAGGGAGCCACCCATGCTGTGGGTGCACAGGGAGTTGTAACTGCATGTGTCCACTTCTAAAGAACCCCAGTCTGACTGGGGCATGCAGTGTGGGCCGAAGCCCACCTGCATTAAACATGACATTACTACCTCAGCTGTGTTGGGCAATGCAATGGGATATTTTTATGTACTGCCGGTGGGTTCCAGGGAGCCACCCATGCTGTGGGTGCACAGGGAGTTGTAACTACATGTATCCACTTCTAAAGAACCCCAGTCTGACTGGGGCATGCAGTGTGGGCCGAAGCCCACCTGCATTAAACATGACATTACTACCTCAGCTGTGTTGGGCAATGCAATGGGATATTTTTATGTACCGCCGGTGGGTTCCAGGGAGCCACCCATGCTGTGGGTGCACAGGGAGTTGTAACTACATGTGTCCACTTCTAAAAAACCCCAGTCTGACTGGGGCATGCAGTGTGGGCCGAAGCCCACCTGCATTAAACATGACATTAGTACCTCAGCTGTGTTGGGCAATGCAATGGGATATATTCATGTAGCGCCGGTGGCTTCCTGGCACCCACCCATGCTGTGGGTCCACAGGGAGTTGTAACTACATGTGTCCACTTCTAAAGAACCCCAGTCTGACTGGGGCATGCAGTGTGGGCCGAAGCCCACCTGCATTAAACATGACATTACTACCTCAGCTGTGTTGGGCAATGCAATGGGATATTTTTATGTACCGCCGGTGGGTTCCAGGGAGCCACCCATGCTGTGGGTCCACAGGGAGTTGTAAATGCAACTGTTTTCACTTCTAAAGAACCCCAGTCTGACTGGGGCATGCAGTGTGGGCCGAAGCCCACCTGCATTAAACATGACATTACTACGTCAGCTGTGATGGGCAATGCAATGGGATATTGTTATGTACCACCGGTGGCTTCCTGGCACCCACCCATGCTGTGGGTCCACAGGGAGTTGTAAATGCATCTGTTTCCACTTCTAAAGAATCCCAGTCTGACTGGGACATGCAGTGTGGGCTGAAGCCCACCTGCATTAAACATGACATTACTACCTCAGCTGTGTTGGACAATGCAATTGGATATTTTTATGTACTACCGGTGGGTTCCAGGGAGCCACCCATGCTGTGGGTGCACACGGAATTCCCATTGCGGAGTTGTACCTGCCTGTGACTATATATAAAAAACCGCGGTCTGACTGGGGCATGCAGACACCTTGACAGAATGAATAGTGTGTGGCAAATAGGTTCCCCATTGCTATGCCCACGTGTGCAGCTCCAGATGGAGGTGGCACAGGATTGCATTTCTCATTGCTTCTGTACAGCACTGTGGGCTATCGCCCTGCCCCTTTTAAAGAAGGTTGCTGCCTAGCCGTGCCAACCCTCTGCAGTGTGTGCCTGCTTTTCCTGTGGCAGACGCACTTATAAATAGACACGAGGGTGGCGTGGCATGAGGGCAGCTGAAGGCTGGGCAGGGACAGTTTGGTGTGCGCTGTGGACACTGGGTCGTGGGGGGGGGGGATTTGGCAGCATGTAACCCAGGAGAAGTGGCAGCGGAGTGTCATGCAGGCAGTGATTGTGCTTTGTTGGAGGTAGTGTAGTGCTTAGCGAAGGTATGCATTGCTAATGAGGGCTTTTCAGATGTTAAAGTTGTTGGGGGGGGGCCCACTCTTGCCGCTATTGTGGCTTAATAGTGGGACCTGTGAACTTGAGATGCAGCCCAGCATGTAGCCCCTCGCCTGCCCTATCCGTTGCTGTGTCGTTCCCATCGCTTTCTTGAATTGCCCAGATTTTCACAAACAAAAACCTTAGCGAGCATCGGCGATATACAAAAATGCTCGGGTCGCCCATTAACTTCAATGGGGTTCGTTACTCGAAACGAACCCTCGAGCATCGCGAAAAGTTCGTCTCGAGTAACGAGCACCCGAGCATTTTGGTGCTCGCTCATCTCTAGTTATCTGTAATGTGGAGCTGGCTGCTTATTCTCCACCTAAGGGCACCCACCCACTGGCGTTTTTTTTCCCTGCGAAATTCGCAGCATTTTTTTTCTCCTGGGGTCTATGGGACTTGTAATGTTAAAATCGCAATCGCGCAAAATCGCAATTTACCGTGAATCGCGGTAAATTGCGATTTTGCGCGATTGCGATTTTAACATTACAAGTCCCATAGACCCCAGGAGAAAAAAAATGCTGCGAATTTCGCAGGGAAAAAAAAAACGCCAGTGGGTGGGCGCCCTAAGAGGGCTCATTAAAAAGAAGTGTGAGCCTCTCAGTGGTGGCTGTATACCTGGAGAGAAGGACAGGCTATGTAAAGAGGCCTGTCGGAGCTTTATGGTAGTGATCATCCTACATGACAGGGTAAGACACACATCCTGTGCTGGTTTATAACATGTGTGTATGATGTGAAGTTTTGGGCACTAGGCTTGACTGTAGAGAGGGATATTGCTAACGTCTAGTAACAGGCCAGATGGACAGGATATATATATATATATATATATATATATATATATATATATATATATATATATATATATATATATATATATATTGTGTGTACTGTAAATGTGTCACATGCTTGCATAAGAAAGCTATTTGAAGTAAGGGAGACTTTAATGTGGAAGTGAATTAACTCCATCCAGAAAAATGGCAATCCTGAGATGTCACACTGCCCGTACCCAAACATTATGTGCGTCCCCCTAAACTGTAGCCCCCCCCCCCCCCCACAAAAAGTTAATGTAAAAGTTCAAATTGTTTATGGACCAGAGCAAGTCAAATTACTGTACTTTCTCATTCTGACAAAGGAGAAATGTATCTTCAAGAGAATTTTTGATGCCATTTTTTTAGCAGATCTTTTCTCTTCTTTAGTTTAGAATGCGACAAACTTACCAAATGTCACACAACGTTGATAAATTTGTAATACCTAAATATAAAATGTCTAGAGATGTGGAGTCTCGCTTCCCGGCTACTGGAAGAAGAGTGCAACAAATTTTGTGATTTTTTAAAGTCACAATTCTTAAATCTGTCTAAAAAGCTCCCTCCACTCACAACTCACCCTGTTTTCTAGATACTTTGGTAAGGTGCAGTGAGAGGTGTAACATCTGCTCTTTTGGGTGCAAATCAATAACAAAGCTGTTAAAGTTGATTTGCACCAGAAAAAGGTTCTACTTGTACTAAGCCAAAATTCTAGGTCAACACCAGTAATAAATGTGCTCCAATGTAACATATCCATTTTTTCACTGTTGATGACAGACCTGGAAATAATTGTATATAACTGATGCTAGAAACAAAAAATAAAAATATAAGACAAATTCAAATCATGGGGGAACTGTAGCTAAGAAAGTGGGGATCAAACAGAGGATACTAATGTTCAAACTTTAGAAAAGTTCACTTCGACAAATTTCAGCAAAAAGTTCAATTTGAGTTAATTCAAACTGAAGCAGAACTTTACAAATACCCCAATAACTGGTTTATAACACTGTCTAAGAGCCATTAAAGGGGTTGTCCCGCGCCGAAACGGGTTGTTTTTTTTTTTTAAACCCTCCCCCCCGTTCGGCGCGAGACAACCCCGATGCAGGGGTTAAAAAAACCACCCGCACAGCGCTTACCTGAATCCCGGCGGTCCGGCGTCTTCATACTCACCTGCTGAAGATGGCCGCCGGGATCCTCTGTCTCCGTGGACCGCAGGGCTTCTGTGCGGTCCATTGCCGATTCCAGCCTCCTGATTGGCTGGAATCGGCACGTGACGGGGCGGAGCTACACGGAGCTACACGGAGCCCAATTCAGAAAAGAAGAAGACCCGGACTGCGCAAGCGCGGCTAATTTGGCCATCGGAGGGCGAAAATTAGTCGGCACCATGGAGACGAGGACGCCAGCAACGGAGCAGGTAAGTATAAAACTTTTTATAACTTCTGTATGGCTCATAATTAATGCACAATGTACATTACAAAGTGCATTATTATGGCCATGCAGAAGTGTATAGACCCACTTGCTGCCTCGGGACAACCCCTTTAAAGCTCTGTATTACACCCTAGGTCACCTGGGATATTTTCAGCAGTTTTTAAGGCAAAGGAAATGAATAGAGATGAGCGAGCGTACTTGTTGGAGCTTGATACTCGTTCGAGTATTAGGGTACTCGAGATGCTCGTTACTCGAGACGAGCACCACACGGTGTTCGAGTCACTTTCATTTTCTTCCCAGAAAATTTTGCGCCGTTTTCTGGCCAATAGTAACACAGGGAAGGCATTACAACTTCCTCCTGTGAAGTTCCAGCCCTATCCCACCCCCCTGCAGTGAGTGGCTGGGGAGATCAGGTGCCACCCGAGTATATAAACTGGGGCCGCCCGCGGCTCGCCACAGATGCACGCTGAGAGACATTAGGGAAAGTGCCGTCTTGCTGTAGCTGCTATAGGGAGAGTGTTAGGCTGTTATATTCGTCTTCAAGAACCCCAACGGTCCTTCTTAGGGCTACATCTGACCGTGTGCAATACTGTTGAGGCTGCTTTTAGCAGTTTTGCAATTTTTTATTTTTTTTTGTATATCGGGTGTGCAGACCATAGCGTCCTCAGTCTGCAGTCATTTTACTGAGTATAGAGGCAGTACTGGTGAAGCAGGGACAGTGGTACAGGGAAAGAGGTATACTGGCTATATAGGCAGTGGGCTTTTTCAAAAGAATTGGAAAAAAAAATCTTTGGCCTGCCTGCGACCGTGTTCAGTTTACTGCATGTCTGCTGGGGGTAGTAGTCGCTCACTTATTACCCAGCTAGGTGTTACTGCAGCCTTGCGCATAATTTTGTTCTGGCTGCACTGTGCTTTCAATAACCACAGTCATCCTCCAGCAGGGAAATTCATATACAGACTATATAGGCAGTGGGCTTTCCCCCCCAAATTGAGAAAAAATACTATATTTGGGCTGCCTGTGACCGTCTTCAGTTTACTGCGTGTCTGCTGGGGGTAGTAGTCGCTAATTAATACCCAGCCTTGCACATAATTTTGTTCTGGCTGCACTGTGCTTTCAATAACCACAGTCATCCTCCAACAGGGAAATCCATATACAGGCTATATAGGCAGTGGGGTTTTCCCCCCAAATTGGGAAAAAATACTATATTTGGGCTGCCTGTGACCGTCTTCAGTTTACTGCGTGTCTGCTGGGGGTAGTAGTCGCTAATTAATACCCAGCCTTGTACATAATTTTGTTCTGGCTGCACTGTGCTTTCAATAACCACAGTCATCCTCCAACAGGGAAATCCATATACAGGCTATATAGGCAGTGGGCTTTTCCCCCAAAATTGGGAAAAAATACTATATTTGGGCTGCCTGTGACCGTCTTCAGTTTACTGCGTGTCTGCTGGGGATACTAGTAGTCGCTCATTAATACCCAGCTAAGCGTTACAGCAGGCTTGTGCATAATTGTTTCCTGGCTCTGCTGTGTCCATTACATGATTGCCGTCATCCCGCCAGAGTATATACGCTGCATACGGTGTCTGTCTGGTTTTTCACCTCACCATTTTAAAAAATTGAAGCAAAATACTTAAGGCCTACCACTGGCCTTTGGCCACTTGACTGGTTCTGCGTTGTGAATTCCAGTAGCTCAGTCATACGCACCTACGTCTCACTACAGGCTTGCGCATAATTGTTTCCTGGCTCTGCTGTGCGCTCCGTAAGCGAAGTCCGCCTCCAACCACAGGCCAATAAGCGGCACATTTAATTGTTACTGGGGCCTGTCTAGACTGCTACTACTACTGAAATGGAACTAATACTGTGCTCCCCCTATACTGCTGCTTCGGAATTGTTACTGTGGCCTGTCTTCACTGCTACTACTACTGAAATGGAACTAATACTGTGCTCCCCCTATACTGCTGCTAGTGATATGTTACTGGGGTCTGTCTAGACTGCAACTACTACTGAAATGGAACTAATACTGTGCTCCCCCTATACTGCTGCTTTGGAATTGTTACTGTGGCCTGTCTTCACTGCTACTACTACTGAAATGGAACTAATACTGTGCTCCCCCTATACTGCTGCTTCGGAATTGTTACTGGGGCCTGTCTAGACTGCTACTACTACTGAAATGGAACTAATACTGTGCTCTCCCTATACTGCTGCTAGTGATATGTTACTGGGGCCTGTCCCTAATGCTACCGCTGAAATGTTACTAATTCTGGGCTCTGCCAATACCGCTGCTAATGCTATGTCACTGGGGTGTGGAAACGGAGGCTTCCCAAAGACATGATGGCGACGAGGCCATTTCCCACCAACGCGGTTACTGTTAAGGTGCATATAACCACGGACACGTGGAGAGGACACGTAGTGCCTCAAAAACATCCCCCTCCTCCTCCAACAATGAAAACATTCTTGGCAAATACCTTTGCATTGATCCGTCTGGTGGCAGTCCAAGAATTTCACCTTTACCGACACAACAAGAGAGCCCCCCCCCTCATCCCCCCGCCACGGCCCACTTAATCCTGGCCACATTCCGAAAACCAACTAAATAAAACCACGCTACTAGGTCCGCAGTCGCGACCACATTCCCACCAACGCGGTTACTGTTAAGGTACATATTACCAGTCTGACTGGGGCATGCACTGTGGGCCGAAGCCCACCTGTATTGTATCTGACGTTAGCTCTGCTGAGCAGGGCACTGCAGTGGGATACATTTATGTACCGCCGATGGGTTCCAGGGAGCCACCCACAGGCGCGACAACTTTTCAGCGACGCGGTCACTGGGAAGGTGCATATAACCACGGACACGGGGACAGGACACGTACTGCCTCAAAAACTGTCCCGTCCGCCTCCTCCAACTATGAAAACATTCTTGGCTGAAGCCCACCTGCATTTAATCTGACGTAACCTCAGCTGTGCTGGGCAATGCAATGGGATTTATTTTTGTAACGCCGGTGGCTTCCTGGGACTCACCCATGCTGTCGGTCCACACGGAGTTGTACCTGCCTGTGTCTACTTATAAAGAACCCCAGTCTGACTGGAGCATGCAGTGTGGGCTGAAGCCCACCTGTATTTAATCTGACGTTAGCTCTACTATCCGGGGCACTGCATTGGGACAAACTACAGGAGCAATACAGCGCTAATGAGACGGGCACAGCTACGCTAGCATTGGAGTCCGCTGTAGGCCCGCGATTGCTGAGGGTTTGTGCAGAGGCCTATGTCCTGGGTGCAGTGAAAGTCCGCTTCCAGCCTAGGATTGCTGAATCTGTGGGCCGAGGCCTATGCCGTGGGAGCGGTGCAAGTCTGCCATGTTTGGCCGCTCAGATCAATTTTCGGTTCATGTCTTGGGTTTCCTAGGACCCACCTTTGCTGTTGGTGCAAACTTAGTTCCCATTGCAGTGTTTGACCTGTCTGGCACAAAGGCAAAGACTGACTTGGGTAGGGGGCAGAGCGCTGACGGCTTTCCCCTTGCAGTGTGGATTGAGCTATGCGACACCTTGACAGAATGAATACTGTGTGGCACATGGATTCCCCATTGCTATGCCCACGTTTGCAGCTCCTGACGGAGGTGGCACAGGATTGGATTTCTCATTGCTTCTGTACAGCATTATGGGCTATTGCCCCGCCCCTTTTAAAGAGGGTCGCTGCCTGGCCCTGCCAACCCTCTGCAGTGTGTGCCTCCGGTTCCTCCTCATGGCAGACGCACTTATAAATAGACATGAGGGTGCTGTGGCATGAGTGCAGCTGAAGGCTGGGCAGGGACAATTTGGTGTGCGCTGTGGACACTGGGTCATGCGGGGGGGGGGGCGGGGGTTGGGCAGCATGTAACCCAGGAGAAGTGGCAGCGGAGTGTCATGCAGGCAGTGATTGTGCTTTGTTGGAGGTAGTGTGGTGCATAGCTAAGGTATGCCTTGCTAATGAGGGGTTTTCAGAAGTAAAAATTGTTGGGGGGAGGGGTGGGCCCACTCTTGCCGCTATTGTGGCTTAATAGTGGGACCTGGGAACTTGAGATGCAGCCCAACATGTAGCCCCTCGCCTGCCCTATCTGTTTCTGTGTCGTTCCCATCACTTTCTTGAATTGCCCTGATTTTCACAAATGAAAACCTTAGTGAGCATCGGCGATATACAAAAATGCTCGGGTCGCCAATTGACTTCAATGGGGTTCGTTACTCGAAACGAACCCTCGAGCATCGCGGAAAGTTCGACTCGAGCAACGAGCACCCAAGCATTTTGGTGCTCGCTCATCTCTACTTATGATCACTATTATTAGAAATGATACATTACAGTACAGAGGTACTGCAATGTATAATCATAGCAATCATAGGTTCACAGGTTTAAGTCCCCAACAGGCACCCTCTTCTGATCCCATGCCCCCAGCTCCTAAAACCCCATCTACTGGAAAGGATTAATTTCCTTAAGACACTCGCTGGCTGCCGTCTGGGTCCCATTGCAATTTCTGATATCCACATAGCGCACAATAGCTTCTTCACTCCTCCTCCTGCTGGAGTTCTAGAAGTAGGGGCAGGCAGCTCTAAACATGCATGGGGCGCCCAGGGTGTCCAACTACTGAGTAGTTCTACAGAGAAGGTTCCTATTACGACCATATTTGAGGCTACAGAGGGGTGCTATTACTAAATGAGGGCACCGAGTGGATCCTACTACTAAGTGGAACTATAAAGGGGGTCAGTATTACTATTTGAGACCACATAGGAGCTCTTAATTCTAGGTGGGGACACTGAGTGGGTAACTATTATTTTGGGGGCTTTATAGGGGGTTCTAAGTCCTATTACTAAATGAGCAAAAATACATGTTTCCGGCAGCATAAGATGTATTAAAAAGTTACTTTTTATTCCTCCATAATTAAAATAGCCGGTGACGTTTCGACCTATATAGGTCTTTATCAAATTATTTTTTATGTTTAGTCTGTGCTTATTTAAAAAAAAAATTTCAATAACATAGCGTGTCCAAACATTTTGGTGAAAAGCATAACTGTGGCTAGAAAGGGTTAATAATAACACCACTGGAACATATAGCAAAATCAATCACAGAACTGAGAAAGAAAGAGATGTTCTGGATATTTCGATTGAAAACCCTAACTCCCTATGGATTAAATGAGATATTGGAGAACATTTACTTATTCTCTGGTATTTCCATATGGAGCATTTTAATTATTTCATAAATTATCTTACATAAGATATATATTATATTAGCCAAAAAAACACTTTTATTACTGCTTTTTACTGTTATGTATTAAGTGATGATCTGATAGACAAGTTTCCTATATGCTACTGGTAGTAATGACAAGTTAGAATAGACGGGTCTATTTATTGGTATGCGGGTATCGGTAAGTGTTTCTGTCCATTGGAAACTCGATTGATAAATGTGATTCAAACATTGAAACGCACGTTGCGTTCCAAAAACAGGTCATGTGATCCACCTATGGTCAGGAGGGAGTATCCCTCCTTGATGATGACGTCGGGGAGCATTGTGGAACACTCGTGATGGACGCCTATTTGTAAGTCCTTTTACATGTATATATACTTGTATGATATGTATTTTTACTTATGCTTGAAAAAGGCACATTTTATCGTACCGAAACGCGTTGTCATGTATTATTAAACGGATAAAACCTACATGTGGTTATCCATATTTGCACTTTGGGTTAAGCGTGCACTTTATGTCCAGAGGAGCGCAGGGCTGTTTTTATTATATCCTTTTTGTATGCAACTTAAAGCTTCTGGTCGTCCAGTTAGCCTTATTTGCTCCAGACGTCTCTCCGGATTACTGCATTGTCGAAAAAGGATTGTGTTTCAACGCTAACTCAGACACAGGGTGCCGGTGGGATCTCCCTAACTAGGGTTAAACCATCGAGCACCAGGTGAGCTAACCTTCACCTTCTACATTCACTGTATTTAAGAGCAAATATACACGAGGCACATTTCTTATACCATTTTTTATCTATCTTCTATCTATTTATCTATCTATCTCATGTCTATCTATCTCATATCTATCTATCTATCTATCTATCTATCTATCTATCTATCTATCTATATCCTATCTATCTATCTATCTATCTATCTATCTCATATCTATCTAATCTATCTCATATCTATCTATCTATCTATCTATCTATCTCATAGCTATTTATGTATCTATCTCATATCTAGCTATCTAGATGGAGTAGTGGTGTGGACCCCACGTTGAGTTGCTGCGGTTCTGAAGGCCTATCTATCTATCTATCTATCTATCTATCTATCTATCTATCTATCTATCTATCTATCTATCTATCTATCTCCTATCTATCTATCTATCTCCTATCTATCTATCTATCTATCTATCTATCTATCTATCCATCTATCTCATATCTATCTATCCATCTATCTCATATCTATCTATCCATCTATCTCATATCTATCTATCTATCTATCTATCTATCTATCTATCTATCTATCTATCTATCTATCTATCTATCTATCTATCTACCCCCTGAGCTGCCCCCTATCTCACAGACCCTTTACTACAGGTGTCTCCTTATAACACCTTATAATCAGCTGCAGAGTTTTGCTTAGTTAATAAACTTCTCCATGTGAGACATCTGAGGATCGCTCGGCCGGTGGTGCGTTGTTCCTTTAGAGCTATGGGGACTGTATAAACCCCGATGTTGTGTAAATGATTCTTTCCCGCCCGAGCCAGTTTGCTGATCATGCAGATATCCTGACACAATCCATTTGTCATAAACCTTCCATTTTCTTAAAGGAGCCTCTCGGCGGTGGTGATGGCAGATTTTTTTTTTTTCGCTGCCTGAGGCAAAGTGAGATGAAATGATTTGCCTGAGGTCACCAGGAGGCAGCGAAACTTCCTCGCCTGCCGCCGGCGCGGTGACATTTTCAGAGCAGTAAAAACATTGATCCTTCTGCCGCCATGCAGATTTGGACCATAATATTCTTGATGAAATTCTCAATGATTCAAATGAGAGAAATAAGAAATAAAGTCGTTTTATCCGCAGTGACATTTCCTCTTCACATTCATTTCATTCTCTGCTCTTATGTGGATGCTTAGAAGTTCTACTCCTGATCCCTCTAAAGAAAAGCTGCGATTCTCCGCTCTGCCACACCGGCTCTCATCGCTGGCTGATGGAGGCTTATGTATTTTTCACAGATATCTCCATTCATGTGGCTGTCTGAGCGGAGGAAAGCTGTGGCCCAGAGATTTTATGGAGAGGAAAGTTAACTTTTTGCATAAAGTCATTTGCTTTAAAATGCGGTTAGTTTAGAGACGTGGCCTACTGATGAGCGGGTGAGACGTGCCTTCCCTCCGCTACCGACACTGGCGCCTGTATTCAGCCCTGCAAATGTGAAGGGACCCTGAGAGAGTGACAGATGGGACGCAAAAAGACCCAGGAGGGTCTGAGGAAGGCTCCCATCTCCCAGGGAGGGACCCTTCCGGTGTTCCTCCACCGCACAGGAGAGGCCAGGGAATGCGGTGGGCCAGCCGAGATGGCGCCACTGGAAGATGCAGAGGAACACGTGGGCAGAGACCCCTGCTCAGAGACATCAGCGGAGGAGAAAGCAGCTGGCGTGGAGGCCCCTAGGGTGACTGCTGACAGCTCTGAGGTAGGGAGCGCGACGTCAGGTGGAGGGCCTCCGGGGTCTCTGGCCGGCCATGTGCCTGCTATGGGGATGGAGTGGGCATGAAGCCCCGGAGAGGCTCGGCAGGATCATTGCTGCGCACACAAGCCTCGGAGGCAGAGAGACCCTGGCGCTGCCTGTGTTGGGAAGGAGGCTATAGAGGGAGACTTCTCCTCCCAGGATACCCTGGTCAGCATGAGAAGGAGCCCACAGGGCATAGGAGCAGTGGAAAAGAGGGGCACACTATCTGACCCCCGCCATCAAGCCCATAAATTAACGCAGAGTGCAGAGGGTGGTGAAGAGGAGAGAGCCCCCAGAGAGACAAGGGACAAGCCAGGGAAAGCTCTCCGCAGACCAAGAAGAGCATCCTGGGTGGATCTAGTACCCCATGTACACAGCCCACTGTTCACCTCTACTGGGAAGGGGAGTCCTGAGGTTAGAATAATCAGCATTACCCCATATGAACCCCCCACTGCCCAAGGGGTATGGGACTGGAAGTAGCACCTCCCAGCTTTGTCCACTGAAATGGAAATTAATAGCCTCTACCAAAAAATGAAAGCTCCATACAAGAAGGACATTGCCGCTCTCCAACAGGACATTCTCCACACTGGGCAGAGAACTGAGGAGATCCAGTGTGCGCAAGAGGAAATCATTAATACCATAGACTCCCAATCTCAAGAGCTGCTGCAGCAATCTCAGCAGATTTCAGAGCTATACTTAATGATCAACGATTTTGAAAATCATCACCACAGAAACAACTTGAGGATAAGGGGGCTTCCAGAAGAAATTGGCAGCGCTCAGTTGGAGAATTGGGCCTGCAAGTTCATCAATGGGTTGTTGCAGAAACCACCGGATTCCGCAATTGAAATAGATAGAATCCATTGCTCTCTGGGCCCAAAATCCTCCGATCCTAACAGGCCCAGGACCATTGTGTGCAGAGTGCATTTCTATGAAACCGAAGAGCTGATCCTCCAACATGCCAGAGGGGCTGAAGAGCTGTCATACTACGGGTCTCCACTAATGATCTTGTCAGATTTATCTCGCCGTACCCTCCAACTACGTAAGGCTCTGAAGCTGCTGCTGGCTATGCTTCACAAGAAGGAGATCAACTACTGCTGGGGATTCCCGTTTCAGCTCCATGTCAATAAGACGGCAGGTCAGCCTCATTCTGAGGCCTGGGAGACCTGCCTAACTTCCTGGGCACCCTTGAGTTGCCGGCTTTGTTGCTTCCCGAGTAGCCGGGGTCCTGCTCCCTACCGCTTCCCCCTCCAAAAAATGAGTGGCAGAAGGTGGGCCATGGTTCGCAGCATCAGGCGCAATGCCAGAAGATTCCTGGGACTCCCATACCTCAACCACAGAACTAACCTGAGAGACAACAGCGTGCTCTCTGTTTCCCTGTCCCGCTGGAAAAGCCAGAGATTGTTTGGGAGAGTTCCTTGAGTCATTTGAGGTTAACCCCTTAATGACGCAGCCTATTTTGGTGTTGAGGACCAAGCGATTTTTGGTATTTTTCCATCTCCATTTTTCAAAAGACATAACTTTTTTATTTTTCCGTCGACGCGGCCTTATAAGGGCTTGTTTTTTTGTGTGGCGAGCTGTAGTTTTTATCGGTGCCACTTTTGGGTACATAGGCTATATTGTAAAACTTTTTATTATTTTTTTTATGATAACAGGGAGAGAAAAGACATCAATTTTGCCATAGATTTTTTTTTTTTTTACAGCATAAATGACACACTAAATTTTTTCTGCGGGTCGGTACGGTTACAACGATACCAAAATTCTTATATATTTTTTTAGGTTTTTACACTTTTTAGCAATAAAAACCCTTTCTTTTGGAAATCTTTTTTTTTTTCTCTTTAGCTGCATTCAAAGTTCTGTAACTTTTTTATTTTTCTATGTACGGAGCTCTGTAGAGGCTTATTTTTTGTCAGATGAGCTGTAGTTTTTGTTGGTACCATTTTGGGGAATGTACGGCTTTTTTGATCACTTTTATTGCATTTTTTGGGAGGCAAAATGCTAAAAATTAGCGTTTTGCCTCAGTTTTTTAGCGTTTTTTGTTACGCTTTTTGCCGTACAAAATAAAAAGCATGTTCACCTTTTTGTACACGTCGTTATGGACGCGTCAATACCCAATATGTGGGGGTTTTAATTTTTTTTTAACTTTTTTTTATGCTAATATTAGTGCATAAAAAAGGGTTTTTTTTTTACATTTTTTTTTTACATTTTTCTTTTCTTTTTTTTTTACACTATTTGAGTCCCTCAGAGGGACTTGCAGCACTATGCCTATGATCGCTGTCATAAGGCATGGCAGAGCTACTGCTCTGCCATGCCTTATCACTTATACAGCGATCATAGGCATAGGCAATACAGGACGCCAGTGTCTGGCGTCCTGTTGCCATGGTGACAGGCCGGGCTCTCGCGATGACATCGCGAGTGCCGGCCGGAGACACAGAGGGAGTGCAATCCCTCTGTGAACTCTTTCCCTGCCGCGATCTACTTAGATCACGGCAGGGAAGGGGTTAACAGCGGGCGGCGCATCTCCGATGCCCCCCCACTGTTGCGGCGGGACAACGGCTGTGACTGACAGCCGGCTCCCGCTGCGGGATAGCGCGGGATCATATGTGATCTCGCGCTATCCCCAGGACGTACCAGTACGTCCTGTTGCGGGAAGTACCCTGCTGCCAGGACGTACCGGTACTTCCTGGGGCGTAGAGGGGTTAATATTGTTTAAAAGAGGAATGTTGGTTTAGGGTGTGGGTGGTGGGGGCGGTTTATCATTTTTTACTTGGACTCCGCTGCTCCATTGGGGAGCGAAGGCGTTGATTGCCATCGCAGTCTATAAAATTATGACAGTTCCCTGTTGTTTTTTTTGTTATTGTGTGTTTTTGTCTTTGTCATGTCCGCTTAGTGTGTCCTCCCCTCCCTCCTCTGCTTTCCCCCTCACCACTTCTCCCATGGGGTACAGTTTGGACTTTCAACAAGGGAAATATTATGCCCCTAGAGAACATGGGGGATCTGACATGTGGCACCTTTAATGCCAAGGGGCTTAACATCCCACAGAAGAGGAATCAGATTCTCTACCATTTTCAGAAGAAGAGGGTGATGGTGGCCATGTCTTAGGAAACTCATTTTAAAGTGGACTGTGTCCTGAGTATTATTCCACCTGGTTCCATGGCCCCCACCCCTCGAAAAAAGCAGATGGTGTGTCAACAGCACCTCACAAAGGGTTCAAACACCTGGTGCGGGACTCTAAAAAAGATCCAGACAGGCAGTATATCCTCCTGAAAGTAGATGTGACCGGCACTATAGTGACCTTGGCTAATGTTTATCTCCCCAGCCAGGAGCAGGTGCGGTGTGCCAACAGGATACTGAGGACGTTGGCTGGATTCGCAGGGAGGTCCAAAATCATCCTGGGCGGAGACCTGAACCTGGTGTTGAACCCGGAGTTCGACGCATCTTCAGTAGGACCTCTGTCCCCCAATCAGCACTACTTTCTCTATAAAAAATCTTAAATGTTCTACATTTGGCGGATTTATGGTGGATCCTTCACCTGGGCGTTAGGGACTACACATTCCATTCTTCGGCGCACAACTTGTACACCAGGATTGACCTCCTTCTGGTCTTACAGAGCCTGTTGGATTGCTCGCCGAGATGCTCCTTGGGCGACTTCATTGGTCTGACCATGCTCTGGTGTTTGGATGGGGCGGTCACCGGGGGGGGGGGGGGGGGGGGGGGGCTCTCCTGGAAACTCAACAACATTCTTCTAAAAGATCCCATTTGCGTACTAGGCATTAAAAAGGCGATAGCAGAATTAGTTGAAGTTCATCACTCAGACCCCATGGGGGCAGTGGGAGGCATTAAAATGTGTCATCGGGGGTGTCTTCATCACGCACGGAGCTAGGCTCAAAAGAGAGAATGCAGCGAACTTACAAAAACTTTTACTGAACCTGCAGGCAAAGGAGGCAGCTAACAAAAGAACCCAGAGGGACTCACTTAAAGTGGAAATATCGACCCTGAGACAACAGGTTCTGGAAGTCCTCGACCAAAGATCCCTGGGCTTTAGTGACAGGTTACGCAGGGGCCCCTTTGAATACAGGGATAAGTGCAGAAGCTGGCTAGCTAGAGTTCTCCACCCCAGGACAGCTATTGTCCATGTCCCTAAAATTCAGTCAGGCCGACGAGGCCTTGTTCACTCCACCACTGACATACTGTCAGAGTTTAGAAGTTATTACACTAAGCTCTATCACATTAAAGAGAGCACCCAATCAGGCTCACAGAGCATGGCAGAGGAGACCGAGGCCTATCTTGCCCTCAATGCCCTCAATAGTCTGACAGCAGAGGAGGTGGAGGACTTGGAGATTGACTTCTCCTCAGGAGAGCTCTCGAAACTTATCAGAAAACTAAAAATGGGTAAGAGCCTGTGACCGGATGGCTTCACAGCCAGGTTCTATAAATTGTTCCGAGAGGAGCTCTTGCCTTTGGTGCTCAGGGCCTTCAACACAGTGGGGCGTGGGTGCTTTTTCCCGGTTCAGGCCCTAATGGCACATATCACAGTCATCCCTAAACCTGGTAAAGACGTTTCGGTGTGTGGCAATTACAGGCCAATCTCTCTGCTTAATATAGACATCAAACTATTTGCAAAACTAATAGCCACACCGCTACAAAGTGCAGTCCTGCGGTTAATCCATAAGGAACCGGTGGGCTTCATCCTGGGTAGAGAGGCGAGGGATAACACTATCAAATCCCTGTCACTGATCACTAGAGCAGAACATTTAAATAGTCCCCTGAGTCTCCTAGTGGTTGATGCAGAAAAGGCGTTCTACAGGGTCATTTGGAACTTCCTGTCCGCTACCCTGGACAAAATATGCATGGGTCAGAGAATGAAGGAGCGCATCTTAGCCCTATATCACAATCCCTCGGCCAGGATCAGGGTCAATGGAGCCCTGTCGGACGCCTTTCAAATATGGAACAGGACTAGACAGGGTTGTCCTCTGTCCCCATTTCTATATGTCCTGACTATGGAGGCTCTAGCGAACACGATTCATCAAAATTGGTCGATCGTGGGATTTCGCATAGGGGAGATGGAGCATAAAATGGCACTTTTTGCGGATGATCTATTACTTTACTTATCCAACCTGTGTATTGGACTTCCAGTGATTTTTCAGGAATTCCAACGTTTTGGCAGAATCAGTAACTACAAAGTTTCCCTTTCATTGGAGGCACTCAGCAATAAAGTACCTAGGAATACAATTGCCAGCAGACATATCTCAGGCGTTCAAACTTAACTTCGTGCCATTTGCCGCGGACCTAGAGAAAGACCTTAATAAGTGGAGGATGCTGTTGCTCTCTTGGAGTGGGAGGGTTAACATCATTAAAATGGATTCTCTACCCAAGTTCCTCTACTTATGTCAAACGATCCCACTGAAGCTTTCAGGCTCATACTTTAAACACTTGTGGGCCCTGATCACAATGTTCATGTGGAGAGGGAGGAAACCACGTATGCACTTCTCCCTGCTCACAAAGAGCAAGGAGGGGGCAGGCTTGAGTCTACCCAACTTTGCACTATACTGTAAAGCGAGCATAGCCAATTGAAGTTTAGATTTATTTAAAAGTGAGGGTGCTAAATTATGGGTGGAGGCTGAGCACACCTTGGTCCCAGGGTCACTGCGGGGGGCGGCTTGGATCCCTCCTAAGTACATTAGTCTAATACCCAGCATCTCGCCATTTGTGGCTCAACTACTTCAAACCTGGACGGAGTTTGCGCCAGCCAGCGGTCTGGTGTCGGTCCCTGGTCCCGTCACTCCCCTGTTCTCCAACTCGCAATTTGAGGCCCCTTTAGTAAGGGAGGGCTGTAATATTTTAAATCAGGGGGTTTTGTGGGGTCCCAGGCCCCTAGGGTGCATCTAACCACTCCTCTTACACCATTTGAGCAAATATGTGTGTCCACAACCTCTCAGAGGCACATGATTTCCAGTCTCTATAAGTTGTTGCTGAATCGGGAGTTAAAGGCCGAGATGCCTCCATACGTGGAGGCTTGGGAGAGGGAGCTGGGCCAGAGCCTTTTGCAGGAGGATTGGGGGAGATAAATGAATTTGAAAGAAAAGGATTGCTCACTATTTTAATCCCGTAGCGTTTTGTCCTGGCTCCAGCAAGGTTTCCTTTTCAAACACAGCTCCACTGCCCAGTCCCATGTGGAAACAGACTCGTGATGGAGCAGTATTGGCTTGGCCGCCCTTTGGAAGGAAGTGATGGAGGCTTATAATCGTATCTGTGCATCTAACTATGGAAATGGCTCTGCTCTCAATCCTCCCAGACCCTATCAAAAAGATTGAAAGGGGTCTCCTGAGATTTTTACATCCTAGCTGCTAGAAGAATTATTCCTAGACTTTGGAAGTCCTCAATATCTCCATCGAGAGCAATGTGGGCAGAAGAGGTGAATGAGCTTATGCACTTTGACGAGATGAGGGCCCGAGAGAGTGGTGCCCAGGCGGAGTTCTACGACATGTAGCAGGCCTGGATCTCCTTCAGATCCTTGGAGAGATTCAAGAGCTGGGCGGAAAACGGAAAGTTCTGAGAGGGGTCGATGAAGACCCCGGTGCAGCTTGGCTTGGGCACTGTTCTCTCGAGGGGTCCACCCTGTTGCCCCAACCTTTTCCCCCTCTCCCCCTTCCCCCTAAAGTTTCCTGTCAATCACATTTACCCTGTAATGTGATTTCATCTTGTGTCTTTGCCATGTCTTTATTTGTGTAATTGTTCCATAAGATGTTTGTGTAATTTTGATTACACTTTTTTCTTTTCTATTTTTTTTGTTCAACTATGCAGCCCAAAGACCTTTATTGGGCTCACAGAATTGAAAAACAATTGAGTTGGAAAAAAAATGAGCCCGCAAATATGCATGTAAAGCTGTGTTAAAAAATTTCAGTAAAAACCTTTTGAACTTAAAATACAGTTAGTTTACACATTCTGATTAATTGTTTCGTTTTTACGTCATATTCACTTGATAATGGGTCGTTCAGAGCACGGTACCAGTAAATGCAAGTGACTGAATGATCGCTGTTTACACATAACGACTTGCGAATGAACAAATTTTTATGCTTGTACAGGGTGGAGCGCGGTAATTTGCTAATTTGGGAGTGAAATAAAAAAATAATGAACTTGTAAAAACTTTATTTTATATTTTATTTACATTGAACAGTAGTGGAATTTACAATTTATTTGGTTTTAAATATTGTATCTCCACCGGATTCTTCATAGTGAACTGAATTTTCACCCGTATAAAATGTGCGTGGTCCAACAATTGTCAGCACGGGATTATGTTACACGACGAACATCTTGTGAAGACATGCTTGCAACCATACCTCGTGACGCAATTGTGTTCTTTTCTGATGAGGCACATTTTCACCTCAGTGGGTGTACAAACAAACCAAACATGCGGTACTGGAGCGATACAAACCCCAGAGAAGTTCACCAGAGACCTCTGCATTCGGACCGCGTCACTGTGTGGTGAGCCTTATCACCAGTAGGCATCATTGGCCCTTACTTTTTTCCGGCAACTGTGAATTCCGAACGTTACTTAACTATGCTGCAGGATTTTTTCCAGCCAGCTCTCGAGGCAATGCAATTAGAGGATAAATGGTTTCAACAAGATGGTGCCACTGCACACACAGCAAGAGTTACCATGAATTTTTTGAGGCAAACGTTTCCTGAACGGCTTATCTCTCTGAGGGGTGATCTTAACTGGCCGGCACGCTCACCAGACTTAGCCCCATGCGATTTTTTTCCTTTGGGGTTACCTGAAGTCTAAGGTGTATTGCAACCGTCCCAACACCCTGGAAGACCTAAGGAACAATATTGACGCTGAGATTGCCAGAATACCAGTCGACATGCTTGAAAGAGTGCATGAGAACTTCAGAAAACGTATGCAGCAGTGTGTGGATAGCGAAGGTCAACATTTGCCAGATACAATATTTAAAACCAAATAATTTGTAAATTCCACTACTGTTCAATGTAAATAAAATATAAAATAAAGTTTTTACAAGTTCATTATTTTTTTATTTCACTCCCAAATTAGCAAATTACCGCGCTCCACCCTGTATAAAATGAATGACGAATGAATTATCATTCATCTTTCAATCATTGGCCGTATTTAAGCCAAACGATTATTGTCCAAACTTACACAATCCAACTATTTTTTGAACATCATTTATTATAAAAGGGCCCTAAGGAATAAGATAATGACATGAGTAGCAGTTCCGTATTGGGATGTGTGAGAGTGTAGTTTACAGATGGGCCTGTAAAGGGCTGCAGACAGGATTTCTGGTACTGCAGTTAAAGGGGTTAACGCCTATGGGTGTGGCAGGAAGCTACATAAAAGTCTGTTCCTGTCACACTCAAAGGGAGACTGCTGGCTGCTAGCCGGAGAGAGGCTGTAGGATCAGCCATCAGGACTGTGAGCCTGAGGCCCGTGCGCATATATTGTATTTCAGTCACACTTCAGTAGCGGTGAGCAATTCCAGCGACCTCATTGGTTGTTGGGTACACACCCCCCTTTGGAGATCTGCACAAGTACTAGTTCACGAGACCCGCGGGGGGTTAGGTTTAGGGTTAGTGGTTAGGGTTTAGGGGTTAGGGTTTAGGGTTTAGGGTTAGGGTTTAGGGTTAGGGTTTAGGGTTGGGGTTAGGGTTGGGGTTAGGGTTAGGGGTTAGGGTTAGTTGCCGAGCCTCCTACGGCCGTGCTGCTGCTTATTTAATGGGCTGCCGACTCAAGCACATCTCCAAAGGGGTGTGTGTACCCAACAACCAATCAGGTCGCTGGAATCGCTCACCGCTACTGAAGTGCGGCTGAAATACAAAATATGCGGCCCGTGCGGACCAGTTTGGGGACTGATGCCAGTCAGTCAGAGGAGGACGCCATCTAGACACCCCGGGCATGATATTGACCGTGGCCCTGAGTGTGGGTGAACCCTGATATATGGACTATATATGCTGTGTATGCCATGCACATATAACTTGCTGAATACGTTTGCCATGCTGTGTGATATGCAATAAATACTGGCAGGAGCCCGATTTAAACGAGAATCCACGTCTCCCGAGCATTTTCTACACAAGTGGTGCTCATTTCCGGTCTAAGAGGTCGGTGATCCAAACGCAGGTGAACCTTGGCTTGCCACAGATGCTATTATGTTTCTGGGTCTCATTAGCTGCCCAGGAAGACCCTAAATTTGACTTATGGAGTTTCATTCGCTCTCTATTTTGTAGCTTTTATGTCAGTGTGTCAGTTTTCACTAGTGTTGAGCAAATCAAACCATTTTTGGGGGTAGAGCATTGCCAAATGTTTGGTTTAGCACAAACCCGAATCTCAGTTGAAAGAAGAAGAAGATGTTAGCGATGGAGGAAAACGAAGAAGAGATGAGGAGGAGAAAGAGATGGGAGAGAAAGAAAAGTTGGAGGAGAAAGAGATGGGAGAGAAAGAAGAGTTGGAAGAGAATGAAGAATAAGAAGAGGTGGATGAGGAAGAAGAGGAGGAAGAGCAGTTGGATGAGGAAGAGATTGAGGAGGAAGAAGAGGGAAACTTCTTTCTCTTCTTCATTTTTCTATTCATGTTCCCTTCCTTCCTTCCTTTTTTCTTTCTTCTTTCTTCTTCTTCCTTCTTCTTTCTTTCTTCCTTCTTCTTCTTCTTTCTTCTTCTATCTTCACTTATACAGAGCTTTTATGGCTCTTAGATAGTGTTATACACCAGTTAACTCACCTAGAAGCACTGTCCGGCTACTCTCCCCGTCCCCAGCAGTCTTCTTCCGTATCTGGTGGCCGGGAATTGAAAAATCCCCACCTCCAGAAAGCGCTGAATCTGGTTTGCTGAGTGCTATGACCAATCAGAGGCAGCGCTCAGCTGTCATTCAATTAATGACAGAAGCACCTTTTAAATGTCCTGCAGTAAGCATCGGGGAATCTGTTCACTGTGCAGGAGTTTACTGCTCCCACAGGAGTCAATGGAAGCTCCTGCAAAACTTACCCTATGTCCTATATTTTTAAGGTGCGTGCTGTTTTGTACTTTAAATTCCACGCATATGAATGCTTCTATGGGAACACATTGGTTCTTTTAGAAGGGTGTATTATGCATGTGCAAAACACACGCTCGTCTGACTGAGCCTTGAAATAGCACTGCATGTGGTGCTTCATCCTGTATTTTAACGAGATTTAGCAGCACAACCTCCGATGAGAGTGAAGCCGAGCGTATGAACACTTCCATGGTTGCAGTTAACTGACAGATCCTGGCTGACATAATAAGGGGTGCAGGGAAGGAGTGGATATTTGTTAGGTACAGCGGTCGCCCCGCCTGCACCCGTCCTTGGCTCTCAAGTCGGCTCTCCCCAGTTCATTAGTAAAAGAGCAACTTACAAACAAAAGGAAACTGAAATCTCTCCAGAGATACACTTGTCACCCATGAATAATTGATAGGAGAGCTGGGGGCAGAGTGTGCGCCTCATCTCCCAGAGGAGCCCAAACCTGTTATCACGTCTCATATACTAGATTAACCCCTTTAATCTATCTATCTCTCTCTCATATCTATCTAACATCTATCTATCTATCTAATATCTATCTATCTATCTATCTATCTATCTATCTATTGATCTATCTATCCATCTCCTATCTATCTATCTATCTATCTATCTATCTATCTATCTATCTATCTATCTATCTATCTATCTATCCATCTATCTCATATCTATCTATTTATTGCATATCTTTGCATCTATCTATCTACCTATCTCATATCTATTTATGTATGTATCTATCTAGATGGAGTAGGTGTGTGGACCCTACGTTGAGTTGCTGCGGTTCTGAAGGCCAAAGGAGGTCCAACACTCTACTAGATGGAGCCTCTAATAAAGTAGCCATTCAGTGTAGTATTCCCTTCATAGTAGATACTTTGTATCATTCCACTATTTTGTGGCTTTTGGTTTGATCGTGTTTCCTGTTCTGCTTTTTTCATTCCTCTGTCATCACACATTTGTTCTCTATTTCTCCAGATGCCCTTTGAGAAGTGGGACAGCCTGAACTACATGTGAAGAGAGGTCCCCTTACCTGTCAAATACTAGAAACACCTTCTATGAGTCCTCGGTGACAAGTGTGATGACTTTATCATAGCAATTAGTTAAAAGTTAATCAGAAGAAAGAGCTGTGGCGTCCATCAGAGCAGCTCACATTATGTGCCAGTCACTCGCTGTGTTTTACTGGGAAGATTAGGAAGGTTGAATATATTTAATGCCTTCTGATGCCAGCAAAGGATTCCAATCTTCCAAAGCAATGGCTGAGATGCTGAGACCAGCGGAAGTTTTGTGCTTACTGGGGTTCTATTAACCCTTTCCCGGCTATTTCCAAAAGCTGGAGCTCACAGTTTTAAACATAAATAGTTTTAAACAAATTAGGTGTCACAATGACAGATGTAGCAGAGCTGAAGTTATGATTCAGTGCAATGCCTGATATATATAGCCTTAAATGGACTGTAATTTACAGAAACTGCGACGAACCCTTTCTATTGTCTGTTTATGATATTCAAAGGACTGGGGCTGAGCTGCAGTTCCCAATACAACCCATGATCAAGAGTGGCACTGTCTGGACAACCCTTAAGAGTGCATTCACATGGGCAATTTTGTACATGCAATTTCTTTCCGCTTACTAGATTGTTAAATGCTTTGTGTGGAAAGAACAGATTACTTTTAATATGCTTATTCACAAGAGGGACTTTTTCCTTGGACCAATGGTTGTTCAACATCTGTAGAGCTTTTATCAGGCAAAGTTCATAAAAGTTTCATATTTGCATCAGGGTCTTTATAGTCATCAATGGATACAGCACTAACTGCCCCTTGTATTACAATGAGTAGTGAGTGCAGCTCTGGAGTATACTACAGGATGTAACTCAGGATAAGTAATGTATGTACACAGTGACTCAACCAGGAGAATAGTGAGTGCATCTCAGGAGTGGGCTGTGTCTTGGAGAGCTCTGCAGGAACTAGGGTGTGGTCAGGAGTCCCAGATGGAGATCTTGCTGGCATCTCAGGAAGAGTGCACTCTTTTGGGTGCGTGTTTGTAATGGAGTCTCGCACCTCCTCTCTCCAATCTCGGTCGGAGGGAGGGAGGACAGTGATGGTGGCGGCAGCATCAGCGAAAGCAACATCTTCGCTACAGGTGCCAGAGAAGCCAGCAGCAAAGAGGAGACTAGGAGCTACAAGCAGCACGATGAGGAGCGCAGGTTATGGTCGTGGCTGCAGTGATGCAGCCCGGTTTGCCAGCGTGGCCACGATGGACGTCGCAGCAGAGGAGGTTGTGACCCACAGTCAGGCCCGCAAGATTAGAGGTGAGCCACAAACAGAGACAAAACTGTCAAAATGGAGGGATAGACGGGAGAAAGAATCTCTAATAGCCCTGGCCTCCCGGTTGGCAAAGCATATGCAGGACTATGAGACTGCAGGGAAGATGATTGTCCTGCAGAAGGGAAAATGAGATCTGCTGGGCTGATGAAAGAGCAGAAGAAGTCCAAGGAGGATAAAGCAATAGCCAGGAGGGCAATAAGAGACTGCAGAGACTGCATCAATATGTGGCAAGAAGTGAGAGGAAAAATCTTAGAGGAGAGCGGCCCCTTTAAGGAGAAACTTCTCAATGATGATCGGTTTGCAAAAATGGAGGCAGGGCGCAGTGACCACGTGCAAACCGATACATCAAGTGATGGTGAGAGCTCAAATGAAGAGGAGTATGGTGGAGCAGCCTGTGTGCTTTGGTGAGCAATCACTGAACCAGAGCAGCCCCACAAGTGCCAGAAGTCTCCGGCCTGAGGGGGTAGAACTGTCACCGACAACAGAGGACTCTGAGGTGGAGGGGAGAAGGAAAACAGGAGCACTACAGGTGCAGAAGACCCCACAGCTGGAATCCTCTCCGGATATCGGGGGCTTTCTATTCGGCAATGATTTGCCAGAGAAGGACTCGGTGGTCCATAAAAAGCAGAAAAAGAAACCAGAGAAGGTGCAGGAAAAGCTGGTGTTTGTGTCGGTCCCTGAGAGCGCTGGTCCAGCTGAAAAGTTGGATCAGGGCTCTGAACCCAAGAACCCCCCTAACTCAGGCTCTAGGGTGGGCCGGGAGTGGGGCGTTGGGAAGAAAAGGGCCAAGCTGGTTAGACCTCCTGTTCCTGTGTTAGTTGGTAATGGGGACAGAGAGGTCAGAAAGAATGGCGCAGGAAAGGCCAGTACAGCTGGAGGTGACCGAGTTGATGGCAAGGAGAGTGGCAGCGGTGCCACTGGCAAGGAGAGTGGCAGCGGTGCCACTGGCAAGGAGAGTGGCATTGGTGGCACAAGCAATTTGCAAGCGGAGCCTGCGATGCAGAGGGGGCTGCTGGTCAAGTAGGATCCCGGGCTTCCAGCGATGTGGAGGCCAAAAAGAAAAAATAGAAAAACAAGAATAAGAATAAAAACAAAACTGATGAGGCTCTACCCTCTACCTCTGGAAAGGAGAAGACCCAAAGTCCAGATCCAGCTAAAGGAGTGAATGTGAGAGAGAATGCTGGTGATGGGGGATAGGATGCTGGGGGTGCTTGTTGTGTCTCTGCTGTTGCTGTGTCTTCGGGCACCTCGGGTACATCTGGCAACAGTGATGCCACACAAGTGGATGCTGGTTTAGGTGGAGGTTCAAGGGATGGTAATGTAGTAAGGCAAGAGGGGTTGCAGGTTCTAGTCACCCCTCCGGCCGCGACAACAACTGGTAGGAGTTATGCTAGTGTCGCCGCTGGAGGGGGGGTCCTCTTTGTCTCCAGGCTCTAGGGAGGGCATTTTACAACAGAGTCTCCTGGAGGCTTTACGGAAGGGAGAGAGTACAATCACAGTTGGAGGAAGAGAGGTGGACCAATCTCCCTGGAAAGTGAAACATGGCTTGGGTACCTTCCGAGAGCAAAGGGGGGAAACCATATGGTCCCTACTGACACCGGGGCAGGACGCAGGTCATAGGAATGTGGTCCGTCTTTGTTGGAGAGGCAATGATGCATGCCCCTCCGTGGGCGAGAGTAGTGGAGCTTCTGCTGAAGATGGGCTTCAGGGCAGTTGACATTTTTGCCCTGTTCCATCCTTATGGCACGTCTGAGGTTGACATCAGCTTCGTTCGCCCAGAAGGTCTAGAAATCTGGGGGAATTATGAGCTAGTGAAAAACGAACCCGGCTGGCGAGACTTAGCCATCTAGGTCGTGTCTCGCCAGAATGAAATCAAGAAGGTGACCGTTTTGACCCATAACAAGTCACTTTCTTGCTTTGACATTATGACGTGGCTCAGTCGGTATGGAGAGGTGACGGAGATGCCCAAAAAGAACAAGGATGAGTATGGCATATGGTCCAGGGCCTGGATGTTCATGGTCAAGCTGAAGCGTTCAGGAAACTCCGTGGCTCACATACCATCTGCAGCCTTCCTCGGCAGGGATCGTATCCTGGCCCTTTACCAGGGGAAGCCGAACCTCTGCCACAGGTGCGGTGACCTCTTGTTCTTGAGCCCCGCTTGTAATACCTTGAAGTTAGCTTTGTGTGGGGGTGTTGGTCATCTAGCCACCTCCTGTACAGAGATTAGGTGTAACCTGTGTGGTGACCTCGGTCACCCATTAAGCCACTGTCCGCGCTCCTTTGCCAATGCGGTCGCAGCCCCTATGGATGGGGGTCATATGTGGCCTCTGGTGGTGAGGGGACCAGCAGAGGTGGAGGAGCTCAGGAGCCAGGGAAGAACCGGCAAATGACGCCTGCTGAGCAGAGCCATCAGGAGAAATGCAGACGGAGCAGGGAGCTGACAGGGGCGCCCACAGCAGGTGGGTCAATGGTGGCCCCTGTTCCAGAAGCAAATCTCATGGCTTAGGCTTTGAGGGACAGCGAGCTAGATGAAGAGGACAGGAGGATCTAGAGGGAGGAGGATGAGACCAACTCTGCAGATTCCTCCCACTATGAAAGTGTGGATGAGGAAGGCAAGAGGTGGTTAGAGAAAAGGTGTAAGCTAGGTGCCACGAGGAGGAAACAGAGGGGGGTTTCAAGATCTTCTCCCTACCCGGGCCAAGTACAGGAAGGAAAAGCCTGCCCACCTCCAGTTTGACTCTCCAATAGGTTCCGAGCCCTTCAAGACATCTCTTCCTCCTTTTCTGAGGGGGAAGTGAAGGGCAAGGTTCCTAGGGTACAGAAAAGGTCAACAGGGGGTGCTGGGTCTCCTCCTCGTGGAGGCATAGTTCCTTTCGGGGAGGCGGCTACTCTAGAACCTGGAGACAAGGACGACAGGGTCGAGGATCCCCTGCTATGGACACTGTGTCCAAGAAAAGAAGCAAGGGGCTTTTCTTTGACCCTGAGGTAGCGGGTGTGAGGAAGAAAGACGTCTAATTTAATCACTCATGATGGCGGCACCCACTGCACTGACGCTGGCATCAATTAACGTTGCCAGCATTAAGGCAGATAAGGCTAGATTTGCAGCCTTTGATTTTCTCGGCCACGTTGAAGCCAACATTTTATTTTTGCAGGAGACCAGGCTGTCTGATTTGGCAGCCTTACATAAGGCAAAAAGGGAGTGGAGGTCAGGCCCTTCCTACTGGTCTCTTGCAGCCGAGCCATATAGCAGACTGGCGGTACTTTTTACCACAGCGGTTGAATGCCGACGAATTAGAAATGGGAATGTGCCCGATCTTAGATGTCCTCATGAAGGGACAAGAATTAAGCCTTGTCAACATCTATGGTCCCCAGTCAAAAAAGTACAGGAAGAGTCTCTTTATGAGGATCAAGTGGTGACCTTTTTACCAGCCGACAAGTTGTCTTTGGAGGTGACTTTAATACAGTCACGAGAGGCCGTGATAGGGGAGGCTCTGGAGACAGACGGTTGGCTTTTGATAGCGTCACACTTAATAGCGTAGCTAGCGAAGCTCGCCTGGTGCATGTCCACATCCGGCACACCCCAGGCCACGAGGGGTTCACCTTTCATAGAGGCAGCAGCAGGTCTAGAATAGACAGGTTTTAGTTGAAGGAGGAAGCCATCTCCTCACCAGTGTCCGTTGTTGAGGTGGAATTCTCCGACCACTATTTAATATTGTTTTCTCTGAATGCTACAGAGACCCCCCGGATGGGCAGAGGTTTGTGGAGACTGAATTTGTCACTCCTGGAGGAAGCAGAGATAAGAAAGTCCTTTGAGGATTTTCTACAGAGCCAGGTACCATTAATGGATCTCTGTAGCAGTAAGTCAGAGTGGTGGGAGATGTTCAAGAGGAGGGCGGCAAGGTTCTTCCGTGAACTCTCCAACCCCAGATGCCTGGACAACGGCCTGAGGAGGAAACTTGAACATCTCGTTTTGACTGGAGGTAGCCATGAGGAAGTCTCCAGAGTGAAATCTTTGCTTAGGAAGTGCCAGTATGATAGATACGCATCCTCGGTTTTTGAGAGGGATTTCGGGAAGTACCGCTCGCCCGACCCTTACAGAAACTGTAGGACGTCAGTGAATAGTAAAGTGGTCACTGTACTGATAGATAGTACAGGATCCCTGAATCAATCCAGATCAGGGATTCTGGAGGTCATCAGATCCTACTACTCGCAACTCTTGGGAATAAGGGATCTAGATTTGGAAGTTATGTCGGCTTTCCTGGCTGAAACTGTCCCTGAGCTGGGGGTGGACACCTCTCTTGGTGTTTTGACAGAAGAGATCCGAGAAGAGGAAGTTAGACTGGCAATTGATGGGCTCCGGCTCAAAAAGTCGCCAGGACTGGATAGCCTAACATCTGAGTATTATAAGACCTTCAAGGACCTCTGGAGTCCCCCCTTGACTGAGGTATTCAATGAGTGTCTTTCCTAGGGCATTCTGCCTAGGTCGATGAGGAGTTCAGCTCTGATCCTAAAGACTCGAGCTATATTGCGAACTGGTGTCCCATAGCGCTTCTCAATATGGACAGGAAGGTTCTGGCAAAAGTGCTGTTTAATCGGCTGGTCAAGTTTGCACCCCGGCTCCTCTCGTGGGCCCAGCATTGCTCTGTTCCAGGCCATAGCACCTTTAGTGCTGTTATCGTTGTCTGGGTGGCAGTGGAGCAGGGTAGGGCTGGTCACTGGGAGGGGTACTTGCTGTCCTTGGATCAGGCCAAAGCATTTGTTCATGTTAATCATGAGTACCTCGGGTCAGTCCTCCTGAGATACGGCCTGCCAGTGGGGTTTGTTGATTGGCTGCGAACATTGTATGCAGGGGCTGAGACTTAACCGCTAGTGAACAGTTGGCTTTGCCACCCTTTTGGGGTGAGGTCTGGCATCCATCAGGGCTGTCCTCTAAGTCCCCTGTTGTATGTGTTTGCGATAGATCCCATCCTTAGGAGGGTTGATCGTGGACCTATAGCAGGGGTCGGGATGGATCTGGTGGTGCCGGAGGCTACCCTGAGGGCAGTGGCATACACCAATGATCTCACGCTCTTCGTATCCTCAAGGGAGGAGGCAGAGTTTGTGGTGTCAGGGGTGGATGGCTACTCGGAGGCATCCGGATCTAGGGTCAACTGGGATAAGTGCGAGAGTCTCTGGTTAGGAAGGGGGGATCCTGCGTTTAATCTCCTGGACACTCTTCCGGTGCCCCAGACTTCAGCAAAAGTTCTTGGCATCAAATTTGGCCAGGGGGATTACCCCATGCAAAATTGGGTAGACAGGCTGGATGGTGCCACTCACAAGGTTAATCAGTGGAAGGGTTGGTCTTTGACCCTTCGGGAAAGAGTTAGCCTGATCAAAACATACCTGCTTCCGTTCTTCATCTACCTGGGCAGCGTATGCATTTTGCCAGAGCCTCTCTGGACTCGGGTCTACAACCTGTTCTTCCTAATGTTGTGGGGGAATAGGTTGAACCTGATCAGGAAAGATGTTACATACCGCACGAGGAGACTAGGGGGGTTATCTATGGTCAACCCCATGGTGTTTCATGTAGACACCTTTTTTAAGATCAACATAGGCAACCTCTGGCAAGAGAGGGCTCCTCCGTGGGTCTACTCCTGCTGAGGATGGTTTCGGCCTTTCTTCCAGGAATGGGAGACAGGAGGGCGTGTGAAGGACCTTCGAACGCAGCACGGATATTTCCCGGCTTACACTACCTTGGTACTGAAGGTGATACGCCGGTGGGGTCTGGGGATGTGGGAAATCAGGACTCTGATGAGGAGGCTCCTCGACGAAAGAGTCCTGTTGACCCATTTCCAGAAACCCCTGGCGCTCAAGGAATGCCCAAGTTGGGATCTGGAGGGAGGGTTATGTTTACTGAATTCAACCCGGGTCCCCTTGAAGTTTTGGGACTTGGCTTGGTGCTGCTTTCACGGGAGACTGTATGGAAGGGGTAACTTGAAGATAAGGCCTCTAATTGACAGGGGTTGCCCCCGTCAGGAGTGCAGTGACGTACTGGAAAGCATGGGGCATTTCCTGCTTCAGTGCCCCTTTAATATAGAGGTATACCAACGGGTAGCAGTCTCCATAGGCTGGCCTCAGCTGGCACACCTCTCCTATGCGTAGTGGGCTTATGGAGCCTTCAGAGGTCTTGGAGGCAGGGACCGCTGCACTTTATTTCTAGTTAGCCTAGTGGTCAGGTTCCACATCTGGAGTACACGGTGTTTAATCTCGATGGAGCTGAAAATCCTCCCCGTAGATACGGTATGTAGAAACATCCTGGGTGACCTGGTGAAGGTACGTTCTGTGGAGTGTGAGAGGCTCGGCACATCTAAGGCTTCTCTCCTATGGAGAGGGCTTGTATTTCGTTAGGGACAGTCTTTTCTTAATCTTCTAGGGGCAGAGTATGGAGAGCGGAGGGACAGGATAGGCAGAGAGGAACGATAGGGCAGGGACAGTTTTCTATGAAGGGTCAGACTGAGGGTCAGATTAAGGGGTTATCTCTAGGGTAAATTAGGGAAAGAATAGGGAGACCTTTTTTTAAATTCAAGGGATAGTACATTGTGATATCTGTGCCCGGCTTATCATCTCCAATCCAGGTGGGGGGCTGTGAGTGCACCAGGAAGCTTTTTGTTTTGATTTGGGCAAAATGGAATTAAGTAGGGCTGCAGTTGAGCCGACCTTAGGCTTTCAGGTTATGTATATAGTATATAATAGGTATGTTGGTTTATTGGAGTTTATTATGGTTTTGCATATATTCACGTTTTGGGTGGTTGGTAGGTAGGTTGGGGGGAGTTGGGGGGAGTGGAATTCACGCCTTCAACTGTAGCATGGCACGTCCCGAACATTGAACTCTGGGTACGGACTGGTGGAGCGGGCATGGCCCCCAGGCTGCGGCAGGCACAGTGTGGTATTTATTTTAAAAGAAACCCTGGTGTGGCTTGGCACGTCCTGAACTGAACTCTGGGAACGGACTTGTGGAGCAGGCTTGGCCCCCAAACTGCACTGGGGACTCAAAAAAAAAATTATATATATTTTTAGTTAGTTCTTTTATGCCAGTTTGGCTCGTTCTTTCTGTTTGTATTTGGTTATTTATGTTGCTATTCATGTTATTGTATAAATTTGTTTTCTATGGGTACAGTGCGGTACGGCTGGACCTGAAGTTGTAGTTTGCACAGTTTTAGGTTTTAGGTATATTTTTGTATATTGTGTTATATGTTGAGTGTGTATGTATGTGGGTGTGTATGGCGGGGGAGGAAGCCCGGATATGGACATTTTCTTTGTTAATGGATCATGGACTGTGGGTGAAGGGCCTTATATTGCTTTATATGGTTATTCTTATTGTTACAGTTTGTCTTTATTGTTATGTTTTTTTACTTTTATAATAAAAGATATACAGGATGTAACTCAGGATCAGTACAGGATAAGTAATATATGTACACAGTGACTCCACCAACAGAACAGTGAGCACAGCTCTGGAGTATAATACAGGATGTAACTCAGGATCAGTATAGGATAAGTAATGTATGTACACAATGACTCCACTAGCAAAATAGTGAGTGCAGCTCTGGAGTATAATACAGGATGAAACTCAGGATAAGTAATATATGTACACAGTGACTCCACCAGCAGAATAGTGAGTGCAGCTCTGGAGTATCATACTGTATGTAACTCGGGATCAGTACAGGATAAGTAATGCATGTACACAATGACTCCACTAGCAGAACAGTGAGTGCAGCTCTGGAGTATAATACAGGATGTAACTCAGGATCAGTACAGGATAAGTAATGTATGTACACAGTGACTCCACCAGCAGAATAGTGAGTGCAGCTCTGGAGTATAATACAGGATGTAACTCAGGATTAGAACAGGATAAGTAATGTATGTACACAGTTACTCCACCAGCAGAATAGTGAGTGCAGCTCTGGAGTATAATACAGGATGTAGCTCAGGATCAGTACAGGATAAGTAATGTATGTACACAGTGACTCCATCAGCAGGATAGTGAGTGCAGCTCTGGAGTGTAATACGGGATGTAACTCAGGGTCAGTACAGGATAAGTAATATATGTACACAGTGACTCCACTAGCAGAATAGTGAGTGCAACTCTGGAGTAAGGTGTGGTTTGTTGGAGCTCCTCAGAGAACCAGGGTGTGGTTGCAGTCCCAGCTGGAAGTTTGGTTTGGATCCCAGGATCAGAGCACGTAGCTGGGCTTCTTGTTCTATGGAGTCACGCAATCCCCCCCCCCCCGGCTTCGGTCGGAGGGGGGGAGTGCTGAGAAGGCAGCGACAACACCATCAGCGGCGCTGGCGGCATACGTGGTTTCAGCAGCAACAAGCAGGAAAGCCGGAGCAGCTAGTAAAGCTGCGAAGAGAGAGGGTCTGGGTCACAGGCAGAGTGACATGGCCCAGCAGGTTGGTACAGCCGCATCTGACAGCGCCGGAAGAGAGATGATGACCCGCAGTCAAACTTGCAGCCAAACGCTCAGCAAAGAAGGTAAGCCGCAGTGGAGTGAGCGTCGGAAAGGGGAGTCTGTGATAGAGCTGGCCTCCCGTCTGGCCACCAGCTTGGCAGATTATGAGCGTGCGGGGAGAGAAATCCTCCTGCAGAAGGAGAAGCTGCGGTCGGCCAGGTCGCTAAAGGACCAGACCGCCGCTAAATGCAAGAAAGATGCAATCAGCAAGTCCATACAGGACTGTAAAAACTGCATACAAAGGTGCAAGGAGGAGAGGGACAGGATTCTGGAGCAAAGTGGTCCCTTTAGGGAAAAATTAATAAACACTGACAGATTTTCCAAAATGGCGTCAGGATACAGTGGTCACAAAAAGGCTGATCACTCCAGCGATAGAGACAGCAATGGTGACTGTTCTGATGAGGACACCTACCAGGACAGTCTGAGGGAGCAGCCTGTCTGCTCAGGAGAGCAGACCCAGAGTGGCACTACAACCAGCAGCAGCCTCCGGCCGGAGCAGGTTGCGCTGCCTCTAACTTCCGGGGATTCAGATCCAGAGGAAGACAAAAGCGATGGGGGCGCTTTAATAATGCAGCAGATAAGGCTGTTGGAATCCCCCCCTAATATGAGCGGCCTTCCCAGGCAGTGCAACAGTCTTTAAGGGCCTGGCTAGCTTTATGGCTCCCCACCAAGACTGTGTCACCACTCCCCAGTCACGGCTGAGTCGGCGGGAGCACTGTAAAAGGATGGTGAGGGAGTACGTAGCGGATCGCACGACCATCCTTGGTGACGCCTCTGCCCCCTACAACTACTGGGTGTCGAAGCTGGACACGTGGCCTGAACTAGCGCTGTATGCCCTGGAGGTGCGTGCTTGTCCTGCGGCTAGCGTCTTGTCGGAGAGGGTGTTTAGTGCGGCTGGGGGAATTATCACAGATAAGCGTAGCCGCTTGTCAACCGACAGTGCCGACAGGCTAACACTCATCAAGATGAACAAAGGCTGGATTTCCAGAGACTTCTGTTCTCCACCAGCGGACAGCAGCGATACGTAAGCAATACGTAGGCTGCACCCGCGGATGGAAGCTACGTTCTCTCTCACCATCCAAAACGGGGACATTTCTGCTTCATCAATCTGTGTCTAATATTCCTCCTCCTGCTCCTCCTCCTGAAACCTCACGTAATCACGCTGAACGGGCAATTTTTCTTAGGGCCACAAGGCTCACTCAAATAATTTTTCAGAACAATTTTTATAAGTTTCAATGCGCTTAAAAGCATTGGAACTGTAACTTGAACCAATTTTTCGTTACACTGGGCTGCCTCCAGGCCTAGTTACCACTTAAGCCACATTAACCAAAGCGATTAATGGGTTTCACCTGCCCTCTTGGTTGGCCATGGCCAATTTTTGGGATGTACATTAGTACTGTTGATACAGCAATTTTTGTGGGCCCTCGCCTACAGTGTAATCAAATTAATTTTTAGCCCACCTGCATTACAGCTGACGTTACCTCAGCTGTGTTGGGCAATGCAATGGGATATTTTTATGTACCGCCGGTGGGTTCCAGGGAGCCACCCATGCTGTAGGTGCACACGGAGTTTTTAATACATCTGTACACTTCTAAAGAACCCCAGTCTGACTGGGGCATGCAGTGTGGGCCGAAGCCCACCTGTATTACGCACGACATTACTACCTCAGCTGTGTTGGGCAATGCAATGGGATATTTCTATGTACCGCCGGTGGCTTCCTGGCACCCACCCAGGCAGTGGGTCCACAGGGAGTTTAACCTACATGTGTCCACTTGTAAAGAACCCCAGTCTGACTGGGGCATGCAGTGTGGGCCAAAGCCCACCTGCATTAAGCACGACATTACTACCTCAGCTGTGTTGGGCAATGCAATGGGATATTTCTGTGTACCGCCGGTGGGTTCCAGGGAGCCACCCATGCTGTGGGTCGACAGGGACTTCACAATAGGGAGTTGTACCTGCCTGTGTCTATGAATTAAAAAGCCCGGTCTGACTGGGGCATGCAGACACCTTGACAGAATGAATAGTGTGTGGCACATAGGTTCCCCATTGCTATGCCCACGTGTGCAGCTCCTGATGGCGGTGGCACAGGATTCTATTTCTCATTGCTTCTGTACAGCATTGTGGGCTATCGCTCCGCCACTTTTAAAGAGGGTCGCTGCCTAGCCGTGCCAACCTCTGCAGTGTGTGCCTGCGGTCCCTCGTCATGGCAGACGCAATTCTAAATAGACATGAGCGTGGTGTGGCATGAGGGCAGCTGAAGGCTGCCCAGGGACACTTTGGTGTGCGCTGTGGGGGGGAGAGGGGGGCGGTTGGGCAACATGTAACCCAGGAGAAGTGTCAGTGGAGTGTCATGCAGGCAGTGATTGTGCTTTGTTGGAGGTAGTGTGGTGCTTAGCAAAGGTATGCCATGCTAATGAGGGCTTTTCAGAAGTAAAAGTTGTTGGGAGGGGGGGGGGGGGCACTCTTGCCGGTATTGTGGCTTAATAGTGGGACCTGTGAACTTGAGATGCAGCCCAACATGTAGCCCCTCGCCTGCCCTATCCGTTGCTGTGTCGTTCCCATCACTTTGTTGAATTGCCCAGATTTTCACACATGAAAACCTTAGCGAGCATCGGCGAAATACAAAAATGCTCTGGTCGCCCATTGACTTCAATGCGGTTCGTTGTTCGAAGCGAACCCTCGAGCATCGCGGGAAGTTCGTTCCGAATAACGAGCACCCGAACATTTTGGTGTTCGCTCATCTCTACATATTACCATATATTGTTACTTTAACCCCATGATTGTGTAGCTATAGATCCATCCGCTGTATACCTCCCGCCAGTCCTGGCTCTTCCTCCACCTTGTGATGTCTCCTCTTCCCTCTGCTCTGGGAGTAGTGACTGACCAGCTGCTCTTTCACTGAGTTATTCAAGGAAGAAATCAAATTTTCATGGCAGCAGACAGGACATCTGGGATGTGAGGCTCATCACATGTAGTAATGCATTGTATTTTCACTATAATTAAGTTTCCTGACATAATTAAGATCCGGTAATGAAGCATGCTCTCTTCTTATGCTAAAGTATTAGCTGCAAACCAACCCAGAGTTCAGTGCAGAATGGGTATTACTACATTATTAAAGAAGAGGCCCCCAAAAATAATTCTATTCTGACAGATCTATCATCTAACTCTCCTTCTGATTGTGTCTAGAATCTTAAGACACTGGTTTATTACCCCTCAAATATATCATCTCAGCAAGCTTATTATTATCTTCAGGATCGGCGGATCTGGACCCCCTGTTCCATACACCGGTTTATACCCCATTTACACTGAAAGTTGATTGCTCAAAAATCGCTCATCTTTGCAAAGTCTATAGTAGCCAATTAGCTGCTAAAGAGCTATGCATGCGGAGCGGAACACCGCCACTACCGCTCAGCGAACAATACAGCTGTTTTGCATATGCAAACAGCTGCATTGTCCTTCACGCTTACAGCTCACGTCTCGCTGTGAACTACCAGTGGGACATGAGCTGAAAGAATCTTATTAGTGCTACCAACTGTGATAACAGCCTGCACTGCTAATAAGAGTTCATCACTCAATTCTAGAAAACTAGAATTAAGTGAGGAACGAATCATGCACGAAAACTGCACAATGTCCGTTCATGTAGACGCAATGGTTATCGCTCAACAGATGGATTTGAGCGAATTTTGAGCGATAATCGTTGTGTCTAAATGGGCCTTTACTTTGGGCCAAATACAGAGGTGACACCTGGTCTTGACTCTTTTATCCCCACAGTTGGGATCTGGGCTTCGCTGCAGGGTCCAGAGTCCATTACACTGAAAGTGTTCCCAGAAGTGTGGCAGCTGATGCTACAATAGACCTTGGCGCAGCATGTAAACAAAGGCATGGTCAGAAAATCTGAGTCGGAGCAGGCAGCATAACTTCAGAAATTAGGGCATATAGAGATTGGGTTCAACACTGTATGGACAGGCCAGGAGTCGGGGTAGGCAGCAGACAGCGAATGGTTGATGCAACAATCTGAGATCCCGAGTGGAGAATGCAGTCAAGAATAGCCAGAGAGTCAGTATGAATGAGATACAGTAGCACTTTAAGCTGCACCAAAAGACCAAAAACTTAGATACCTTCCTAAAAGGGAAGATGCCTGATATAGCCAGCAATAGTCTATGAGTGGCAGGAGAAGAATTAAAAAGTGTATCCTGGACTGTTAAGAGAATGAGCATGCACGGCGCATCCTACGGATAGTGACAGTGCAGACGCCGTGGCTGCGTACCTGCATGGAAGACGAGAACGGATGTCTCACCCGCCAGCATCAGGAAGGGGTTATCTCAGGACACTGACTCATTATCCCTCTGATATTTTATCGCATTGTGATGGATTGTTATTATTCCTTGGGTACATTATTTCAGGACACTGGCTTGTTACCTCCATCATACATTATCTCAGTGTGCTGGTTTATATCCCTCTGACAGACAAAGACAACAACTGGCCGAAAAATTTCTTAAACTAACAACTGCATGTTCACAGTCAATGGAGGTGGGCAGCCAGAAGTGACCTCCGAAGCCCTCCACCTCCATTCACTGAACGACTATCGCTCCTGTGTGAAAGCAGAGGAGCAATGGTCATTGGAACATCTGTTGGGTGTTTCTATGTCTGACAGCTATACCGTGAAAAGTAAATCTTAGTATCTCTCCGACACACCCGCTTTGTCAAGAATCTAGAAGAAGTTTTCATTTTGCTGCAAAAGTCGACATGCAGTTACATCTTAGGTAAAACGATTAGAGTTGTGGTGATTAGACGAGTGTTCTTGTCACCGAAGGCCCTAAAAGTGGTTCCCCCTTGGCCTATAAGAGGCTCTCGGAGGCTCCTTCTGTGTAATGACCTCTTCTTCCGCTTGTGTAGAGCTTGTTGACCACTAGACGCCTCTAGGACACAGAAGAGATTTCACCCCGTTACCAGAGTCTGAGAGGGGTGCATAATTGGGATGTGAGAAGCTGGATGGTTGTATCGATGTATTATCCCCCACCGGGCCATTCTGTCCAGACTGTTAAGAGGTGTTGGGACCAGTGGATGTGTCATGGCTAGAGATGAGCGAACGTACTCGTCCGAGCTTGATTTTCGTGCGAATATTAGGGTGTTCGGGATGCTCGTTACTCGTAACGAGCACCACGCGGTGTTCCGGTTACTTTCAGTTTTCTCTCTGAGACGTTAGCGCCCTTTTCTGGCCAATTGAAAGACAGGGAAGGCATTACAACTTCCCCCTGTGACGTTCAAGCCCTATACCACCCCCCTGCTGTGAGTGGCTGGGGCGATCAGATGTCACCCGAGTATAAAAATCGGCCTCTCCCGCGGCTCGCCACAGATGCCTTGTGACTTAGCTGAGGGAAAGTGCTGCTGCTGGTGCTGCTGTAGGGAGAGCGTTAGGAGTCAGTGTAGGCTTCAAGAACCCCAACGGCCCTTCTCAGGGCCACATCTACTAGTGTGCAGTACTGTGTTAGCACTGTATTTTTTTTTTTTTTGTCCAAAATTGGATCTGCAGAGCATTGCGCCCTGCAATAGGGACAGAAGTGGGGGTTAGGCAGGGAGAGTGTTAGGAGTTAGTGTAGGCTTCAAGAACCCCAACGGTCCTTTCTAGGGCCACTTCTATCCGTGTGCAGTACTGTCCAGGCTGCTGTTAGCAGTGTTGCATTTTTATTTATTTTTTCTCAAAACCGGCTGTGCAGAGCATTGCACCCGGCATTAATACTACAGGGATAGAATTGTGTAGGCAGGGCCAGAAGACATTTATTATTCATTGAATACACGCAGTGGGGTCTTCCCTTTGCTAAAAAGGAAAAAAAATTATATTTGGCCAGCCTGTGTCAGTCCTAAGGTCTCCGTGTACGTGTGTGCTGCGTGTACAACGTACAAAAATCAGACGCAACCAGCTACGCTTTACTGCAGCCTAGCGCCATTGTGTATCCTGACTGGCAAATACCTGCTCTGCTAGAGTTAATAACTCTGCTACACTAAAGTTGTGTGTCACTTTTTCAGGGCCACACTACAGTTCTAAAAGTTATTGTTCATTGAATACACGCAGTGGGGTCTTCCCTTTGCTAAAAAGGAAAAAAAATTATATTTGGCCAGCCTGTGTCAGTCCTAAGGTCTGCGTGTACGTGTGTGCTGCGTGTACAACGTACAAAAATCAGAGGCAACCAGCTACGCTTTACTGCAGCCTAGCGCCATTGTGTATCCTGACTGGCAAATACCTGCTCTGCTAGAGTTAATAACTCTGCTACACTAAAGTTGTGTGTCACTTTTTCAGGGCCACACTACAGTTCTAAAAGTTATTGTTCATTGAATACACGCAGTGGGGTCTTCCCTTTGCTAAAAAGGAAAAAAAATTATATTTGGCCAGCCTGTGTCAGTCCTAAGGTCTCCGTGTACGTGTGTGCTGCGTGTACAACGTACAAAAATCAGACGCAACCAGCTACGCTTTACTGCAGCCTAGCGCCATTGTCTTTCCTGACTGGCAAATACCTGCTCTGCTAGAGTTAATAACTCTGCTACACTATAGTTGTGTGACACTTTTTGAGGGCCACACCACAGATATTAAACTTCTTGTTCATTGAATACACGCAGTGGGGTCTTCCGTTTGCAAAAAAGCGAAAACATTATATTTGGCCTGCAGGCTTGCGCCAATTTATTTCCTGCCTGGGAAATCAAATCACTGGTAATACAGCATGCTGAGGGGTAGGGGTATGCCTAGAGGACGTGGACGTGGCCGAGGACGCGGAGGGCCAAGTGAGGGTGTGGGCACAGGCCGAGCTCCTGATCCAGGTGTGTCGCAGCCGACTGCTGCGCGATTAGGAGAGAGGCACGTTTCTGGCGTCTCCACATTCATCGCCCAATTAATGGGTCCACGCGGGAGACCTTTATTAGAAAATGAGCAGTGTGAGCAGGTCCTGTCCTGGATGGCAGAAAGTGCTTCGAGCAAGCTATCATCCACCCACAGTTCTGTGCCGTCCAGTGCTGCAAATCCGAATCCTCTGTCTGCTGCTCCTCCTTCCTCCCAGCCTCCTCACTCCACTACAATGACACCTGCTCAGGAGCGGGAACACTCCCAGGAACTGTTCTCGGGCCCCTGCTTAGATTGGGCAGCAGCGGTTCCTCTCCCACCAGAGCAGTTTATCGTCACTAATGCCCAACCATTCGAAAGTTCCCGGGGTCCGGGGGAAGAGGCTGGGGACTTAAGCCAACTGTCTCAAGAAGTTTCTGTGGGTGAGGAGGACGATGACGATGAGACACAGTTGTTTTGCAGTGAGGTTGTAGTAAGGGCAGTAAGTCCAAGGGAGCAGCGCACAGAGGATTCGGAGGAAGAGCAGCAGGACGATCAGGTGACTGACCCCACCTGGTGTGCAACGCCTACTCAGGACAGGTCTTCGGAGGGGGAGGCAAGGGCATCAGCAGGGCAGGTTGCAAGAGGCAGTGCAGTGGCCAGGGGTAGAGGCAGGGCCAGACCGAATAATCCACCAACTGTTTCCCAAAGCACACCCTCGCGCCATGCCACCCTGCAGAGGCCGAGGTGCTCTAAGGTCTGGCAGTTTTTCACTGAGACGCCTGACGACCGACGAACAGTGGTGTGCAACCTTTGTCGCGCCAAGATCAGCCGGGGAGCCACCACCAACAGCCTCACCACCACCACCATGCGCAGACATATGATGGCCAAGCACCCCACAAGGTGGGACGAAGGCCGTTCACCGCCTCCGGTTTGCACCGCTGCCTCTCCCCCTGTGCCCCAACCTGCCACTGAGATACAACCTCCCTCTCAGGACACAGGCACAACCGTCTCATGGCCTGCACCCACACCCTCACCTCCGCGGTCCTCGGCCCCATCCACCAATGTCTCGCACCGCACAGTCCAGCCGTCGCTACCGCAAGTGTTGGAGCGCAAGCGCAAGTACGCCGGCACGCACCCGCACGCTCAATCGTTAACCGTCCACATAGCCAAATTTATCAGCCTTGAGATGCTGCCGTATAGGGTTGTGGAAACGGAGTCCTTCAAAACTATGATAGCGGCGGCGGCCCCGCGCTACTCAGTTCCCAGTCGCCACTACTTTTCCCGATGTGCCGTCCCAGCCCTGCACGACCACGTCTCCCGCAACATTGTACGCGCCCTCACCAATGCGGTTAGTGGCAAGGTCCACTTAACTACAGACACGTGGACAAGCACAGGCGGGCAGGGCCACTACATCTCCCTGACGGCACATTGGGTGAATTTAGTGGAGGCTGGGACAGAGTCAGAGCCCGGGACCGCTCACGTCCTACCCACCCCCAGAATTGCGGGCCCCAGCTCGGTGGTGGTATCTGCGGCGGTGAATGCCTCATCCACTAAACCACCCTCCTCCTCCTCTACCTCTGTCTCGCAATCTAGATGTGTCAGCAGCAGCAGGACGTCGCCAGCAGTCGGTGTCGTCCGGTGTGGCAGCACAGCGGTGGGCAAGCGTCAGCAGGCCGTGCTGAAACTACTCAGCTTAGGAGATAGGAGGCACACGACCCACGAACTGCTGCAGGGTCTGACAGAGCAGACCGACCGTTGGCTTGCGCCGCTGAGCCTCCAACCGGGCATGGTCGTGTGTGACAACGGCCGTAACCTGGTGGCGGCTCTGCAGCTCGGCAGCCTCACGCACGTGCCATGCCTGGCCCACGTCTTTAATTTGGTGGTTCAGCGCTTTCTGAAAAGCTATCCACGCTTGTCAGACCTGCTCGTAAAGGTGCGCCGGCTCTGCGCACATTTCCGCAAGTCCCACACGGACGCTGCCACCCTGCGCACCCTGCAACATCGGTTTAATCTGCCAGTGCACCGACTGCTGTGCGACGTGCCCACACGGTGGAACTCTACGCTCCACATGTTGGCTAGGCTCTATGAGCAGCATAGAGCTATAGTGGAATACCAACTCCAACATGGGCGGCGCAGTGGGAGTCAGCCTCCTCAATTCTTTTCAGAAGAGTGGGCCTGGTTGGCAGACATCTGCCAGGTCCTTCGAAACTTTGATCAGTCTACCCAGGTGGTGAGCGGCGATGCTGCAATCATTAGCGTCACCATTCCTCTGCTATGCATCTTGAGAAGTTCCCTGCAAACCATAAAGGCAGCCGCTTTGCGCTCGGAAACAGAGCCGGGGGAAGACAGTATGTCGCTGGATAGTCAGAGCACCCTCCTGTCTATATCTCAGCGCGTTCAGGAGGAGGAGGAGGAGGATGAGGAGGATGAGGAGGAGGGGGAAGAGACAGCTTGGCCCACTGCTGACGGTACCCATGCTGGTTTCCTGTCATCATTTCAGCGTGTATGGCCTGAGGAGGAGGAGGAGGAGGAGGAGGAGGAGGAGGATCCTGAAAGTGATCTTCCTAGTGCGGACAGCCATGTGTTGCGTACAGGTACCCTGGCACACATGGCTGACTTCATGTTAGGATGCCTTTCTCGTGACCCTCGCATTCAACGCATTCTGGCCACGACGGATTACTGGGTGTACACACTGCTCGACCCACGCTATAAGGAGAACCTTCCCAGTCTCATTCCCGAAGAGGAAAGGGGTTTGAGAGTGTTGCTATACCACAGGACCCTGGCGGACAAGCTGATGGTAAAATTCCCATCCGACAGCGCTAGTGGCAGAAGGCGCAGTTCCGAGGGCCAGGTAGCAGGGGAGGTGCGTAGATCGAGCAGCATGTACAGCCCAGACAGTGCAACAGTCTGTAAGGGCCTGGCCAGCTTTATGGCTCCCCACCAAGACTGTGTCACCGCTCCCCAGTCAAGGCTGAGTCGGCGGGAGCACTGTAAAAGGATGGCGAGGGAGTACGTAGCCGATCGCACGACCATCCTCGGTGACGCCTCTGCCCCCTACAACTACTGGGTGTCGAAGCTGGACACGTGGCCTGAACTAGCGCTGTATGCTCTGGAGGTGCTTGCTTGTCCTGCGGCTAGCGTCTTGTCGGAGAGGGTGTTTAGTGCGGCTGGGGGAATCATCACAGATAAGCGTACCCGCCTGTCAACCGACAGTGCCGACAGGCTTACACTCATCAAGATGAACAAAGCCTGGATTTCCCCAGACTTCTCTTCTCCACCAGCGGACAGCAGCGATACGTAAGCAATACGTAGGCTGCACCCGCGGATGGAAGCTACGTTCTCTCTCACCATCCAAAACGGGGACATTTCTGCTTCATCAATCTGTGTCTAATATTCCTCCTTCTCCTCCTCCTGCTCCTCCTCCTGAAACCTCACGTAATCACGCTGAATGGGCAATTTTTCTTAGGGCCACAAGGCTCACTCATAATTTTTCTAAACAATTTTTAGATGTTTCAATGCTCTGAAAAGCGTTGGAACTTTAACTTGAACACATTTTTCGTTAAACTGGGCTGCCTCCAGGCCTAGTTACCACTTAAGCCACATTACATTAACCAAAGCGATTAATGGGTTTCACCTGCCCTCTTGGTTGGCCATGGCCAATTTTTTTCAGGTACATTAGTACTGTTGATACAGCAATTTTTGTGGGCCCTTGCCTACAGTGTAATCAAATAAATTTTTAGCCCACCTGCATTAAGCACGACATTACTACCTCAGCTGTGTTGGGCAATGCAATGGGATATTTCTATGTACCGCCGGTGGCTTCCTGGCACCCACCCCTGCTGTGGGTCCACAGGGAATTATAAATGCATCTGTTTCCACTTGTAAAGAACCCCATTCAGACTGGGGCATGCAGTGTGGGCCGAAGCCCACCTGCATTAAGCACGACATTACTACCTCAGCTGTGTTGGGCAATGCAATGGGATATTTCTATGTACCGCCGGTGGGTTCCAGGGAGCCACCCATGCTGTAGGTGCACACAGAGTTTTTACTACATCTGTCCACTTGTAAAGAGCCCCAGTCTGACTGGGGCATGCAGTGTGGGCCAAAGCCCACCTGCATTAAGCACGACATTACTACCTCAGCTGTGTTGGGCAATGCAATGGGATATTTCTATGTACCGCCGGTGGGTTCCAGGAAGCCACCCATGCTGTCGGTCGACAGGGACTTCACAATAGGGAGTTGTACCTGCCTGTGTCTATGAATTAAAAAGCCCGGTCTGACTGGGGCATGCAGAGACACCTTGACAGAATGAATAGTGTGTGACACATAGGTTCCCCATTGCTATGCCCACGTGTGCAGCTCCTGATGGCGGTGGCACAGGATTCTATTTCTCATTGCTTCTGTACAGCATTGTGGGCTATCGCCCTGCCCCTTTTAAAGAGGGTCGCTGCCTAGCCGTGCCAACCTCTGCAGTGTGTGCCTGCGGTTCCTCCTCATGGCAGACGCACTTCTAAATAGACATGAGGGTGGTGAGGCATTAGGGCAGCTGAAGGCTGCGCAGGGACACTTTGGTGTGCGCTGTGGGGGGGAGGGGGGGGCGGTTGGGCAGCATGTAACCCAGGAGAAGTGGCAGTGGAGTGTCATGCAGGCAGTGATTGTGCTTTGTTGGAGGTAGTGTGGTGCTTAGCTAAGGTATGCCATGCTAATGAGGGCTTTTCAGAAGTAAAAGTTTTTGGGCGGGGGGGGGGTACTCTTGCCGCTATTTTGGCTTAATAGTGGGACCTGGGAACTTGAGATGCAGCCCAACACGTAGCCCCTCGCCTGCCCTATCCGTTGCTGTGTCGTTCCCATCACTTTCTTGAATTGCCCAGATTTTCACACAAGGAAACCTTAGCGAGCATCGGCGAAATACAAAAATGCTCGGGTCGCCCATTGACTTCAATGGGGTTCGTTACTCCAAACGAACCCTCGAGCATCGCGAAAAGTTCGTCCCGAATAACGAGCACCCGAGCATTTTGGTGCTCGCTCATCTCTAGTCATGGCACACAAGGTGACCGGGCTTAGGACCCCCAATAGACTACCAGTAGAGAGGAGCATCTGACCAGACTGTTAGGAGGTGTTGGGACCAGTGGATGTGTGAGGGCACACAAGGTGACCAGGCTTAGGACCCCCAATAGACCACCAGTAGAGAGGAGCGTCTGACCAGACTGTTAGGAGGTGTTGGGACCAGTGGATGGGGGCACACAAGGTGACCGGGCTCAGGACCCCCTACAGACCACTAGTAGAGAGGAGCATCTGACTAGACTGTTAGGAGGTGTTGGGACCAGTGGATGTGCGAGGGCATACAAGGTGACCAAGCTCAGGACGCCCACTACAGACCACCAGTAGAAAGGAGCATCTGATCATTTGAAATCACGAGCAGCTCTAACTGTTTCATTGTCTGCTATCCAGAGACAGGGAGTGCCATCGTTACACCCTGCTGTCTGTCGGAACCATTTCCAGGTGCTTGGCTGAAGGACATTTGGTTTCATAGTGCCCATTACATGTACGGCCCTTTACACCCACCCACCGTCCCCTCCGTTTGCAGTGGTGTCATGAGTGATGAAACTAAACTGTTATGGAGTGCAACCAAGTTGTCTTCAGATATGAATCCAGGTTCAGTTTGGGGCGCTGACGAGCATGTTTATGTCTGGAGACCTCAAGGTGAACGCCTCAATCCTGCCTTTGCCGTGGAGTGGCACACTTCCCCCTGCTGGTGTGATGGTCTGGGGGGCCATCACATACAGTCCCCCCAGTAGTGGTACGAGGGACAATGACAGCTCAGTGATATGTTCAGGACATCCTGCAGCCACATGTGTTCCTGTCATGGCAGCTTCCAGCAGAATAATGCTCGACCAGACACACAAGGGGGTCACAGGAAGCCCTCACAACATTGTCTCACTTCCGGGGTCAGTTTTCTGCAATAAATGGTCCTTTTGCTCTGATATTGTAATCACTTACTTATATCAGAGTTAGGCCTCATGTCCACAGGGAAAATCAGGCCCGCCGCAGATTCTTCATGTAGAATCCGTAGCGGGTCCCTCCTGCCCTGCGGACATGAGGCCTAAAAAGAATAAATTCACATGCGCCGGGCACATCCGCCGGGCCAAAGAAAGAAGATATGGCCGCGAAGAAGGTTGCAGGTTCAATCCCCTACTTGGTTCAGGTAGCTGGCTCAAGGTTGACACATCCTTCCAAGGTCTGTAAAATGAGTACCCAGCTCGGGAGGGAAAAGATGACTGGGGAAGGCAATGGCAATTCACCCTGAAAAACAGTCTGCCAAGAAAACGTCACGATGTGACATCACCCGAGGAGTCAGATATGAGTCGGTGCCTGCATCAGGGGACTTTACCTTCCTAACATATTTACTGCATCTGGTGTATTATCTCAGGGCACAGATTTACTATCCATCCAATATATTCTCCTGTATAATAATATTATGACAAATTACCTGCAAAAAATGATTTCTTGTCTTGATCTGACACGTAATCTGATGACTAAGCTACCCCTCAGACCTCTGATTTGTTATCTATAACTGATTTATTATCTCGGGTGTCCGCTCAGGCTCTGACTTATTATCTCTCAAGTACTAATGGCACATATTTGTAAACTCTTTTATGTAATTGCGAAGGGCAATGACTCAGGTGAGTAGTTACAGTATAGGAGAGCAGAGGTAGCAGTCACAGCAGAACCCTGGAACCGGAGTATGCCCAAGGACTCCTCTGCCATGTACATGGCACAAGTAGATGGGGGCTTTTGGTTTTGGGCTCAGAAGCTTTAAGCTATGTCTCTGCTTATTACTTCTTTTATGTATTAGCTCAGGGCACTGACTTATTACCTCTGTCATTAAATAGCTCGGGGCACTAGTGATATATTTTCTCAGGCTATTTCTATGTTTTAATTGGTCCCATAGCTTTCTGCATCCTTCCAGTGGTTACAATACACGCATGACCGTGTGATGCAAATTGCAACATAGACCATATCCCTAGGATTAAGCCTATAAGCCTGTCTGGTATTAGTCTAACCAAGTGGGAAAACATCTAGGAGCAATGCAGTTTTTGCTAAGACAGGTGCATACATTGGCCCCCACTCTTGGCCGGGGGGGGGGGGGGGGGGACAGGTTGAGCGCTGGAACACCGGCAAGGACAGAGAAGGGAATTCTTATAAAATTACATAAAGGGGAAAGTGAATTTCACATCTCCCAAAGAAAGACCTGGCAACAGAACCCCACGATCGGCCGTCTGTAATGCAAATGTTACTCAGGCTCATTGATGTATTTTTTTTTCAAAAGATAAAATTACAACTTTCCAAGTGTGAGCGCTTTCGATGAAAGTCGACTGCAGGAAAAGCTATTACCGCAGACAAAAAAAGGCTTTGTCGCTGACTGCACTTGGACAAAGAAAAACAAATCAGAGGTGCGCTGGATTAAGTTTACAGCCGTCCTTGTTAAAAGAACACAGGTTCCTTTGAAATGAAAGTCATGTAACAAGAACGGCTTTTTCCTATAATTTTTTTTTTTCCGAGTTAAGAAATCCGCTAGAAGCTGATAAATCGCTGCCCGGGTTTATTTCATGAGATTTTTTTTTTTCTTCTCTTCCCCAAACGCTCAGGAAATGTATGGCGGATGGGAAAAGACACTCAAAATTTTTTCTCTTTGTCAAGCTCCACATAAAGTTAATGGATGAATAAAATAAAATGTTGACAATTTTCTATCAGTTTTCCAATTTGCAAAAAAAAAGACTATAAAAAAATGTGAACCCGGCCCTATTTTGTATAGGGCTGTACTGGAGGTTAAAAGATATACTGTGACTACCAAACGTATTTTGGACACCGCTAGCAGTAGAATGGATGTTGTCTTATTGGCATGTTAAGTGCCCTGAACCATAAGGTGCCGACCCTTGGAGGTGTCAGCCGTAGTTTATGAAAGAAACTGCAAGCTGTTGGATGTACGGGCGATGCCGCTGCACACAAGCTCCGCCCTGTCACATGTGCCGATTCCAGCCTCTGATTGGCTGGAATCGGCACATGTGATGGGGGCGGAGCCTCACGATGACGCGTACAAGGGGGCGGAGCCAAAATGCCGGTGATGCCGAGACGAGCCGAATGGAGAAGATAGATCTGCGCAAGCGCGTCTAAAAAGGCAAGAAGACACCGAAGTTAGACGGAGCCATGGCAACGGGGACGCCAGCAACGGAGCAGGTAAGTGAATAACTTCTGTATGGCTCATATTTAATGCACGATGTATATTACAAAGTGCATTAATATGGCCATACAGAAGTGCTTAACCCCACTTGCTTTCACGAGACAACCCCTTTAAGAATACTCCTTTTCCACTCTGGAGCACTGCCTTCTGATTTTTGCCTTTTCTGTATGTTGTGCCAGCAGTTAGGTACCGTGAAGGACCTGTTCTGGTCTGGTGATGTGTTACGTGGCATGGTCTCAATCCGTTGGCTGTAGTGACAAGAACCATGAACACGGAGGCTTACCCTGACATTCTAGACAATAATGTGCTGCTGACAATGTGCAATACACTGGGAATGGTCGGCCATACTTCCAATAAGACAACGCGCCTTGTCACAGATCCAACCCTGTTTTCGGTTGGTTTGAGGATATGGATGTTCCACGATTGGACCGCCTGCACCCGACCTGAACTCTTCTGAACATCTTTTGGATGAACTGGAACATTGGGTCAGAAAATAAGAACAGCGTCCATCAAGAGAACTTGCAAGATGTTTGCAAGATAAATGGAGGTAAATATTCGCTGAAGTGTAGTAGAAAGCATATCCGATGTCATTAGAGTCAAAGGAGCCTCAGTAAGTGCTGGCATGTGGAAATAAAACCAACTTACCATTCTTGCTTAGGTGTCCAATTACTTTTGGCAGGAGAGTGTATCTATTATTGTTTATACACCTGTTTTCTGGAATACAAGAGTCGCAAATAATCATGCATGTCATAATTTGTGACTTTTTAAACTTTTACACTGGCCGACGCCCCTCTTATCAAAGTGGGCGGGGCTGGTCAAAAGGGGGTATCGCTGGGCACAGCCTGTCAAATGTACTTTATTGTACACCAGAAACTGGCATACATTATAGCTTGCACCTCTTAATGCATTTTTCGCATTGATTCACTCTTAGTTTACTTAGACCAGTGTATGAAGTGCCAACCCAAGTAAGTATGCCCCACAGTCCTGCATGGAGTCACAGAGTCCAGCACCCATTTAGGGTCTTAATACATAAAGGTAGATTGATCAACTGAAAAGTAGCGTTAAATTGTCACAACACTATTTCATATAGTAATGCCGGTCAGACCTCATTAAAGTAATTGAGCTCCGATTAATGCTGTTTGGTTCCAACATGTGCCAAATCCGACAGTTCTAGTGTTTTCATTGTTCAGCTCCAAGAATGGAGGCACAGATGTGAATGGGTCCTTACTATGAATTCACTGAGAGTTATTACGCCTCTATTGGCAGTATCCGGTACAACCAACAATCTTCCATCACTTTTCAGACTAGTCTCCGCACTCTCCAGGACTCAGTCTGATGGGACGGTACCCATAATCCTGGACTGTCCTGCCGGACATGGGACACTTGTTATCATGTCACATTTTTATGAGTGTTTTTTGTTTTGTCTGTTTTTTCCCTTTTTTATATAAGAAATGCAGTTTCAGAGTTTGTGTTTCCATTGAGAAGCAGAGGAAGCATTCCATGAAATCCCGCACTGCACTGCTTACGTCTTTAAAAAAGACCGAGATTCAATTTCTGTTGAGAATGGAGAAGCCTGTCTTGTATGTCATCCATAAGTATCTACTATTCCACCATATCAGTGAATGGACTGCAAGAACTAAAGAGAAACTAGAAGGCCTTAAAGGAAAACGCTGCTGAACTTCCTAACAGTGGCAATCAGAAAAGCTGCCTTCATTGCTTACCTGTTGCTTGGAACGTACTGACTCGTATCATGGAAATCCAAATACCTGGGAGCTTTAAAGGGATTATCCAGGATTAGAAAAAATGGCTGCTTTCTTCCAGAGACAGCTCCACACTTGGCTATGGCTTGTGTCTGCTATTGCAGCTGGTAAAGTAAACAAAAAATGTCAGAGGGCATATACCAGGCTTATAAAAGTACTGGAGGTTATGGAGTAACAGATCGTACTAGCGAGAAAACTCACCTTTATAGTCTGAACCATTGACCCTTACAAATATTCCCTCGAAGCGGGCGGTACTTCCAGGCAACTGAATGAAGTACTCCTCGTTCCTGTCAGGTCCGATGGCTCTGGGGGTCTCTGTGCCCGCACTACCAGTCCTATTAACCAAGCTGTGGGGGTGCGGCACAGAGTGTCTTAGTAACCTCCCCTGGCCGCCGTGATCCAGTACGCCAGCGCTGGGCGTGCACTCACATGCACGGGGAGTGTGCACCTAGTTAGCCGGGTTACTGGGGATGCAGCACGTTACTACCACGCACCGCGTCCCCGTTGCCCTGCATGCACTGCTTGATGTCTGGGCCTCTGCCTGCCTTTAGCAGGCACCGGGGGCTGTTCTCCCAGCATCCTGTGATTGGGTCCTGCTGCTGTCAGGCTCCCCGCCCCAATCAGGTGTTTGGTCGGGAGTTCTGACAGCATTTACACTGCTCAGTTTCCTTCACCCATTGCCAGGGTATGTTTGGTCTCCAGCTACACATGGATTTTCTTGTATTGATCTCCTGCTTTGACTTCCTTGCTCTGGACCTGACTTTGCCTTCGCCTGACCCCTTCCACCGCGTTCTCTCCTGTTGCCGAACCGGATTGCCTTACCTGCCTTTGTGTTTGTTTGTCTCTTGTATTTGTCTGTGTGTCTGACTCCTGCCTCACATCCCTATGGAGTCTACGGACTGTCGCCCAGTTGTCGCCCTAGCGCCTAACCTAAGGGGGCAAGTAGGTAGGGACAGGGGTTGCAGAAAGTTCAGGGACTTCCAGTTACCTGGACCTCAGTTTCTTGACAGTTCCGTTGTGCAAAGGTCAAAGTATCCTTTGAAGTACTGAAAGAAATATCTTGCAGGTGGCAGCGTTACGTGGCACTCTCCAGGTGATTGGAATAGCAGATGATTCCTCAAGGCTTTTATATTGCTCCTGTGGTGTACATCATCCAATGCCCTAACAGACAATAGTAAAGCACTTTGTGGGTGTGTTAAAACCCGCTCTTGTTCTTCCAACAGCCAATCACATACTTCCGTGTGCACATATTTACAACTTCTTTTGCACTTTTTTCTCTTTCAACTCTGCCATTAATCATCCAGTGTAAACACTACTCATTACAGAGAACCGCGGAGCAAAATGATGAGGAACTGAAACAATGATGATCTACATGTGTAAACTCAAAATAGTCAGTGTACTAAAAAGGGATAATTTTGGTGCAACCCTATTTAATAGATCCAAAAAAAAACCATTTTCACCAAATCACCATTAACCTCAAAAATAGAAATCAGCAATGATAGCATAAAATGAAAACATGAAGGGAAATCTCTGGGGTGCTCGGAGCCTAAACACGTAGACTGTGAAGTTTTAGAAGTTCATCCCCGATATGTTCCCAAAATAAAGGTAAGAGGAGATCAGCGTCCGAATGTGACAATGATTTGCGAATTCAAGACACCAGCACAGCGACGATATTCCCTTTCATGTCATTCCAGGAGCGGCTGCCAAAGAGCTTATTACAACCAGCAAATTATAGATCAGTGAATCTGTTTGGCACGGTCGCACTGTGGAAGCTTCACGGGTTCCAAGGGTCCCAGATCAAGTTGTTACACAAAGTGTAGAACATTTACTTGTCAGGGGTGACTGGAGAAAAGAAGGCGACACAGCAAACTTATCATGTTTCTTAAAGGAGATGTCTCGAGGCAGCAGTGAAATATTTTTTTTGCCCAGTCCCCCTTCTTCAGCATACATTACTAAGTACCAATGTAAATGGCTTTTAAAGCCGGTTCCTACTTACAGTTCTGGCGTTTCATGAACTTATAAAAAGTTTCCCAAAGATGGCCGCCGCTTCTTCTCCCTGCGCTTGCTTCAGCCCGACGTGCTCGCTCCCGAGACGCCGGTCTCGCTTCGTATTAGCAGGGAGCTGTCCAGTGCTGATCCTTTCCCCCTGCACAAGTAACCCAGGCTTCGTAATAGCAGGGAGCTGTCCAGTGCTGAATTCTCAGCAGAAGGTACTGTAATGCCTCCCTGCAATTCACTTTCCACTGTTTTAGATGAAATAGTTTTTTCACCTAAATATATATGTGTGTGTATATATGCGTGTACACATTTTATATATATATCTATATATATAGATAGATATATATAGTATACATGTGTATGAGTATACGCATACGCGTATTCGTGAGTGTATATACACACACATATATATATATATATATATATATATATATATATATATATATATACACACATACCCACACGTGTTTTTTTTTATATGCGTGTGTATATATGTGTATGTGTGTATATATATATATATATATATATATATATATATATATATAATGTGTGTGTGTATATATGCGTGTACACATCTTTTATATATATATCTCTATATATCTATATATAGATATATAGAGAGATATATATATAGTATACGTGTGTACGAGTATACGCATACGCGTATTCGTGAGTGTATATATACACACACATATATATATATATACACACATATATATATATATATATATATATATATATATATATATATATATATATACCCACACGTGTTTGTATATGTGTGTGTATATATATATATATATATATATATATATATATATATATATGTGTGTGTCTGTCTGTGTATATATATATATATATGTGTGTGTGTGTCTGTCTGTGTATATATATATATATATATATATATATATATGTGTGTGTGTCTGTCTGTCTGTGTATATATATATATATATATATATATATATATATATATCTATATCTGTCTGTCTGTGTGTATATATATATATATATATATATATATATATATATATATATATCTATCTGTCTGTATATATATATCTATATATCTCTATCTGTCTGTATATATATATCTATATATCTATATCTGTCTGTCTGTCTGTGTATATATATATATATATATATATATATCTCTATCTGTCTGTATGTATATATATATATATATATATATCTGTCTGTCTGTCTGTCTGTGTCTGTCTGTGTGTCTGTCTGTGTGTGTGTCCCGGCGGCGGGAGGCTCGGGCAGCATCGGGGGCACGGCGGCGGGAGGCTCGGGCAGCATCGGGGGCACGGCGGCGGGAGGCTCGGGCAGCATCGGGGGCATGGCGGCAGGCTCGGGGGCACGGCGGCAGGCTCGGGCAGCACGGCGGCGGGCTCGGGGGCACGGCGGCGAGCTCCGGGGGCAGGCGGTGAGCTCCGGGGGCAGGCGGTGAGCTCCGGGGGCAGGCGGTGGGCTCCGGGGGCAGGCGGTGAGCTCCGGGGGCAGGCGGTGAGCTCCGGGGGCAGGCGGTGAGCTCCGGGGGCAGGCGGTGGGGCAGGCGGCGGGCTCGGGGGCACGGCGGCGAGCTCCGGGGGCAGGCGGTGAGCTCCGGGGGCAGGCGGTGAGCTCCGGGGGCAGGCGGTGGGCTCCGGGGGCAGGCGGTGAGCTCCGGGGGCAGGCGGTGAGCTCCGGGGGCAGGCGGTGGGCTCCGGGGGCAGGCAGTGAGCTCCGGGGGCAGGCGGTGAGCTCCGGGGGCAGGCGGTGAGCTCCGGGGGCAGGCGGTGGGCTCCGGGGGCAGGCGGTGAGCTCCGTGGGCAGGCGGTGAGCTCCGTGGGCAGGCGGTGGGCTCCGGGGACAGGCGACTTACATGGGCGGCTTCTCGGCTGGGCTTCTCGTCTCGTCTCCGCTCGGCTGGGCTGCTGAACTTTCTGCACCTTTCTGCTCCAGCGCGCTCCCGAGAGGTTACAGCTCGTCTGCGCATGCGCAGAAGAGCTGTAGCGTCTAACACACTGAAGCGGCTCGCGCTGAGCAGAAGACCGGACTGCGCAAGCGCGTCTAAAAAAGCAAGCTGCCAGCGAATTTAGACGGAACCATGGAGACGAGGACGCTAGCAACGGAGCAGGTAAGTGGAATAACTTCTGTATGGCTCATATTTAATGCATGATGTACATTACAAAGTGCATTAATATGGCCATACGGAAGTGTATAACCCCACTTGGTTTCGCGAGACCACCCCTTTAAATAAATCTCCTGAAGGTGCTCATACTGCTTGTGGAGATCCAGCTGTAACATGGGAAAAAATATGCAAATTAGCTCTTCAACACAGAATAGGGGACAACTATATGATCAGTGAGGGTCCTGAGGGTTGGACCCCCATCTATCCCATGAATGAGCAGAGGCTGCACAAATATGCCACTTCTCCAATGGGAGCAACGTAAATTGCTGAATATGAGTATTCTGCAATCTCTGGTGCAATAATTTAAATGAATGGAGCATGCACAACCTCTGCTCCATTCATATGGGGACTCTCGGGGACCCCCATTCTTGAGATTGTGGGGGCTCCCGCTAATCATAATTTTTTTGTGAATGGGGGATTATGTTACAACTTGGCACAACCCCTCAGAGAATTACAATGCTGAGAGGGGACAAATGACAAAAGGAGGAGCTTCTCTACATGGATCACAATGCTTTAGGGGTTAAAGAGTTTGTCAGGAACGTTTTGTGCCTTTTCTATAGGTGATCAGTGGGGTCTGCTGCTGGGGATCTCCACTGATCAGCTCATTCCTAATGCTGCTGTCAATATGGACAGCATAGGAAGCAGATCATGCTGACCATAGTGCAGTTGCCCAGGTTGGTATTGCAGGCACAGCTCCTATTGAATGCAATGCAATACCAACCCCAGTACACAGCACTATGGTCAGCACGATCTGCTTGCTATACTGTTCGTAATTCCAGCCATGTCAGAAACCAGTTGACCCGCAGGGATTCTGAGAGGCAGGCCTCCATTGATTTATTGATGACTGAGGATAGGTAATGAATAGAAAAAAATCCAAAAAGTCCTGGACAACGTCTTTAAATGGCTATGGTCTGGTTTCCTACTATCCAAGCCCTTAGTACAGGAGAGCAGTTGATGAATGTGTGGGCACAGCTTTTGTGCCATGTGATGGCATTGATGCACACATAAGTCAAAATGCGGCAATTACCACCCACTTATGATGTTCATGTACTCCCATTTAGGGGGAAGGTTAGATGGGCACAAGCTGTAGGAAGCATCATGCGAGTCTTTGTAACTCTGCTGGATGACTCAGGGGACTGATGGAGAGACAAAGATGCAATCAACCTCACATCTTCACACTTTTAATTCATAAATGTTGCAGTCAACACTTGAACTTCCCACAGATCCTTTAAGAGTTTATGGACCCTTTAAATGAGAGTTTCGCAACTGGGACATGTTTTAGTTGCACAGTATCCTTTTAAAGCGGAATATAAATAGCCTTGACATCTCCTCCTCAGGTTCACTCGTTGCCTCTTTTAACTTGCAGCAATAAACTAAATATATGATTCACCCATCATAGCTCTACTGCTGGATATATATATATATATATATATATATATATATATATATATATATATATATATATATATATATACTGGACTTGTGGGATTGTCCTTCAGACACATTCTTGGAGAATTGTTTTTAATATTTGTCGTACAATATGGTTTCCACGATGCGGCAGCCTCCCACCTCACTAAATGTCAGTCTCCATCGGCTGGAACGCTATCTTTTCTCCTTAGGGAGAGCACCTAGAAGTTGAGTGAATGAGGAGACTTATAAGGCCATTCATACTACTCTGGGTAATATGCAAATAAGGGAGATGGAACAATACCTCTGCAGCGCCACCTATTGGAAGGCAGCATTTCTGCAAGTTAATGTTAGATTCTTCATACAAGCATTATAACTAGAGATGAGCGAGCACCAAAATGCTCGGGTGCTCGTTACTCGAGACGAACATTTCGCGATGCTCGAGGGTTCGTTTCCAATAACGAACCCCATTGAAGTCAATGGGCGACCCAAGCATTTTTGTATATCGCCGATGCTCGCTAAGGTTTTCGTTTGTGAAAATCTGGGCAATTCAAGAAAGTGATGGGAACGACACAGCAACGGATAGGGCAGGCGAGGGGCTACATGTTGGGCTGCATCTCAAGTTCCCAGGTCCCACTATTAAGCCACAATAGCGGCAAGAGTGCCCCCCCCCCCTCCCAACAACTTTTACTTCTGAAAAGCCCTCATTAGCAATGCATACCTTTGCTAAGCACCACACTATCTCCAACAAAGCACAATCACTGCCTACATGACACTCCGCTGCCACTTCGCCTGGGTAACATGCTGCCCAACCCCACCCCCCCACCCAACAACCCAGTGTCCACAGCGCACACCAAACTGTCCCTGCCCAGCCTTCAGCTGCCCTCATGCCACACCACCCTCATGTCTATTTATAAGTGCGTATGCCAGAGGAACCGCAGGCACACACTGCAAAGGGTTGGCACGGCTAGGCAGCGACCCTCTTTAAAAGGGGCGGGGTGATAGTCCACAATGCTTTACAGAAGCAATGAGAAATCCAATCCTGTGCCACCTCCATCTGGAGCTGAACACGTGGGCATAGCAATGGGGAACCTATGTGCCACACACTATTCATTCTGTCAAGGTGTCTGCATGCCCCAGTCAGACCGCGGTTTTTTATAAATAGTCACAGGCAGGTACAACTCCGCAATGGGAATTCCGTGTGCACCCACAGCATGTGTGGCTCCCTGGAACCCACCGGCTGTACATAAATGTATCCCATTGCAGTGCCCTGGACAGCAGAGCTAACGTCAGATTAAATGCAGTTGGGCTTCGGCCCACACTGCATGCCCCAACCGGAACAGGGTTTTTAATTCATAGACACAGGCAGGTACGACTCCCTATTGTGAAGTCCCTGTGGACCGACAGCTGGGTGGGTACCAGGAAGCCACCGGCGGTACATAAATATATCCCATTGCAGTGCCCATCACAGCTGAGGTAATGTCATGTTTAATGCAGGTGGGTTTCGGCCCACACTGCATGCCCCAGTCAGACTGGGGTTCTTTAGAAGTGGACAGATGCAGTTACAACTCCCTGTGGACCCACAGCATGGGTGGCTCCCTGGAACCTACCGGCGGTACATAAATATATCCCATTGCATTGCCCATCACAGCTGAGGTAATAAATTCATGTTTAATGCAGGTGGGCTTCGGCCCATACTGCATGCCCCAGTCAGACTGGGGTTCTTTAGAAGTGGACAGATGCAGTTACAACTCCCTGTGGACCCACAGCATGGGTGGCTCCCTGGAACCCACCGGCGGTACATAAATACATCCCATTGCAGTGCCCAGCACAGCTGAGGTAACGTCAGCTGTAATGCAGGTGGACAAAAAATTAATTGGATTACACTGTAGGCGAGGGCCCCCAAAAATTGGTGTACCAACAGTACTAATGTACCTCAGAAAAATTGCCCATGCCCAACCAAGAGGGCAGGTGAAGCCCATTAATCGCTTTGGTTAATGTGGCTTAATTGGTAACTAGGCCAGGAGGCAGCCCAGTTAAAATAAAAATTGGTTGAGGTGAAAGTTTCAACGCTTTAATGAGCATTGAAACATCTAAAAATTGTTTAGAAAAATTATATGACTGAGCCTTGTGGGCCTCAGAAAAATTGCCCGTTCGGCGTGATTATGTGAGGTTTCAGGAGGAGGAGCAGGAGGAGGAGGAGGAGGAATATTATACACAGATTGATGAAGCAAAAAGGTCCCTGTTTTTGATGGGGATAGAGAACGATGCTTCCATCCGCGGGTGCAGCCTACGTATTGCTTAGGTATCGCTGCTGTCCGCTGGTGGAGAAGAGAAGTCTGGGGAAATCCAGGCTTTGTTCATCTCGATGAGTGTTAGCCTGTCGGCACTGTCGGTTGACAGGCGGGTACGCTTATCTGTGGTGATTCCCCAGCCGCACTAAACACCCTCTCTGACAAGACGCTAGCCGCAGGACAAGCAAGCACCTCCAGGGCATACAGCGCGAGTTCAGGCCACGTGTCCAGCTTCGACACCCAGTAGTTGTAGGGGGCAGAGGCATCACGGAGGACGGTCGTGCGATCGGCTACGTACTCCCTCACCATCCTTTTACAGTGCTCCCGCCGACTCAGCCGTGACTGGGGAGCGGTGACACAGTCTTGCTGGGGAGCCATAAAGCTGTCAAGGGTCTTAGAGAGTGTTGCCCTGCCTGTGCTGTACATGCTGCCTGATCTCCGCGCCTCCCCTGCTACCTGACCCTCGGAACTGCGCCTTCGGCCACTAGCGCTGTCGTATGGGAATTTTACCATCAGTTTGTCTGCCAGGGTCCTGTGGTATAGCAACACTCTTGAACCCCTTACCTCTTCGGGTATGAGAGTGGAAAGGTTCTCCTTATACCGTGGGTCAAGCAGTGTGTACACCCAGTAATCCGTAGTGGCCAGAATGCATGTAACGCGAGGGTCACGAGAAAGGCATCCTAACATGAAGTCATCCATGTGTGCCAGGGTACCTGTACGCAACACATAGCTGTCCTCACTAGGAAGATCACTTTCAGGATCCTCCTCCTCCTCCTCCTCCTCAGGCCATACACGCTGAAAGAGTGACAGGCAAGCAGCATGTGTACCCTCAGCAGTGGGCCAAGCTGTCTCTTCCTCCTCCTCCTCATCCTCCTCCTCACCGCGCTGAGATATAGACAGGAGGGTGCTCTGACTATCCAGCGACATACTGTCTTCCCCCGGCTCTGTTTCTGAGCGCAAAGCGTCTGCCTTTATGCTTTGCAGGGAACTTCTCAAGAGGCATAGCAGAGGAATGGTGACGCTAATGATTGCAGCATCGCCGCTCACCATCTGGGTAGACTCCTCAAACTTTCCAAGGACCTGGCAGATGTCTGCCAACCAGGCCCACTCTTCTGAAAAGAATTGAGGAGGCTGACTCCCACTGCGCCGCCCATGTTGGAGTTGGTATTCCACTATAGCTCTACGCTGCTCATAGTGCCTGGCCAACATGTGCAGCGTAGAGTTCCACCGTGTGGGCACGTCCCACAGCAGTCGGTGCACTGGCAGATTAAACCGATGTTGCAGGGTGCGCAGGGTGGCAGCGTCCGTGTGGGACTTGCGGAAATGTGCGCAGAGCCGGCGCACCTTTCCGAGCAGGTCTGACAAGCGTGGGTAGCTTTTCAGAAAGCGCTGAACCACCAAATTAAAGACGTGGGCCAGGCATGGCACGTGCGTGAGGCTGCCGAGCTGCAGAGCCGCCACCAGGTTACGGCCGTTGCCACACACGACCATACCCGGTTGGAGGCTCAGTGGCGCAAGCCAGCGGTCGGTCTGCTCTGTCAGACCCTGCAGCAGTTTGTGGGCCGTGTGCCTCTTATCTCCTAAGCTGAGTAGTTTCAGCACGGCCTGCTGCCGCTTGCCCACTGCTGTGCTGCCACGCCGCGCGACACCGACTGCTGGCGATGTGCTGCTGCTGACGCATCTTGATTGCGAGACAGAGGTTGCGTTGGAGGAGGAGGAGGAGGGTGCGTTAGTGGAGGAAGCATACACCGCCGCAGATACCACCACTGAGCTGGGGCCCGCAATTCTGGGGGTGGGTAGGACGTGAGCGGTCCCAGGTTCTGACTCTGACCCAGCCTCCACTAAATTCACCCAATGTGCCATCAGGGAGATATAGTGGCCCTGCCCGCCTGTGCTTGTCCACTTGTCCGTTGTTAAGTGGACCTTGGCAGTAACCGCGTTGGTGAGGGCGCGTACAATGTTGCGGAAGACGTGGTCGTGCAGGGCTGGGACGGCACATCAGGAAAAGTAGTGGCGACTGGGAACTGAGTAGCCGGGGGCCACCGCCGCCATCATACTTTTGAAGGACTCCGTTTCCACAAGCCTATACGGCAGCATCTCCAGGCTGATAAATTTGGCTATGTGCACGTCTATCGCTTCAGCGTGCGGGTGCGTGGTGGCGTACTTGCGCTTGCGCTCAAACACTTGCGCTAGCGACGGCTGGACGCTGAGCTGACAGACATTGCTGGATGGGGCCGAGGACAGCGGAGGTGAGGGTGTGGGTGCAGGCCAGGAGACGGTAGTGCCTGTGTCTTCAGAGCGGGGTTGGATCTCAGTGGCAGTTTGGGGCACAGGGGGAGAGGCAGCGGTGCAAACTGGAGGCGGTGAATGGCCTTCGTCCCACCTTGTGGGGTGCTTGGCCATCATATGTCTGCGCATGCTGGTGATGGTGAGGCTTGTGGTGGTGGCTCCCCGGCTGATCTTGGCGCGACAAAGGTTGCACACCACTGTTCGTCGGTCGTCTGCACTCTCAGTGAAAAACTGCCAGACCTTTGAGCACCTCAGCCTCTGCAGGGTGGCATGGCGCGAGGGGGCGCTTTGGGAAACAGTTGGTGGATTATTCGGTCTGGCCCTGCCTCTACCCCTGGACACCGCACTGCCTCTTGCAACCTGCCCTGCTGCTGCCCTTGCCTCCCCCTCTGAAGACCTGTCCTCAGTAGGCGTAGCAAACAAGGTGGGGTCAGTCACCTCATTGTCCTGCTGCTCTTCCTCTGAATCCTCTGTGCTCTCCTCCCTCGGACTTACTGCCCTTACTACTACCTCACTGATAGACAACTGTGTCTCATCGTCATTGGCCTCCTCACCCACTGAAAGGTCTTGAGACAGTTGCCGGAAGTCCCCAGCCTCATCCCCCGGACCCCGGTAACTTTCCAATGGTTGGGCATCAGTCACGATAAACTCCTCTGGTGGGAGAGGAACCACTGCTGCCCAATCTGAGCAGGGGCCCGAGAACAGTTCCTGGGAGTCTGCCCACTCCTCAGAATGTCTCATTGTAATGGAGTGAGGAGGCTGGGAGGAAGGAGGAGCAGCAGCCAGAGGATTCTGAGTTGCAGCAGTGGACGGCGCAGAACCGTGGGTGGACGATAGATTGCTGGAAGCACTTTCTGCCATCCACGACAGGACCTGCTCACACTGCTCATTTTCTAATAAAGGTCTACCGCGTGGACCTATTAATTGTGCGATGAATGTGGGGACGCCAGAAACGTGCCTCTCTCCTAATCCCGCAGCAGTCGGCTGCGATACACCTGGATCAGGAGCTCGGCCTGTGCCCACACCCTGACTTGGGCCTCCGCGTCCTCGGCCGCGTCCACGTCCTCTAGGCCTACCCCTACCCCTCAGCATGCTGTATTACCAGTAATGCAGAAACAGAACGCTGTAATTAAATGTGCCGCTTATTGGCCTGTGGTTGGAGGCTGACTTTGCTTACGGAACGCCAGGAAATAATTTGGCGCAAGCCTGCTGTAAGACTTAGCTGGCTGCGTATGATTTTGTAGAACTACTACACCCAGCACAGACAGACCCAGAACACTGAGTACAGTGACAAGCAGGCCAAATAGATTTTTTGCCCCAAATTTTTTAGCAAAGGCCCACTGCCTATATTCAATCAATAATATGTCTTCTGTCCCTGCCTAAGCACTTCTGGCCCTGGAGTATGTCACAGAACTGCAGAGTGTTGCACTGTGAACTGCAACACAGCGGTGATTTCAGAGCCCAGACCGAGCCAGGAAATAATTTGGCGCAAGCCTGCTGTAACACTTAGCTGGCTGCGTATGATTTTGTAGAACTACTACACCCAGCACAGACAGACCCAGAACACTGAACACAGTCACAGGCAGGCCAAATAGATTTTTTCCCACAAATTTTTTTGCAAAGGCCCACTGCCTATATTCAATCAATAATATGTCTTCTGTCCCTGCCTAAGCACTTCTCTCCCTGTAGTATTACTGCAGGGCGCAATGCTCTGCACGGCCGATATACGAAAAAAAAAAAAAGTGCAACACTGCAAAAAGCAGCCTCCACACTACTGCACACAGTTAGATGTGGCCCTAAGAAGGACCGTTGGGGTACTTGAAGCCTAAAATACTCCTAACGCTCTCCCTATAGCAGCTCCGGCACCAGCAGCACTGTCCCTGATCTATGTCAGAATGCATCTGTGGCGAGCCGCGGGAGGGGCTGATTTATATACTCGGGTGACACCTGATCTCGCCAGCCACTCACTGCAGGGGGGTGGTATAGGGCTTGAACGTCGCAGGGGGAAGTTGTAATGCCTTCCCTTTCTTTCAATTGGCCAGAAAAGCGCGCTAACGTCTCAGAGATGAAAGTGAAAGTAACCCGAACATCGCGTGGTACTCATTACGAGTAACGAGCATCTCGAACACGCTAATACTCGAACGAGTATCAAGCTCGGACGAGTACGTCCGCTCATCTCTAATTATACCAATGACTGGGAATTGAATTCCCAGTCATTGTTACAAGGTTTGTATAAAGAGTCTAACATTGAATTGCAGGAATGCTGCCTTCCAATAGGTGGTGCTACAGAGGTATTGTTCTATCTCTCTTATCTCCATTGGCTATCGTTTTTCTATATACAGTATTCTACCAAAAGTATTTGGAGCCCATTTTACTAGAATGGATAGTGGAAACTGTGCTACATAAGGAGCAGACCTTTGGAGGTGTCAGCCATAGTTTCAGTGGGAGCTGCATGCTATTGGATATGCAAGTTATGCAGCTGGTCACAAGTCATCTATCATGAAGCATAATGCATCAGCCCGTCTACAATGGTGAAGGATCATCATTGTCGGACAATTAAAAAATGCAAGAACGTCCTCTGGAGTGATGAATCACGCTACCCTATCTTCATATTTTTACGGAAAGTGGACTCACTGGGCTAACCCACCAGCCTGGTTATTATGCCAGAGCGGGAGACTAGCAGCTGACCTCAGCCAACAGGGCAGCTACAGAAAGATAGCTGGCCTTAAAGTAAGCAGGGAGATGGAAGGGTCCCTGCCTATAAGCGGAGTAATCGCCCCGATAGGGGCGGCCCCACGCTGGAGCCTGGGGCCTGACTAGCCCTGACAGAAACAGGGATGGAATATTAAACACTGAAATGGTAACACTGCACAGAACTACTGCTGAGATGAGCAAGAAGGACAAACAGATAGGAAATTGACACCCATATAGATAAGACAAAGGTACAAATGGAACAAGCAGACAAAACGAGAAATAGACTAGGAGTCCAGAAACAGGAGACCTAGCAGTGGAGTGACCAGAGGAAAAATCAATACTGAGGCAACCAGGAAGTGGACCAGCTCAGCCTAAATAGGAAAGCAATTGCTCATTAACTCTGTAGCTGAGCTGACAGCCAGAAGGCTTGTTAACCCTCTCAGTGCTGAATGAAGGCAGGCAAAGGATCCAAATGCACAGGAACAGCAGAAAGATGCTTGCAGTAACCTGGAACCGCAAGAGGGCGTCAGACATGAATAGCAGACCTTACAACTTGGAATTCAACTGTACTGCATAACTGTTTGTTCTGCTATCATCCAGCAAGATTGCTGCTGTTAGTTGTACCATGTTTCAACTACGTTAAAAAGCTGAAGTAAACTGTGCACTTTCTGTTTGCTAACAGCTACCAGGACTCCTGACAAATTATTTCTGCCATTGACTACTGTAGTCCTGGATGAAGTGCTCTGTGTGGTGCAGAGTGTAAGCTCTCGCCTACAACCTGAAGGTTGCAAGTTTGATCCCTGCATGATTCAGGTAGCCAGCTCAAGGTTGACTCATCCTTCCAGGGTCGGTAAAATGATAACCCAGCTTGGTGGGGGGTAATAAGTAATAATTACCTGAAAACGCTGCAGAATAAGTTGGCGCTTTACAAATACCAAGATATATATATTTTTATTTTAAGTGCTGGAGTCTCGTGACAAACCACCGTTCATTATAACAAGATATTTATGTGTATTTTGTGCCACTGTGCTGCGACCGAGTAGGACACCTTTGTCGCCACTGTTAGGAGAGATTGCAGAGCCACCCGCGACATCCATTTTGCAATCCCTGATCAACCGAGTTGGTGCTTCTGTCATAGAAGAAAATTAGATTAGTCTGGCATGACTTGTTTGTTACAAACTCAATACAAATAAATAAAACATACAATCAAAGTATAAGAAGGTATTTGTGCACCCAAGTTCTATAACCTTGATCATCGGTCTTCTCAGTGGTGTCCTGGGAAATATTTGGACCATCAACACAGTTTTATACGTTGACTGAGGTTTACTTCACGTTACAAAGCAGAGCTTCACTGTTTTCAGGTAACCAATGGCTGCCAGACTCCCCAGAATTCTTCTATCACGTTTTCCAAGGTTCTACAACCCCAAGCAGTGGAACCTCAGGAGGCACACTTCTTCAGTGTTTTCATTGTTGGAGACTATATGAAGAGTTTTTACTGTGCCATGAGCAGTATAGGAGACACCGCGGAAAAAGACAGCAACAGTGCCCTGGAGAAGGTCTACCAGCACTGACAGCTGCTGTTGCGACAGTGAGTGGCCATTGTGCTATCACCATGTCGGGGAGTAGCACCAGAGGCCAGTTTTAAAGCGGGGGAGGCCGTGGATGGGCAATACTACATGCTGAATTAAGACTGTTTATGACCAAGTCTGGGGAACAGTTGCCAGCCCTGATAATCAGGGTGGCATGGTCTCACCTGCCTGGAGTTACAAAAGAGTTGTCACAGAAATGCTACTGGGTACATAAGGCTCAAAAGACCGAGAGGAAAGCTGGACTTATGGAGCTTCAACAAGGAAGACAGAAAGGACTGTACCTCCTGCCAGCATTTAGTAAGTGGAGCCCTCAGGTACCGGTGTGCACACCAATAAAGACTTGATTAGGTTTGCCGAGCTGCAGTAGTTGACATTGTGACACAGAAATATCGTCGTGGACCAATTCTGTTCCGTGTGAAAGGTCCCTTGACCATTCTGAAGCGTGCTATATAGAAAGTATAGCTAGAATCCATTAATAAGTTTGAAAATGCATGTTGGTGTTATGGCGCAGCCAACCAGCTTACCGGTAAAGTTTGAGGAAATGTGTAGAAAAAGTAGCGTGATAAGCAGTTTATGGAATAGACCTTTATGTAAATTATCTGATGGGGTTTATGCCTTACATAGGCTCTGATCCTGAGATGAATTAATAAGTAACCTCTAGTCTCATCTTAAGCCACCTTGTCAATTTTTATCTTCTTGTCACACTGAAAGCTGCATTCAGAATTCTTCAGCTTCCACATCTGTATAGTAAGAGAACATACAACGCTCCTTACCTAAAGGGGTTTGTCTGGTTTCAGCCAAAACCCGGTAACGGTGAGATCCAGTTCTTCCCGCTAGGCTAGGATTATCCAGTTGCGGTCATGACATCACATCAACAAGAAGTGACCGCTGGAGGCAGTTGTAGGACGTGCCACGAAGCCTATGGATGTTTTTATTGTGTATTGTACCTTTAAATACTGTTGGTAATGTTTGTTTTAATACTGTGGCCACTGGGAGCTGGCAAGGACAATCCATGACTGGCGCAATGTGCCAAATGATCCTCATTGCCCTGATAACTAGGATATGGATAGAGATATTGAGAGTTGACAGTGTCTCTAACATCCGAATCATTAGGCCGGCGCAAAAGTAAAGTTAAATACTTCTATGTGCACGCCAAAAAAGCAACGTTCATTCTGCAAAAACGCTATGCTATGCCTGTGCAAATACGCAAAGCCGGCCTTAGGCCTAAGAGTTACCGAAGCAAAGACATTTGACTGAGCTCCAGCGATTGGACCACCCCAGCGCTGCCTGAACTGCAATAAAACCTGCTAAGTTGTATGATGGATGCGCCTCCATTACGTCTCGTGGTGGCAAGACCAGACCAGGGAACCGGAAGGAGTTGGGGTTACCAGCAAAGGTAGAGTTGGTGGTGGCTGAGAGTTGGTCCTTGAGCGGCCGGAGTTGGGAGGATGATGTGGATACCAGGTGTCCCTTGGAGGACTCTGAGCCCCATATCCCCCAGAGACTACAGTACCTATCAGCTGATCCTGGCGAAGAGGACTCTGCCCCAGACCACCCAGGGACTACAACACCCATCAGCCGATCCTGGGGAAGGGAACTCTGCCCCGGGTCACCCAGAGACTACAGCACCCATCAGCCGATCCTGGGGAAGGGGACTCTGCCCTGGACCACCCAGAGACTACAACACCCATCAGCCGATCCTGGGGAAGGGGACTCTGCCCTGGACCACCCAGGGACTACAACACCTATCAGCCGATCCTGGGGAAGGGGACTCTGCCTTGGACCACCCAGAGACTATAACACCCATCAGCTGATCCTGGGGAAGGGAACTCTGCCCCCGGCCACCCAGAGACTACATCACCCATCAGCTGATCCTGGGGAAGGGGACTCTGCCCTGGACCACCCAGAGACTACAGCACCCATCAGCCGATCCTGGGGAAGGGGACTCTGCCCTGGACCACCCAGAGACTACAGCACCCATCAGCTGATCGTGGGGAAGGAAACTCTGCCCTGGACCACCCAGAGACTACAGCACCCATCAGCCGATCCCGGGGAAGGGGACTGTGCCCTGGACCACCCAGAGACAACAGCACCCATCAGCCGATCCTGGGGAAGGGAACTCTGCCCCAGGCCACCCAGAGACTACAGCACCCATCAGCGGATCCTGGGAAGGGGCCTCTGCCCCAGGCCACCCAGAGACTACATCTCCCATCATCTGATCCTGAGGAAGGGGATTCTGCCCTGGACCACCCAGAGACTACAACACCCATCAGCCGATCCTGGGGAAGGGGACTCTGCCCTGGACCACCCAGGGACTACAACACCTATCAGCCGATCCTGGGGAAGAGGACTCTGCCTTGGACCACCCAGAGACTATAACACCCATCAGCTGATCGTGGGGAAGGGAACTCTGCCCCAGGCCACCCAGAGACTACAGTACCCATCAGCCGATCCTGGGGAAGGGAACTCTGCCCCAGGCCACCCAGAGACTACAGCACCCATCAGCCGATCCTGGGGAAGGGAACTCTGCCCCCGGCCATCCAGAGACTACAGCACCCATCAGCTGATCCTGGGGAAGGGGACTCTGCCCTGGACCACCCAGAGACTACAGCACCCATCAGCCGATCCTGGGGAAGGGGACTCTGCCCTGGACCACCCAGAGACTACAGCACCCACCAGCTGATCCTGGGGAAGGGAACTCTGCCCTGGACCACCCAGAGACTACAGCACCCATCAGCCGATCCCGGGGAAGGGGACTGTGCCCTGGACCACCCAGAGACTACAGCACCCGTCAGCCGATCCTGGGGAAGGGAAGTCTGCCCCAGGCCACCCAGAGACTACAGCACCCATCATCTGATCCTGAGGAAGGGGATTCTGCCCTGGGCCACCCAGAGACTACAGCACCCATCAGCCGATCCTGGGGAAGGGGACTCTGCCCTGGACCACCCAGAGACTACTGCACTCAACACCTGATCCTGAGGAGGGGACTCTGCCCTGGACCACCCAGAGACTACTGCACTCATCAGCTGATCCTGAGGAGGGGACTCTGCCCCAGACCATCCGTTTCCCAATCACTGGCCTCAGCAATGCCTTATGTCAATGCTACATCACAATATCGCAGCCGATAACGTCCTGCACCCATAGAGGTAACCTATAGCCAACAGAGATGTGTGTGCAGATTTGGATGTGACTGGAGTATAAAGCAGAGAAGAAAAGTATTTGCAGAATTCCGGAATATTACATATAGATGGATGTAACGAGCCGCGTCACCTCCGAGGATGATGAATGTCAGGTAAGTTCACACCATTTTCCTTCTCAGCTTGCAGCTGGCTGCGTCTCACAGAATCCATGAATCTCCTCCGCCTGCGTGCTGAGGACAATCGCTCGTTACCCTCTATTTGCACGAGAATTCTCTCCTGTTGACGGCCGGAAAACGAAAGAGAGCGCAGCAGATTTTCTGTATCCAATTATTTCCTTTTCTATTACCAACCGCCAGTAAAAACGGGTGGATGTGAGCAAAGGGGCGTCCTGCGCCATCCGTAATTCTGTCTCCTGTCATGTGGGTGTGTGGCGCTCCATCCTTATACTAATAGGTGGTGCAGAGTGGATGGGAAAGTATGTGACCCTCAGAGGCGAAAAAGGAAGCTGCTGGGCTCCAGCTATAATGCTTCATTTATAGTAGCGGTCTCCTCATATGGGGAAGAGACGCCTTACGGGGACCGCTCGCATGAGGCGGAATAGGCTGCACAACGTACCACAAGCATCTGCATCAAAATACGGGGGCTACCTGCAGATTTTAAAGCAGAATTGAAAATGACTTGTGGCTCACGAGTATCAGCACTAGGGGGCCCCATTATCCTGCTCCGTTCTGGGAAACAGCCCCCCAGGCTGAATGCCCCCATTGACTATAATGGGGGTCTGTTCGATTTCCAGCCAGCAGGCATGTTGTGCCCGGAATTTACAGGGTGAAATAGTGCAGCTTGCTAGTGGAAATCACCGAGGGAGATTCCAAATAGAACCTCCAACGCTGATGTGAATGAACTCTTAAGGCCTCATGTGCACTGGAAAATTCGGGCCGTGCGGATTATCCATGCAGAATTCCACAGCGGGTCCCTCCTTTCCTGCAGACATGAGGCCTGAAAATAGATTTTACTTACTTGTCCGGACGCTGCAGGGTCCGGCCGTCGTGGCCGGAGCTTCTTTTTTTGTGCCCGGCAGATATGCTCGGCACGCCTGCAGCGTGCCGTGCGCTCCTTTTCTTTTGAGCTCCTGCTCTCACGCGCTCCCGCGGCACAGCAAAAATACAGCTGCGGGTGTGCCGCGGGAGCGGACGGCTCCCATAGGCTTCAATGGAAGCCTGCAGAGGCGTCCATGCGGGAAACCCGCAGAAAATGGAGCATGCTGCGGGTAATTTCCCGCACGTGCAATCCGCGCTGCAGGGAAAAATGACATCCGCAGGTATTTACTAACCAGCGGGTGTCCAATGCATCCCTATGGGCGCAGATCACGCGTGCGGGTCACCGGATTTGCTCAATAGAATTGTGGACATGAGGCCTAAGGCCTCATGTCCACTTGAAAAATACAATCCGCGCAGAATTGCACATGGATTTGCTTTAAATGGTATTTTTTTGCATGCAGATATCCGCACACATTGCTATCACTGTGATAGCAATGTTGCCGATCCGTGCGGAATCCGCGGCAGTATGGAGCATGCCGTGTTTTTTCTCCCGCGCGTGAAAAACGCAATTCTTTTAAAATGCCATCCGCGGGTCCAAAAATCAATTTAATGGACCCGTGGATGGCAATGATTCCCTATGGGCAAAATCCGCTGCGGATTCCGCAATTCCATTTACCCAGTGGACATGAGGCCTTAGGCCTCATGTCCACGGGCAAATTATGAATTAAAATCCAGAGCGTTTTTCCTGCATGCGGATCCGCGCCCCATAGGGATGCATTAGATACCCGCAGGTAGTTAAATACCTGCGGTATTTAACTGCCTGCGGGTGTCTAATGCATCCCTATGGGTCATGGATCCGCGTGCAGGAAAAATGCTGCGGATTTAAAATCCGAATTTGCCCGTGGACATGAGGCCTAAGGCCTCATGTCCACTGGGTAAATGGAATTGCGGATTCTGAGGCGGATTTTGCCCATAGGGAATCATTGCCATCCGCGGGTCCATTAAATTGATTTTTGCACCCGCGGATGGCATTTTAAATTTGCGTTTTTCATGCGCGGGAGAAAAAAACGCGGCATACTCCATTTGCCGCGGAATCCGCGCGGATCGGCAACATTGCTATCACATTGATAGCAATGTGTGCGGATATCTGCATGTAAAAAAAATGCCATTTAAAGCAAATCCGCCGTGGAAATCCGCGGCAGATTCTGCGCGGATTGTATTTTTTGAGTGGACATGAGGCCTATGGCCTCATGTCCACGGGCAAATTCGGATTTTAAATCCGCAGCGTTTTTCCTGCACGCGGATCCATGACCCATAGGGATGCATTAGACACCCGCAGGCAGTTAAATACCGCAGGTATTTAACTACCTGCGGGTGTCTAATGCATCCCTATGGGGCGCGGATCCGCATGCAGGAAAAACGCTCTGGATTTTAATTCATAATTTGCCCGTGGACATGAGGCCTTAGGCCTCAAGTCCACGGGGAAATTATTTAGCAACTCCGCGCGTGAAACAAAAAGCAAATCCGCATCCCATAGGAAAGCATTGACCATCCGCAGTTAATTAAATAGCCACGGATGATGTTTAAGTGATTTGCGGATTTCACAAGCGTGAAAGAAAATGCAACATGCTCCATTTTAGTGCGGAACACGCGTGCGGGAGCTCATAGAGCTCATATCTCAATTGATCTCCCGCATAAATAGACAATTATGGTGTATCCACAGCAGATATCCGTATGGGCCTGATTTTCCCCGTGGACACGAGGCCTAAGGGTACTTTTACACGGGGCGGGAATGCTGAAGAATTTCCATGGCAAATTCCGCAGCATTTCCGCCCCGTGTGAACGTACCCCAAAACCTGCCTGCAATTCTCCATCGAAATCCTCCGCTAGAACTGCAGATTTTGGTATAGAACCCTGGGACTCTCTTCACTCTCTAGCTCTCTACCAGTACACACTCGCATTTGGAATTTGCACTCAGCATTGCACGGTGGCTCCTCTCTCTCTCTTACTACTCCATACTTGCACCAAGGTGGCCTGGGTGAAATGGGCCCAGCGCAGACATCAGGTCATCGCTCGGCCTCTTCCATCTTGAGAATCCTTGTAAAACAAGGCACACTTTCTCCTACTCAATAAAAGTTCATTTTCTCCTCAAGACAGGCCCTTGCTAGACTCCTGGTCCAGACGCTTGCATGCACATATATTTAGCACAATCACGTGACACACAACATGATACATTTCTCAGACATAACCCAGACATTAACCCATTCAGTGCTGCAGATGTACAATACACATCAAATGCATACAACATAGAAGACACCGACAATACAAAGGCACGAGAAACACTTAACATTATGGAGGGGCCCCGCTAACTCTGAGCCACTACAGTATGAGTGAAGAAAAACATCCAGTGAAAGGGGATCCTGTGGATGGAAACACCTTATCACCGAAAGGGATCAGTGGAGGATGTCAGGAGTCATCCTGACCAGATCAAACCAACAGGTGCTGCACAGTCAGGAGCAGAAGAATACAATACTGGAGCTCCTGTGCTTTACACAGAGTGGCTGCGAGGCAGATGAGCACCCGGGGGCTGTGCCATGAACTGCCACCAAACTGTGCTTACGCAGGAGTGATAGTCGTTCAAGTGAATGCAGGCGGAGTGGCGGGGATCCTTCCATGTCCTTCACAGTAAACAGGAGCATTTCTGTTTACACAGCCGACAGTCACTTCGTTTTCAGATCTCCCAAAAACTAATTGACTCCGACAGATGAGCGATTTGTTGCTCAGTGCCAGTGGCTGCGTGTTCAGCGTTTTCAGCGGAAATTCGGGTGACAATTGTAGGTTATCTACTGTATAGGGTGGGTGTAAACAATTGATTGTAATTTGTTATCAGCCATTTCAGGCTGGGAGAGAAGGATTGTTGCACAGGTGACTACATATTATTGTTCCCTGTTATCAGCCAAGATGAGGAGCAGCTGCCTGTAAAGCCCCTTTTATACGACACTATTATCACACAAATTGCTCTTTGGATTGAGCAGTTTGCAGGGTATTTGTGCGGTGCGAGCATGCAGTGACGGAACGATGAACGGTAAATCACTGATCGGATGTTCCATCCAACTGATAAAATTATTGTTGGTCCGCCGCGGCATCGGCTGTGCAGACAGGCAGTCACTCAACTATGAACAACTGCCTGTTCACTCCGCCTGCATTCACTTGGCAATGATCCTCATGTGTAAAAGCACAGCAGTGATCATGGCTGTCGGGTGCTGAAGTGTCGAGTTGTGACCCCCTTACTTTTCCTATTTAGGACCTAAAGAATGCTCCTGCCAAATTTCATGTTTGTACGACACTAGGAAGTTAGAGAATTAGATTGGGTAAATTACATAGGGGTGGCAATACTTTTGCGCTTAGCATTGAATTTTTGAGTTATGACCCCTTTACTTTTCCTATTTATGACCTAAAGAATGGTTGTGCCAAATTTCATGTTTGTACGACATCGGGAAGTTAGAGAATTAGTGGCCAGTCAGTCAGTCAGTCAGTGAGTAAGTGAGTCAGTGAGCACTTTCACCTTTATATATATATATATACACTATCGTTCAAAAGTTTGGGGTCACCCAAACAATTTTGTGTTTTCCATGAAAAGTCACACTTATTCACCACCATGCGTTGTGAAATGAATAGAAAATAGAGTCAAGACATTGACAAGGTTAGAAATAATGATTTGTATTTGAAATAGCATTGTTTTTACATCAAACTTTGCTTTCGTCAAAGAATCCTCCTTTTGCAGCAATTACAGCATTGCACACCTTTGACATTCTAGCTGTTAATTTGTTGAGGTAAGCTTGTGAAATTGCACCCCACGCTTCTAGAAGCATCTCCCACAAGTTGGATTGGTTGGATGGGCACTTCTGGCGTACCATACGGTCAAGCTGCTCCCACAACAGCTCAATGGGGTTCAGATCTGGTGACTGCGCTGGCCACTCCATTACCGATAGAATACCAGCTGCCTGCTTCTGCTGTAAATAGTTCTTGCACAATTTGGAGGTGTGTTTAGGGTCATTGTCCTGTTGTAGGATGAAATTGGTTCCAATCAAGCGCTGTCCACTGGGTATGGCATGGCGTTGCAAAATGGAGTGATAGCCTTCCTTATTCAGAATCCCTTTTACCCTGTACAAATCTCCCACCTTACCAGCACCAAAGCAACCCCAGACCATCACATTACCTCCACCATGCTTAACAGATGGCGTCAGGCATTCTTCCAGCATCTTTTCATTTGTTCTGCGTCTCACAAACGTTCTTCTTTGTGATCCAAACACCTCAAACTTGGATTCATCCGTCCACAACACTTTTTTCCAGTCTTCCTCTGTCCAATGTCTGTGTTCTTTTGCCCATCTTAATCTTTTTCTTTTATTGGCCAGTCTCAGATATGGCTTTTTCTTTGCCACTCTGCCCTGAAGCCCAAAATCCCGCAGCCGCCTCTTCACTGTAGATGTTGACACTGGTGTTTTGCGGGTACTATTTAATGAAGATGCCAGTTGGGTACCTGTGAGGCGTCTGTTTCTCAAACTAGAGACTCTAATGTGCTTATCTTCTTGCTTAGTTGTGCAACGCGGCCTCCCACTTCTTTTTCTACTCTGGTTAGAGCCTGTTTGTGCTGTCCTCTGAAGGGAGTAGTACACACCGTTGTAGGAAATCTTCAATTTCTTAGCAATTTCTCGCATGGAATAGCCTTCATTTCTAAGAACAAGAATAGACTGTCGAGTTTCAGATGAAAGTTCTCTTTTTCTGGCCATTTTGAGCGTTTAATTGACCCCACAAATGTGATGCTCCAGAAACTCAATCTGCTCACAGGAAGGTCAGTTTTGTAGCTTCTGTAACGAGCTAGACTATTTTCAGATGTGTGAACATGATTGCACAAGGGTTTTCTAATCATCAATTAGCCTTCTGAGCCAATGAGCAAACACATTGTACCATTAGAACACTGGAGTGATAGTTGCTGGAAATGGGCCTCTATTCACCTTTGTAGATTTTGCACAAAAAAACAGGCATTTGCAGCTAGAATAGTCATTTACCACATTAGCAATGTATAGAGTGCATTTGTTTAAAGTTAGGACTAGTTTAAAGTTATCTTCATTGAAAAGTACAGTGCTTTTCCTTCAAAAATAGGGACATTTCAATGTGACCCCAAACTTTTGAACGGTAGTGTATATATATATATATATATATATATATATATATATATATATATATATATATATAGATGTGACAGATATCATCTCCTTTTATAACGCTCCAGTACTGGTATAAACTCCAGTGGTATCATATATGTGACTGATATCAGCCACTCTTCTTATAACGGCTTAAACACATTAGCGTGATTTTGTCCCATTTTGCGGCCGTGAAAATCACAACCACAAAGCAGGACAGAACAAAAGCATTTATTTCAATGGTTTCATTTTGAATATAGGATTGTCGCGCGTTCATACTATGCGCGATAAAATCTAGGACTTGCCCTATCTTTTTGGAGTGTAGTTTTTCTACGTGTGAGATTGATAGGACAGGACCTGTTTTGCCCCTTTTTTTTCAAACTCGCATGCAATAGCGTTTGAATAGTCAAAAAAACCCCAAAAAGTTCATGCACTAATACGCTCCGCAGCGACGAGTGTATCAGCGCATGCGCCCATCTGTTTAAGCCCCAACACTCCTATACTGATATAACCTCCACATATTCACTGCTTTGTTCACACGGCTTCTCTCCTGTCTTTATACATAGAAGCGCAGCGAATATGCTTATAACGTGTATTCACTGCGCTTAACTCCCCCATAGACTCCCATGGGCGTAATACGGACCAAAATAGGGCGTGTTGCAATTTTTTTCCGCATGTGTCGGAATACATGAATGACAACCAACGGTGTTCTGTGTTGTCCGTGCTATGTCCATAAAAAATCCGTCCGTTATACGGATGCAAAATACGACTGTGTGAATGAGCCCTTACGGACATCGGGTAATTGCTTTTCCGTATGTACACAGCTAATAAAGCCATGGCTCCTCGTACGCACCTCGCAGATACACCGCAGGCGCTGCCGCAAAAAAGCAACCACTGGAGCCGGAAGGCTTTGCTTGAGATGCAGAACATTCCATTTTTATCTCCGATATGCCATGTATATTGTTATAATGAGTCTGTGGCTAAATCCCCATCACCGGCTGAGCTCGCAGCCTCCATTACCTGCTATTAGTGTCGCGTCTCCGGTAATTTAGCCGAGATTTATAATTTACAGTGGATTAACATGCGGCTCTGGAAGACGCGCCGCAGAAGCGATTATTACCAATGATGCATTCAAGTTAAACATATCAAAACAAAATAATGGCAAGGAGGCAGGGGAGGGGGAGAAGGAGAACGGGGAGCTGTCACTCTGCTGTCTGCTTTATGTGATATCTTCTACTCATTCCTCATGGTCGTACAGGTGGCTGATGGCGAGGGATGCCATGACAGTAAGCTGCTCGCAATACACACTGCTTGACATAGAAAACAAGCAGTCATTATGCATGTGTCAGTCTTCACTGTTGTTCTTGCATTGTATTCATGAATTGCATAAATAATAATGCATTGCAGAATCTAGAGCGGGCGTCCGCCTCCAGATTCCACAGCAAATAGCGGCCATAGCATGCTATGCAAAATCGTTTTTTTCCTGCCCACGAGTGGAAATCAATTGCAATTTTCTGCTCGCAGGCAAAAACTGCAGCCTGCTCTATTCCTAGGCGGATTGCGTGCATTGAAGTCAATGCAAGCCGTCCGTTTCACAGCCCTTCCGCAATCATCATTGCAGAAAGGTTGCAGGATCCGCGTCATTGCCTAGCAATTGCGCAGCATTGAAGAATTTGGTCAGGTACGTGTAAGTCACCAGCGGGGCACAGGGTTGGATTCCACTGTAGGATCCCGTATGCAGAATATGACCTGGTCATGTGCCGGTGGCCTAAAAGGCCTTCTTCACATGAGCTGCTTAACAGTGTGTCCCAAAAGTGTTGCATTCTGAAGTGTCCTTCCACTGCCAGAATGAGATTTGTCATTTTGGCCTTATAGTGGGAATCAAGGTGAGTGGCCACCCGGTATTGATCTTATGTTTTGATTAGAGATGAGCGAACGTACTCGTCCGAGCTTGATATTCGTGCGAATACTAGGGTGTTCGGGATGCTCGTTACTCGTGACGAGTACCACGCGGTGTTCCGGTTACTTTCAGTTTCCTCTCTGAGACGTTAGCGCGCTTTTCTGGCCAATTGAAAGACAGGGAAGGCATTACAACTTCCCCCTGTGACGTTCAAGCCCTATACCACCCCCCTGCTGTGAGTGGCTGGGGCGATCAGATGTCACCCGAGTATAAAAATCGGCCCCTCCCGCGGCTCGGCTCAGATGCCTTGTGACTTAGCTGAGGGACAGTGGTATCGTGCTGGAGCTGCTGTAGGGAGAGCGTTAGGAGTTAGTGTAGGCTTCAAGAACCCCAACGGCTCTTCTTAGGGCCACATCTACTAGTGTGCAGTACTGTGTTAGCACTGTATTTTTTTTTTTTTTTCAAAATTGGATCTGCAGAGCATTGCGCCCTGCAATAGGGACAGAAGTGGTGGTTAGGCAGGGAGAGTGTTAGCAGTGAGTGTAGGCTTCAAGAACTACAACGGTCCTTTCTAGGGCCACATCTATCCGTGTGCAGTACTGTCCAGGCTGCTGCTAGCAGTGTTGCATATATTTTTTTTTTTCTCAAAACCGGCTGTGCAGACCATTGCACCCGGCATTAATACTACAGGGATACAATTGTGTAGGCAGGGCCAGAAGACATACATTATTCATTGAATAGACGCAGTGTGGCTTGTCCTTTGAAAAACAAGGGAAAAAATTCTATTCCGCCTGCCTCTGACAGCCCTCAGGGTTCTGGGTACGTGTGTGCTGCGTGCAGAACGTTAAAAAAAATCAGACGCAGCTAGCTACGTTTTACTGCAGGCTTGCACCAATTTTTTTCCTGCATGGGAAATCCCTGATCTGCTGTAGCCAATAACTTTGCATCACTGCAGTTCTCTGACACATTTGCAGGGCCACAACACAGTTATTAAACTTAGTAGTATTCATTGAATACACGCAGTGTGGCTTTTCCTTTGAAAAACAAGGGAAAAAAGTCTATTTCGCCTGCCTCTGACAGTCCTCAGGGCTCTGGGTACGTGTGTGCTGCGTGCAGAACGTTAAAAATAATCAGACGCAGCCAGCTACGTTTTACTGCAGGCTTGCGCCAATTTTTTTCCTGCATGGGAAATCCCTGATCTGCTGTAGCGAATAACTTTGCATCACTGCAGTTCTCTGACACATTTGCAGGGCCACAACACAGTTATTAAACTTAGTAGTATTCATTGAATACACGCAGTGTGGCTTGTCCTTTGAAAAACAAGGGAAAAAATTCTATTTTGGCTGCAGGCTTGCGACAATTTTTTTCCTGCCTGGGAAATCAAATCACTGGTAATACACCATGCTGAGGGGTAGGGGTAGGCCTATAGGACGTGGACGCGGGCGAGGACGCGGAGGCCCAAGTCAGGGTGTGGGCACAGGCCAAGCCAGTGTGGTGGCCATGGGTAGAGGCAGGGGCAGACCGAATAATCCACCAACTGTTTCCCAAAGCGCCCCCTCGTGCCATGCCACCCTGCACAGGTCAAGGTGCTCTACGGTGTGGCAGTTTTTCACAGAGACGCCTGATGACCGACGAACAGTGGTGTGCAACCTTTGTCGCGCCAAGATCAGATGGGGAGGCACCACCAACAGCATGCGCAGGCATATGATGGCCAAGCACCCCACAAGGTGGGACGATGCCCGTTCACCACCTCCGGTTTGCACCACTGCCTCTCCCCCTGTGCCCCAACCTGCCACTGAGATCCAACCCCCCTCTGAGGACACAGGCACTACCGTCTCCTGGCCTGCACCCACACCCTCACCTCCGCTGTCCTCGGCCCCATCCAGCAATGTCTCTCAGCGTAGCGTCCAGACGTCGCTAGCACCACAGTTTGAGCGCAAGCGCAAGTACAACGCCACGCACCCGCACGCTCAAGCGTTAAACGTGCACATTGCAAAATTGATCAGCCTAGAGATGCTGCCGTATAGGCTTGTGGAAACGGAGGCTTTCAAAAGCATGGTGGCGGCGGCGGCCCCGCGCTACTCAGTTCCCAGTCGCCACTACTTTTCCCGATGTGCCGTCCCAGGCCTGCACGACCACGTCTCCCGCAACATTGTACGCGCCCTCACCAACGCGGTGACTGGCAAGGTCCACTTAACAACAGACACGTGGACAAGCACAGGCGGGCAGGGCCACTATATCTCCCTGACGGCACATTGGGTGAATTTAGTGGAGGCTGGGACAGAGTCAGAGCCTGGGACCGCTCACGTCCTACCCACCCCCAGAATTGCGGGCCACAGCTCGGTGGTGGTATCTGCGGCGGTGTATGCTTCCTCCACTAAAGCACCTTCCTCCTCCTCCTCCTCCTCCAACGCAACCTCTGTCTCGCAATCAAGATGTGTCAGCAGCACGTCGCTAGCAGTGGGTGTCACGCGGCGTGGCAGCACAGCGGTGGGCAAGCGTCAGCAGGCCATGCTGAAACTACTCAGCTTAGGAGAGAAGAGGCACACGGCCCACGAACTGCTGCAGGGTCTGACAGAGCAGACCGACCGCTGGCTTGCGCCGCTGAGCCTCCAACCGGGCATGGTCGTGTGTGACAACGGCCGTAAGCTGGTGGCGGCTCTGCAGCTCGGCAGCCTCACGCACTTGCCATGCCTGGCCCATGTCTTTAATTTGGTGGTTCAGCGCTTTCTGAAAAGCTACCCTCACTTGTCATACCTGCTCGGAAAGGTGCGCCAGCTCTGCGCACATTTCCGCAAATCCCACACGCACGCTGCCACCCTGCGGACACTGCAACATCGGTTTAATCTGCCAGTGCACCGACTGCTGTGCGACGTGCCCACTCAGTGGAACTCTACGCTCCACATGTTGGCCAGACTCTATGAGCAGCGTAGAGCTATAGTGGAATACCAACTCCAACTTGCGCGGCGCAGTGTGAGTCAGCCTCCTCAATTCTTTTCAGAAGAGTGGCCCTGGTTGGCAGCCATCTGCCAGGTCCTTGGAAAATTTGAGGAGTCTACCCAGGTGGTGAGCGGCAATGCTGCAATCATTAGCGTCACCATTCCTCTGCTATGCATCTTGAGAAGTTCCCTGCAAAGCATAAAGGCAGACGCTTTGCGCTCGGAAACAGAGCCGGGGGAAGACAGTATGTCGCTGGATAGTCAGAGCACCCTCCTGTCTATATCTCAGCGCGTTCAGGAGGAGGAGCATGAGGAGGATGAGGAGGAGGGGGAAGAGACAGCTTGGCCCACTGCTGACGGTACCCATGCTGCTTGCCTGTCATCCTTTCAGCGTGTATGGCCTGAGGAGGAGGAAGAGGAGGAGGAGGAGGATCCTGAAAGTGATCTTCCTAGTGAAGACAGCCATGTGTTGCATACAGGTACCCTGGCACACATGGCTGACTTCATGTTAGGATGCCTTTCTCGTGACCCTCGCGTTACACGCATTCTGGCCACTACGGTTTACTAGGTGTACACACTGCTTGACCCACGGTATAAGGAGAACCTTTGCACTCTCATTCCCGAAGAGGAAAGGGGTTCGAGAATGATGCAATACCACAGGGCGCTGGTGGACAAACTGATGGTAAACTTCCCATCCGACAGCGCTAGTGGCAGAAGGCGCAGTTCCGAGGGCCAGGTAGCAGGGGAGGCGCAGAGATCATGCAGCATGTGCAGCGCAGGCAGGGGAACATTCTCCAAGGCCTTTGCCAGCTTTATGGCTCCCCAGCAAGACTGTGTCACCGCTCCCCAGTCACGGCTGAGTCGGCGGGAGCACTGTAAAAGGATGGTGAGGGAGTACGTAGCCGATCGCACGACCGTCCTCCGTGACGCCTCTGCCCCCTACAACTACTGGGTGTCGAAGCTGGACACGTGGCCTGAACTCGCGCTGTATGCCCTGGAGGTGCTTGCTTGTCCTGCGGCTAGCGTCTTGTCAGAGAGTGTGTTTAGTGTGGCTCGGGGAATCATCACGGATAAGCGTACCCGCCTGTCAACCGACAGTGCCGACAGGCTTACACTCATCAAGATGAATAAAGCCTGGATTTCCCCAGACTTCTCTTCTCCACCAGCGGACAGCAGCGATACCTAAGCAATACGTATTATGCACCCGCGGATGGAAGCATCGTTCTCTCTCACCATCCAAAACGGGGACATTTCTGCTTCATCAATCTGTGTATAATATTCCTCCTCCTCCTCCTGCTCCTCCTCCTGAAACCTCACGTAATCATGCTGAACGGGCAATTTTTCTTAGGGCCACAAGGCTCACTCATATAATTTTTCTAAACAATTTTTGTACGTTTCAATGCTCTTAAAAGCGTTGAAACTTTAACTTGAACCAATTTTTCGTTAAACTGGGCTGCCTCCAGGCCTAGTTACCACTTAAGCCACATTAACCAAAGCGATTAATAGGTTTCACCGGCCCTCTTGGTTGGCCATGGCCAATTTTTTGGATATACATTAGTACTGTTGATACAGCAATTTTTGTGGCCCCTCGCCTACAGTGTAATCATAGCAATGTCTATGTTCTTCGCCTGCACTCATGGTACAGAAAGGTGTGTGGGGTTGGCCTACACTTTAGCTACATAAATGTAACTTGTGCCTTGTCTATACTGCAGCTACTGAAATGGAACGAAGACTGCGCTCCCACTATACTGCTGCTTCGGAATTGTTACTGGGGCCTGTCTTGAGTGCTACTATTACTGAAATGGAACGCATACTGTGCTCCCCCTATAATGCTGCTAGTGATATGTTAGTGGGGCCTGTCCTAATGCTACGGCTGAAATGTTACTAATTATGGGCTCTGCCTATACCGCTGCTAATGGTATGTCTCTGGGGTGTGGAAACAGAGGCTTCCCAAAGACATGATGGCGGTGAGGCCATTTCCCACCAACGCTGTTACTGTTAAGGTGCATATAACCACGGACACGTGGAGAGGACACGTAGTGCCTCAAAAACATCCCCCGCCACAGCCCACTTAATCCTGGCCACATTCCGAAAACCAACAAAATAAAACCGCGCTACTAGGTCCGCAGTCACCAACACATTACCACCAACGCGGTTACTGTTAAGGTACATATTACCAGTCTGACTGGGGCATGCAGTGTGGGCCGAGCCCACTTGCATTAAGCACGACATTACTACCTCAGCTGTGTTGGGCAATGCAATGGGATATTTTTGTGTATCGCCGGTGGGTTCCAGGGAGCCACCCATGCTGTAGGTGCACACGGAGTTTAACCTACATGTGTCCACTTGTAAAGAACCCCAGTCTGACTGGGGCATGCAGTGTGGGCCGAAGCCCACCTGCATTAAGCACGACATTACTACCTCAGCTGTGTTGGGCAATGCAATGGGATATTTTTGTGTATCGCCGGTGGGTTCCAGGGAGCCACCCATGCTGTCGGTCGACAGGGACTTCACAATAGGGAGTTGTACCTGCCTGTGTCTATGAATTAAAAAGCCCGGTCTGACTGGGGCATGCAGAGACACCTTGACAGAATGAATAGTGTGTGGCACATAGGTTCCCCATTGCTATGCCCACGTGTGCAGCTCCTGATGGCGGTGGCACAGGATTCTATTTCTCATTGCTTCTGTACAGCATTGTGGGCTATCGCCCCACCCGTTTTAAAGAGGGTCGCTGCCTAGCCGTGCCAACCCTCTGCAGTGTGTGCCTGCGGTTCCTCGTCATGGCAGACGCACTTCTAAATAGACATGAGGGTGGTGTGGCATGAGGGCAGCTGAAGGCTGCGCAGGGACACTTTGGTGTGCGCTGTGGGGGGGAGGGGGGGGCGGTTGGGCAGCATGTAACCCAGGAGAAGTGGCAGTGGAGTGTCATGCAGGCAGTGATTGTGCTTTGTTGGAGGTAGTGTGGTGCTTAGCAAAGGTATGCCATGCTAATGAGGGCTTTTCAGAAGTAAAAGTTTTTGGGAGGGGGGGCCCCACTCTTGCCGCTATTGTGGCTTAATAGTGGGACCTGTGAACTTGAGATGCAGCCCAACATGTAGCCCCTCGCCTGCCCTATCCGTTGCTGTGTCGTTCCCATCACTTTCTTGAATTGCCCAGATTTTCACAAATGGAAACCTTAGCGAGCATCGGCGAAATACAAAAATGCTCGGGTCGCCCATTGACTTCAATGGGGTTCGTTACTCAAAACAAACCCTCGAGCATCGCGAAAAGTTCGTCCCGAGTAACGAGCACCCGAGCATCTTGGTGCTCGCTCATCTCTAGTTTTGATGTGGGCTATGTGACAGCATAAAAGTACTTATATGCCTCAAAGTGCCTAAGGGGGATGGCCTACATTTCTTGCAGTCAGGCCTAATAGTGTCCCGCCATCCATGTAGAGTAGCTGAGTTAACCGTTTCCAATCCACTGTCTGACGTCTTGCAACATTCTGATTGAAGCTTGTACAGCTCCAATTTCGGAAGGCATAAGGCAGGCTATTATTACTGTATATTACTGGCCGCTTTGTTGTCGGGAGCCTCTTCGGCATGTCACATACTGCAGTACTGGCTCTAGCCAGCAGATGACGCCATTGTAAAATGACAGAAAAAGAAAGCCCCCTAGGAATCCCTGAATTCAAAATTGGATTGCAAAGTGGTTAATGATGGATGGAAAGAACATCATTCTTATAATAATATCCAATAGTATCCCCCTCCTCTTCTTCCACCTCTATACTTCTCCCATTGGTGGAGGAACATGTTAGAGATGAAGTCCCTCTTTCTTATTCAAAGCCACCTTTCTTGTAGTGTTGAGTAATGGTGGACTGGCCAGACAGTTAGGAGCTTGGTATCCCTTGTTCCTCCTTTGACAAGAACACATCATTGTCCTTAGGGTCCTGCGGAATCTGTCCCAGCAACCAGACAACACGGGTGGTCATACTAATCAGTACATCATCACAACTGACCATTTTCATCGCTTCCCCAAGCATACTAAAACAGCGCACACATTCTTGATCTGCAGCCGCTCTACTGGTGTCAAGTGCCCAACCTCCATATAGCGTCTGCTAACGGCATACAGCATCAGGTACTCTGTGAACGCTCCCCGCTGCTGGCTTAGCTTTAGTAAAAGATGCAATGTGGAATTCCACCATGTAGGCACATCACATATGAGACGGTCGGGTGGTAGCCCAAACTGTTGCTGCACCTTCGCCAAACGAAAGGTGGCTGGGTATGATTTCCGAAAGTGTGAGCACAGTTTCCTGGCCTTACCCAGCACCGGATGTAAACCTGGGTAATAGTTGAGGAAGCACATCACTACCAGGTTCATCATATGGGCCAGGCAAGGAAGGCGTGTAAGATTGCCGAGGTGAAGAGCTGCCAGCAGGTTAGCCCTGCTGTCACACATGACCATGCGTGGCTTCAGATTGTGTGGGGTCAGCCTTGGTCTGCAGAGCCGTCAGCAGCTTTTTGGCCATGTGGCTGCGTTCCCCTAGACATATGAGTTTTAGGACAGCATTTTGGCACTTACCACATCCAGCGCTATATGGAGGTCGGATTTTGTCACATACGGATATCTGTGTTGATGTGGTAGGTGTTGAATGGTGGTATAGAAAAGTGGAGGAAGAGAAGAAGGAGGAGGAAGGTGAGGAGGGGATAGACTTGGATGAATGTCCCACAACTCTTGGTGGTACCATGAAACATGGACCACCATTTTCAGTTTTATGCCCCACCTGCAGGATGTTGACCCAGTGTGCTGTTAAGGATATGTAACGCTCCTGGCCATGCTTGCTGGACCACATATCAATGGTCAGGTGTACCTGCCATTTTCAGTGTTCTTCAAGGGACACTTTATCTCTCACATGGCGGTGCAGGGAAGGGACAGCTGGGCATCTGGTATTGTGGGTTAGTACGGAGAATCAAGTTGCAGAAAGTGTCTGTGTCCACTAGTCTGAAGGGTAGAATTTCCATTGCATGTAGCTGTGCAGTACTTGTGTTCAGGCTTTGTGCTCGTGGATGATTGGGCTGGTATTTTTTGTTACGTTCCCATAGCTGCGGGATGGAGGGCTTGTTGCTGACTTGATATATGCTGGGATTTGGGGTAGATGTCAATGTCGGTGAAAGTGGTGCTGACGGTGGCGGCTTAACTTCTGCTTTGCGTCTCCCACTTCACGGGAGCTAATATTGCTGTCTCACAGTGGAGCGGCCGCAGGAGGTCTCTCTCATCGTGCTCCCCCACCTCTCTCAATTGACTTAACATAGCGGCTGTACAGTACTGAATGGCTGCTATTTACACTGGCTCACCCTCTATCGCGGGTCTGACTGCACACACAGACCCATCCTCATCTTCCTCTCTGGAGGAAAAAAATGGTTGAGCATCAGTGAATTCAATGATTTGGTCTTCTCCCTCTGGTTGTTTTGACTGCCCCATTGACATCTATCACACTGAATGATCAAACAGCTCCTCAGACTGATCCATGTGGATTGCTTCAGAGGATACAGGGAATCTGGCATGACGTGGAGTATAAGGGGGACACTCATGGCCAACTGGTGCAGACTGATTGATGTGTGGCACACTCATCCATTCTACTACCTGTTCTGCATGCTGTGTATGTGTTGCATGGACAGAACCACTAATAAGGAATGGCATTGGGCACGTTGAGCTGTTGCTTCAGTGGGAGCCACTTGAAGTGCTAACATGGCCCGTCCTCTACCACCATTGACATGTCCCCCCCCCCCCCTGCTTACTTCATGTTTCCTTTTTATGTTTTTTTTTGTTTGTTTACTTTTTAGTGTAGTTTTATGCAACTTATCAGCTACCTTTGTAGTTTGCAAAAAACCACTGCTAGCTACGTAAGGCCTGAAAATAATTAGTAGTCGCCAGACTCATGTCTGAAGGACGTCTAAGGTCGTTAACATGCACTGTGTGTATTTGTTGTTTCCCTGTTTGATTTTCTTTTTGATTAAAAAGAACAGAAGATCACAGGAGTGCATCTTGTATCTTTATGAGTTGTCCCCATTTGGTGCAGAATGATTGAATTATCTAAACCCCTTTACAAGCTTTCACACCCAGCAGCAATAAATCCTCTGTAGAATATCTGTCCCTAACAACCGACCACAGATTGTATAGGCATATAACCATGATGCAGCTTCTCTGTCCTGTGCGCAACTATAAAATGGCCATTTATTACACTGTGCCTATGTTATATATGGCTAGGTCATGTGATGCAGATGTCCAATGAAACTCCTGGACAACAGAGGACACATTTGATGACATGAGGAAAGTGACCTGGCTGCTGATTGGCTGCAAGATAACCTCTGCAACAGACATAACAGGAAATGTGATTTTATCCAAAAATCATTTTGTATTAACCCAATTAGATTTATCGCCCAGGCGACCAAGTTGAGCAACACTGAACACAAAATGGAAAAAGTGAAATTGCAAACTTCGTTCATTTTTTATCATTTTTTATAAAATTATTTGCAAAAATATACCCCACCCCACCCCTACTGTGTGCAGAAAATATTGGATTTTGTATGGACATCTTTGAGTTAGCAGATAAGCGCTGCAGATCGATATGGCAGGAGTTGATCGATATAATCACACCGGTTATTACTGCGCGGATTGATGGCTTAGGAGTCGCAGCGCAGGATAACGGTTGTGTTACAGGACAGGAGGGAGGATTCCCGCGAACTGATGATCGGATAATCCGCCGGCCGCCTGAGCTTCTGGCTGACAACGAGAAGCTGCGGTTCTCACAGCAACGTTTATATGGTGGGAAATGGACTCCCAGGGACGGACACGCAGGGTCAATATTACTCCCAAATGTTTCCTCACACGAAGCAGAAGTGGATTCACGGGAGAGGTCAGGAAATTCCAGAATCACTAACGTCATAAAAGAATGTGAAGAGCTTTTGTTTCTCCTCTCTCTTTCCTTCAGCTTCTCCAAACAACCAAGTTCATGTAGAGATAAACAAATTCCCTGAAAGTTATACAGGGGTGGGGCGAGTACCATTCTGTAGATAGATATGAGAGAGATAGATATGAGATAGATAGATAGATAGATAGATAGATAGATAGATAGATAGATAGATAGATAGATAGATAGATAGATATGAGATAGATAGATAGATAGATAGATAGATAGATAGATAGATAGATAGATAGATAGATATGAGATAGATAGATATGAGATAGAGGGATAGATAGATAGATATGAGATAAATAGATAGATAGATAGATAGATATGAGATAGATAGATAGATAGATAGATAGATAGATAGATAGATAGATAGATAAATAGATATGGGATAGATAGATAGATAGATAGATAGATAGATAGATAGATAGATAGATAGATAGATAGATATGAGATAGATAGATAGATAGATAGATAGATAGATAGATAGATAGATAGATAGATAGATAGATAGATAGGAGATAGATAGATATATACGTTAAAAATGAGATAGATATCAGATTGACAGACAGACGGACAGATAGATATGAGGTAGATAGATATCAGCGGATAGATAGATAGATAGATAGATAGATAGATAGATAGATAGATAGATAGATACAAGGGCTTAACTATAAAGGATGCAGGGGATGCGGTTGCACCCGGGCCCAGGAGCCTCAAGGGGCCCATTAAGCCTCTTTTCTCCATATAGGGAGCCCAATACTATGAATAAAACATTATAGTTGGGGGCTCCGTTCCAGGTTTGCATTGGGGCCCAAGAGCTTCAAGTTACACCTCTGGATGGATAGATAGATAGATAGATAGATAGATAGATAGATAGATAGATAGATAGATAGATAGATAGATAGATCTGAGATAGATAGATAGATAGATAGATAGATAGATAGATAGATAGATAGATAGATAGATATGAGGTAGATAGATACTAGATGGGTGGATATATAGATAGACAGGTATCAGATAGATAGATCTGAGATAGATAGATAGATAGATAAATAGATAGATCTGAGATAGAGAGATAGGTATCAGATAGATAGATAGATAGCTAGATAGATATGAAATAGATAGATAGATAGATAGATAGATAGATAGATAGATAGATAGATAGGAGATAGATAGATAGATACGTTAAAAATGAGATAGATATCAGATTGACAGACAGACGGACAGATAGATATGAGGTAGATAGATATCAGCGGATAGATAGATAGATAGATAGATAGATAGATAGATAGATAGATAGATAGATAGATAGATAGATACAAGGGCTTAACTATAAAGGATGCAGGGGATGCGGTTGCACCCGGGCCCAGGAGCCTCAAGGGGCCCATTAAGCCTCTTTTCTCCATATAGGGAGCCCAATACTATGAATAAAACATTATAGTTGGGGGCTCCGTTCCAGGTTTGCATTGGGGCCCAAGAGCTTCAAGTTACACCTCTGGATGGATAGATAGATAGATAGATAGATAGATAGATAGATAGATAGATAGATAGATAGATAGATAGATAGATAGATAGATAGATATGAGATAGATAGATAGATAGATCTGAGATAGATAGATAGATAGATAGATAGATAGATAGATAGATAGATAGATAGATAGAAAGATAGATAGATAGATAGATAGATAGATAGATATGAGGTAGATAGATACTAGATGGATGGATATATAGATAGACAGGTATCAGATAGATAGATCTGAGATAGATAGATAGATAAATAGATAGATCTGAGATAGAGAGATAGGTATCAGATAGATAGATAGATAGATAGATAGATAGATATGAAATAGATAGATAGATAGATAGATAGATAGGAGATAGATAGATAGATAGATAGATAGATAGATAGATAGATAGATAGATAGATAGATAGATAGATAGATAGATAGATAGATAGGCGATAGCAAAGGTCTTACAGTAGCAGCACAACCTTTGATGACGTCATAACCATGTGAGCAGGAAGCAGAGAGAAGGGCATGTTTTCCTGCACTTGTATGTGGGGATTTAGTGGTAATAAAATCGGTGTTTAACATGAATGGATCAGTCTACGATGGGGAAGACTTCAGGTGTAATTGTAAATGGAATGTCACCACTCAATGCCAGTCTGCTGCATCCAAAGCCAACAAGATATTGCCTTGCATTAATAAAGACTTGGCTTCCAGAGAAGAAAACATTATATGTTCCCTTTATAGAGCACTGGTGTGACTGCATATTGAGTATAGAGCCCAGATAAAGTTATTAGAGAGCTGGAGGGGGCTCAGAGATGGAATAATTAATATGAGGCGAGTAGGAAAAGGTTAAACTTGATGGACTTAGGGCGCTTTTCAACTCTCTGTGTATGCAGTTCTACCCCCTTTAGACATGCTCTCTTCCCATCACACACTGTCAATTAGCTGAGATGCCGCTCACAACCTCCCAGAGCGCACGTTCAGCTCTGCTCTGCCGGCACAAGCACTACGCATTAATTCATTTTACGACTTGTAACTTATTTTTCAGAAGAAATTAATTTGATTGGAAAATGAAATCTGCAGCAGAATGAAGTGCCGGAGTAAGCGGATTCACTAAAATAATTTCTGTTTATGAAGTAAAATTAACAGTTTCACCGTAGGGGCGGAGATCAGTCCCAAACTCCTGGAACTATGGGCTGTGCATACTAACAGGCTGCTTACTTAGAGTCTGCAGATGCAAGGGGCCACTTCCATCAGCACTCCAAGTATCTCAACAACAACTAAAGCCTCCGTCCATCCGCCGATCCGGCCAACATTTGTCTCATTGCTTTAATGGCTCCTTCACACTAACGATCGCAATTTTGCTGCGAGAAAATAGCGGCCAAATCGCGTATTTCTTCCTGTAATTTCTGAGCATAGACAATGCTTTTTCCCGCAAAAACATCGCTACCGTTTGCTATTTTCTGTCGCAAAAGTTAAGAGGACTTTCTAAAAACACATGTTCGTGCTTTGCAATGCGATAAAAAGGAATCTCCATAGGGAAACATGGGAGATGAAAAAAAGCAAAATGCAGAAAGATCGAGCATGCCACGATTTTTTCTTTCTCCCAACCTGACATGAGTGAAAACATCGCAAATTGGAATGGAACCATTGAAAAGCACGAGTTTAATAATTCTTGCGTTTTCACTCTCTCTGGCATTGCGCAATTTTATTGCAAGTGTGAAAGCCGTCTAAAGTCACATTTACGTCATTCAAACGATGGCTTTTGAGCGATAATTATTGCATGTAAACGCATCCATCTTTCACTATACAGCTAAACAATGATTTTTAGGTGAGCATAAAATCCATCGTTCACCCGGAGAGCAGACAACAGGGACTTCATGCTGTTTTCATCGTGGGAGCAGCTGATTACATTCTTTTCAGCTAACAGCCCATGCAAAGACAATACAGCTGAGTGCAAAGGCCAGATCTAATGCTGGGATTTGCAAGCAGCTGCCGGAGGCTCATTTGCAAGTAAATTAAGCTGATAAAGTGCTAATGGGCATTAGTGCCCATTAAGCCCCATTTGCACACAACAATTATCACTCAAAATTTGCTCAAACGCTGTCTTTTGAGCAATAATCTTTGCGTGTAAATGCTACTAGCATTGGCTTTTTGCTGAACAATGATTTTTAGTTGAGCTTAAAATCCATTGTTTGACCTCAGAGCTGATAGCAGGGCACGCACTCTGTGTTTCTCCACGGGAGTGCAGATAACATTGTATTCAACTGCTGTCCCACTGGAGAACAAAGGAGCTGAACGGCCGCTGTGTTAAGTGAATGGAGAGGGGCGGGGGAGAGCGAGGAGTGAAATCTCCTCCAGCTGCCCTGGCCCCCTGCTGGCTGCTCTGTCAGAGAGCCAGCGATAAATGCTCCTGTGCAGCAGCACGGGAGCGAGGACGCACAGGAACAAGTGTTGGAAATTGTTTGCCTGACATTCGACCTGTGTAAATGGGGCTTTACATGCAAATTAAGCTAATAAGCTACTAATGGGCATTAGTGCCCATTAGCAGCTTATGCAAAATGATCGCTCAAACTGTCAATCTTTCAATTGTTTGAAAGATTGTGTTTGCGTGTAAACGAGCCTTAATAAGCTAATATAGAAAAAAAAAATTCATTGACTTGATTAACATGTATCACTTTTTGTAAACCGCTCCACTGCAGACCTATGCCCCATCCTGCAGTCACATACCCTCCTGTCTGCTCCTACTTCTTACTAAACTCCATGTGTTTGATAAACAAAAAGTAGGAAATAGATAGAAGGGAGTATTAGTACAGGGTCAGGGCTTATTCCCATGTCTGTGTATCGGCCAGGTTTTCACACCAATATACGGTGTCCCTTTCTGCATGGGTAGGAAGCGGGCCGGGCCGGGAGCAGTGCACTGAGCTCCCGCCCCCTCTCTGCCCTCTCTCTGCCCCTCGCCACTGTTTGCAATGGGAGGGGCGAGATGGGGCGGAGCTAAGTTCCAAGTTATCAAGTTCTAAGTTATCAAACACATGGAGCTCAGGGCACTGCTCCCGGCCCGGCCCGCCTCCTTCCCCTGCAGAAAGGGACACCGTATATCGACCGGGCGTGAAAACCCGGCCGATACACGGACGTGTGAATAAGCCCTCAGACTACACATTGTTTGTAGTCTGTTACCAGGAGACACATACACTAAAAGGCCCATTTATTAGAGACCCTGCTGCTTTATTAGAGCCCCCGGCCCTCCGATGATCGGCGCCTCCCTGTATGGAAATTCTCCCCGTGACCCCAAAGTGCAGCATAAAATCACGTGACCAAGTTTTACGTGGATCAGTTTCAAGTGAATCCACATTAGATGGGAAAATCCAGCGATCCAACGAGGTCTGGTCATCAGTGCTAGACTAGCGGGGCTGGGATGGCATATCACTGGCAACTTTTTGGGTTTCCTCATGTAACGGTGTGGAGAGTATACTGAGAATGGTGTGATTGAGGAAAAACATCCAGCAAAAGGGGATTTCGTGGATGAAAACAATTCATCACCCAAAGGGGTCAGGGGAGGATGTCAGGAATCATTCTGACCAAAAGGAGCTGCATAATCATACAACACTGGAGCTCCAACTAACGTATCCGAATACATAACTCGTCATCCTTAGCACGGATGGGATATAACAGCAGATGACCAGTTCCAGCGCCATCGTTTAGACGAAAAACAGAAAGGTGAGAGTCCATCAGGAAAAAGTGCACAAAAATTGTATCACTGAGTAGCGGAAAAATATCGCCTATCAGATGGATCCAGATTTCAGTTGCACCATGCTGATGGGAGGTCAGAATTTGGAGCGAGCAGCAACTATAAAAAGCTTTCTGTCCGCAGGGCCCAAAATTCCTACAGAAAGATTTCACCATCCAGTGGGATCTACGCCATGATTTGCTGCGGTTTAACTGAAGGATGTCCAGCGTGCTACTCTATGGGGGTCTCTAATAAAGTGGCAATTCAGTGTTGGTTTCCATAAAAGTTGGATACATACAATAATGAGATAGATAGATAGATAGATAGATAGATAGATAGATAGATAGATAGATAGATAGATAGATAGATAGATAGATAGATAGATATGAGATAGATCAATAGATAGATAGATAGATATGCGATAGATAGATAGATAGATAGATAGATAGATAGATATGAGATAGATAGATAGATATGAGATAGATAGATAGATAGATAGATATGAGATAGATAGATAGATAGATAGATAGATATGAGATAGATAGATAGATAGATAGATAGATAGATAGATAGATAGATAGATAGATAGATAGATAGATATGAGATAGATCAATAGATAGATAGATAGATATGCGATAGATAGATAGATAGATAGATAGATAGATAGATAGATAGATAGATAGATATGAGATAGATAGATAGATATGAGATAGATAGATAGATAGATAGATAGATAGATAGATAGATATGAGATAGATAGATAGATAGATAGATAGATAGATAGATAGATAGATATGAGATAGATAGATAGATAGATAGATAGATAGATAGATAGATAGATAGATAGATAGATAGATATGAGATAGATAGATAGATAGATAGATAGATAGATAGATAGATAGATAGATAGATAGATAGATAGATATGAGATAGATAGATATGAGAGATAGGTAGATAGATAGATATGAGACCGAGAGCTAAATAGATAAAGTGATGGATATGAGATCGATACATATATATTAGATAAAGACAGATATGAGATAGATAGATAGATAGAGAGAGAGAGAGAGAGAGAGAGAGAGAGAGAGAGAGAGAGAGAGAGAGAGATATGAGAGATAGATAGGAGATAGATAGATAGATAGATAGATAGATAGATAGATAGATAGATAGATAGATAGATAGATAGATAGATAGATAGATATGAGATAGAGAGATATGAGATAGAGAGATATGAGAGATAGGTAGATAGATATGAGACCGAGAGCTAAATAGATAAAGTGATGGATATGAGATCGATACATATATATTAGATAAAGACAGATATGAGATAGATAGAGAGAGAGAGAGATATGAGAGATAGATAGGAGATAGATAGATAGATAGAGAGAGAGAGAGAGAGAGATAGATAGATAGATAGATAGATAGATAGATAGATAGATAGATAGATAGATAGATAGATAGATAGATAGATAGATAGATAGATAGATAGATATGAGATAGATAGATAGATTGATATGAGATAGATAGATAGATAGATAGATAGATAGATAGATAGATAGATAGATAGATAGAATGACCTGGCAGCAGATATTAGGTTTTTTTTTATTGCATTGGCCTCCTCTCCGGCAGTATCAGTGGATCCACCCTGCACATTGGCTGCTTTGTCTCAGTCACTACGTCATGTGTAGGTCATGTGGGGTGAAGCAGCCTGCAGGCAGTGAAGGGGTTAATGTTCTGCGCAGCTGTTGGAGGACTCCCTGTAATATTATTAGTATCTGGAGAGGGATGAGACATTTCAAGAACAACTGTGACCGGTCTGAGACTCCAGAAATGTGGAGCTCACCCACTGAACAACAAGGCAGCAGCTGCCCCCATCCCGACCGCAGGGGTCTGCGCAGCCTTCCTGCGCCTTATCGCGCCCGCCGTAACGTTCCTGAACAGTAAATAGGGCAGCTGTTCAGCTGTGTGCGGTGTAACTGGTACAGAGTCATCCAGGAACTCCCCGAGAGTTCACTACTTCTGCATTTAAAGGGGACAGAACGTAAAATAAAATCCAGCCATTTCAGTAGTTTTATATTTCAGGCAGTGGGGGAGGGGTTGTGCAATTTCAGCAGTTAAAAAATGTATTGACATATCACGGATGTAGAATATAACAGTTTTAAAGGGGTTTTGCCATTAAAGGGGTGCCCGGTTGCAAACTATTGGCAGCCTATACTCAGCTATCAATAGTAGTCTGGCATGGTCTGTTGCCCAGGACCTCTTTAGATCAGCTGTTTGCCAGGCTGGTGCACTTGTCTACAGAATTCTGCAAGAAGCAAACAGCTCCCTTCCCACTGCAGTGGCCAGGCTTGGTATTACAGGTGAAATTCCTATTTAAAGGGATGGGAACTTGGCCTGCAATACCAAGACTAGCCACAACAGTAAAAATGGAGCTATATGCTTCCTGGAGAAAACAGCTCAGTGCAAAAGCATGCTGGCCTGGGAAACAGATGATGTGTGGAGGTCCTGGGCAACAGACCATGCCCATCTACTATTGATAACTTATGCTGATGATAGGCCATCAACAATTTGCAACCGGAAAATTCCTTCAAAGATATTTACCCCCTTTCCACGGGATACTAGATGAATGTCCCAATGGCTGGGACCCCCAAGAAATTCTGAAATCAGGGCACCTGAATGTGGCTTGTGAATGTAATGGCAGTGCACATGCTTGACCACCACTGCATTCACTTCTATAAGACAGAGAAAGCTTGCTGAGTGCACCACTGCCTGTTTATCCCTAATAGCCTATTCATACAGCCATATGTTCTGTCTATTTTTTGACCATGGGCAGCACATGGACCCATTATAGTAAATTGGTTTCATTCATCAAAATCCCCCATGGTAGCACAAAAAACACAGTGAACACGGATGTCACATGAGCGTCACTACGTTTTTTACACATACTCACGCAGTGAAATCAGCCCGTTTATCACGGACCGACATTGCATATGCCTGCGTGAATGAGCTCTCAGAAGTCAATGGAGCCTCGGTCAGGCAAGCCTGGCACCACTGAATTTAAATGGGGCATTTGGGTGCACTGGGGATGGCTAGGGGTCCTCCACAGACTATGGGGCATACTTACTTAGACCTGCTTTTCTTATGCCATCCACATAATGTTTGTGCCGTCATAAATGCAACAAATATATTTTGACGTGCAAGCGTTTTTGTTTGTTTTTGAAAAGAACCCAAAACATGTTGTTAAAAAACACCAAATATACAACAGAAACAGTAAAAATCTGGTTAGCAAGTTGTACATTTTATAGTTCAATTTAGACTTTAAACAGGACCCTTCACACGGGCCGGAATCGGCCGCACAACGCACCGCAAGCCACAATAAATTCTACATAAAATCCAGCGGCTGCCTGCAGATTTTGATGCAGAACTGAAAATGGCTTAAAACCTGCCTGCCATTCCGCATCGAATCCGCAGTAAGGGCTCCTTCACACGAAGGATGTGCATAAGCAACATATTCCAGCATTGAAGGAGGTTGTTTTTTGCACGTGTCTGAGCATTGTACTTTGCTATTTTGCAAACGCAGGGTCGGTTCATATGCTCCCAACACCCCCCCCCCCCCCCCCTTCCTGATTTAAAAGGCTATTTAGGCCTCCTGCCCACGGCCGGGTCGGATTCCAACTGCAAAATCTGGCAGCGGATTCAGACCCGGTGACCCCCTGAGACCAATACTCACCTGTCCAGATCTGCCCGGAATGTCTCGGGCAGCGAACCAGTGCACATGGGCAGTGCAGGGCGTGACGTGCCGGCCCTGGCCTATGTTGCGAATTCCCGCGATACTTCCGCAGTGCTCACTGCATAAACGCCGTCGGGGAAGATGGCTTCCATTGACGGCAATGGAAGCCGTTCGTGCGATTTTCCACAGCAAATAGAGCATGCTGCGATTCTCCCCTGTGAGCGGAAAATCACAGTTGATTTCCGCTCATAGGCAGGGAAGAATCTTTTAATATAGCATGTCTATGGAGGGATTTTACGACCAGACGCCCGCTGATATCAATGGATTCTATTCTCTGCTAGTACACCCGTGTGAAGGAGCCCTTAGAGCTGCGGATTTCGTTGCATCCTACAGCACAATTCCATCCCGTGTGAAAGGTCCCAAAAGGGATTCTGATCTGATGGTGCCTTCATACGGGGTAATAATCGTGAATCCCATGATCCAGCAAGAATCTGAACAATTATCGCTCAGCATAAATGCTCTAACTGCAGAAAACCAAACAACATATCGCTCCATGTAAACAGACTGCCTGCTTACTATGAATGGAGGCGGGTGGCTGGAAGGATCCCCAACCCGCTGGTGAGTCAGGGGGCATGGAGGGACAACAGAAGTGGCTAGAATAGAAAAACACCCATGAGCTGCAAGGAATAGATTGTTAAATCCTAAAAAACCCGTAAAGATCTTATTTTTGTCTTTTTTTTTTGCATTTGATATTTTTGTTATTTGTATTTTCTTATTTTCATTTATTTTATTCATTACATTTTAATATTTTTTCTCATTTTACATTTAGGGCTTATTCACATAGGCTTTTTTTCTTTACAATCTGACCAACCTCACAGGGATATAGAACACATCGATTTCAATGGTTCTAATCTTTTTACATGAGCTGAAACAACACAGTGTATCCTATTTTGGTCTGATCCTGAGGTGAGAATAACCCATTCAAGTCAATGGGTGAGGTATAAAAAATAGACAAAACGGATTCCTTTCACATAGCATGCAAGTGTATTGCATTCCATCTTTTATGCAGCATAAGGGCTTATTTAGATGACCGTATATAAGCTCGGTTTTCACGCCGAGCCGATATACGGTGCCCTTGTCTGCAGGGGGGGGGGGGGGGTAGAAGAGCCAGGAGCAGGAATTGAGCTCCCGCCCTTCCCAGCCATTCGCCACTATTTGAAATGGGAGAGGTGGGATGGGGCGGAGCTAAGTACCAGCACTTAGCTCCACCCAGTCTCGCCCCCTCCTATTGCAAAGAGTGGCAAGGGGCGGAAAGAAGGCGGGAGCTCAATTCCTGCTCCTGGCTCTTCCATCCTCCTCCCCCTGCAGACAAGGACACCGTATATCGGCCAGGTGTGAAAACCCAGCCGATATATGGTAGTCCGAATAAGCCCTAAAGCTTATCGCTCATCGTTAAGTTTAAACAGCGGCCGTCCAGTAGCAAACGGCCACTGTGTTATCTCAATGGAGGGGGGGGCGGGGGAGCGAGAGGAGAGAAATGTTCTGCATTGCCCCTCCCCCCTGCTGGCCGCTCCATGAACCAGCCAGCTCTGCTGCAGGAGCACGGGAGCACGGAGACACAGGGACGAGTGTCAGGCATCATTTGCCCGGCACTCGTCTTGTGTAAATGGGCCTTAAGACATCTTTAATTTCACAGCAAAAAGCTTTTCTGTTGCAGAATTTAGTCTCGCAATTTTGCATTAAAGATGTTTGGGATTAAACAGATGTGGAATTCAAGCCCATGGTGATAACACTGTGCTGCAGAAATGTCCACATGGACTAAAGCCCCATTTACAAGGGACAATTATTGCTCAAAATTCGCTCAAATGATGATTTTATGTTGAGCAATAATAATTGCGTGTAAATGCTACCATTGTTTGCTTTTCAGACGAACGATGATTTTATGTTGAGTTTAAAATCCATCGTTTTGCGGGGCAGCTGATAGCAGGGACCGCACACTGTGATTTTCCACAGAAGTGCTGATAACAATGTTTTCAGCTGCAGTCCAGCTGCAGAACAAAGGAGCTGTATGCAAATAACTGTATGAAAGGAGGCTCATTTACATGCAAATGAAGCTAATAAGCTGCTAATGGGCATTAGTGCCCATTAGCAGCCTATGCAAAATGATCTCTCAAACTGTCATTCTCCCTATCTTTTGAACAAAATTTGAGCGAACATCTTTGCGTGTAAATGGGGCTTTATTTTGTCCCATGTGAAAGCATATTAAGGCCCGCTTCACATGAACGTAAGTTCATTTGCGCACGCCTGAGTTCTGCATTTTTGCAGAATGAACAATTCTTTTGCGTGCACATCGGCATATTTTACTGTACCTTTTGCCCCCACAGGACATCTACATTTGCACGCAGCAAAAAACGCACTGACTGAAATGGCTAATTAGTTCCAGATGTGCTTTTTTTTTTCAGTGTAATTATGTAGTTGCACGCATCTCCTTGCGTATTGCGTATACATTTGCGCACCCTCATTGATTTGTGGGGACTTTTAGTGTGCAAATATAGAGAAAAACAGAATATGTCCTATTTTTTTGTTTTTCTCTGCACGACCAAAATATGTGCACAAAATATGGAAATGTGAATGAGCCCCATTAAAATCAATGGGTTCTATTTTCTGTGTATCGCCCGCGCAAATCTGCCCGTGTGAACGGGCCCTTACTGAATTATTTACTTGCTTTTCTCCACTTTCAGGCAATCTGTCCTGCTATTTGTTTTTCTTGTATTTGATACATTTTTATTAGATTTTTGCATCTTTGTACTTTACACTTATTTGTTTATAGTCACTTTTATGTTACATGTTAGTATTTTATATTTTGTCATTTTACTGTTTGTGTTATTTGCTTTCCTGCCGCTCTCTGGGAATCCCTCTTTTTATGCATCACTTTCTCCAGAAGTGCAGCCCTGATAGCAGCAGCCTCTGCCTAAAAACAGTTCCTGTTATCTGTAAACTTGTGCGCCCCTCCCCTCCTGAAGGATCCACAACCCACTGACACATGTTTTTCCTCTACAGAGGTCAGGAAACTGACTGAGCAACAGGAGCCCTTCGCTTGGAGCCTCCTTGCATGCACTACTACAAGCAGCAGCAACCCAGGAGGGACCTGTGACCATGTCTACACCTGAAAGTATGACCGCTCCTAGCTGTGAGTATGAGCTGTGCTCATGACATGACCTCACACACGTGTATTAACTTCTTCACCACCAGAGATACAATTACTGACATCACCCACAGTATCACTATAGCCTGCATGTCCACAGGGTGCATGCATTAGAGCAGGGCCATGAAGCTTGCAATCTAGGACACATCAGCTTAGGAACTTGAGTCACATGTGGCCGGCTACATGCTTCCAAACAAGTTGCCATAGTGTAAAAATATCAGCGTCCCTCATACAATAACCAGTTCTTTGCCAGGGGTGTAACAAATTCTCTTGATGGCCAAGGGAGGCGTTTCAGAATTAACCCCCAACATTGGACTATGAACGGCCCAGTAACATGTATGTTGTGTGTGTAATGGTCATGTATGTTTGTATGGCTGAACCCCCCTCTGTTTCTGTATATATGGGAAGGCAGGCAACTTTTTTTTTTTTTTTTTAATCCTTGAATTGCACCCCTCCCCCAACTCCAATAGTGCTCTAGGCAGCCGCCCACTCTGCCTTCCACATGCATATAGTATATAACATAACAGGATCTGCTGACTAACATGCATTCGTGTAAGCAGGCCCGCAGGGTAATCTGGGCCAGTCATGTGTTTTTGTTTTTTGCCTCCTCCACAAACATAACCTGTACATTGTATATATGTCATTGGGCACATAGTATATGAGCTGCCTGCTGTAGGGTCACCGTTCACCTTTACTTCTACTGTATGCATTATACTCCTGAAGCTTGCAATCTAGTGCTGAGGTTCCCATAGGGCTGGGATCGCATTGAGAAGTAATAACATCACATGGCAATACAATGTATACATCACGATGCAACAATGTTGCAATTGTATTTAAAGCAACAAACAGTTAAAAATATCCCATGTGGAAAATTAGGACATGTGCTTCAGTTTTTTGAGGAGGGGCTTTTGCTTTGAGGTCAATGAAGAAAAATTCTGCAGAAATACCAAAAGGCAACAAACACGGCGTTCTTCCTGTGAACCCGATCGCTTCTGTAAGGTAGAGCATCATGATGCACGAGATCTCCTCATCTCCAGCAGTTATATGCAGATAAATCATTGAGGGGCCTTTTCCCATGGGACACAATATTCCACAACAGCGTTGAAGAGTACGCCCTCCTATTCAGCGCCACGATTCGCACTGCTATTCGGATTTTGGTGCGGAATTGAAACCGAATCCTGCAGTGAGGCTAGTTTCACATGGCCGAGCGTGATATCGCGCTTGTGCGATGTTCCCATGGATGCAAGGCGTTTTTGTATCAAAACTGCCTCCCATCGCTTCAGTATAGTTGCGATCCTCCAGCGCGGCTTTAAAATGTCGGAAGATCAATAAGTGTCTCCTATAGCTTTCAATGGGAAATCTCGAGTGCACATCGCATGCATTATGATGTGTTTTCCTAGCCCCTTGAAAACAATGGGGGAGGCATTCTGAGGGAAGCCCAAAGATCGGACATGCCACAATTTTTTTTGTCCTGTGATGCGGGAAAAAAACCAAAAAACGCTCATGTATATGACTCCATTCAAAAGAATGAAGTTCATATTTGTACGTCTCGCAACGCACAAATCTCACATGATTTTCACAGCCATGTGAAAGCAGTCTCAGCAGTGCAGATTGTGCCTTTACTCGACTAATAAGCTCCACACCACAAGAAAATACACAGCAATACTCTGTGAGCAAGATTCGTGGCATACACCATGTTTTATCTACAGGCAATACCTTGGGGTGCCTGATGTTTATGGCGGCACTTGATCCCTACAGAATAAACCGGGCTCTCCCCGCTGCCTGGCTTTGAGGCGAGTCAGGCTACGCTTACTGCCTGACTTTTGCGTGCACTGCAATACATACGCCGCATCACTGGCTTGTAAGTCGGCTAAGGTCTGTCACACAAATATATTTGCACAGTGTTAAACTTGCGCACGTGATCCGCAGTGAATAGAATCCATTGATTTCAATGGGTTCATTCTCATCAGCGTATTTTGCGTGTATATTTAATTAACGGCCAAAAATACGCAACATACTCTATTTTTCAGCATATTTGCACACAAAAATAGCACATATTGAGCTAATTACCTAAAAGCCCAATTCAATAGATGGGAGCATGGCTGTGTGTTTGTTTGCGTGCGCAAAATTTGCATAATTTGCGTGTACAAAGTACAGTAAAACATGCTTTCACCCATGTGACACCAGCCTTTACATTGGCCCTGTTGAGATATGTTATTGTTCTAGTGCGGTCCCCTCCAGATAGTAGTTCTATGCTGCACCACCAACTTCAGGGTGCGTTCACACGCAGCCAAAATGGACATTTCTGCACCAAAATCTCATTGGTGAGGATTTTGTTGCCGAATTTGCAGCTGATCCACAAGAATCCCCCCCCCCCCCCCCCCCAATTGTAACGGAGAAATCTGTTGGTAACAACTACATCAAAATTTCCATCAGATGGTGCAGATTCAGCTGATCGAATGCCCGCTGTCAGCGCCCTGTGCATTGGCTGGCATTTTTAACTGCTGGCGCAGTTCTTGTTGATTGTGCTGACAGCTGCACCTGCAATTCTAAGTGACGACCACTACATAGGAGTCAGAGCTAAATGCTTCGTCTCTGTTCCCTCTGTGTTGTGGCACTGACAATTGGCAACCAATCACCTGATTGCCCAAGGTCCTCAGCGGCGGACTTCAGGATATGTCATCAATTGTACTTCACTGGAAAACCCCTTTAGCATTGGCATGTCACCAGCATGTCTGCTGGCATAACCCTGGTGCATTGCTGCATCCCCAGCTTGGTTACTGGATTTACATCGGCCTAAGTAGGCTTGCCCGAACCCATACATGGCCCACTGCAGGCACTAGTTCTGAAACAGGGGTTACTCTTATAGTGGGGATACTCCAACCATGACTCGCCCCATATATGTCCTTCTTTGTGTTTGCTGTGACCCCTGGGAATTCCGCAGCTTCCGTCCGTGTGAAAGATCCCCTATGTACAAGGAGCAGGGGGAGCGGTGCCGTACAGGAAGCGTCTTTTTTTTTTTTTCTTACTTCTAAAAATATTCCAAAATTCCATGAGGATTGGAAAAGCGAGAGGGGCGGAGGGGGGGGGGGGGGGGGGCGGCCGGGTCTAACTGCAGGGGGATTTATCTGTGCGTAGAATTACCAGGCTGTGTGAGAAACTCTAGACACATGCCAGGGCTGTCACACTCCAGTTGAATTCTCTTATTTGACCCAGGCTAACGTGCGCCAAGGCGGCATCCAGGCTGAAATCCCAGCGAGACTGCGGCTGTCACTCACAGTACTGGGAACGCTGGTGCAGAATACATGTTATCCATGTCTGGGAAAGCTGGGTGATGCCCACCATTGTCTCTTCTGCTCTTCTTCTTATCTGCCAGAGCTGCACAACTTGGCATGTTTGCCACCCTGATTGCCAGGGAAGAGCAGTGGGAGACTGAATGCATCTGGAACGCTTATCACCCAGTTACTCAAGAAACACCTACGGCTCTAAATAGACTGATAGCACTGCTGTAGTGCGTTATCTGAGGTTTTAGGTACTGGGGGGCTCGTGCCTCGGCGCTGTTGCAAGTTTAACCAATTCGTTGCAGGAGGTTCCATTTAAACAGACCATTCGTAGAGACTCGTTGGCAGTATTTTTCCATTAAAGGGTGTTTTGGGACTGAACTATTGATCGGGATAGGTTATCAATAGTTGATAGGTGGGGACTGCCACTCGGGACCCCCAGCTGTTATGTGGCCCAGCAGCAGTGCGGATGGAGTCAGACGCGGGCAGTCCTGTCCACATTGCAGCATAGCAGGTACAGCTCCCATTGAATGCAATGCAAACCCACCCGGGCCGCTGCAGTGCGGATGTGGATGTCGGTTGCTAGTTCCGTACACACTGAAAACATGATCGTCGGGATCCAGAGTGGCAGACCACCACCGCCGATCAACTGTTGATGACCTATCATGAGGAGAGGTCAGGTCGGTCCTGAAAAACCCTTTTAAGGATAGTTTTACATGGACGATAAAATCCTGTGCCTTTCGCACAATGCAAGTGCAGAATTGTGAAACCCATGATTTTCAATGGTTTCCTTCACTTTCGCGATGTTTTAACTTATGTGACGTCGTGTTTAAAAAAATCGCGGCGTGCCCTATCGTTCTGCGCTTTCTCTTTTATATTGCCCATGTTTCCCTATAGAGCCTTTACGTGCGATGCGTTTTTAATATTAGCATTGTCTTCTTCATAAGAAAATCGCAAGTGGCAGCGATGTTTTGCGAAAAAAAGCAGCGCTGACGCTCAGACATCTCATGAGAGAAATTGCAGTATTGCCGCAATTTTCTCACGGCGATATTGCGATCGCCTGTGTGAAACTACCTCTAAGGCCGGCTTCACACGGGCGTATTTGCGTGTGCAAAATTGACATTGATTTCAATGGTCTGTTCACATTTCCGAATTTTGTATTTCGGTCGCGCAAAAAGAAGAAAATAGAAGACGCTCTCTTTTTCAGCATTTTTGCTCACCGAAGGTCCCCGTAGAAGTTGTTGGGGTGAGATAGGCGAGGAAATGAGTAATATGCTACGGAATTCTGCTGGGAAAGAACACATCTGGGACTAACTAGCAAATTTCAATCGGTGCATCTTTGTTTGCCGCACACAAAATAGGCTGATGTGCACGCGAAAAAGCATTGTTCATTCCACAAAAACGCTACGCTCGTGCACGCGCAAATACACGCACGCCCATGTGAAGCCGACCTAAAGGAACTCTTAAGGCTCATTCACATGATATGAAATCTGTGCGTTTTTCATTTGAACATGGAGTCATGCTGCGGATGAACGCATTTACATAGCGTATTGCACGCCCAAATTTGGGGCACGCAACACGCAGTGAATAGAACCCATGGACTTCAATGGGTTTGGTCACGTGGGGTTCTTTTTTTGCGCTTTTTATTTAACCTTAAGGTGAACCCTGAGTTCCCTGTAAGTGACCGGTGTAGCGCCGCACATAAGCTACTAACGCGTTATTCAATATCACTAGAGGACTAAGGCCTCCTTCCCACGAGCGTGACGGGGTCCGCTGCGTAATATTACGCAGTGAAGCCCGTCACGGCGCCCCCCAGAGCCCCTATACTTACCTGCGGGAGATAGCGTGAAATCGCTTCCCCGCCCACCACCGCCGCGTCACCGCCCGTCACCGCCCACCACCGCCGCGTCACCGAGCGTGTCACGTGACGCGGCCGGCCGCGTCATTTGGCGTCAGATGACGCGCGGCGGTGGGTGGGAAAGCGTTTTTTCACGCTATCTCCCGCTGGTTACAGCGGGAGATAGCGTGAACGGACGGCTTCCATTGACTGCAATGGAAGCCGTCAGTGCGTACAGCCCGTCCTCACCCGCAGAAAATAGAGCATGCTGCGGGTGAGGACGGGAGAAATCGCGGTGCGTAATTCCGCGCTGGAATTACGCATCGTGAGCATTGTGCTATTAGGTTCAATAGAACCTAATAGCTGCGGGCAACGCAGCGGATTTTCGCCGCGAATTACGCGGCGGAAATCCGTTCGTGGGAAGGAGGCCTTAGGCTTATCTCACAGGACCGGATTTAAATTGCTGATCCCGCAATCACCGTCCACACGGACAATCCGCGGTAAAAAGCAGGCATTGAAAGGCATGTAGTTTCGGATTTTCTTTCACACCCGAGGGTACGAATTGTGTATTTTGCGAGCAAAAGAAAAATTGCAGCATGCTCTATTTTACAGTGGATTCCGCGTGGACGGCCTCCATTGATGTCAATGGATGTGTGCAACTCGCAGACCATACGCAATTAACATTGCGTACAGGCTGAGGGTGCCGGCGTCATTGCTAAGCGACGGCGTGGGAAATAAAAAAAAAAACTGTACTGACCATGACTGCCGGCGAGCCACTGTGGTCATAAGCAATACAGTTACTTACCATACGCAGGGTCGCCTGCTGGCCTCCCTGAATGCGGAGTCTGACCCGGTCGCATGAGCCGGCCTTATGGAGATAGTCAAGCGCAGCTCTCCGCAGCCAGTGAATGGCGCGGTGGTCATGCAGGATTGAACATCAGTATAATAGTCCTGCACACCCTTTAATCGTAGGATCCACTATAAGGACCCCCCAAATGGGTTTTTGCAGCATCTTTCGGGATGTTTAAGAACACACTTCAAAGCACCCTGCAATCGACTTGTCGCATTTCATCCCTAAAACACGTTGCTTTCCCCACAGCCGTTCTCAAATTCCCCTGTAATACTCGTCTATGTGAGGACATTCGCCGCCGCCATCATCATCCCGTTATATATGGAGCAGCTGCTTCATCTGGGTTTATTGGCCCTTTAAATAAGCAGGAGAGAAATGCGCGGGTTGCAGCCGCAGTGTGCAGTGATTGATGCTGCGCTCCCCTCGTCGCCGTATGTTCAGCTTTTGCCGCCCTCCCATGTACACAGTCCTGGGGCTCAGGGTACACAGATCCGCACATTGTACCAGCACACTCCATTAGCTCCCCATCTGTCCTAGAACGGCCGCGCCGTCAATCTCCTACTAATACAAACAGGATATTTCTGCTTCCTGCGAGTCCCGTGAGCGGATCCGGGAGGTCGCGACGCCACGAAAAACATTTCCCCTGAATCCTGAGATCTTCACTTGTCTTCTGTCATCCTCCGAAAAACGCCATTTATCTGTCTCTGGCAAAGCTGGGTGACAATGGCTATAGTGGCAGCTCCTCGTGGTTGCCAGCCAGCCGTAGTCGGAGAGACAAGAGTGACGGGCGAGTTCCTGCAGAACTGTTGAATGAGGCGGTCGCCATATTGAATATCAGAAAGTTGAACGAGGCGGTCGCCATATTGAATATCAGAAAGGTGAACGAGGTGGTCACCATATTGGATATCCGCCAAATATGTAAGAGATGTTTGTGGCTGGATGTTTGTGGGAACTCTTTTCTTTTTGGGCGTTGGTTATGTTAAAGTCGGATGTGAGAAATCACAGGTCCCTCTCTCCCTGCTAACAGCGGTGTTCCTGCAGTAGAACAAAGTGCAAGCTGTTGGGTCAAGGAGTCAACAACATAAAGAAAGAACACCATTAAAAGGGTAAAAAAAAAATAAAGGGTTTCTGCCAAGATGCGCAAGTCCTCCTAGAATGCCGGGTTCAGGGCAAACGGGCGATTGATTGCCCAGCGTCCCGCTCTCAGCACCCCCAGCAATGGTTGATTTTACTGGGAAAGAAGCCTCGGCCGTCCGAGCTTCTTCACTGCAGCCGCTGCAGCGGAAATACACCATTGCAAGACCGGAATAGCCATCCTGTTCTAACAAGATGGCAATAGGTCGGCCAAGATGGGAGCTGCTCTTACTGTGCAGCTATCTGTTCTGGGTCATAGAGGGGGGTCCCAAGTGAGGAACGACCCTCTATGATATTCGTATCTAATGGGGCTTATGAGGAAGAGATGCCTTCTTGGCACAACCGCTTTGAAAGGTTAGCCAAAACCCTAACTATTAATGAGCTATCTTCAGGGCATCAGTAAGTGACCGCTTGGCCGGCTGTCAGTGCAGGCGGCTCTGGAAGTAAATAGCATTGCCCACATTGCAACATCCAGGGTTGATGTTGCATTGAATTCAGTGGCAGCTGTGCCTGCAGGACCAATCTGGACTATTGCAATGTAGGCAGTGCCATCTGTAGGCAGTGCCATTTTCTTCCAGCGCTGTCCATACTGACAGCAGGAAGGACATCAGCTGATGAGAAAGGGTTCTGAGCAGCAGACTCCCGCGAATCAATCATAAAGGTCTTTGATAACTCCTTTAAATGGAAGTCTGCTCAGTGCTGTATTAAAGCAGAAAAAAGTCCTAATCACATCCGTTGCAGCTCGCATTCTGACAGTGTCCGGTCACCTGCTGCACTCCTCCTTTGGCTCAGTCATGACATCCCATTTTGGGGTCATGTGATCGCTGCAGCCAAGTGCCAGATAAATGTAACTGAAGATCACCTGGGAATTGGCTGCAGTGATCACATGACCCTGAGATGTGACTTCATAGCTGCAGCTGGAAAAAGAATACAGCAGGGAAAGGGACGCCATTGAAACAGGAGCGGCGAGGGATGTGAGCAGGATTTTTGGTGTTTTTATACTGCACTGAGCAGACTTTTATTTCTTCTTTTGCTCCCTAGCCTCCCCAAGGACAGGGCTGCACAGAGACTTGGGCCACAAGAGGTAAAGACCACAATGTTGCATTGCAACATTGCATGCATTAATTGCCAATGGGCTTACATTGTGCCTCACAGGAGTCTTTTAGGCTGCGCCCGCTATTAGTGCTGCAGGGTCTGAGTAGAAGCTGCTGCTCCAACCCGTGTGCAGTGGCTAGCACTCGGAATCGCAGGCTTGGGTCTCATTGGAATCAATGGGAGTTGTGTCTGCAATTACAAGCGCCGGACACTACACAGGGGTCGGAGCAGTAGCTTCTACTCCGACCCTGGTGTATACCGGCCCTGGCAGCAGGTGCCTGGATACCCCTTTAATGTGACCTCAATCCGGCAGTCAAAAAATTTCCAAGACACAAGCAGCCTGTTACGTTGCCATCTTACGCTGTAATGCAAGTTTTCCTGCGACCTGCCTGCGATTTGGCTGCTTCTTAGCAGCTCTAATACAGTTGCGCGACTGTTTGAGGCTTCATGTCGTGCTACCATACTCAGTGCGCAGCCCTACTGTCACATCTAGCGATTGTCAATGAGTTTGCATTATGACCTGCGCCCTAACATGAATTCAACACAAATGATGCAGAAAATCCAAATCAGTTTGGTCGCGTGTCGGAAGCGACTTTTTCATCCATAGACATCAATGTAGATCTGCAATCTGGATGTTTTGTTTTCTAACTGCAAGTTGCACAAATTCCAACTCTACGATATTCTTTTGTCCCGCGACTTTACCAAGACGTGATGTCACATGACACCTGCCCTAGCGTTAGGGCTTATTTATACATCCGTAATTTTTGTCCGTTTTCACAAAGTGCCGCACACGGAGCCATTGACTTCACTGGGCCTTTACAAACATGCATTTTGTTTTCCCCGCACAGACCCATGGTCCATGGAAAAAAATATAAAAAATCGCAGCGTGTCCCATTTTTGGCAATCTAATCTGCAAGACTTGGTCATTTAGTTCCCACTGTCCCCGCCCCTTGTCCTTGTGCTGTCCAATAGATGTTGCGCTCGAGAACCTCGGACACAACTCGCATACGGAGATGTGAATAAGGCCTTAATCTGATCTTTGACTGCTCTTCACATGGAAAAGGCAACCAGTTGAAATGATCAGGTGCAGCCAAACTGAGTTTGTCATATATAGAAGTGCAGAACTCAGTATGTTCTATTTTGGTGCGTATGGGAGTATGTCAAATGCAATGGTGCAGCGTGTCAGATGTAGCAGAGCTTAGCATAGCACAAACTACTCAAATCCAGGTAGTGGTAAAGTAATAGTGATGTGCACTGGAAAGAAAAAATGACCAGTTTGATTTATGCTGTGCCAAGGCTTCCCCTCTATGGCCAGGCCTGAACAGAGCAGGTAGGATATAGTAGAGCCGAGTTTGTAATTTGGCACAGCTCGTGTTCAATCTCTTACAAGTTCACCTAATCTTGAGTTGGCTTTAACTTACACATTTAGATTCTATTAAAATCCAATTTATGATTAGAGTTCATTCACATGAGCCGTCGTAGCCGAGAAATGGCTGATTTGGCTCTGCTACATGCGCGCACACTAGACCGGGCGATACTCGCAGTGACTTCATTTCCTCCATCTGCTATTCACAGTTAATTACACCGCATTAAAGTCATTTTCAAAATCATTTAACAAATCAGATCTCATGACCGTGATTGCGAACACTTTTCGTGACGTGTAGGACAGGTGCGCACCACTATATAATTAGCGTCCCCAGTTCCCGGGACATCGGACGCACTTCTATTCTGTTACATTTAATTAACATAACAGGAAATAAGGTGATAATTTCTCTTTAAGCCATAAGTTCCACTTCTAACAGATTCCATGTTACTGTTTGCTCACACGGGACACTGCACAGCAGCTGCCGCCGCCGTCCTGTCAGATCACCTGATTCATAATTAACTCTGTTTACTATACGCTGTATTCCTGGAGAAGCCTGCGGCTGTAACGAGCGCCGAACACTACAGACACTGACAGAACAGTCTCATCATTCACTGATCATTAATTACGCAGACACCAACAACATGGACCTAAAGTATAGAAGGATTGTCATATTCCTCATATAACTACTATAATACTGCCCCCTATGTACAAGAATATAACTACTATAATACTGCCCCCTATGTACAAGAATATAACTACTATAATACTGCCCCCTATGTACAAGAATATAACTACTATAATACTGCCCCCTGTGTACAAGAATATAACTACTATAATACTGCCCCCTATGTACAAGAATATAACTTGTGCATAAGGTGCAGTATTCTAGTAGTTATATTCTTGTACATAGGGGGCAGTATTATAGTAGTTATATTCTTGTACATAGAAGGCAGTATTATAGTAGTTATATTCTTGTACATAGGGGGACAGTATTATAGTAGTTATATTCCTGTACATAGGGGACAGTATTATAGTAGTTATATTCTTGTACATAGGAGGCAGTATTATAGTAGTTATATTCTTGTACGTAGGGAGCAGTATGATAGTAGTTATATTCCTGTACATAAGGGGCAGTATTATAGTAGTTATATTCTTGTACATAGGAGGCAGTATTATAGTAGTTATATTCTTGTACATAGGAAGCAGTATTATAGTAGGTATATTCTTGTACATAGGAGGCAGTATTATAGTAGTTATATTCTTGTACGTAGGGAGCAGTATTATAGTAGTTATATTCTTGTATATAGGGGGTAGTTTTATAGTAGTTATATTCTTGTACATAGAGGGCAGTATTATAGTAGTTATATGCTGTACTTAGAAGCCAGTATCATACTCGTTATATTCTTGTGCATAGGGGGAAAGTATTATAGTAGTTATATTCTTGTACATAGGGGACAGTATTATAGTAGTTATATTCTTGTACATAGGAGGCAGTATTATAGTAGTTAAATTCTTGTACGTAGGGAGCAGTATTATAGTAGTTATATTCTTGTATATAGGGGGCACTATTATAGTAGTTATATTCTTGTATATAGGGGGCACTATTATAGTAGTTATATTCTTGTACATAGAGGGCAGTATTATAGTAGTTATATTCTTGTACATAGGGGGACAGTATTATTGTTATATTCTTGTGCATAGGGGACAGTATGATAGTAGTTATATTCTTGTACATGGGAGCAGTATTATAGTAGTTATATTCTTGTACATAGGGGGACAGTATTATTGTTATATTCTTGTACATAGGGGAAGTATGATAGTAGTTATATTCTTGTATATGGGAGCAGTATTATAGTAGTTATATTCTTGTATATAGGGGGCAGTATTATTGTAGTTATATTCCTGTACATAGGGGGCAGTATTATAGTAGTTATATTCTTGTACATAGAGGGCAGTATTATAGTAGTTATATTCTTGTACATATAGGGCAGTATTATAGTATTTATATTTTTGTGCATAGAAGGCAGTGTTATAGTAGTTATATTCTTGTACATAGGGGGACAGTATTATAGTAGTTATATTCCTGTACACAGGGGAAGTATTATAGTAGTTATATTCTTGTACATGGGATCAGTATTATAGTAGTTATATTCTTGTACATAGGGGACAGTATTATAGTAGTTATATTCCTGTACATAGAGGGCAGTATTACAGTAGTTATATTCTTGTACATAGAGGGCAGTATTATAGTAGTTATATTCTTGTACATAGAAGGCAGTAATATAGTAGTTACATTCTTGTTCATAGGGGGGCTGTATTATAGTAGTTATATTCTTGTACATAGGGGGCAGTATTATAGTAGTTAAATTCTTGTACATAGGGGACAGTATTATAATAGTTATATTCTTGTACATAGGGGACAGTATTATAGTAGTTATATTCTTGTACATAGGAGGCAGTATTATAGTAGTTGTATTCTTGTACATAGGAGGCAGTATTATAGTAGTTATATTCTTGTACATAGGGGACAGTATTATAGTAGTTATATTCTTGTACATATGGGACAGTATTATAGTAGTTATATTCTTGTACATAGGGGACAGTATTATAGTAGTTATATTCTTGTACATAGGGGACAGTATTATAGTAGTTATATTCTTGTACATAGGGGACAGTATTATAGTAGTTATATTCTTGTACATAGGGGACAGTATTATAGTAGTTATATTCCTGTACATAGAGGGCAGTATTATAGTAGTTATATTCTTGTACATAGAAGGCAGTATTATAGTAGTTATATTCCTGTACATAGAGGGCAGTATTATAGTAGTTATATTCCTGTACATAGAGGGCAGTATTATAGTAGTTATATTCTTGTACATAGAAGGCAGTATTATAGTAGTTACATTCTTGTTCATAGGCGGACAGTATTATAGTAGTTATATTCTTGTACATAGGGGACAGTATTATAGTAGTTATATTCCTGTACATAGGGGGCAGTATTATAGTAGTTATATTCTTGTACATAGATGGCAGTATTATAGTAGTTATATTCTTGTACATAGAAGGCAGTATTATATTAGTTACATTCTTGTTCATAGGGGGGCTGTATTATAGTAGTTATATTCTTGTACATAGGGGACAGTATTATAGTAGTTATATTCTTGTACATAGGGGACAGTATTATAGTAGTTATATTCCTGTACATAGAGGGCAGTATTATAGTAGTTATATTCTTTTACATAGAAGGCAGTATTATAGTAGTTACATTCTTGTTCATAGGGGGGCTGTATTATAGTAGTTATATTCCTGTACATAGGGGAAGTATTATAGTACTTATATTATTGTACATAGGGGACAGTATTATAGTAGTTTCATTCTTGTTCATAGGGGGGCAGTATTATAGTAGTTATATTCTTGTACATAGGAGCAGTATTATAGTAGTTATATTCTTGTACATAGGGGGCAATATTATAGTAGTTATATTCCTGTACAAAGTGGGGCAGTATTATAGTAGTTATATTCTTGTTCATAGTGGGGCAGTATTATAGTAGTTGTATATTTGTACATAGGAGGCTGTATTATAGTAGTTATATTCTTGTACATAGAGGTAGTATTATAGTAGTTATATTCTTGTACATAGGGAGCAGTATTATAGTAGTTATATTCTTGTACATAAGGGGCAGTAATTTATTAGTTATATTCTTGCACATAGGGAGCAGTATTAGACAGTGTCTCCCCCCGAAAATAAGATCCTGCCTTGTATAAATTTTGCCACAAAAGTGGAACTAGGTTTTCTTTCAGGGGATGTCTTATTAAATTTTATCTAGCAGGCTTAGTCCAGGTCCCTCCCGCTGCTTCTTGCAGTTCTCGGCTGCCGACAGAAGATCCTGGTTGCGGAATTCCTAAATCCTGCCTACAGGAAGTGATGGTTCTGCTTTGTTTTTAAGCGCTGCTCATCCAATCAATGCAGCACTCGATGAACCAATGCGATGGCTGAGCAGCTGTAGAAGGACCAGTCACAGCTATCGCGTTGTGGCATCGGAATTTATTATTTCGTTGAGCCGCAGCATTGATTGACTAATTGATAAATTGTGCTGCTTAGCCAATCAATGCAGTGTTCGGTGAACCAATCACAGCTGTCGCATTGGTTCATGGAGGGCTGCATTGATTGGCTGAGCAGTGCTCAACAACTAATCACAAGCATCAGTTCAAGGAGGTGAAATTTATGAATCCCGTAAGCAGGAAATGATATTCTGCCGGCGGCTGAGGACTACAACTTATAATAATTTCTAATTTTGATGCCCAAACTGTTCTGCTGCAGGTTCAGCATTGGCCCCCATCATTATACAGGGACTCTGCTTGTCTGCTATGGCTCCACTTCTGGTACACTATCACTTCATAGTGTATTTTGTGTCTCATCATTTTGTGTACAATCAATTGTTTATAAGTAACAAAGTGATAAGCTGACCTCGACACGAAAGGTTCGGATTACAGAGACTCTGATACAATCGCGGCCGCACAGCTGCTTTATGATATCATGTCTCTTGGCGTTGTCTGGTCATTTGCCGGATGCCTTCACGCGTTCTTGATATCCACAGCCGACTTGGAAAGGGCTCATTTTCCATTCTTTTGAACACTTTGTGCTAAATGCATAAAACATCCCAGGGGTCTTTTTTTCCATTAGTTCATAAAATTAATAGTCTAAATTCAATTAAAGCTGGCGGAGACCTGGAGGGCACCGTGCCCAGAGGAGGAGGGCAAGAAACCGACAAGACAATATAACATCTCACCCCCGCCGCCGGAAAATACTTTTTTTTTTTCCCCACTGATTTTTTGGGTCTCTGTTTTTAACCTTCTGCTTATTAACCGAGATTGCAATAAAAAGAAAATTTGAAACTGGGAAGAAGACATCGGGAAGCTGGAGGTAACGTGCGAGGAGTCTAGAATGGTAATTTGTAGGAAGCCTCTCTTGTAAAATACTGAAGCGGCTTATGAATCTTCTGTTCGTTCTAGGATAGACTTCGTGGGCACTTACTGAGAGGCATTTTGCACCTAACTCGGCTCCAGGGGTGTCTCTAGACGGCTTTTGTCCATTATTGGCCATCCTTAGACTCGGAGATCGCTAGTTCCTTTTTGGGAGAGATGTGACCGATCATTGGTGCCTTGGAAAAGTATGCGGCCAGATTGACTGGGGGACGACTGCATGACAACTTAGAGGGGTTGTCCAGTCATGAGCTATTGATGGCCTAAACTCTGGATAGGCCATCCATAGCAGATTGGCGGGAGTCCACCTCTCTGGACCCCTGTTGATCAGCTGCTTTCTGGGCCTCTGCATTTGTACAGTATTTTTTTTTTTTCCGCTGGAAGCATGCGGTTTTGCTCCTACTGCAGTGACCAGGCTTGGTAGTACATACAAAATTTCCATTGAAATTAATGAAAACTTGGCCTGCAGTACCAAACCTGGCCACTGCAGTAGGAATGAAGCTGTCTGTTTCCTGCAGAATTCAGCTCAGTGCAGGAGTCCTGGGTGGCAAACCCCAGCAGGCAGAAGCTGCCATCTTTGATTCTAAGGACAGTTGTATATGGTCATTTGACCTTCACTGTCAGGTATCTCACCTCTCATGTCTGTCAATGTGCAACTCCCACAGCCACAAGCGCTTGTGTCTACTTAGACTTGTAAGAATTTTACTTTCTAATAGTTGGCGCTGTAGAGGCATTGTTCCATTGTCATTTGCATACATTTCCCAGAGGAGCATCCATGGCCTTATAAGTCTCCTCACACCTTCTAGGTGCTCTCTCCAAGGAGAAATTTTAATCCCCCCAACCCATATCTATTTGGAATAATATACAAGTAGTCACTTTTGCACTGGGATAGAGATGTTCACATGACAGCCCACTCTCAGCTTACTGTAGATTTGCTGCCATCGCCAACTAGCTCATGGCTGTGGTGAGGGATGGAGACATCTCTGGTGCTGGTTTGATGCTGGTATAACCTGTTCAGCAGCTCTGCTAACCAGCATGACCAGTTCTGGTACCAGTGATTTGCAGCCGGTTTTACTGAAACTGATTATATCACCCATTACCATCTGCCTGTCTCCATCCCAGTGAGATGTCTCCTTCTCCAGCTGTATCCTCCCCCCTCCCCTCCGCCACATCCTCATACTGACATCTGTTCCAGCACTAAGGGGGTTAAGTTTGAAGTTTCAGCTTCCTTCCTCACCTAATGAGCTTTTATTCCTAATGATGTGGCCCCCTGCCATGAGTGTACAGTGCAGCAGAGGACTCCGACACATGTCTCTTATCTTTCTTGCTTGACTTTATTTCCAGCAGCTTCTGATAACTCCCAAGGAGGAGCTGAGCTGTTTATCAGCTATGTGCAGGAGCAGAGGGGAGGCAGGAGATGGGGGAGCAAGAGTGGAGGGGAGCAAGAAGCAGAGAGGAAGCATGAATAGATGAGAGACAGGAGGGGAGACAGGAGAGATGAGGAAGCAGCAGTGGAGGGGAGGAAGAAGCAGAGAGGAAGCATGAATAGAGATCAGCAGCAGTAGGGAAAGGGGTTCACGAGTGGAGAGGAGGAAAAAGCAGGGAGGTAGCATGAGTAGAGCTGAGGAAAGCATAGAAATGTGGGAGCAAGAGTAGAGAGGAGGACGAATCGGAGAGAAAATGTGGGTAAAGAGGAGGGGAGGAAGGAGAGACGTTCTGGGGAAGAGGAAGGCAGAAGAGATGGGGCAGCAAGAGTGGAGGGGAAGAAGAAGCGGAGAGGAAGCACAAGAAGAGATCAAGGGGGAGCCAAGAGATGGGGTTCAAGAGTGGAAAGTGGAAAAATCAAGGAGGAAGCATAAGCAGAGAGGAGGAAAGCAGAGAGAAGTGGAAGCAAGAGTAGAGGGGAGGAAGAAGCGGAGTGGAAGCATTAATAGATTGAAGACAGATGAGATGAGGAAGCAACAGTGGAGGGGAGGAAGAAGCAGAGAGTAAGCGTGAGTAGAGATCAGTAGCGATAGGCAACGGGGTTCGAGAGTGGGGAGGAGGAAAAAGCAGGGGGATAGCATAAGTAGAGCGGAGGAAAGCAGAAAAAAGTGGAAGCAAAAGTAAAAGGGAGTAAGAATCGGAAAGAAAATGCGAATAACGAAAAGGGGAGGAAGGAGAGAAGTTCTGGCGAAGAGGAAGGCAGGAGGGGAGGCAGGAGAGATGGGGCAGCAAGAGTGAAGGGAAACAAGAAGCATGGGTAGAGGGAAGGAGGAGAAAGTTGGAGGCAACAACTGAGGGAAAGAGGAAGCTTAGAGGAACCATGAATGAATGAGAGACAGGAGGGGAGGCTGGAGAGATGAAGAAAAAACAGAGGAAGTATGAGAAGAGATCAAGCGAGATAGAGAAGGGGTGCAAGAGTGGAAAGGAGGAAAAAGTAGGGAGGAAGCAGAGGCAGCGAGGAGGAGAGATGTGGAAGCAACAGTGGAGGGAGAGGAAGAAACTTGAGAGGAAATGTGGGTAACTATGAGGGGAGGATTGAGGGTTTGGAAGGAAAGGGTTATGGACAAGAAGAAGCAATGAAGAAACATGGGTAAAGTGGGAGGCAGAAGAGAGGGAGAAGCAAGAGTGAATGAGAAGGAGAGAGAAATCATGACTGCAGGGGGATGTAAGAGTATAAAGGATGAAGAATCAGAGAGGCAGCAGGGAGAAGAGGAAGGAAAAAATATCTACTATAATACTGATTCTATGTACATGAATATAACTACTATAATACTGCCCCCTATGTACTGGAATATAACTACTATAATACTGCGCCCTATGTACTGGAATATAACTACTATAATACTGCTCCTATGTACAAGAATATAACTACTATAATACTGCCTCCTATGTACAAGAATATAACTACTATAATACTACCCCCTATGTACAAGAATATAACTACTATAATACTGCCCCCTATGTACAAGAATATAACTACTATAATACTGCCCCCTATGTACTGGAATATAACTACTATAATACTGCGCCCTATGTACTGGAATATAACTACTATAATACTGCTCCTATGTACAAGAATATAACTACTATAATACTGCCCCTGTGTACAAGAATATAACTATTATAATACTGCCCCTGTATACAAGAATATAACTACTATAATACTGCCCTGCATGTACAAGAATATAACTACTACAATACTGCTCTTGTGTAGAAGAATGCAACTATCGTGTTCCTTATATACATAAGACACAGCTGCAGAGGCTCTGACATTGGCGAGAGCTCATGAACCTTATTTACTGGTGCTGTTACAGGTTTATTATCTCTCATCACCTTTCTGAGGCGGATATTCTAATATTTGTACATTGCAGTTAATCCGCTCCTGTATGATAATCCCGGAGGACGTGGACGTTTATTTGCTGATATGCAAATGACTTCACTAAAAGTGTAATATTGTGACTTTCTTAGGATTACAGCATTCCGCGGTTTTACATATAAGACAGAATTTGATTCTCTTTTGTAATTAAAGGTTTTAACAAGAAAAGCCATAAAGTATCGTTCGCTGTGGAATCATTATCAGAAGTAGGACAATCGCTTTTCCTGCAGAACGACAATATTTTGCTGAAACCATCTGTAGGATGTCGGTTCTCGCTGCCCGCTCCGCCACCTGCTGTCAATCACTTGTCACCCACGGCGCAATCGGAGCCAGGAGACGAGTTATTTATCTTGCTTCTATTTTTGGTACTTTGAAAAATACCATTTTGTCGTGTTTCTGGCACAAGGCTTTTTTTGGCGGCCCCAGACGCGCTTCTGTCTTCCTGGATGTTGTGACACATGGAGAGCAGATTCTTCTCAGATAGGTCATCGAGACCCTCGGCCGCTCATGAAATTTAACCAGTGAAACTCCTGTAAAAGTATTAATTGACACTGTTTAGGTTGTTTCCGCTCTACGTTGGCCACCATTGTGGTATCTCTTTGAATTGCTTCTGCTTTCAGTGTTAATAAGAATACTTCCCATTTTAGAGACTTGATGGAGATGAGATTTAAATATTCACTTATCTCAATTTGTCATTAAAATGATGCCCAACCTCCAGCATTTAGTACAGCAGTTAATCACATGTGTTGATCTTTCTTTCTTGCTCTTCATAGCCTTGTCACTCACGAGAAAATTAAATTTAGGGTATATTCTCACAAAGCATTTTTCCACCCTTAAAAAAAAAAAGTTAACGGAAATGAAGGATATCATTTTAAATTATTTGATTTTGTTGCTATTTTTGGTCAAAAGTGTCCGTTCAAGTCTATGGGTGCTATTAAAAAAACTTTTTGCAGTAATTGAGATGAGATTGCAACCAGTTTTTATTGCATGTAACCATATAAAGTGTACCAATAAAAAATGGGCCAAATAATTACATCATTTGGCCCATTGTAAAAGTAAAAAAAAGAGCATATGGACTTCAGGACTGAAAAAAAAACACCCTGTGAATTTTAATCTTATAAATTACTTAGCTGGCTGGCGCCCTGGGGACGTCCGGACTGCCGGCTAGTGCCCCGGGGGCGTCCGGACTGCCGGCTAGTGCCCCGGGGGCGTCCGGACTGCCGGCTAGTGCCCCGGGGGCGTCCGGACTGCCGGCTAGTGCCCCGGGGGCGTCCGGACTGCCGGCTAGTGCCCCGGGGGCGTCCGGACTGCCGGCTAGTGCCCCGGGGGCGTCCGGACTGCCGGCTAGTGCCCCGGGGGCGTCCGGACTGCCGGCTAGTGCCCCGGGGGCGTCCGGACTGCCGGCTAGTGCCCCGGGGGCGTCCGGACTGCCGGCTAGTGCCCCGGGGGCGTCCGTCCGGCCGGCTAGTGCCCCGGGGGCGTCCGTCCGGCCGGCTAGTGCCCCGGGGGCGTCCGTCCGGCCGGCTAGTGCCTCGGGGGCGTCCGTCCGGCCGGCTAGTGCCTCGGGGGCGTCCGTCCGGCCGGCTAGTGCCTCGGGGGCGTCCGTCCGGCCGGCTAGTGCCTCGGGGGCGTCCGTCCGTCCGGCTAGTGCCTCGGGGGCGTCCGTCCGTCCGGCTAGTGCCCCGGGGGCGTCCGTCCATCCGGCTAGTGCCCCGGGGGTGTCCGTCCGGCCGGCTAGTGCCCCGGGGGCGTCCGTCCGGCCGGCTAGTGCCCCGGGGGCGTCCGGACTGCCGGCCAGCCCCTTTGGGGCGTCCGGACTGCCGGCCAGCCCCTTTGGGGCGTCCGGACTGCCGGCCAGCCCCTTTGGGGCGCCCGGACTGCCGGCCAGCCCCTTTGGGGCGCCCAGACTGCCGGCCAGCCCCTTTGGGGCGCCCGGACTGCCGGCCAGTCCGTTTGGGGCGTCCGGACTGCCGGCCAGTCCCTTTGGGGCGCCCCGACTGCCGGCCAGTCCCTTTGGGGCGCCCCGACTGCCGGCTAGTGCCCTGGGGGCGCCCCGACTGCCGGCTAGGGGCCGGAGACTAAGACAAAATGATATTTTAGCCAGCAGACTACAGGGATTAATCCAGATGCTTCCCTGGGTCCTAATGCAGGAATCTACAATGTATAACGCTGGTGTTTTATGTGTCACAGGGGCCGTGGGGCCTCCTTGAATATGGAGACGCAATTGTAACTGCCACTACTGCAGCTCTGCAGCTTTGCTTGTGGGGTGGACCCATCTTGCTCTGTACACAGTTTTTCCTAGAAAAACCCTCCAGTTAATAAATTATTTAATCATGTTATATAATTGGACAACTGCATGCAAAGCTATTCCGTGATGTTCTATTATTCGGGGAGTATCTGATTTTGCAAATAGTACTTCGAGATAAACCTGCAGGAACAGCCTGACAGCGAGGAGCTGTGTGAATGCTGTAAGCTCAGTCAGAGAAGGAGACTGAATGTGGGAAACAATACTGAAAAGTGACTGACGGCGTGATTGGCATGGGGTGGGGGTTCTACACCAATCCAGAGGGTAGCCTGCCCTGGAGTAGTCCTCTCCTAAAGTCAAATTAGTTGCTGCATCCTGTGAGTGCAGGAGGGATGATGCAGAAGACACACACAATGAACAGATGCATGAACATGACAAGCACAGGATGTGCTGCGCTCTCCTGATATCTAAGCTACGGCGCTGCTAAATGACATTTTCAGAGATTTCCACTAACTATGTTCAGGTTTTTATCTCAGGGGGGTTTGTTCTTTCCTTCATGATTTGTGTTGTTTCCATTATGCAGTTAAATTCATATTTAATCTTGTATACACTACCCTACCAAAAGAAATAGGAAGCCTGAGCAAGAATCAAAAATAGTATTTATCCCCATATGTTCATAGTTAGTGGGGCTCATTTAGCCTAATGACATTGGATACTCTTCATGGTATACTTTTTATTACTGTCTGATACACTGAAGCTGGTATTTCCCTTCATTCATCCTGCAAACATCTGGCGAGCAAACATCCTGCAAACATCTCTCAAAGAAGATGCAATGCTCTATCTACTATAGGTCAAGGAGCATCATGATTGGACAGTTGAGCAATTGAAGAATGTTTTAAAGCGTGATGAATCACACAGATGGTGGTACCTGGATGTGGAGGAACCTGGGGAATACCTTCTCCCTGAGTTTGTTGTGCCAACAGTTAAGTACAGTGGAGGTTCCATTATGATCTGGGGATGTTTTACTGGCATGGTCTCAGTTCGTTGGTTGTGGTGACAAGAACCATGAACAGGGAGGTGGACCCTGACATTCTAGACCATAATGTGCTGCTGACAATGTGGTAGTACTCTAGGAATGGTCGGCCATACTTCCAATAAGACAACATGTCTTTTCATGAATCTAACATTCTTTTACGTTGGTTTGAGGATATGCATGTCCCACGATTGGACCGACTGCACAGAGTCCAATCTGAACCCTACTGAACATCTTTGGGATGGATGAACTGGAGCATCAGGTCAGGAAATATGAACAGCGTCTGCTCTTCTTTGAGAGAACTTGCCAGACATTTGCAGGATGAATGGAGGGAAATACTAGCTGAAGTTTATCAGACAGCAGTAGAAAGTATGCAACGTGGGAGGGAGGGGCGCCGATGTCATTAGGTCCAAAGGAGCCCCACTAAGTGATAACATATGGAAATAAATACTATTTAGGATTCTGGCAGTTGGATTTCAGGTGTCCAATTGCTTTTGTTAGGATGGTGCATATTCGTATTAGCAACACTGACCCTCTCCACCTATCTGCACCTATCAGGCAACAACAACGTGGTTCTCTGCGTGGAGTTCACATTAAATAACGCTCTCTTTTCTGATGTTTTGCAGCTACAGAACTCTCCAGCAATGGAACAGATGGTGTCATCATTGGGGGTAAGACAGCCGCCTCTGATCTAGTATTCAAAGCATGGGCAGATGTAACCAAGTAGATACCGGAATGTGAGATCAGTTCTCAAGAGTTCACTTAGTCTAGGAACATGAAGAAGAAAATAAGAAATGATCAGGAATGGTATAAGGCCCAGTTCATATGTGTTGTGTATGACTCGGATTTCAGCACCTCACTCAATGAAAAGCCACATCCCATGCATGAGTGGTGTTCACGTGGATTTGCGTCTGCACCGTGGAATACTACTACCTGCACTCTGTTCTCACATTAACAATTAACTCCAACGAGGCTGGCAGTTGGATTTCCTCCACGGACGTGCTGTTGCCTTTCTATCTCAGATAAGTAGGATTTATTGTTGATGTCACGATCTATATTAAAAAAACTTCCTGAAATCTTGCAGTTCTCAAACTGACCACTAAGCCTAACAATAATCTGATACTTCCTGTTCTGTAGAGAAAACTTTTCAGCCGCCATCTCACTATCATCACAGGCAGGATAACGAGACTACACTTATATATACATAACATAGGATCCACCATTCACAATAAGTGACACAGTATAGAGGGGCAATGGGCTAGCCAGATAGAGCTGGTAGTGTAAATGCAAAACACGGTTAATGCAATAATATTTTACCTTGTTTATTGCTTTGCTTGTTAATACATACTTTTGTGAGGTCTAGGACTTTAAGAACAGGGTGCCGAGGGTGTCTAGGGCTGTGGTTGTCTGATTGCACATGCTATCCTAAACCGAAAAAGGAGCAGAATTGGCGTGCGCCTGTGCTGGGAGAGAATTCAGAGCCTTCTGATTGTGTGAGGTCTTCAGTGCTACTGGGCCCTACAGGACAAAAAACAAATAGAAGCTAACGCCCAATGGGCATATTGGACAGTGTGTCTTGACAACCCTGCACCCACACTTGGACGGCCATCTTCATGCACAGTCTTAGGTGCCCGGCTTGGCATAAATGACCAAAGGCAATCGGCAGAGGACTGTAAGTAACCCGGAACCAGAAATCTCAAGAGTCTTTGATATTAGCAAAAGGACTTTGTTTCCTTCTTCTGTCCAAGTACAGGGAATACGCACTGAGTGCCATTTACAAACCGGTTAACAGAAGTAAACGAGTAAAGTCCCCTGAGGTAAGCACCGAGTCATGACCGACTCGTAGGGTGGCGTCAAATCGTGACATTTTTTTGGCAGACTGTATTTACGGGATGCCATTGCCTTCCCCAGTCATCTTTTACCCCCCAGCAAGCTAGGTACTCATTTTACCAACCTCAGAAGGATGGAAGGCTGAGTCGACCTTGAGCCGGCTACCTGAACCAAGTGGGGATTGAATCCGCAACCTTCAGGTCATGAGCGAGAGCTTAGGGCTGCATTTCTGCTGCCCTAACACTCTACGCCACACAAGGCTTATACCGGAATTACGAACTCTTAATTGCGGCCCTGCATTGTTTGTTCATTGTTGCCGGATTAACGTTTTCCTTGTTTAGTATGTATAAGTCACCTCCGATAATAATGCTTACGCCCCAGCTGTGCCCAGGGGTGTAACTATAGGGGATGTGGTTGCACCCGGGCCCAGGAGCCTTAGGGGGCCCATAAGGCTTCTCTTTTCCATACAGGGAGCCCAGTATTATGACTAAAGCATTAGAGTTGGGGCCCTATTACAGATTTTGTATCAGGGCCCAGAAGCTTCACGTTACGCCTCTGGCTGTGCTAATAGTGTATTTTCAAGGAGTGCGCCACTTGCCTAAACTAGTGTTGGAATGTTCCAATCCTGAACATGAAAGTTTAATAAGCCTCACCATAACCACAGTCATGATTCAGTCTCCCGTCCATGCTGAGATAGTGATACCAATCTCAGAGATGAACCGGCCCATCTCGGCTTCCTCGGGTGCAAAGGACTGCACCTTAGTGTGTCCCTCAGTCAACTTTAACAGTTGTGTGGACAGCAACCCAGCAAGCAAGGGTAGAGTTCTGCATAGTCTTGAGGGAACATTCTATTCCAAGCCCCTCTTAACATAGGAGAAGTGTAATAGAGAAATATTTGGATGCGCTGGACGGGACCACATGATATGGTCTTAATGCTCAAGATGAACTTTTTAATCAACTGTCCAGCCTTTAGTTGTTGAGCCATGGCCTATTAGTGAAGGTAGGACCATGCGCAGCGGGTGACTGTTTAGAACTGCTTGTGTCGAGGCCTCTTGTTCTCTGGTGTAGCCAAGATAAACAGACGTTTGTATCAAGTCCTGCTGCTTCCAAACCTAGGCGTAGCCCCAGTTCACGGACACCTTCAGCATCTTTATCCAGTGAATTCTCAGCAACATTTCTAAAACACCATTAAAACTTGCCAGTATTTTACTGACCAAAACTCTCGCAGCAACCAAGCGGTCAACAGGGCGTCACCCCCACTGTATCAACAAGTAACAGAATGAACAAAAACAAGTGGTAACTTAACACAGCCATCCAGCGCCCCTTTACAACAGCATATCTCCTTTCCCTCCACAGCCTATAAATAAATAAATTGTTAGTTTACCTCTGCCCCTCCCTGCACATATGATAGAGCATAGAATGGGAGGAATTGGGCAAAGCAGCAGCACATGTGAAAAAGACTTTGGTATGCTAATAGATCACAGACTGAACATGAGTCAACAATGTGATGCAGCAGCAAAGGGAGGGAGGAGACACAGATTAGATATTAGACAGTGAGGCTGATCAATGAGTGGAACAGGTTACCACAGGAGGTGGTGAGTTCTCCTTCAATGGAAGTGTTCAAACAATGGCTGGACATATCTGTCTGGGATGATTTAGTGATCCTGCACTAAGCAGGGGGTTGGGCCCGATGACCCTGGAGGTCCCTTCCAACTCTTATCATTCTATTACACAGCCCAACACATACTTTGGTGCCAAATATTTTACAGATGATTTGTAACGTATTTGAAGCGTAGAATTCAAATATGAATTTACTTTTCTCCTATCAGCTTTCATTCTCGAGATATATGCATACAGCATGCATACCTGAAAAAAAAAAAAAGTGTGCATCAATTGAGGTAATGCTTTTGTTTATATGTAAACAATAACTTGCCATATCTCTAAAACTATAGCTGATAGAAAAAAACTACTACCATTTTTGGAATCAGCGTATCAGGTATAGCAAAGATCAGCTTAAATATCTAAGGCACCAGAAAATTAATTTTTATTTGTTATGCTGTGTTATAGATGGCACACCTCGCCTCCTCTCCTTCCTGCCCAGGTCACAGAGCAGGCCCACAGCACTCTCCCATAGAAGTCTATAAGTGATAGTCACAGCTCACCTCTTCCTTCTCCCTGCACAAAATAGTCAAAATAGAAACATACCAATCTCCATAGAATTCAATGAGTCCCCTCCTGTTCCCTTGTGTCTACAGCCCTTATGGCTGATGTAAAGCATCTCTAAATGCTGTTAAGTGCAACAAAGGCAAGAATAGCCATGTGCAGACAATAGACTGAAAAACCTTAAATCAGAAAATAAAAGCAGATTAGAAAAATGGAAAATGGAAATCTGGTATTGATTACTGATGCACTCTGTGTATTAGTATGTATCGGTAGTCTAAGACCCAACATGCTGCTCTCATGGGCAGCACTGGCCAATCAAAGCAAAATGTAGTGTCCTAGACTACCAATACTAATACACAGAGTGCATCAGGTAGTCAGAAGCGGTGCGGCCATCTTTGTTTGTCCAGAACCGGAGGGTCACTTTAATTCTGTGCATATCTCTGTCTCAGAGTCAATACTGATTATCTCCATTATGTAGATAAAAACATGACTTTTGATCACCTCCACCTCTCCGCTCCACGGCAATATGGCCTTTCTGTGCAGAATGATATTAAGTGGAAAAGAGTTGAGCAACCTCCTTGGGGGTATGACAGCCACCTCTGATGTAATATCCAAAGTATGGACAGATGTAACCGCAGTGGATGCAGGAGTCCGAGATCAGATCCCGGAGTTTAGGCATCCTAGGAACATGGAGGAGAAAATAAGAAACTGTTTGCAATCCTCTAAGGTCTTTTTCACACATGTCAGACTTGAGCTGGAGCTCTGCGTCAAATCTGATGACATGGCGGCACTTACCATGCTCCCTCCCAGAGGGACGCACGCAGCCAAGGCCAGGGCAGCACTGGGCCTTTTCCAGACACCCCTGGCATGCGAATGCCCAATAAACAGGGAACAGGTCATGAGGTTGAGAATATGAGAACAGGTGACGAGGTTGTCAAGGGTGTTGCCACTGTTCCGGTACCCCCCGGCATGAACATTGGCAGGGAAAATAATGAGCCACAGACAGGAGTATAGTACCTCAGGAGCCCAGGAAGGGTCAGGGCCCGGAATAACTTTACTTGAATAAACACTCCAACGTTACAAGGCTTAAATAGACCGTATTCCAAGTTCAGGAAGACTTAGGGATAGATAGATATTAGAGATGAGCGAGCATCTAAATGCTTGGGTGCTCGTTACTCGGGACGAAATTTTCGCGATGCTCGAGGGTTCGTTTCGCGTAACGAACCCCATTGAAGTCAATGGTCGACCCGAGCATTTTTGTATATCGCCGATGCTCGCTAAGGTTTCCATTTGTGAAAATCTGGGCAATTCAAAAAAGTAATGGGAACGACACAGCAACGGATAGGGCAGGCGAGGGGCTACATGTTGGGCTGCATCTCAAGTTCCCAGGTCCGACTATTAAGCCACAATAGCGGCAAGAGTGGGCCCCCCCCCCCTCCCAACAACTTTTACTTCTGAAAAGCCCTCATTAGCAATGTATACCTTAGCTAAGCACCACACTACCTCCAACAAAGCACAATCCCTGCCTGCATGACACTCCGCTGCCACTTCTCCTGGGTTACATGCGGCCCAACCCCCCCTCCCCTCGCCTTCAGCTGCACTCATGCCACACCACCCTCATGTCTATTTATAAGTGCGTCTGCCATGAGGAGGAACCGCAGGCACACACTGCAGAGGGTTGGCACAGCTAGGCAGCGACCCTCTTTAAAAGGGGCGGGGCGATAGCCCACAATGCTGTACAGAAGCAACGAGAAATATAATCCTGTGCCATCGCCATCAGGAGCTGCACACGTGGGCATAGCAATGGGGAACCTATGTGTCACACACTATTCATTCTGTCAAGGTGTCTGCATGCCCCAGTCAGACCGCGTTTTTTTATAAATAGTCACAGGCAGGTACAACTCTGCAATGGGAATTCTGTGTGCACCCACAGCATGGGTGGCTCCCTGGAACCCACCGGCTGTACATAAATGTATCCCATTGCAGTGCCCAGCACAGCTGAGGTAACGTCCGATTAAATGCAGGTGGGCTTTGGCCCACACTGCATGCCCCAGTCAGACTGGGGTTCTTTAGAAGTAGACACATGCAGTTAAAACTCCCTGTGGACCCACAGCATGGGTGGCTCCCTGGAACCCACCGGCGGTACATAAATATATCCCATTGCAGTGCCCAGCACAGCTGATGATGTAAATTCAGCTTTAATGCTGGTGGGCAAAAAATTAATTGGATTACACTGTAGGCGAGGGCCCCAAAAAATTGGTGTACCAACAGTACTAATGTACGTAAGAAAAACTGGCCATGCCCAACCAAGACGGCAGGTGAAACCCATTAATCACTTTGGTTAATGTGGCTTAATTTGTAACTAGGCCTGGAGGCAGCCCAGTTAAAATAAAAATTGGTTCAGGTGAAAGTTTCAACGCTTTAACGATCATTGAAACGTATAAAAATTGTTTAGAAAAATTATATGACTGAGTCTTGTGGGCCTAAGAAAAATTGCCCGTTCGGCGTGATTACGTCAGGTTTCAGGAGGAGGAGCAGGAGGAGGAGGATGAATATTATACACAGATTGATGAAGCTAAAAGGTCCACGTTTTTGATGGTGATAGAGAACAATGCTTCCATCCGCGGGTGCAGCCTACGTATTGCTTATGTATCGCTGCTGTCTGCTGGTGGAGAAGAGAAGTCTGGGGAAATCCAGGCTTTGTTCATCTTGATGAGTGTTAGCCTGTCGGCACTGTCGGTTGACAGGCGGGTACGCTTATCTGTGATGATTCCCCCAGCCGCACTAAACACCCTCTCTGACAAGACGCTAGCCGCAGGACAAGCAAGCACCTCCAGGGCATACAGCGCGAGTTCAGGCCACGTGTCCAACTTCGACACCCAGTAGTTGTAGGGGGCAGAGGCGTCACGGAGGACGGTCGTGCGATCGGCTACGTACTCCCTCACCATCCTTTTACAGTGCTCCCGCCGACTCAGCCTTGACTGGGGAGCGGTGAGACAGTCTTGCTGGGGAGCCAGAAAGCTGTCAAAGGCCTTAGAGAGTGTTGCCCTGCCTGTGCTGTACATGCTGCCTGATCTCCACGCCTCCCCTGCTACCTGGCCCTCGGAACTGCGCCTTCTGCCACTAGCGCTGTCGGATGGGAATTTTACCATCGGCTTGTCCGCCAGGGTCCTGTGGTATAGCATCACTCTCGAACCCCTTTCCTCTTCGGGTATGAGAGTGGAAAGGTTCTCCTTATACCGTGGGTCGAGCAGTGTGTACCCCCAGTAATCCGTAGTGGCCAGAATGCGTGTAACGCGAGGGTCACGAGAAAGGCATCCTAACATGAAGTCAGCCATGTGTGCCAGGGTACCTGTACGCAACACATGGCTGTCCTCACTAGGAAGATTACTTTCTGGATCCTCCTCCTCCTCAGGCCATACACGCTGAAAGGATGACAGGCAAGCAGCATGGGTACCCTCAGCAGTGGGCCAAGCTGTCTCTTCCCCCTCCTCCTCAACGCGCTGAGATATAGACATGAGGGTGCTCTGACTATTCAGCGACATACTGTCTTCCCCCGCCTCCATTTCTGAGCGCAAAGCATCTGCCTTTATGCTTTGCAGGGAACTTCTCAAGAGGCATAGCAGAGGAATGGTGACGCTAATGATTGCAGCATCGCCGCTCACCATCTGGGTAGACTCCTCAAAGTTTCCAAGGACCTGGCAGATGTCTGCCAACCAGGCCCACTCTTCTGTAAAGAATTGAGGAGGCTGACTCCCACTGCGCCGCCCATGTTGGAGTTGGAATTAGGAAAGTCCCGCAGCACACCTAACACATGCACTTCAGTGCAGAGGTTCCAGTCTGTATATGCCAAGCCACCTGTGGGGTCATGAACCAAACCCCAAATAAATGCAATGGTATCCAAGGAGGCGGCAGCATCAACGGTGTAGAGATTATAAAAAAAAGGGTTTTATTGCTCCATAAAATGGCGACGTTTCGACTTAATCTAAGTCTTGAAAAAGACTTAGATTAAGTCGAAACGTCGCCATTTTATGGAGCAATAAAACCCTTTTTTTTATAATCTCTACACCGTTGATGCTGCCGCCTCCTTGGATACCATTGCCCATGTTGGAGTTGGTATTCCACTATATCTCTACGCTGCTCATAGAGCCTGGCCAACATGTGGAGCGTAGAGTTTCACCGTGTGGGCACGTCGCACAGCAGTCGGTGCACTGGCAGATTAAACCGATGTTGCAGGGTGCGCAGCGTGGCAGCATCCGTGTGGGACTTGCGGAAATGTGCGCAGAGCCGGCGCACCTTTCCGAGCAGGTCTGACAAGCGTGGGTAGCTTTTCAGAAAGCGCTGAACCACCAAATTAAAGACGTGGGCCAGGCATGGCACGTGCGTGAGGCTACCGAGCTGCAGAGCTGCCAACAGGTTACGGCCATTGTCACACACGACCATGCCCGGTTGGAGGCTCAGCGGCGCAAGCCAGTGGTCGGTCTGCTCTGTCAGACCCTGCAGCAGTTCGTGGGCCGTGTGCCTCTTCTCTCCTAAGCTGAGTAGTTTCAGCACGGCCTGCTGACGCTTGCCCACCGCTGTGCTGCCACGACACCGACTGCTGGTGACGTGCTGCTGCTGACACATCTTGATTGCGAGACAGAGGTTGTGTAGGAGGAGGAGGAGGAGGGTGGTTGAGTGGAGGAAGCATACACCGCCGCAGATACCACCACCGAGCTGGGGCCCGCAATTCTGGGGGTGGGTAGGACGTGAGCGGTCCCAGGCTCTGACTCTGTCCCAGCCTCCACTAAATTCACCCAATGTGCCGTCAGGGAGATATAGTGGCCCTGCCCGCCTGTGCTTGTCCAATTGTCCGTTGTTAAGTGGACCTTGCCAGTAACCGCGTTGGTGAGGGCACGTACAATGTTGCGGGAGACGTGGTCGTGCAGGGCTGGGACGGCACACCGGGAAAAGTAGTGGCGACTGGGAACTGAGTAGCGCGGGGCCGCCGCCGCTATCATACCTTTGAAAGCCTCCGTTTCCACAACCCTATACGGCAGCATCTCTAGGCTGATAAATTTGGCTATGTGCACGTTTAACGCTTGAGCGTGCGGGTGCGTGGCGGCGTACTTGCGCTTGCGCTCCAACACTTGCGCTAGCGACGGCTGGACGGTGCGCTGAGAGACATTGGTGGATGGGCCCGAGCACAGCGGAGGTGAGGGTGTGGGTGCAGGCCAGGAGACGGTAGTGCCTGTGTCCTGAGAGGGGGGTTGGATCTCAGTGGCAGGCTGGGGCACAGAGGGAGAGGCAGTGGTGCAAACCGGAGGTGGTGAACGGCCTTCATCCCACCTTGTGGGGTGCTTGGCCATCATATGTCTGCGCATGCTGGTGTGGTGAGGCTGATGGTGGTGGCTCCCTGGCTGATCTTGGCGCGACAAAGGTTGCACACCACTGTCCGTCGGTCATCTGCACTCTCAGTGAAAAACTGCCAGACCTTTGAGCACCTCGGCCTCTGCAGGGTGGCATGGCGCGAGGGGGCGCATTGGGAAACAGTTGGTGGATTATTCGGTCTGGCCCTGCCTCTACCCCTGGCCACCGCACTGCCTCTTCCAACCTGCCCTGCTGCTGCACTTGCCTCCCCCTCTGAAGACCTGTCCTCAGTAGGCGTAGCAAACCAGGTGGGGTCAGTCACCTCATCGTCCTGCTGCTCTTCCTCCGAATACTCTGTGCGCTCCTCCCTCGGACTTACTCCAATTACTACTACCTGAGTGATAGACAACTGTGTCTCATCGTCATCGTCCTCCTCACCCACTGAAAGCTCTTGAGACAGTTGCCGGAAGTCCCCAGCCTCATCCCCCGGACCCCGGGAACTTTCCAAAGGTTAGGCATCGGTCACGACAAATTCCTCCGGTGGGAGAGGAACCATTGCTGGCCATTCTGGGCAGGGGCCCGGGAACAGTTCCTGGGAGTCTGCCTGCTCCTCAGAATGTGTCATTGTAATGGAGTGAGGAGGCTGGGAGGAAGGAGGAGCAGCAGCCAGAGGATTCAGAGTTGCAGCAGTGGACGGCACAGAATTCTGAGTGGAGGATAGATTGCTGGATGCACTTTCTTCCATCCACGACAGGACCTGCTCACACTGCTCATTTTCTAATAAAGGTCTACCGCATGGACCCATTAATTGTGAGATGAATGTGGGGACGATAGAAACGTGCCTCTCTCCTAATCCCGCAGCAGTCGGCTGCGATACACCTGGATCAGGAGCTCGGCCTGTGCCCACACCCTGACTTGGGCCTCCGCGTCCTCGCCCGCGTCCACGTCCTCTAGGCCTACCCCTACCCCTCAGCATGCTGTATTACCAGTAGTGCAGAAACAGAACGCTGTAATTAAATGTGCCGCTTATTGCCTGTGGTTGGAGGCTGACTTCCCTTACGGAACGCACAGCAGAGCCAGGAAACAATTTTGTGCACGCCTGTAGTGAGACGTAGGTGCGTATGACTGAGCTAGTGGAATTCACAGCGCCGAAGCAGTCAAGTGGCCAAAGGCCAGTAGTAGGCCTTAAGTATTTTGCTTCTATTTTTTTAAAATGCTGAGCTGATACAGCGGACAGATACTGTAGGCAGCGTATAATATTATGTATACTGTTTCCCTCTGGCGGGATGACAGCGCTGATGTAACAGAGACAGCAGATCCAGGAAACAATTTTGCGCAAGCCTGCTGTAACGCTTAGCTGCGTATTAATTAGGACTACTACCCCTAGCAGATAGATACTGTAGGCAGCGTATAATATTATGTATACTCTTTCCCTCTGGCGGGATGACGGCGATCAATTTTTTGGAAAAAGCCCACTGCCTATATAGCCTGAATATCTCTTTCCCTGCCTCACCAGTACTGGCCCTATACTCTGTACAATGACTGCAGACTGCGGACGCAATGCTCTGCACGGCCGATATACAAAAAAAAAAAAAAGTGCAACACTGCTAAAAGCAGCCTCAGCAGTACTGCACACGGTCAGATGTGGCCCTAAGAAGGACCGCTGGGGTTCTTGAAGCCTAAAATAACTCCTAACGCTCTCCCTATAGCAGCAGCACTTTCCCTGAGCTATGTCAGAATGCATCTGTGGCGAGCCGCGGGAGGGGCCGATTTTTATACTCGGGTGACACCTGATCGCCCCAGCCACTCACTGCAGGGGGGTGGTATAGGGCTTGAACGTCGCAGGGGGAAGTTGTAATGCCTTCCCTGTCTTTCTATTGGCCAGAAAAGCGCGCTAACGTCTCAGAGGTGAAAGTAACTCGAACATCGCGTGGTACTCGTCTCGAGTAACGAGCATCTCGAACACGCTAATACTCGAACGAGTATCAAGCTCGGACGAGTACGTTCGCTCATCTCTAATAGATGTAGATGGATATAAATGTATAGATATCTATCTATAGATATAGATCTATACATACATGTACACAGACAGACTTTAAGATGAGGACCTCAACACAGCAACTTCAGGATGCCTGTGTGTGTGACAATTGTAGATGGTACCACCACCCAGCGGTCCCAGACTTCAGGACATTTGGGCATGAACAATTGAGAAGAAGAGTACCTCTGCACTGGGCCTTGTGTAGGAAAGATCTCTCTTTCTCTCTCTCTCTCTCTTCGGAAAATCTCTCCTCCTCTTCCGTCTTCAACACATGAGGGCTGAAGGTGCCCTCATGTGCCTCTGTGCTTTGCTCTGTCAGCTCCCGAGGATGGACTCTTGACTCTCTTTCCCATTCTCAAGCACTCACATTTATAGTCTCACTCATACCATGTGACAGGACATAAATTGATACATTTGCAGACAGACAGCTCACACTTTGCAGACATTAACTCATCATTTGCTGCAGCTGTGCAATACACATAACAGACTGACAAGACAGTTTTGCACAGAGCATCGACATAAGACATAAACGAGGACATTATATGTATCCCACAGTGGGGCCATTTAAAAGTACAACTCGGCCAACAAAAAAACAAGCCCTCATATGTCATATGTCAGCAAGTAATGGCTCTTGCAATGCGACAATAAAAAAATCACTAAGTCCTTTAAGGCACAACATAGTCTGGTTACTAAGGGGTTCAGGGTGCTGGATTTTTTTTTTTCTTATAACTTTATTTTTTTTTTAATTTTTAAAGTACAGGATTAGTGCAATTAAACTTCTCCAACTCACAGGCCTCTGGGGGGCGTTCTACTGCTCCAAATGAGATGAAATTCGGAAAACAGCTATTTTTGACGATGCACTTGCCATTTATGAAAAAAATTAAAATATTTAGTAAAGTCTTCAATAGGGGGCACTATAGTGGACCGGGTCTACCAGACCTGTATCAGTGTCAGATCGGAAGAACCACATTCATCGGCATGTTGTAGCAACCTAGAGTTCACTCACTGCATTCAGTGATGGAAAACATGGTTTTGTTAATGGAGAGGTTTGTTGATAGCCAAAGGGGACTTATCAAACATTTGTAGCATGATTAGCATAGCTACAGCGCCACCTATTGGTGACTTTTTTTTACAATTTTTTTTTTTTTAAATGGCAAGTACATCGCCTGAAGTGGTCCTTATCCAAATCACATCTCACTTGGAGAAGCAGAACAAACTCCAGAGGCCTCTGAGTTGTGGAAGCTTAATTTTGCAAACACTATATGACCTTTTTGTAAAACGGCAAAATCAGGGGGATTTGCCCCAGTTATCCAGCACTGCAGCCTGGTCTCTGTTGTGGAACACATACCACCTGACTGCTGCAGCCAATCTGAGGCTGCAACAGTCATCGGCCCTTCTCCTGGCATTGGCGCTCAGATGCTGAGAGCCATGATGCCAGGACAATGGCACCTGACTGTAACGGCCTATGATTGGCTACAGCTGTCAGGTGGTATCCGATCCATAACCAGGACAGTCTGGACTGTGGGGCTGCAGTGGTGAATTGTGGAGCATGGCTAAATAACCCGGCTTTTGTTAAAACATTTAAGCCTATACTTAAAGAATCCTCCAGTAAATGGGCAACCTCTTTAACAGAAAACAATGTAATTGTTTTGTACCTCTGAGTAAGGGTGCCTGTCCATGGGCGTGATTTCGCCGGCGGTAAACCGCTGGCAAATCACGCCCTCTAAAGCTTTTCATAGTACTGCTGAGGAAAGTGCCGCCACCGGTCCAGGAGCGGAGAATTATTACGATTCTGCGCTCGCAGTGGGCAATTCGCAGCATGCTGCGAATTCCCCCGATTCTCCGCGGTCAGCCTATCTATCAGATAGGGCTGACCGTCGGAGATTCAGCGGCGGCTCCCACGGCGGAGATTCGCAACGGGATACCGCAACGCCCGTGGACAGGGGGCCTAATTCTGACAATGATTTTTCACCATGTATTATCCTTTATTTATATGGAGACTGATTAGAATTTATTTATGTTTATTATACACCGAAAAATTGTGGTAAAGTTTTTTTACAAATTGTTGGGGGTTTTTTGTATTTTGAACTGCAGTACGTCACATATACTGATACTCAAAAGTTTAGAACACCACAATTTTTCCAGTTGTTTTTTGACATTACACAGTTCAAGTGCAGCAAATAACATGAAATGTTGCAAGGGTTCAAAAGTAAGTCAAACACTTAAAAATATTATGAAATTTTAATCTGAAATACAAAAATAGTCTGAATTTATGATTTTAACCAAAGGGATTTTTCAGGGAGCACATCGAGGACAGAAAGCAAATTATGGTTTGAAATTGGATGCAAACTATTCCTACAGGGATCCCAACTTTTGTAGATTACTTTCAAACCCTCTGATCCTATATAACCAGTTTTGGAACAGACTGCATTACACCCTCTAGAGCAGGATATGGACAGTTTTGCTCTTCAGGATGGAGCACATTGTTATCCTAATGGCCAGAAAAAGGCAATTAACCAAAGAAGACAAAGAATTATAACCCTTAGAAGTTCAAGTCAGTTCTACAAATTGCAAAGAAAGCCAAGATTTCTAAGAAACTGGAGTAAACTCTGACAGGAAGAGGCCACTAAAAGATCAGATGACAAGTTATTGAGAGTCAACAGTTTGTGTGATTGGCGCCTCCCAGCACAAAAACCTCAAGCTTAGTAGAAGTTTCCATTTCATCTGTGAAGAGAAGACTTCTATCTGCAGGTTTGGCAGGTGGAGTGTCAGTAAGAGAGCCACTGCTAAGATTGCAAAGTGGAAAAAAAAATAGACTGATGAATCCCGATTTGACATCTTTGGTACATCACCCTGGGTTTTTGTACGCCATCAAGTAAGCTATAGGACAGTTCCTGAGTGTGTTACACCAATTGTCAAACATGGAGGAGGAAGTGTGATTGTCTGCAGGGCACTGATTCAAAACATACTTCTAGGTTATGTCAGAACTACTTAAGAAGACAAGAAGAAGTTGGTAAGCACCAAAAAATGGAATGACCTGCACAGTGTCCAGACTTAAACCCTATTGACATTATTTGGGATGAACTGGACAGAAGGGTGAAAGCAAAGCAACCTACAAGTGCAGCACATTTGTGGGAACTTCTGCAACAACATCGGGAGAAAATTTCTGAACAATATCTGAATGCAATTGTAGAAAGAATAACTCAATTGTGTAGAGCTGTCATATCAGCTGGAGGGGCGACTGTGAAGACTTAAACATCTAGATTTAATTTGGTAAAACAAAGTTAGGCTGCTTTCACATCTGCGCTGGAGCCTCAGTTCAAAAGTTCAGTCTCAGATCTGGCACAAAATGTTAAAGTCTTGCGTGCAGGACTTTTTCTTTCTGTAAAACGCCGGACAGCTGAGCGGACCAAACTGTTCTAGTCAATGGGGGTCCTTGTGGTACCCCAAAAAAGAAATATGTGGGCTCACCTCACCAGCAGTAACTTTCAATGTTGCAGGAAGATCTGGGATCCAACAGGAGCTCCATCCTCAAGTAGCCGACGGCAAGCGGCCAGATTCCATATGAGCAGAAAATAGAGATGGAGGAGAGCTGCTACCGTTAAAAATTTCCTTCTTTATTGAATAAAATAAAGCATACAGCTCACAGGTGACGCTGAACGCGTTTCGGCAAAAGCCTTTGTCAACAGTCCTTGTGGTACCGTTCGGTTCCCTCATAAGACTTTGTATTCCTGCTCCCAAAATGAAAATGAAACCCCTGACGCAGATGAGAAAGCAGCCTAAGTCCATTATTTATATTCATCTTAACTTGTCTATTTCTTCTCTGCTTTCATTTCAAAGTTCATTTGAGACAATAAATTGTAAATATCAGTAAAAAATGGAAAAATTGAAGTGTTCTAAAACCTTTTCCTGGTAGAGTGTGTGCATACATACTGTGCGATATTTTTTATTTATTTATTTTTTAATTATTATTATTATTTTTTTTTTTAAAGATATGTATATTTCCATCAGCTTCCTTTTGTTTAGGGAGCACATTTGAATTTTTTTTACATTTTTGAGTAATTTCGGTGACCTGCAAAATGAACATTACTTCAAAATTTTAAGTACATTTTTTGTTTTCCTACATCAAGGCAAGTTTGCAGAGGCTCATAGACATCGAAATAATGGATTCCCCCACAAATGACCCCATTCATTCAGGCTTGTTATGAGTATTTTGATCCTTTTTTTTTTTTTTAAAGGATTTAATACAAATCTTGTGAGAAATGTTTTATTTTCTTGCAGATGTGTCATTTTAAAGGGGGTTAGTCTGGTTACCAAACAACATGCTTTTAATAGCACTCCCTGTAGTAAAACCCTTGGTGGGGAATCCGGAGAGGGGCGTCCGCCTTGGATTCCGCAGCAATGATCCTCCATAGCATGCTATAGAAAAATGATTTTTCATCCACACGAGCGGAAACCAATTGCGGTTACCGCTCGCGGATGAAAAATCGCAGCATGCTCCATTTTCCTGCGGTTCCCACACGCAGTCAATGGAAGCTGTTTGACCCAGAAACCGCGAATTCTGCAGCAAAAGCAGGAGTTTAAAAAAAATCTGTACTGTGCATGTCCAACGCACACTGTGTGGACCATCCACAGTACAGATGGAGATCAAGTAAAAGAGGTACGCAGCGATGCCGGCCGGGTACAGGCTCAGAGTCTGCATGCGGCCAATGATTTCAGATGGCTGATGTTACATTATATAATATATTTCTATATTCTTACTTTTTGAATGTTTTCTGTTGCATTTGATATTTTGATGGACTGATCACAAAGTCATTATTTTTTTTATCCCCTTCCCCAGGTATTGTGATGGCCGTGATCATCGTGGTCATCATTATTGTGGTTTTGCTTATAGTCGCCATCCTTCTCTGTTACCTGTACCGACACAAGGGGACGTACCGCACCAATGAGGACAAGGGCTCCGAATTCGCGGAAAACTCTGAAACCGCTTTGAAAAACGACCCATCTTTGCAGGAGTCCGTAGACGAATCAAAAAAGGAATACTTCATCTGAGTGGCGGGCGGTGACATTGTGGTGATGGAGTTTACAGTACCGCACTGTGCGAGGAGAGCGCCGTGTGTGACATGTATGTCTATGAGCAGAAACGTTTGTCTCATGATCATCACTAAAACTCTGGATTACATACTAGAAAATCTATCCGCAACACTGGGAGCATCCAACTGCCAGGCTGAGCGGCTGCTGAGGAGTTGACCATTGACCCTCCGGCAAGGAGAGCCGAGGAATTAAGAGGGTGCTGCCACTCAGGACCTGTCAAATTCAAAGCAGCAAAATTTCCACTCCTTTAATCAAGAAAAGGACAAAAACCATCATCGTTACACCTGGAAAATGTACTAAAGGCCCTTTTACACTCAAGTATTATCACTCAAAAGCCATCTTTTGAGCGATAATCGTTGCTTGTAAATGTGTGCCCATCGTGCACTTACTGCGCACTTTTCGTCCATCGCTGAGTTGAGCTAAACTTAGTCCGTCATCCCTGATAAGATGAACCGCACTCTGAGTTCTCCGCAGGCAGCCCTGATAACATTCTTTCAGCTGCTGTCCCACTAGAGAACAATAACAATGTATTTAGAGAACAGACCACTTGCTGTTCTCTAAATACATGCAAATGAAGCTAGTTGACTAATAATGGGCGGATTAGCCCATTAGTAGCTAATGCAAAATGATCGCTCAAACCTGTCTGTTTCTGACAAATTTTGAGTAATCGTCTGTGTGTGTAAATGGGGCTTAAGACCCCTTCAGGAGACCTCCTGCTGTAATCTTGTCACTGACCCAACTGTCACACGCAGTTGGCTGTTACAATGTAACCATGCGGAATGTAAATGATAACCTAAATGCTGTGATGAATAGAATATCTTGTTTTATCAATTGTCACTAATGTATTTAAAGTGCATGGTACCCTCTCAAATAAAATATACTGCTTATACATATCGACGTCACCTACACCAAGTGTTCGGCCACTTTCTAAATGCATGTCATTACTTATGTACTCATCCTGTATTACATGCAGCATTATACTGCAGAGCCGCACTCCCCATTCTGCTGGTGGAGTCACTGTGTGCATACATTACTTATCCTGTACCGATCCTGAGTTACATCCTTCATTATACTCCAGAGCTGCACTCACTATTCTGCTGGTGGGATCACTGTATACATACATTACTTATCCTATACTGATCCTAAGTTACATCCTGTATTATACTCCAGAGCTGCAGATCAGCGTGTGTATAGCATAAATAATGTATGTATACAGTGACTCCACCAGCAGAATAGTGAGTGCAGCTCTGGAGTATAATACAGGGTGTAACTCGGGATCAGTACAGGATGAGTAATATATGTACACAGTGCCTCCACCAGCAGAATAGTGAGTGCAGCTATGAAGTATAATACGTGATGTAACTCAGGATCAGTACAGGATAAGTAATGTATGTACACAGTGACTCCACCAGCAGAATAGTGAGTGCAGCTCTGAAGTATAATATAGGATGTAACTCCGGATCAGTACAGGATAAGTAATGTATGTACACAGTGACTTCACCAGCAGAATAGTGAGCACAGCTCTGGAGTATAATACAGGATGTAACTCAGGATCAGTACAAGATTAGTAATGTATATACACAGTGACTACACCAGCAGAATAGTGAGTGCAGCTCTGGAGTATAATACAGGGTGTAACTCGGGATCAGTACAGGATGAGTAATATATGTACACAGTGCCTCCACCAGCAGAATAGTGAGTGCAGCTCTGGAGTATAATACAGGATGTAACTCAGGATCAGTACAGGGTTAGTAATGTATGTACATAGTGACCCCACCAGCAGAATAGTGAGTGCAGCTCTGGAGTATAATACAGGATGTAACTCAGGATCAGTACAGGGTTAGTAATGTATGTACACAGTGACTCCACCAGCAGAATAGTGAGTGCAGCTCTGGAGTATAATACAGGATGTAACTCAGGATCAGTACAGGGTTAGTAATGTATGTACACAGTGACTCCACCAGCAGAATAGTGAGTACAGCTCTGGAGTATAATACAGGATGTAACTCAGGATCAGTACAGGGTTAGTAATGTATGTACACAGTGACTGCACTTTCTATGTAGATGTATTCTATATGTAAACCGTATAAAGCTGATCAGAGGTAAACATACCCTTTAAACTTTGGCTTATTAACACTCTGTATAACTACTGAGATTTTGGGATAGACATGCAAAATATATTGGTCTGTTCTCTTTATACTCCATTCCAAATCCTGGTTTGTTCTACATTGTACAATCACATCTGTATTACACCTGGTATGTTTTCTACAAAATAGGCTCTGAATTTACAGGACTTCATAGAATCCAGTGGGAAGTTTGCTTTGGAGCAACATTATTATATTAGGGAGTCGCAGTAAGAGCAACTTTCCATCGTACGTTATAATCACTACTAGAATGCTTCTTCTTCAGTGGACGCAGTTCGCACTACAGTCTTGCCAGGCATCAGCCTTGTAGTAGAAGGAGAAATGCCAGTAGGAAGTGGATATAAGGGAATTGCCATTTTAGGGTTTTCAGATTGGCAGTTCACTATTATAAGCTTTGTCATGAATCCAGGGACGCCCTGAGCCTTTATGCTGCCTGTGGTGAAGTACTAAATACCCCCCACCCCGGAAAAAAACAAACTCATTTTACAGGCATTGAAAGTGCCAATGCACCATATACCCTAGACATATTTGAACTATGAAGACTTGTCTGAAGTGAAAAAGTAAGTGTTTACCTTAGTGACACCAGTAGTAATAGTAATTCCCTTAATAGCTCCAGTAGTTATAGAGACCCCCTAATGGCCACAGTAGTTACAATGACCCCCTAATGGCCCCAGTAGTAATAGTGACCCCTTAATGGCCCAAGTAGTAATATTGACTTCCTTAGTAGCTCCAATAGTTATAGTGACCACTTAATGGCCCCAGTAGTAATAGTGACCCCTTAATGGCCCCAGTAGTAATATTGACTTCCTTAGTAGCTCCAATAGTTATAGTGACCCCCTAATGGCCCAAGTAGTAATATTGACTTCCTTAGTAGCTCCAATAGTTATAGTGACCCCCTAATGGCCCAAGTAGTAATAGTGACCCCTTATTGGCCCCAGAAGTAATCGTGACCCCTTAATGGCCGCAGTAGTAATAGTGTTGGGAGCTTATAGTTATTTTTTTACCATGCATTAATATGGCCAGTGAAAAACAATTACTTGCCGGATGGGAACCCGTCGACCCTCTTCGGTCCTGCAGACTGCTGCCTCACTGTAGGGACACGCCTGTGTGAATGTAAATTAAAGGCTCATCTTAAAGCAATTTAAAAGCAAATACTGAAAGTGATATAAACAGAATTAGCGGAGCGTCTGCAGGGAACTGACGATCCCTAGGGATGCAATGAGGTTGGGCCAGAGAAAGAAAGCTGAAATAGACATTTACAGCAATCTGTCATTATAGAAGGGTAACATGGAAATTAAAATGATTTTCTGGCCTGTTATATCTTTTCAGATTGTTTACTGCTTATGGGAGCAATTCCTCTAATTACAATATATTAGGCAACTGGGTTTCATGCAGATACCTAATGTGTATTATAAGGAAGCTGCAAGCCAGGCTATGGATCCAGCCTCACTTATGGTATAGCCGATTCTGCAATTGGCTGACAAAGCAATATTATATCTTCATTAAGTGCCTTGTTTTTCAAATTAAGTACATTAAAATATGATGTATTGTAACAACTTGTATGTGTTTTATATTCACAACTCTCTATGACGCCTCTAGAGCAGCATCCATCCTCTAAAGTGCACTACTTCAAAACACCCGGACAAACCCCGATGCACGGGACTTAAAAACACACCTCTTCAGGGAGGCGTACCTAATTTCCTGATGCAATCCCCCACCACAACATACCTCCTGCCCCTCCCTATAGCTCCCCACACCTTCCACTATGCTTATCATATACATCTACTGCCGCTGTACCTCCTTATGACCCCCCAGTTCTGTTTACTAATAATTAAATATTGTATGTAATTTTGGGTTTATTTATTTATTTTTTTGCTTCCCTATGCCTCCTCTCCTGCACTAGTACCTCTTGAACCACCCCGTCTTTCTCCAAATAAGTGTATGCCATATATTATTGTCTTTCTTTTGTTCCCCTGTGCTTTGAAAGCTCTGCAGAATACGTTGGCTCTATAAAAATAAAGATTATTATTTATTATTATGACAACTTGCATCTAATCCTCCACTTTTATAAAGCCTGAACAAATAGGATGGTTTTACAATTTATAGGCAGGTGAAAGCAGATGTACACAAATAACCAAAATATAATATAAATGTCCAAAACATCAACTTAAATTCCCAGATACTGCCCCCTATGTACACGAAAAGAACTACTATAATACTGCCCGATATGTACAATAATATAACTACTATAATACTGCCTCCTATGTACAAGAATATAGCTACTATAATACTGCCTCCTATGTACAAGAATATAACTACTATAATACTGCCCCCTATGTACAAGAATATAACTACTATAATACTGCCACCTATGTACAAGAATATAAGTACTATAATACTGCTTATATGTAAAAGAATATAACTACTATAATACTGCTCCCTATGTACAAGAATATAACTACTATAATACTACTCCTATGAACAAGAAAATAACTACTATATTACTGCCCAATATGTCCAAGAATATAACTACTATAATACTGCCCGATATGTACAAGAATATAACTACTATAATACTGCCCGATATGTACAAGAATATAACTACTATAATACTGTCCCCTATGTACAATAATATATCTACTATAATACTGCTCCTATGTACAAGAATATAACTACTATAATACTGCCCCCTATGTACAAGAATATAACTACTATAATACTGCCCCTATGTACAAGAATATAACTACTTTAAGGGTGCCCACCCACTAGCGTTTTTTTACTGCGAAATTCGCAGCGTTTTTTTTTTTTTCTGCAGGGGTCTTTGGGCTATGGGACATGCAAAGCTAAAATCGTGATCGCGATATCGCGGTAAATCGTTTTTACATTTCAAGTCCCATAGACCCCCTGCAGAAAAAAAAAACCTGCGAATTTCGCAGTGAAAAAAAAACGCCAGTGGGTGGGCGCCCTGATACTGCTCCTATGTACAAGAATATAACTACTATAATACTGCCCCCTATGTACAAGAATATAACTACTATAAAAGTGCCCTATATGTACAAGAATATAACTGCTATAATACTGCCCTATATGTAGAAGAATATAACTACTATAATACTGCCCTATATCTACAAGAATATAACTACTATAATACTGCCCTATATGTACAAGAATATAACTACTATAATACTGCCTCCTATGAACAAGACTATAACTAGTATTATCCTGCCTGATATGCACAAGAATATAACTACTATAATATCCCCCCCTATGTATAAGAATATAACTACTATAATACTGCCCCCTATGTACAAGTATATAACTACTATAATACTGCCCCCTATGTACAAGTATTAAACTACTATAATACTGCCCCCTATGTACAGGAATATAACTACTATAATACTGTCCCCTATGTACAAGAGTATAACTACTATAATACTGCCCTCTATGTACAAGAATATAACTACTATAATAGTTCCTCCTATGAACAAGACTATAATTAGTATTATCCTGCCTCCTCTGAACAAGAATATAAGTACTATAATACTGCCCCCTATGTACAAGAATATAACTACTGAAATACTGCCCCCTATGTACAAGAAGATAACTACTATAATACTGCCCCCTATGTACAAGAATATAACTAGTATAATACTGCCAGCTATGTAGAAGAATATAACTACTATAATACTGCTCTCTATGTACAAGAATATAACTACTATAATGCTGCTCCTATGTATAAAAATATAACTACTATAATACTGCCCCCTATGTACAAGAATATAACTAGTATAATACTGCCCCCTATGTACAAGAATATAACTGCTATAATACTGCCCCTATGTATAAGAATATAACTACTATAATAATGCCCACTATGTACAAGAAAATAACTACTATAATTCTGCTCCTATGTACAAGAATATAACTACTATAATACTGCTCCTACGTACAAGAATATAACTACTATAATACTGCCCCTACGTACAAGAATATAACTACTATAATACTGCCTCCTATGTACAGGAATATAACTACTATAATACTGCCCTCTATGTACAAGAATATTACTACTATAATACTGCCCCCTATGTACAAGAATATAACTACTATAATACTGCCCCCTATCTACAAGAATATAACTACTATAATACTGCCGCTATGTACAAGAATATAACTACTATAATGCTGCCTCCTATGTACAAGAATATAACTACTATAATACTGCTCCCTATGTACAAGAATATAACTACTATAATACTACTCCTATGAACAAGAAAATAACTACTATATTACTGCCCAATATGTCCAAGAATATAACTACTATAATACTGCCCGATATGTACAAGAATATAACTACTATAATACTGCCCGATATGTACAAGAATATAACTACTATAATACTGTCCCCTATGTACAAGAATATAACTACTATAATACTGCTCCTATGTACAAGAATATAACTACTATAATACTGCCCCCTATGTACAAGAATATAACTACTATAATACTGCCCCCTATGTACAAGAATATAACTACTTTAAGGGTGCCCACCCACTAGCGTTTTTTTACTGCGAAATTCGCAGCGTTTTTTTTTTTTCTGCAGGGGTCTTTGGGCTATGGGACATGCAAAGCTAAAATCGCGATCGCGCAAAATCGCGATATCGCGGTAAATCGCGATTTTGCGCGATCGCGATTTTTACATTTCAAGTCCCATAGACCCCCTGCAGAAAAAAAACCTGCGAATTTCGCAGTGAAAAAAAAACGCCAGTGGGTGGGCGCCCTGATACTGCTCCTATGTACAAGAATATAACTACTATAATACTGCCCCCTATGTACAAGAATATAACTACTATAAAAGTGCCCTATATGTACAAGAATATAACTGCTATAATACTGCCCTATATGTAGAAGAATATAACTACTATAATACTGCCCTATATCTACAAGAATATAACTACTATAATACTGCCCTATATGTACAAGAATATAACTACTATAATACTGCCTCCTATGAACAAGACTATAACTAGTATTATCCTGCCTGATATGCACAAGAATATAACTACTATAATATCCCCCCTATGTATAAGAATATAACTACTATAAAACTGCCCCCTATGTACAAGTATATAACTACTATAATACTGCCCCCTATGTACAAGTATTAAACTACTATGATACTGCCCCCTATGTACAGGAATATAACTACTATAATACTGTCCCCTATGTACAAGAGTATAACTACTGTAATACTGCCCTCTATGTACAAGAATATAACTACTATAATAGTTCCTCCTATGAACAAGACTATAATTAGTATTATCCTGCCTCCACTGAACAAGAATATAAGTACTATAATACTGCCCCCTATGTACAAGAATATAACTACTGAAATACTGCCCCCTATGTACAAGAAGATAACTACTATAATACTGCCCCCTATGTACAAGAATATAACTAGTATAATACTGCCAGCTATGTACAAGAATATAACTGCTATAATACTGCCCCTATGTATAAGAATATAACTACTATAATAATGCCCACTATGTACAAGAATATAACTACTATAATACTGCCCCCTAATTACAACAATATAACTACTATAATACTGCTCCTATGTACAAGAATATAACTACTATAATACTGCCCACTATGTACAACAGTATAACTACTATAATACTGCCCCCTAATTACAAGAATATAACTACTATAATACTGCTCCCTATGTGCAAGAATATAACTACTATAATACTGCCTCCTATGTACAGGAATATAACTACTATAATACTGCCCTCTATGTACAAGAATATAACTACTATAATACTGCCGCTATGTACAAGAATATAACTACTATAATGCTGCCTCCTATGTACAAGAATATAACTACTATAATACTGCCCCTATGTACAAGAATATAGCTACTATAATACTGCCCCCTATGTACAACAGTATAACTACTATAATTCTGCTCCTATGTACAAGAATATAACTACTATAATACTGCTCCTATGTACAAGAATATAACTACTATAATACTGCCCCTACGTACAAGAATATAACTACTATAATACTGCCTCCTATGTACAGGAATATAACTACTATAATACTGCTCCCTATGTGCAAGAATATAACTACTATAATACTGCCTCCTATGTACAGGAATATAACTACTATAATACTGCCCTCTATGTACAAGAATATAACTACTATAATACTGCCGCTATGTACAAGAATATAACTACTATAATGCTGCCTCCTATGTACAAGAATATAACTACTATAATACTGCCCCTATGTACAAGAATATAGCTACTATAATACTGCCCCCTATGTACAACAGTATAACTACTATAATTCTGCTCCTATGTACAAGAATATAACTACTATAATACTGCCCCTACGTACAAGAATATAACTACTATAATACTGCCTACTATGTACAGGAATATAACTACTATAATACTGCCCTCTATGTACAAGAATATAACTACTATAATACTGCCGCTATGTACAAGAATATAACTACTATAATGCTGCCTCCTATGTACAAGAATATAACTACTATAATACTGCCCCTATGTACAAGAATATAACTACTATAATACTGCTCCTATGTACAAGAATATAACTACTATAATACTGCCTCCTATGTACAGGAATATAACTACTATAATACTGCCCTCTATGTACAAGAATATAACTACTATAATACTGCCGCTATGTACAAGAATATAACTACTATAATGCTGCCTCCTATGTACAAGAATATAACTACTATAATACTGCCCCTATGTACAAGAATATAACTACTATAATACTGCCTCCTATGTACAGGAATATAACTACTATAATACTGCCCTCTATGTACAAGAATATAACTACTATAATACTGCCCCCTATGTGCAAGAATATAACTACTATAATTCTGCCTCCTATGTACAGGAATATAACTACTATAATACTGCCCTCTATGTACAAGAATATAACTAATATAATACTGCCACTATGTACAAGACTATATCTACTATAATACTGTCTCTATGTACAAGAATATAACTACTATAATACTGCCCTCTATGTACAAGAATATAACTACTATAATACTGCTCCTTATGTACAAGACTATAACTACTATAATACTGCCTCCTATGTACATGAATATAACTACTATAATACTGCCTCCTATGTACAAGAATATAACTACTATAATACTGACTCCTATGTACAAGAATATAACTACTATAATACTGCCCCCTAGGTACAAGAATATAACTACTATAATACTGCTCCTATGTACAAGAATATAACTGCTATTATACTGCCCCTACGTACAAGAATATAACTACTATAATACTGCCTCCTATGTACAGGAATATAACTACTATAATACTGCCCTCTATGTACAAGAATATAACTACTATAATACTGCCCCCTATGTACAAGAATATAACTACTATAATACTGCCCCCTATGTACAAGAATATAACTACTATAATACTGCCGCTATGTACAAGAATATAACTACTATAATGCTGCCTCCTATGTACAAGAATATAACTACTATAATACTGCCCCTATGTACAAGAATATAACTACTATAATACTGCTCCTATGTACAAGAATATAACTACTATAATACTGCCTCCTATGTACAGGAATATAACTACTATAATACTGCCCTCTATGTACAAGAATATAACTACTATAATACTGCCGCTTTGTACAAGAATATAACTACTATAATGCTGCCTCCTATGTACAAGAATATAACTACTATAATACTGCCCCTATGTACAAGAATATAACTACTATAATACTGCCTCCTATGTACAGGAATATAACTACTATAATACTGCCCTCTATGTACAAGAATATTATTACTATAATACTGCCCCCTATGTGCAAGAATATAACTACTATAATTCTGCCTCCTATGTACAGGAATATAACTACTATAATACTGCCCTCTATGTACAAGAATATAACTAATATAATACTGCCCCTATGTACAAGAATATAACTACTATAATACTGCCCCTATGTACAAGAATATAACTACTATAATACTGCCCTCTATGTACAAGAATATAACTACTATAATACTGCTCCTTATGTACAAGACTATAACTACTATAATACTGCCTCCTATGTACATGAATATAACTACTATAATACTGCCCCCTATGTACCAGAATATAACTACTATAATACTGCACCTATGTACCAGAATATAACTACTATAATACTACCTCCTATGTACAAGAATATAACTACTATAATACTGCCTCCTATGTACAAGAATATAACTACTATAATACTGGTCCTATGTACAAGAATATAACTACTATAATACTGCCTCTCTGTACAAGAATATAACTACTATAATACTGCCCCCTATGTACAAGAATATAACTACTATAATACTGCCTCCTATGTACAAGAATATAACTACTATAATACTGCTCCTATGTACAAGAATATAACTACTATAATACTGCCCCCTATGTACAAGAATATAACTACTATAATACTGCCTCCTATGTACAAGAATATAACTACTATAATACTGCTCCTATGTACAAGAATATAACTACTATAATACTGCTCCTAGGTAGAAAATTATAACTATTGATGTCTTTATGTTGCGCTCGGCAGTGTAGGGGTTAAGCCGGTATTCCTGGCTGTCTTATTACTGACATTTAGTGGCTGTTAGGGTTTATAACGTTAAATCAATGTTTGCTGTTCTAATAAAGGTCAGCAGCTTCTCTGGTCACATTAGATTCCAGTTTTCTCTTTTATGTGTCTGTAAGCGCCAGAACAGGTTTAAGGCTGCTACTAGAGGAGTGGTAGCGGCTGCCGCTGGCGCTTGCGTTGTCCTGGTAATTGTGGGGTGTTACCTGCAGTTGCAGCCCAGCAATTAGCTCTATTACCCAAGCTTTAGGCCGGCTTCACACGAGCAGAAGCGTATTTGTGTGCGCCCGAGTGGTGCATCCCTGCGAAATGCTCTTTTGCGCGTGCATCAGCGTAATTTGCTGTAGTATTAGCGCCTGCACTGATTGAAGTGGGTCATGTGTTCCAAACGTGTTGTTTTTCCAGCAGAATCCCGTAATGTTTTTCGCTTTTCCTTGCATATTTGCGCTCGTCCTCATCGACTTCTCTGGGTACCTTTTGGTGCAGAAAAATAGAGCATGTTCTCTTTTATTTATTTTTTTGCGCAACCGGAATGCATGAGAAAGTTCAAGAAGATCAACGGGTTCTACTCTGTGTGTATCCCGTGCACAAATTTTGCGCCTTTTAATACGCCCGCGTGAAGCCAGCCTTAACGGTTCTCTTGTAAGAGCAGCCTGAGGGCTTGTTCACCTTGGTGTCGACGCATTTTGGTTGTGCAATTACGCTGCAATTTATCTTAAGCCATTAAAAAGCTGCTGTTCTCATAACACAAAATATATTGTAAAGCTATTGAAAGGGCAGAATAATCGTGGCACAAATTAACCCCTTCACGTTAGCCATACTGCTATTGACATCCTAAGGCCGGGCTCACATAACTGGCATCCGCGCGGACTTTCCGCATTAAATTGTGGGCATTGAAAGGCATGCCTTTTTGAATTTTCCTTTACACTCGCAGATTCGAATTACGTATTCCGCGAGCAGAAGAAAAATCGCAGCATGCTCTATTTTATTGTGGAATCAATGTGGATGGCCTCCATTGATGTCAATGGAGACGTCCGACCCGCAGCCCATAGGCAATTAACATTGTGAGTGGACTGCAGGTACCGGTGTCATCGCTAAGAGACGGTGCAGGAAATATAAATAATAAAAAACGGTACTGTGCCTCTGCGGTCATGCGCAATACAGTAAAGCGCCATACACAGGGACACCAGCGGGGCTCACAGCCAGAATCCGCTGTGGGCCTCCCACATGTAGAATCCAACCCACTTATGTGAGCCAAGCCGAAATGGGCATACCTTGAGCAGTGGGGTCAGCTCAAGCCATTCACGGCTTATGCTGTATATGTAGAGAGGGCTTGTCTCTTACAGCTGACACCCGCCTGCAATAGTCATGATCAGAGAGAACTTTGATTGTGGCTGTTAACCTTTTAAATGCTACTGTCAGTTCTGAAAGTAGCATTTAATTTTTTTAAAGTCTGCCTATGCATTATTTGGTATGTTACATAGTACCATTGAAAAATACAACTCATCCCGCAAAGAACAGGCCCTCATGTAGATATGCCAAAGTAAAAAAAAAAAAGGAATTTTTTGAAAGTGGGAATATGAGAACTGCGGGTGTGACCTGGAAGCAGGAGCATTAGTGACCCTTGTTCATAAAAAGTTAAAATTTGCTACGTCTACATCAACACCAACTGATGCGTATTGACTTCATGGCCCCACAGCAACTAATCACAGCAGGACAACTTCACATCTCAGCAGTGGGGTCATCTTCTGCTGAACTGTTACCAGTGTCGGGGGGGGGGGGGGGGGGGGCGTAGTATGGAAAATAGTTCGGTTTAAATCACATCCACTGAAATCTACAGCAATATAAAATGTAAACAATTAGTGGCCTATTTTGTATGGATGTGATGAGCACTGTTGTACCGACCATTTTTCTTTTTTTTTTTTCAAATCAGTTTTTATTCAGATTTTTATATTACAAAAACAAAGGAGGGAACATATACATGTAAACTCTGATATTGCTGAGTAAAGTACAGACATATAATATGAAGTACAGGACGTCCCGCTCTCCTCCACGCGGCATCCATTCTATCAACCAATTAGGGAACCGCCAGTTAGCACCTCCCCTTTTCTGTTCTAAGCAAGGATGCCAGCTAATGAAGACGGGAGGCCCTTGCTCACATCTCAACAGTGCGGGTTAACACTTAAAATAAGGAAATGGAGGTGGGATAGCAGGAGGGGAAACAAGGGCGGGAAGCGGGATAGGGGACTACGGGAAATAATACCTTATTGGTTCAATTCACTGCTGCAATGCGTCCAGGAGTCTCAAGTCGCGCCACTGAAACCAGATTTTCAAGAATTTATCATACGAGTTGTTTTGCCAGCTCGCCAGCTCCTCCAAGTTATAGATCATGTCGACCTTTTCCTTCCATTGGGATAGGGAGGGAGGTTTCTCGCGCCTCCAATGTAAGGGGATCAGCGCCTTTGCTGCGTCAACTAGATATGCTATCAGTGTATCCCTACGCGGGTGGAACGCGGAGGACGTCTTCCATAAAAACATTATTTCTGGGGTGAGGCAGAAATTCTGTTTAATCTTTTCCAGCACTTCAACTACCCCCTTCCAGAAAGGTATCAACTTCTCGCACGTCCACCAAATATGCAAATACGAGCCTGTTTTGTCATTACACCTCCAGCACCTATCGTGGTCCGCCAACCCATATGCACGTAACCATTGAGGAGTCTTGTACCATCTTATCAATAATTTATAATGAGATTCCTGAGCCAGTGCACATGGAGAAAGGCCATATGAGGTAGAGAAGATGTTGTCAACATCTTCCTGTGACAATGATATGCCCAGTTCTTTTTCCCAGGATACTAGGAACGCTGGTTTAGCTGAGGGATGTGGTGCAATAAACTGCCGGCGAATGTTGGAGATTTTTCTAGCCTTTGAACTGGATTCCATTAGAGAGCGCTCAAATGGGGTCCGAGGTCTGGTCGATATATGTTTCCTAATGAATTCTTTCAGGACTATTTCGACTGTAGCTCTAAGGAGAAAAGAAGGGTTCCACTCTGGGAGCAGAGAGTTTGATATTTCTTGTACCGGTAAATGTACTAGGGCCTGTAGATCTCCTATCGTGAGCTCTTTGAATTTCTTCCAGACCGAGGAGGAGACCGGATCTAATGATAGATCCATCAGTCTATAAATGAGGTTCAGAGGAGAAACCGGGGAGGGGGCTGGTGCTAAGTTTGCTCTTATACCATCCCATACCTCGCAGGGGCCTTTCAAGAGGAGATTAAAATCTCCGGATCTGTAACTGCTCCTTTTAGGGTACCATAGATCCGCTTGGGATCCACTGATACTATGGGCTGTGGCTAATTTAGGTAAAAGACCGTCCCTTTTTGGTTGTACTAGGTCCATCCAATATCCTAGCTGAGAGGCCCGGTAATAATCTTGGACATTCGGCAGGTCCATACTTCCCTCACGTCTTCTTCTAATCATTAGGCTATATGCCAACCTCGGCCTCTTCTGTCTCCACACATAGCTCGTAAACATTGAACGTAATGTTTTAAAGAAACTAGGTGGGAGGTAGATAGGTATCATCCTAATCCTATAAAGGATTGTTGGCAAAATATAAGATTTCAATATGTTCCTTCTGCCAAACCAGGATACGAACGGTATATCATAGTTTGTTAATAGCATTTTGACCCGGTCCAGCAGAGGAGCAAAATTAGTCTTATATAGATTTTTGAGCTTCTTGGGAATCTTGATACCAAGATAATCTAAAGATATCTCGGACCATGTAAAGGGGGAGGCGTCCTTGCACACCATGTACCTTGAGTAGGGAATAGAGATGTTAAGGGCTGTGGATTTCTCAAAATTGATCTTAAAGTTTGAGAGTTTACCAAACTCCTTCAAAAGATCCACAAGTCTAGGAAGGCCCGTTTCTGGTTTTGTAACTAGGAAAACGACATCATCCGCGAAGGCCGCTGTAGAGAGGAGTTCGCCACCAATGGACAGGCCCGTTATGTCAGGGTCCTGTCTTACCTGTAGCAACAGGGGCTCCAGGGCCAAGATAAAAAGAGAGGGGGACAGAGGGCAGCCCTGCCTTGTTCCATTTTTTATGTTAAAAGCCGGAGATAAGGAGTCATTCACCTTCAATCTGGCATAAGGGCAGGCATATAGGGAGAAAATGGCTAACACGAACTCTGACGGGATATTGTAGTGCAGCAGCGTAGACCTCATGTATCCCCAATCAACCCGGTCAAACGCCTTTTCGGCGTCCGTTCCGATGAGAGCCAGAGGGATGTTGTGGAGTTGGGCATAATTTGACGCGTGTAGGAGTCTTCGGCAGTTATCCCTGCCCTCCCTTCCTCTCACAAACCCCACCTGTTCTGCATCAATTAACTTGGGAATAAATTTGGACAATCTCTCAGCTAGTAGCTTCGCCCATAGCTTGACGTCCAGGTTGATTAGGGATATGGGCCTGTAGCTGCTGCAGAGGGCCGGGTCTTTGTTTTCTTTATGAATTAGAGTTATAACGGCCTCTTGTGCCTGTCTGGGGAGAGGAGCTCCCGCTAGGAGAGTATTAAATAAGGTGGTCAATCTGGGGATTAGTGTTAGTTGGAAGGTTTTATAATAGGGCAAGGACAGACCGTCAGGGCCAGGGCTTTTATTGGGAGGGGATGAAGCTATTAAATTTTTAATCTCATCCTGGGTTACGGGTGATAATAACGAGGTGGCTTCCTCATCCGTCAGTTTTGGTAGAGGTAACCGCTGCAAGAAGGTATCAATTATATTTATTGAATTGGATGGGTCGTCGGTGGGGTAATGATGTTGGAGATTATATAGATCTGAATAAAAGAGTTGAAACTCTTTAGCGATCTCTGTAGTGGAGGTGACCATTTTCCCCGACCTATCTTTTATAGTAGAGATTGTATTTTTAGCCCGAGCCTTTTTAATTAGTGCAGAGGTGAGCTTACTCCCTTTGTTGCCTTGGATGTACACAGTGTGTCTCCAGTATAGATGCTTTTTATTGAATTTAGCGTTAAGGCATAACCAGAGGTCTTTCCTCAATTCAGTTAGTTGACTTAATGCTGACTGTGTTTGGGAGAATTTTACTTTTTGCTCTAATTTGGCGATCTGTATAAGTTTTTCGTCAATTTATTTCTGGGCTTTCTTCTTGACCCTGGAGCCTAGCACTATTAATAAACCCCTGACATAGGCCTTATGGGCCTCCCACACCATGGGAACACTCACTTCTCCCTGGGAGTTGATCTGGAAATACTCCTCGACTAGAGCGGCAAGGGCAGATGTATCTTCCTTATTGTCTAATAAGGAGGCATTCAGCCTCCATCTCCATTCCCTGGGACGCTGATGTGCAGGCTGTAAAGTTATGTGGATTGGTGCATGGTCTGAAATAGTAGCTGTATCTATTTTTGCCCCCTTCAGTGATGTGAGGAGACTAGAAGAAATCATCAAGTAGTCCAGTCTTTGGAAGGTACCGTGTACCTGTGAGAAGAAGGAATAATCCTTATCTATTGTGTATAATAGGCGCCAGGCGTCTATCAGTTCCAGCTCTTGTAGTTTTTTTATCAGTTTCTTCAGTTTACACTGAGAGATATGGGAGCGACAGGTGGAGGAGTCCAAAAGAGGGTTCAATGTAAGATTCAGATCTCCTCCAAGGATTATCTGTCCTGTTGCAAAATTTTTTAGAACTTCCAGTTGTGCTACCAGCCACGGTACCTGGTCGGTGTTTGGTGCGTATAGGTTGGCTACCGTGACTCGCAGGCCGTTGATGGAGCCTTTTAGAAACAGGACTCTTCCATCACCGTCTGTATACTTTGAGTCGCATACAAAGTTGACGGACTTGTGGAATAAAGTTGACACCCCCCTGGATGCTGATGTGGCGTGGGAACTGTGGAAGTGCTGGGAGAATGTCTTACCTTGCAGCGCGAAACACCTGTCCCCCTTAAAATGCGTCTCCTGGAGAAGTACTATTTTCGAGCCGTATCTCCTGAGGAGCTGGGCGATGTTATGGCGCTTCGCCGGCGCGTTGAGACCCCGGACATTGAACGAAGTGAATCGAAGATCGTCCATTAGAGATTACTTCTAAACAGTGAAAAGCCCAATTAGTTATATGCAATCAACTTTCTTTGGGGATAGGAGGGGGGATGGAGGAGGGGGGGAAGGTCAAAGGTATGAGAGGAAAGGGATATACAAAAAAGGACGGTACAGACAATAAAACTTAAAAAATTGCTTGAAAGACAAATACAGTTGTAATTAACTAGGCTGGGTGGTTCAGCCGGAGGGTCTGATATAAGTCAGAACCCTCTTGGGGGCGAGCCAACTAGGTGTTGCAGCGGCAAGACCTGTTCTAAGGCTATACGTAGTTGGCCTGACCTGACAGGCACGGTCGGGGAACTTGTCTAGTTGGGGAAACTTTCGTTACTATTAATCCTGTAAGGCTGGATAACAATATGCGATTCTCGCATTAGTAGACACTGATATTACTATTATCTTTATCTTATTCACTTAAGCTGTAACACTACTAAACCTATAAACGTGCGGACAAGGAGGTTGGGTGGGGTTCAACCCGGATCTCCAATCCGGGTCTCGACTTCCGAACTCTGACGACGTCGTCATCACACAGCCCGGACTTGGCAACCACATCTCCGGAGGGATCTAGATAGTCTTTCAACGAGCTCCAATCTTAGACTCTTCCTGGGGTTGCTGCCTCGTAAGGCTCAAATGAAGGGTATAGGCGAGCAACAGTCTCGCTGTAATAAACGAAAAAAAAACATATCCTTCCTATAAGGAGCTCAAATGTCTATCTTATCCAGATCTTCTCTTGATTTCTTTTTCTTTCCCCTAGGGGACTTATGATTTGTAGCTGGTTGCCAAATCTCTGGCTTCGGCATCGTAGAGAACTTTGGAAGCTCCGGTAGTGGCATCCAGCTCGGCACCTCCACAGGATCAATATTCAGTAGCTGCCAGCACTGCTGAAGCTCCTCAGGGGTGCGGATGTTTATTTTGCGACCCTGGTAATTTATTCCAAGTCCAAAAGGGAATAGCCATGTGTATTTTATCCCTTTATTTTTTAGAACCTCCAATAGCGGTCACAGCAAGCGACGTTTGGCCAAGGTGGAAGGGGCCAAATCTTGGTAAATTTGTATAGCCGCATCTCCATACTTTAAGTCCTTGGAGAATCTTGCGGCTTTAAATACGTCGCTGGCGTCTGTAAAGGAGAGGATTTTACACACTACATCCCTCGGGGGGTCAGATGCAGGGGGCAACGGTCTGAGCTCTCTGTGTATACGCTCAATACAAATAGCTGCCGCTCTGTCCTCGCCGAGGAGCTGACTAAAGATGGTTTTGGCCACTTTATTTAAAGGGGTTGTCCCGCGCCGAAACGGGTTTTTTTTTTTTTTTCAACCCCCCCCCCCCCCGTTCGGCGCGAGACAACCCCGATGCAGGGACCTAAAGAAAGCTTACCGGAGCGCTTACCTTAATCCCCGCGCTCCGGTGACTTCTATACTTACCGGTGAAGATGGCCGTCGGGAACCTCTTCCTCCGTGGACCGCAGCTCTTCTGTGCGGTCCATTGCCGATTCCAGCCTCCTGATTGGGGCGGAGCTACACGGAGCCACATAGAGAACAGGAGAAGACCTGGACTGCGCAAGCGCGGCTAATTTGGCCATCGGAGGGCGAAAATTAGTCGGCTCCATGGGAACGAGGACGCTAGCAACGGAGCAGGTAAGTATAAAACTTTTTATAACTTCTGTATGGCTCATAATTAATGCACAATGTATATTACAAAGTGCATTATTATGGCCATACAGAAGTGTATAGACCCACTTGCTGCCGCGGGACAACCCCTTTAAGCTTTCTGCAGCCCACGACTCTGGGAGCCCTTTTATACGGACATTATTCCGCCTATTTCTATTTTCAATGTCCTCCTGAAGTATTAAGGACTTGTTAATCTGGTTGTGGTGCTCTCTGATAGCTTTTTCCATATCGCTAGCATGCACCGTAATGGCTGCCGCCGTGGACTCCAGCTCCTCCACCCTGCGGCCCATGTTTTTCAGGTCCTCTTTGATTTCTAATAGATCTGCCCTCAGGGGATGTAGTGCTTGAGAGAATAATTCCCTCATAAAGCTCCTGGACACGCTCTCTCCCTCCTCTCCATCTGATGAAGCCCCGTCCTCCCCCTCCTTACTGTGTGATGCTGCAGAGTCCGAAGCCGGCGCCATCTTAGACAGGGGACGAGGTGAGCGGGCGCTCCGCTCCTTGAGGTAGCGCTGCATGTCCGTTTGTCCCCGAGCGGCTCTAGGGGTGCGCTTCTCCTCCCTTCTCCTTGCCGGTCTTCCCCATTTTCGCTGCTTCTGCTTGCTGTGTCAGGTCCCCGCAGGTGCCGGTGAGACGGAGCTCCGGGATTAGGACTTCATCTCCTTCAGCGGTCAAGCCACGCCCCCCGTACCGACCATTTTTCTTAGTGAGAAAACGCAATCACAAGTTCCTCTGAAAGCCATACAATATAATATTAAATATTGGACTTTTGTCAAAAACACCCCGCCCCTAGAAGAAGTTGTTGTTTTGCTGTAAAACACGGCATGCAGTTCCATCTTAGGCAGATCTGTAAATGATGAGAGCTGTGGTGATTAGATGAACGGTTTTGTCACCGGAGGCCCTAAAACTGGTTCCCCCTTGGCCTATAAGAGGCTCTCAGAGGCTCCTTGTGTGTGGTGACCTTTTCTTCCGCTTGTGTGAAGCTTATTGACCACTAGACGCCTCTAGGACACAGAGAAGAGATTTCACCCCGTTACCAGAGTCTGAGAGGGGCGCATTATTGGGATGTGAGGAGCTGGATGGTCACATCGATGAATTGTCCCCACCGGGCCGTTCTGACCAGACTGTTATGTTAGGAGGTGTTGGGACCAGTGGGTGTGTGAGGACACACAAGGTGACCAGGCTCAGGACGCCCCTGACAGACCACCAGTAGAAAGGACCGTTTGACCAGACTGTTAGGAGGTGTTGGGACCAGTGGATGGGTGAGGGCACACAAGGCGACGGGGCTCAGGACGCCCCTAAAGACCACCAGTAGAGAGGAGTGTCTGACCACACTGTTAGGAGGTGTTGGGACCAGTGGATGTGTGAGGGCACACAAGGTGATTGGGCTCAGGATGCCCCTGACAGACCACCAGTAGACAGGAGCGTCTGTCCAGACTGTTAGGAGGTGTTGGGAACAGTGCATGTGTGAGGGCACACAAGGTAACCGGGCTCAGAATGCCCCCTACAGACCACCAGTAGAGAGGAGCGTCTGACCAGACTGTTAGGAGGTGTTGGAACCAGTGGATGTGTGAGGGCACACAAGGTGACCGGGCTCAGAACGCCCCCTACAGACCACCAGCAGAGGGGAGCGTCTGACCAGACTGTTAGGAGGTGTTGGAACCAGTGGATGTCTGAGTGCACAAAGGTGACCGGCCTCAGGACCGCAAATATACTGCAAGTATAACATGTATGGGATTTTCTGGGATGCCAACTTCAACAGCCTATGAGGTTGCACAGTCTATAGGATAAGTTACAGCAAATGTGGAGCCATATGCTGCAGGATACCATACACAACCTACATGCCTCACCCACCCGTATCACATCTTGTATCCAAACTAGAGGCGGTATAACAGGGTATCAGAGCCTCCATGCCCACCCATATCACATTTTGTATCCAAGCTACAGGCGGTGCAACAGGGTACTAGAGCCTCCATGCCCCCCCCCCCCCCCCCGTATCACATCTTGTATCGAAACTACGGGTGGTACAACAGGGTACTAGAGCCTCCATGCCTGGCTGTATCGCATTTAGTATCCAAGCTAGAGGCAGTACAACAGGGTACTAGAGCCTCCCTTCAAGAGGTCAGTTTTCTGAAAAAAAATGACCCTTTTGCTCTGATATTGTAACTACTTACTTATAACAAAGTTACAATCACACAGAGAAAGTTTCATTCCATCCGACAACTTCTAGGGGAGGGATGGGTTTTAAAAATGAGTGTTTTTGCTCACATAAAAGTTCCAGTAATTAGATGTTGAAGCTGCACATGTAAAAAAGGTTGGGGGTTGGGAGATGTTGTTCTGGAAGGCAGTGATCTGCCGCTGTGATTTATCTAATAATGCACCCAGCAAGACTCCAAGTGCAGTGATTTGATTTCGTACAACACTGGAAAGAATGAGAAAGAAGAAAAGTGTTTATCTCAAAAGTTACATTGCAATTTATTCTTAAGATGGAACTTTAAATGTATGTAACAATACTTAAATCTACATTAAAGGGATGTTCCCATCTATGTCACTGGGAGATGGGAACACTGCTGTTTATGAGGTGGCCTGATGACCATGAGCATGGAAACACTCAATTGCGGTCGCGCTACTATACTTCCTCAGCTACTGAGTGTCAGAACTGTCATAGCTGGTACTATACTTTTTGCAAACCTCCCACTAACTTTTTGGGAGTTATGGAAAAAGTGTATCGAAGATCATCCCGTCCATTACATGCAGCCGGGTCATGGAGGCCTTAAATAGAAACGGGTGGGAAACACACCTATCAGACTTAAATGGTAATATTGTGATGCATCGGCCACAATTGGGGAGTGGAGAAAGGCTCGCATTACAATGTCAGTCCTGGCCCATGTGATTGTGCCTTTAGCACATACACCCTATTTTTCATGGACAGGGACCAATGAGTGTTCCTTCTGTGTCACTGCAGAAGGCCCATAAGGTGTCAACTGTCAGAAATCCCTCAGTGTTTTTTGACACTATAGAAGGTGTCGTTTGTGGAAAATTCCTCATTGTTTAATGTTCACTTCTTCTCTTCCCTGCTTCAAGGTCTCTTGTGGTGTATGGGCTGATTGGCCATCTGGGATGTGTTTTCCCTAGCTGATTATTCTACCTTGTACATACATGCTGTGCAGATCTCTGTCTGTTTGTCCGTATCTAATTTGTTCATGTCTGAGTCCTGTTCGACCTGTTCCCCCTCCGTCTGATCAGTGACCAGATGCCTAAATCTTGTCCTGTCTGAAGTTTGGCTGAGTTATGTTCTGCTTCCTTCTTCTGAAGGTTTGTAGAACACTTGAGTCTCATCCTGTTTGTTCCCTCCTTCCAAAGGTTTGTCTTATGCCTGAGTCCTGTCTATTCCTTCTGCCCAAACAGTTATCGGATGCCAGAGTCATGTCCTGTTGGTGGTGTATGGTGTGGCAGCAGACTCCTATAAGATGTGGCTATTCACGGTCGCCTAGCTCTGTTACCTTTTTTATCTGCCATAAATTGTTCCTTATCTTTCATCTAGTGACAGACTAGATTCCCCAGGTTCAAGGCTATGGGACTCTTCCTATTGGGGCAATCGCCCTGCTTTTAGGGAAGGTGTGCCAAGCCAAAGTTGGTCAGGAATTGCTCTGGTATTTTGTTGCCAGTATTTGCCCTATTTGGTGTTTCCATCAGTTTGGTAATATTATACATGTACCACATGTTAGACCATTATGAACATTCATTACATCATGGTTTGATGTGCTGGTTACGTCTCTAAGGGGCACCAAAGGTGTGGCCTGAATGAACATAAGAGGCAAATGCTGGGGACAATATAGAAATACATTGCTCTGTTTTTCTGATGACAACTTGTAGAATTTTGCAAGCAGCTCTTGTTGTGATTGGAGTATAAAACATGGCGCAACCTTGAAAAACAGATTAGCAAAGAAAGGTATATGCTAATGATATGCTGCCATTGAAATGAGTTCTTTAGGTAACCTGTGCGATCAGCCACTCGCCAATGCAAACCTCAGATCACACCTGCCAATGACCCACCCTACTGATGCATATGCAGTGGACTGGGCACACAAAACCTTACCCACTTACTGAGGTCTAGCCTTTGCAGCTATCTGGCAGTTGCAAGATTTCTATTGAGATTTTGAGGAATATGGGGCACAGACCAACAATTAAAGCGCCAATGTCAGCTCATGCCCTCAAATTGAGTGAAATTGTGACCTTTCATCTTCGCAACTCCGCAAATACTTGTTACTGGTAAATTCTTCATAGCCGGTCAGTTACAATGCAAATTTTGGTAACCCCTAAATAGATGATAGGGGCACAGAAATACTGTGTAAGTTGTGCTCGAGCCCTGGTGATGATAAGTCTGCAGCACTACTGTAATAACTTGGCAGCTGGTTATTGATTCTCTGCCTGCTGTACAGTAAATGGTGTTTTATAATGAGTTAATATTAAGATTCATACGCTGTGTCTATGAATAGGTGTGCGCTGGGACGGCTGCCAAAGAGAAGAAGGTTGAACAAACTTTCTTGCAGTTTCTGTTGGAACCAGAAGACTCTGCACCTACATATATTTATAGGACACCGGGCACAACCAGAGCTTCCATTTCCAAGCACTGTTAATAAATGTGTATCTACTGTCATAGGGGGGAAGCCGCCTGCACCCCTCCTGGGCCGGGTCTATCGCTTGTAAAATCTGCAGCTTCTGCTTCACATATCTCAAGAATTACATGTTTGAGAAAGTAAATACCTAATGCTTCCCACGATCAGTCACATTGGTTCCTGTGAGGGTTGTTTTTCTGTCACCTGATCAAACAAATGTAACCCAGAAAGCTGGGGAGTAAACTAGGCAGTATTATTGTAGTTATATTCTTATACATAGGGGGCAGTATTATAGTAGTTATATTTTTGTACATAGGGGGCAGTATTATAATAGTTATATTCTTGTACATAGTGGCAGTATTATAGTAGTTATATTCTTGTACATAGCAGCAGTATTATAGTAGTTATATTCTTGTACATAGAGGACAGTATTATAGTAGTTATATTCTTGTATATAGGGGGCAGTATTATAGTAGTTATATTCTTGTACATAGGTGGCAGTATTATAGTAATTATATTCTTGTACATAGGGGGCAGTATTATAGTAGTTATATTCTTGTATATAGGAGCAGTATTATAGTAGCTATATTCTTGTACATAGAGGGCAGTATTATAGTAGTTATAATCTTGTACATAGGAGGCAGTATTATAGTAGTTATATTCCTGTACATAGGGGGCAGTATTATAGTAGTTATATTCCTGTACATAGGGGACAGTATTATAGTAGTTATATTCTTGTACATAGGAGGCAGTATTATAGTAGTTATATTCCTGTACATAGGGGGCAGTATTATAGTAGTTATATTCCTGTACATAGGGGACAGTATTATAGTAGTTATATTCTTGTACATAGGAGGCAGTATAGTAGTAGTTACATTCTTGTACATAGGGGGCAGTATTATAGTAGTTATATTCTTGTACATAGAGGGCAGTATTATAGTAGTTATATTCTTGTACATAGGAGGCAGCATTATAGTAGTTATATTCTTGTACAAAGGAGGCAGTATTATAGTAGTTATATTCTTGTACATAGGGAGCAGTATTAAAGCAATTAAATTCTTGTATATAGGGGGCAATATTATAGTAGTTACATTCTTGTACATAGGGATCAGTATTATAGTAGTTGTATTCTTGTACATAGGAGGCAGTATTATAGTAGTTATATTCTTGTACATAGGGGCAGTATTATAGTAGTTATATTCTTGTACAAAGGAGGCAGTATTATAGTAGTTATATTCTTGTACATAGGGAGCAGTATTATAGCAATTATATTCTTGTATATAGGGGGCAATATTATAGTAGTTATATTCTTGTACATAGGAAGACAGTATTATAGTGATTATATTCTTGTACATAGGGGTCAGCATTAGAGTAGATATATTCTTGTACATAGGGGACAGTATTATAGTAGTTATATTCTTGTACATAGGGGCAGTATTATAGTAGTTATATTCTTGTACATAGGGGCAGTATTATAGTAGTTATATTCTTGTACAAAGGAGGCAGTATTATAGTAGTTATATTCTTGTACATAGGGAGCAGTATTATAGCAATTATATTCTTGTATATAGGGGGCAATATTATAGTAGTTATATTCTTGTACATAGGAAGACAGTATTATAGTAGTTATATTCTTGTACATAGGGGTCAGCATTAGAGTAGATATATTCTTGTACATAGGGGACAGTATTATAGTAGTTATATTCTTGTACATAGGAGGCAGTATTATAGCAGTTATATTTTTGTACATAGGGGGCAGTATTATAGTACTTATATTCTTGTACATAGGGGGCAGTATAATAGTAGTTACATTCTTGTACATAGCGGGCAGCATTATTGTAGTTATATTCTTGTACATAGGGGGCAGTATTATAGTAGTTATATTCTTCTACATAGGGAGCAGTATTATAGTAGTTATATTCTTCTACATAGGGAGCAGTATTGTAGTAGTTATATTCTTGTACATAGGGAGCAGTATTGTAGTAGTTGTATTCTTGTACATAGGGAGCAGTTATGTAGTAGTTATTTTCCTGTACATAGCGGGCAGTATTATAGTAGATATATTCTTGTTCATTGGAGCAGTATTATAGTAGTTATATTCTTGTACATAGGGGGCAGTATTATAGTAGTTATATTCTTGTACATAGGAGGCAGTATTATAGTAGTTATATTCTTGTACATAGGGGGCAGTATTATAGTAGTTATATTCCTTTGCATAGGGGCAGTATTATAGTAATTATATTCTTATGCATAGTGGCAGTATTATAGTAGTTATATTCTTGTACATAGGAGGCAGTATTATAATAGTTATATTCTTGTACATATGAGCAGTATTATAGTAGTTATTTTCCTATACATAGGGGCAGTATTATAGTAGTTATATTCTTGTACATAGGAGGATGTATTATTGTAGATATTTTCTTGTACATAGGGGGCAGTATTATAGTAGTTATATTCTTATACATAGGGGGCAGTATTATAGTAGTTGTATTCTTGTTCATAGGAGGCGGTATTAAAGTAATTATGTTTTTGTACATAGGAGGCACTATTACAGTAATTATATTCTTATACATAGGGAGCAGTATTTTAATAGTTATATACTTGTACTTATGAGCAGTATTATAGTAGGTATGTTCTTGTACATAGGGAGCAGTATTATAGTAGTTATATTCTTGTACATAGGGAGCAGTATTGTAGTAGTTATATTCTTGTACATAGGGAGCAGTATTGTAGTAGTTATATTCTTGTACATAGCGGGCAGTATTATAGTAGATATAGTCTTGTACATAGGAACAGTATTATAGTAGATATATTCTTGTACATTGGAGCAGTATTATAGTAGTTATATTCTTGTACATAGGGGGCAGTATTATAGTAGTTATTTTCTTGTACATAGGAGGCAGTAATATAGTAGTTATATTCTTGTACATAGGAGCAGTATTATAGTAGTTATATTCTTATGCATAGGGGCTGTATTATAGTAGTTATATTCTTATGCATAGTGGCAGTATTATAGTGGTTATATTCTTGTACATAGGGGGCAGTATTATAGTAGAAATTTTCTTGTACATATGACGAAGTATTATTGTAGATATTTTCTAGTACATAGGGGGCAGTATTATAGTAGTTATATTCTTATACATAGGGGGCAGTATTATAGTAGTTTTATTCTTGTACATAAAAGGCGGTATTGTAGTTATGTTTTTGTACATAGGAGGCAGTATTATAGTAGTTATATTCTTATACATAGGGAGCAGTATTATACTTGTTATATTCTTGTACTTATGAGCAGTATTATAGTAGGTATATTCTTGTACGTAGGGAGCAGTATAATAGTCGTTATATTCTTGTACATAGGGAGCAGTAATATAGTAGTTATATTCGTGTACATAGGGGGCAATATTATAGTAGTTATATTCTTGTACATAGGGAGCAGTAATATAGTAGTTATATTCTTGTGCATAGGGGCAGTATTATACTTGTTATATTCTTGTACACAGGGGACAGTATTATAGTAGTTATATTCTTGTCTATAAAAGTAGTATTATAGTAGTTATATTCTTGTACATAGGAGCAGTATTATATTAGTTATATTCTTGTACACAGGGGCAGTACTATAGTAGTTATTTTCTTGTATATAGTAGGCAGTATTATAGTAGTTATATTCTTGTACAGAGGAGGCAGTATTATAGTAGTTATATTCTTCTGCATACAGTAGGGGGCAGTGTTATAGTAGTTATATTCTTGTACATAGGAGGCAGTATTATAGTAATTATGTTCTTGTACATAGGGTGCAGTATTATAGTAGTTATATTCTTGTACATAAGGGGCAGTATTATAGTAGTTATATTCTTGTGCATACAGTAGGGGGCAGTACTGTATTACTGCAGTTATACTAACAACAGTTTGCCTATATTATATAATACACATCTATTTGGGTGCTTTCCTTTGAGTTGTGACTTTAGTTTTGGATCTGTCCTTCTTAAACTAATGCAGAGACATAATATTTTAATCAGCTTCTCCTCTAAGATATTCCCCGGAGCCTCTTCTATTCCTTCATTGTTATCTGTTCCTCACATATTTTTCTTTACAGGCAAAATGTCCATCTGCCACAAGAGATTTTCATTCTGGATCAAAACTCTTGCTGTAGTGGAGTCTCATCCTCCTCCCTAGATGTAGTCATTGCCAAATATTCATCAGCGTTGTCCCTTGTAGCCTCATCTTCTTATCCGCATTTCCAATGTTTTAACCTAATTTACCCAATGTGAGTGGATTTAGTTCAGTCAACATATAGTTTATATTTAGCAACTTTGAAAATACTATGTTTCTCTTTTCCTTTACTGATCTTATATTGCATCATGTGTTTTATCCTCCAATCACACCCAGAGCTGCATCAACAACTCTCCTGGCTACTATTGAAAATGTAGCAGGTGTATTACAAACAGTACAGCATTATACAACTCCTGATTATAAAAATGTTGAAACGCTTTGTAAAATGTAATTAAATGTTTTTAAAAAATGCAATGACTTAGTAATGTCATATAACCAAATTTTATTCACAATAGAACACAGAACACATATCAGCAGGGAAAAGGGAGACCTTTTTCCATCTCATTTTTAAAAATTAACTCATTTAGAAATTGATGGCAGCGACACATCAGAAGTTGGGTCAGGGTTAAAAAAAAAGCTAGAAATGTTTTGTGGTACTGAGGAAAACCAGCTAGAGGGTCAATTTTCCATTCACATGACTGCGTATAAAAAGAACATGTTAGAGAGGCAGAGTCTCTGAAAACAAAGATGATCCGAGGTTCACAAATCTGTGAAAAACTGCATCTAAACATTGTGGAACAATTTCCGAAAAATGTTCCTCAATGGGAAATTGCAAAAACTTAATTTCCTACCATCTACAGTACATGATATTATCAAAAGGTTCAGAGAATCTGGAGATAATCATGTGCAGAAGGGACAAGGCCGATGGTCAATATTAGATGCTAGAGATCTACAGCCCTCAGGCGTCACTGCATTAAAAACAGGTAGCACTCTGTAATTCAAATCACTGCGTGGGCTCTGGGATACTTCCAGTAATCATTGTTTGTGAACACAGTTTGATGTGCAATCCACAAATGAAAGTTAAAGCAATATTGTGGAAAGACGAAGCCATATATAAACAAATTCCAGAAATGCCAGCGTCTTCTCTGGGCCAAAGCTCATTTCAAATGGGCTGATATGGGTTGCATTAGTGCCTATGGCATGGGCAGCTTACACATTTTGAAAGGCACTGTTAATGCTGAACTGTATATAGAGGTTTTAGAACAATATATGCTGCATTCAGACAATGTTTCTTTGAAGTAAGGCCTTGCATATTTGAGCAGGACGAAGCTAAATCGCATACTGCATCCATCACAACAGCATGGCTTCACAGAAGAAGAGTCTGGGGGTGAACTGGCCACCTGCAGTCCAGACCTTTCACCAATATTTGGTGCATTAGGAAACAAAAAATCCAGCAAAGAAAACCCAGGACTGCTGAGCAGCTAGAGTCCTACATCAGACAAGAATGGGATAGCACTCCTCTCCTGAAACTCCAGTAATTGGTCTCCTCACTCCCAGACGTTTAGAGACATCCTAACTTTTTTGGAATTGGGGTTGTACTTCACCCCCCCCCCCCCCCAAACTGCTCTTTTACAAAGTTGTGGCTATGCTGCTTGTTCTCTTTACTACATGACGTTTCCTTTGGATCCTGGGAGTCGGCTTTGCATGCCATATATACCTCGCACTAATAGTGCTACTCTCGTGGAGTGCTGCTGTATTTTCCATATTGAAACTGTTGAAAGACATTTAATCACATTTTAAAATAAACACATGCAGGCACAATACATATTTAATCTGGTGACACGCTTCACTTTTCTTTTCCAATTGGCCCAGACTGTCCTGGCAGTTTCTACCAAAGACTGCAGAGTTTGCTGCCCAACAGCCGCTTTGTCACAAAAGGCACCAGTATTATTCATGATACATGGTAACTCAAGAGCCCTGCTGCAGATTTTGCACTGGCCCCCAGATAAGTCCCCATGGTTTAAAAAAACAAAAAAAACAACTAAAACCGATAATGAATATAGCCCCAGCCTCCTTTCAGATCACAGGCCAGAACAAAAAAAAAAAAATGACACACTTATCCTCATTCCTTTTATCCAGGCACTCCTCCCACCACTTTGTGCATTCTCTGCATGCCATGCTCCAGTCCCCTGGGTCCTTCTCAGCTGCAGGCACACACTACGTCCTGATATGGGCAATGTCAGAACTCGGTGCAGTGACAATGTCCAGAGCAGAGCAGGACTTGTTGAGCAATGAAGAGCAGTGAACAATACAGACCATGCTCAACTCTCCCTGGGACTCCTGTAGCAATGATGGAAACACTCATTGTATAGAATATTAAGTGCAACAAAAAATAAATAAAAACAGCAATAAAACTAATAAAATGCTGCGCTGTCCTTATCTATCGTAAAGTGGCGCCCTAGGCAGTTGCCTACCCTTTTTTCCGACCCTGCTCCTCATCCTTACCACGTCGTCCCTTGTCGCTGTAAATGTTGCATTTTTTATGGCCAGTCAATGCCATTTTAGTGGCCAATTCTCCTTGTTTCATTGGAATATCAATTTTTCCCTATGTATTTTCATCCCTGGCTTCTTCACATAGAATATAATGTAAGGCCGGAGCTGAAAGGGTGCAGCGCTGAATGCCTCGGCTGTAATTCCTACATTACACACTACAAAACCCTCCATTTCATCCATTATGGGCAAAGTGCGATTCATATATCATCAGACTTCTTGGTTACTGCGGCTGCACGGAACAGGCAGGATCGCAATCCATTTATCATTTCTAAGCAGCTTGAGTCCGGCTCAGCAGCAGCTCCTCAGTTCAAATGCCTCCTAAATTTAAATAATGGAGATAAGGCAGAATGGAGCAGCAGCAACTTATTACTGTAGTCCCCCCTCTCCCCCACTCCATCCACCCCCTATAATGCACTCTGTAAAACAATGGAGTCATTAGAGGCGATTATCTCGCCCATCTTCTATGTATACGCTGCAGATAAACTTTCCTCTGTAATGTAACCTCATTCTGTCTTTAAGGGAGAAATTGTGTCTCACTTGATTGACTATTTCCCAAAAAGTTCTGGAGTTTTAGACAATGATGGACAAAATTCCCTTCGAGACTGGATCCTCTAAATCACTCGGCTGCTCCATAGATATCGTTTCCTAAAGTAAGGCAATCCCCAAAAAAGGCTTCCCGAGCATTAAAGGGGTTGTTCTGCGCCGAAACGGGTTTTTTTTTTTTTCAACAGCCCCCCCGTTCGGCGCGAGACAAACCCGATGCAGGGACCTAAAAAAATATCAGCCCAGCGCTTACCTGAATCCCTGCGCTCCGGTGACTTCTTACTTACCGGTTGAAGATGGCCGCCGGGATCTTCTCCCTCGGTGGACCGCAGGGCTTCTGTGCGATCCATTGCCGATTCCAGCCTCCTGATTGGCTGGAATCGGCACGTGACGGGGCGGAGCTACACGGAGGCGCTCTCCGGCACGAGCGGCCCCATTGAGAAAAGAAGAAGAAGACCCGGACTGCGCAAGCGCAAGCGATTAGATGCTGAAAATTAGACGGCACCAAGGAGACGAGGACGCTAGCAACGGAACAGGTAAGTGAATAATTTCTGATAACTTCTGTATGGCTCATAATTAATGCACAATGTACATTACAAAGTGCATTAATATGGCCATACAGAAGTGTACAACCCCACTTGCTTTCGCGGGACAACCCCTTTAATATAACTGGTTGCCAGAAAGATCTAAATATTGTGGTGGCCCTTGGCCAGCTTTAGCTACATGTGACCCGTGTGGTCACACAGGAGGCCAGCAGCTAGCTTGTAGGGGGAACACCAGGCGGATGTAGGCCAATCACCCCCCTTAGGTCCACACGACCAAATGATTTTCTTCCTCCTTCAAGCATGCCTGTTCCCAATATTATGCTACATCGCATGGAGTAACAAAGTGTTTCAGAAAGGGAAAAGGAAAGTGCCCAGGAGGTCCTGGAAAAAGGGACGATGCCAGTGAAACTGGCAGTTATGATGCCATTCCAAAATGGGTACCTTGAAGGAAAAGGGAAAAAGCTGGCTTGCTGTTAGTGGGTTTTCATGATGGTTTTAAAATTCCGACCCCAGTTCATAGTGTCCCCTTTTTAAAAAAGAACCTACAATGGGCATTTCGGAGTCCAACGGTGCTAACGGAAAACTGGAGGACGTTCGTTTAGGTCGCATGGCAGGACCTTTAAGGAGCCTCCTGTGGTGGCTTCTTAAATAGTCTCACCACTCGGAGCGGTTCTAAAAAAAGGACTGAACAAATTTCTGTTGATCCATCATCTATCATATCCCAAAGCGGAGTCAGTCAATGATGGCATATTTGCTCCATGGTTTATAATTAATTTGACACTGCGGTCAGTTGGATACGTAAATATGGTGTCATTATTATTATTTGTGGCTGGCAATTAATTGTGATTTGTGTTGTTTGGACGCCAGTGCCCTTGGGCACAATTTGTAGTTGTGAGTGGTGAGGTGTGGAATAATACACGAAGCCAGATATTTTGCTTAAATTGTTGTAAACACAATATTATTAAATGAGGCAGTGAGATGAGGTCGTTTTCTTCATCACAATTAGTGCATGATAACTGATACACAAATTGCAACAATGTAGCCACCTGTGTCTAACTCATTTATACACTGGGAGCTTACTCTGGATTTCTTTCCGCTATCCTTCCTTGTATTCATATCTCTTTATTTCTTTATCTCCCTCTCTTCATATTTACATTTCTTTTATTTTCTTTTTTATTCACTGTCAAAGCTGTCTCTCCTTCTCAGTTACTCCCGGTTTCTCAGATTTATCTCTTGTTTCTCTCTCTGTCACAGCTGATCTCTGTCTCTTTTTACTTCTCTCTCCTGCCTGGCACTTTCTTTTCTCCTGTCAGGCACTTCTTTTCTCTGGCGCTCTCTCTCTGCCTGGCGCTCCTCTGCCTGTCACCTCTCTTTTCTCACTACTCTTTACTCTCTTTACTTATTGCTTAAACTTATTCTGCCTCTACTCCCTTGCACTTGGGCTGGTGCATCTCACTCAGTTGCCTCCTGTGGGCTCCTGATGTAAGGCTCGTTGTTGGGCTTGTGAAGCAGAAGGAATGGAGTTTTGTAAGGGTTCCAGCATTTCTGCATAAGAATTTCTAAGGATATTCACACCCAAAATGATGGCTGGAGCATTTCTCTCTGCTACATCTATGATTAAGATTCCTTGACGGGGCAGTTCGGCATTTCTGGCCATCACCGTAGCCTCCCAGTAGCCTACTAAGGGAACATTTTGCTAATTGGTAGTGACAACGTTCATAACATGTTCTGGGGGTTGTACTAGTTCTTCTGGGGACCAATAGTTCTGAAATATGGCTCTGCATTTGACGGTCACCTGAGATCCTGTATTGAGTAGCGCTGGAAAATATATGCCATAGAGGTGGATGATAACTTCTAGGCAGGGTCCCACATATTACGAGAACCATCTGGGGATTTCTGGACCTACTTGTTACGTGTGCTGCTGAGACATGTTGTACTATTGTGATTCCAGCAGCACAGCACTCTCAGGGTTAATGATTGAGCTGGCTGGGTGTGGTACTGTCTGCTAGCCAATCCCCTGGATCTATGCTCACATATAAACCCAGCTCCTGGTCAGTCTGTATGGCCCCTCAGGTGAGCAGTCATGAATGCTTGTCTGGTGAGGTTTGCAGTGTGACTTGGTTCATGTCCGTTTGTACGTTTAAATTCTGTCAGTTTTGTGTTAGCTTGCTGTGTGACCTGCAATCTGTGTTGTGTCCTGTTGCAGCGTGTGGTGAACTGTGTCCGGTTCTGCTGGGCTCCTGGTTAGTGTAGGGACTAGCAGTATAACCAGGAGCCGTGAAGTGGCCTCCTAGCTTTCAACATCTTGTACAACATGTCAACTAATGCCTGGTATTTATATTCAGCTTCCTATCTGTTACTAGTGGTTGCATGTTGTATGCGGTGTATTCTGGGTCTGTCATGTGGCATGTGAATGCATCCTGTTCTGGTGCGTGGCTCCTAGGATCAGCTAGAGCCCAGATCTGAAGACCGCTGGGCTGCCCTTATTGGGGCAATGTCACCGCTTAGGTAGGGACATTTCTACCTCCCGTTAGCACAGGGCCAGTTGCATGAAACGACTGTGTGTGTCCCCCTTTGGTCACGATCGTGTGGGTCCCGTGCTTTGCCTGCCCACACGATCGTAACACTACTCTTGGTTTCCCTGAGGCATGGTCCTTGGCCTCAGGGAATATCCGTTTTACTTCCAACAGTCATTTTCAGTAAGTCCTCTCTTCTGGCAATGCTGGCAGATAACTGGGCCAGGTCTACTTGGTCGTGTTCTGGTAGCCATGGCAGCTAGATGGGAATTACCCTTGTGTGTCAGGACTATTAAGTCTTCTTGCCTGTCTAATCTCACCTGCAGTTTTTCCATTTTCTTGCTGAGGGCGGATACACTATGGGCTACTGCTGCAACGTCCTTCTGTACAATATAGAGGATCTCGTTGCCGTCAGGCTGGCTGTGACCCGCTTGTAACACCAAGACATTCTTCGAGGATTCTGTAGATAAATGTTCTTTCCTCTTATAGGAAGAGGCCTCTGATGTTGCATCAGTCTCTGTCGGAACTTCTCTACCTAGCACCTGTATGGCCAGTTCCGTCTAGGAAAGAGAGACCCGTGTTCTGGATGGATACCATGTGCAGCTGTCTTTTGATTTCTTCTGTGGCTGTGCCTTCCACAAATTGTTCACTCAGCATCTGATCTGCTGCTATCGCTACTATTGGATCTGTGTGGATCATGGCCTTCATGTCTTCTTGTAGCGACAGTGCGTATTCTCGGAGCGTTTTATGTGGTTTCTGTCCTCTGTGCAAGAAGCGTTGTTTTACTCCGGATGCAATGCTGGTCTCAAAGATGTTCTGCAGCCTCTCAAAAATTGGAGGGAGGAAAACATGTGGCAAGATACGTTCTTTTTAGTAAGAAGACAGAACAAGGCAGATCTATGTGTGTAGCTAGGTCAGTTGATTTTAGGTATCAAGGTTGTTTCTGTTTCCCTGGAACTGGATCCAGGGTGTCCAGAGTGCTGTAAATGCATCTCTTGAGCTATTTTCCCAGGCCAAGATTTCCTCAAATCGGAAGATTTGTGAAACTCTCTCTATCCATTGCGAGATTTGCAGGGTGTCTTTTTTCCGCCAGAAAAGTGGTATCAAGAGCTTGGCCGCCGTCAGCAGGATTGTTGGTAAGTTTTTAGGGGATGGTTTGAATTGCTTTGTTGGTAGCCAAATTAAGATCTCCTCTGGTCTGAAAGAGTACGTTGTGTGGCAGATTTTGTTAACAAGGTCGGTGATCGATTGCCAGAAGGGTTTAATTTTAGCGCATTGCCACCAAATATGCAGGGTGGTTCCTCTCGCTTCCTCACACCTCCAGCAAACGTCTGGCGATGCAGGGGAGGTTTTTGAAATTGCAACGGGGGTCCTATACCACCTAGTTAGAATCTTATATGAGTTCTCTTGGATACGGACACATTTAGAGAAACCATTAGAGTTTTTTAGGACTCTAGGGATCTCCTCCTTGCTAAGATTGCGACCAAGCTCTCTCTCCCACTCCCTGAGAAACCAGGGTCTTTCGGGGGTAGACGTTAAGAGTAGACCTTTATAAAGTTGACTGACTAATCTCTTAGGGCGTGAGGTCAATGAGATGTATGACTTGTACCAAAGTGGGTCTCTTAGGTTGTTTATGTTAGTTGATTGAAATCGCTTCAAAATGTGGTAGAGGCTGGCTTTAGTCAGGAAGTCTATAGGGTGTGGTGGGATGTATGTATCTATTTGCCCCTGATTTGTTAGTTTGGGGCCTGTGAGAACATCGTGAATTGTGAAGTCTTCAAGCTTGTTCCATATTCCTTCGTTTTTGATTGGCTTGTTAGCTAAGATGGCTGGTATCAAAGATGACGGGGCCATTGGGGGGAGGTCTTTCCCTCCCGCAGCCCCCTGGCGGGTAGATCTTAATATTTTTATTGTGCATTTTGTGATGGGGCTGAAGAATGTTGGTTTGCTGAGAGGGGATCCATTAATCCACAGTAGCACGTGGTTGTTTTTCCCCAGTATCGCCCTCTCTATATCCAATGTGGGGGTGGATGAATTATCTATTAGGGAGATCCATCTTGCGATATGGATTGCTTTGTGGTATAGCTGTAAGTTCGGGAGACCCGCGCCTCCCTGGGGGCATTTTTGAACTAGGACAGAGAATGCTAGCCGCGGTTTATGGCCGTCCCATATGAAATCCCTAAACAGTTTATGTAGATGCGAGAAGAAAGAAATTGGGACTTCTATTGGGACCGTATGTAAGATATAGATAATTGGTGGGAGTATGTAAGTAGAGATGAGGTTCTTCCTGCCCATCCAAGAAATCAGCTGTATGTTAAATTGCGTAAGTTGATTTTTCACTTTTTGAGCAGTGGGGTATAGTTTACCTCATATAGCTGGGCGGGGTTGGCAGAGAGTATAATACCTAGGTATTTAATATTAGATGCGGGCCATTTAAAAGCGTAACACTCTTTTAGTTTGTTTATTATACGGGGCGGAGCGGAGATATTTAGGGCTTCTGATTTCTCATAGTTAATTTTGAAATTGGACAGCCTGCCGAAGAGGTCGAACGTCTCCATAAGCGTCGGTAGTGCCTTGTTTGGGTTGGCGACCAGCACCAGTAAATCGTCTGCAAAGGCCGCTGTGGTGTGGGTAGTGTCCCCTATTTTGAGGCCTTCAATGTCTGGGTTTTGCCTAATTTCTTGGAGCAGGGTCTCCATCACTAAGATAAAAAGCGTAGGTGACAACAGGCAACCCTGCCTGGTGCCGTTTTTAATAACGAAGGGCTTGGAAAGCATGCCGTTAACTTGTACTTTGGCCGTTGGTTCCGAATATAAGGAGAAAATAGCTCTGACAAATTGGGGGGGAAGCCAAATTTGAATAGGGTATTCTCCATGTAGTTCCAATTGATCCTATCGAAAGCCTTTTCGGCGTCGGTGGGGATCAGAACTAGCGGGAGTTTATTGCGCTTAACGCAGTGAATTGCTTGAATTGCTCGGGTCGTGTTGTATTTTCCCTCTCTACCTGGTAGAAATCCCACTTGATCTGGGTTTATCAGTTTTGTGAGAAAAGGCGCTATTATTTGAGCGAGTAATTTCGCCCATAGTTTGATATCCGTGTTAAGGAGCGAAATAGGTCGATAATTACTGCATAAGTCTGGAGCTTTACCTTCCTTAGGGATTAATGAGATGTGGGCTTCTAATGATTGCTTAGGAAGCGCCGAGCCGGATAGGAGGGAATTGCAAAGTTTGGTTAATTGTGGGATAAGTGTACTGGCAAATTTTTTATAGTAGAGGATAGGGAGCCCGTCAGGGCCTGGACTTTTCCCATTAGGGATAGAGGCCAGAGTCTCGGCCACCTCATCTTCCGTAACTTGGCGCAAGAGCGAGGTTGCATCTTCTTCGGAGATATCTGGGAGTCTTAAACTTTTTTAAAAATTAAGCGTGTTGTCCTGCGGCTCATTTGTGGTTCCCCTTAAGTTGCATAATGTGGTATAGTATTTTTCAAATTCTGTGTTGATATCTTCCGTGGACCTCACCATCTTCCCTGTGGGGGACTTAATTTGGGAGATAAAGGATTTCTCTTTTTGTTTTTGATTGAGTCTCGTCATTGTTTTTGAACCTCTATCGCCATGTATGTAAATTTTATATTTAGATGAGAACAGGGTCTTTGCCGATTTTATATTTAACACATTTTTGTTGACGTTTTGTTGATATTTTGTTGACATTTAAGACAAGTTTGTCTCTCAGGTTTGTTAGTTCTTCCAGGCTTGTGCTTTTGGGGTCGTTTTTGTGGGTCGCTTCTTTTTTTGAAATCTGAGTGAGGAGGAAGTTTATTTCCTCGTCTCTCAGGCATTTGGTTTTAGTGCCTAGAGATATCAGTTCCCCTCTAATGTAGGCTTTGTGCGTCTCCCATATAATTGGGGTGGCGACTTCTTGAGAGTCGTTAATTTGGAAAAATTCTTCCAATTTCTCAGTGAGGTGTGAAAGGTTTTCCCTCCCATTTAACAGTGTGCAATTTAGTCGCCAGTTCCATTCCCTCTTCGGCAGGCTGTCCACAGTCAGAGTGAGAGAAATTGGGGCATGGTCTGATATAGTAATTGGGCCGATGTCTGCCTCGGTGACTGAGTGTAGGTATTTACCCGAGATTAGCAAGTAATCAATTCTATGGTACGTTGTATGGATATGTGAAAAATAGGTGTATTCTCTAAGACTTGGGTTTTTCAACCTCCAAGCGTCTCGCAAGTTCAGGTCCGACAAGAGGCTTTTCAGTCTGTGGACTTGTCTACCATAGGTCGGGGCGAAACTTGATGTGGTGTCAATTGAATGTTCTAAGGCTAGATTGAAGTCGCCTCCAACTATTTGTATACCCTCCGCAAAGTCACTAAATTTAATCAAGACCCGTGCTAGCCATTGGATTTTTATTTGGGGCATATAAGTTGGCAAATGAGATCGGTCTGTGTGCTATCATACCTTTTAGAAATAGGTATCTACCTCCTAAATCTGTCTCTGTTTGTGTAGCGATGAAGGGGACCTTTTTGCTTATTGCGATAGAAACCCTTCTTGAGGCCGAGGAGTGTGTACTGTGGTGCCATTGATTATAAATGTATGTTGGAAGTTTAGGGATATGGTTTAGTGGGTTTCTTGGCGAAACAGTACTTCCGGAGAAGGTTTTTTCATGAGGGTGAATGTCTGAGCTCTTTTCTGGGGGTTATTCCAGACTCTAACGTTGAATGAAATGATTTTAGTTTCTGCCATGGTCCAGTTCCAGGTAATTCACTTTGAAGCTTGGGTCTGCCCTATTTCTTCTTAGTAAATTGTTTTCTGACTTGCCTTTTGAACAGGGGGTAACAATAAACTTCACATAGAGTGGGAAAAAGAGGAAACATATTAAACACGTAAAATAGGGAGGGCCATTCCCGAAGGGACCCCGGGCCTGTTCCTCAATCAGTCCCTGGGTTGGGGCTGAAGGCCCCTGGCGTCTCCCCATTCCCGTGAGCTTGGGGGGAGGTTGGACGCACACCTTTCAAATTGGGTGCGGCCCCCAAAAGCCATGCGATCTTAAAACTTCATGTGCATAAGTCAACATTAGCATTAACAACGTATACACATGGGTAAACAAGAAATGTTAAGCAGAACAGGGTAAACGCTTGATGAGAGTGAATCACCGCACAGAGGTGATAGGTTCAACATTAGAATCTAAGTCATATATTGGTAATACAATTAAAGTATGGGGTGGACCTGAAACCTTGCAGCGAGCGTGCAGAGTAGAGTGAATGCCAGAGTGCGCCCCCAGAGGGGTGGGGGGGGGGTGTGGAGGGGATGATGAAGAGGAGGAGGGGGGTGGGATATGGCCCCTATCTCCTCAGGTGTTGAGTTGGGTTGTACTGGTCTTAGGTCCCCACCTCCGATGCCCGTTACCTGGCCAGATCCTGCTCTCAATTCAGCGAAGTGGTTGGGAGGGGGAAGTCCTCATCCTCTCGATCCTCTCTTGGTCCCTTCATGGTTTGATCGGTTGCCGTTCTTGATCTGGATAAAGAAGGGGGGGGGGGGAGAAAGAGAGAGAGAAAAAAAGGGGGGGATGAGTAGTAGAGGGTGAAAGGGTAAGAGCTCCCCAAGTCTCCTGAAAATGGGTTAGATGAATTACAGTTAGAAAAAAAAAAAACCCGTCTCAGGTTTCAGTTTGTGTCCTCTTTTTGTGTCTCGGGGTCTTTGGGGCCTTGTTGATTGACCAGTTTTCGGGTTTTCTCAATGGCGGCTGTGGGGTCTTGGGCTGGCCGGGTAGCCAGTATGGTATGTCAATCGGGGGTATCTCAAGCTTTTCCCACGCCTTCTCAAGATCATTTGGTGTCCTTATGATTATTTGTTGGCCGCCTTTGAGTATGGAAAGTCCGAATGGGTATAGCCACCTCATCGGGAGTTTTTTGGCTTGGATTGCTTCTGTCAAGGGTTTCAGAATCCGTCTTTTGTCAGCGTACTGGGAGCGATGTCTTGGAATAAAAGGATTTTATTCTCTTCAAAGAGGATTTCATCTGCTTCTCTGGCTTTTTGTAGAATCGCTGCGGCGTCAGGGTAACTCAGCAGGCCGCATATGACCGTCTCTCGGAGATTCCCGTGGCGGGGGCTTAGGTCTCAGGGCTCTGTGTATTCGTTCAATCTGGATCTTGTCCGCCCTGTCCTCCCTGAGCAGAGTTTTGAATATATGTGCGGCGGCGGATTTCAGTGCTTCCGGAGCTATGGTTTCTGGAAGACCTCTGAAACGTATGTTTTTTCTCCGACTTCTATTTTCCTGGTCTTCAATTAGGAGCATAGCTTGGTTTATCTGGTCTTGTTGCTCCACTAAGGTGGACTGAAGGGCCAAGTAGTGTTGGATCAGTTCTTCTTGGGTGGTCTCGAGGTCCTCCACTCTATGTCCAATTTGCTTAACTTCCGATTTAATGTCAGCTAACTCCTTCATGACTGGGGAAATGGCTTGAGTCAGGATTTTTTTTTTAGGAACGAGCGTGAGATTGGATCTGTCTTGCTCCTTGTTATGGTCGGAGGCTGCTGAGGCACTTTCTGCATCTGAGTCTTCTGTATGCATATATGCTGTAGTTTCATGAACGGGTTTTTGTCTTTGTGCTGCCGGGGAGCTGTGTTTTTTTTAGGTATTTATCCATTTCCGCTTGATTTTTGTTGGTCTTGGACGGTTCTGTGTGTTCCCTGCTTTTGTCTTTCCCGATTTTCACCATGGTATATAGAGATATATTCAATGTCTTCGCTGAGAATTGTTGACTCTGAGTTATGCAGTTGTGCGGTTTTTCTTCTGTCTGCTTGGTAGTTGTCGCATGGGTCCCGGGGTTCCGCTATCCCATAGTAATGCGTTAAGTGCCAATTTTAGGCTTTCTGCGGCTCCGTTTTTAAGTGTCGAGATTTATTGCAGTATACGGGTATATCCGGGCTATCTACTGTGCTTGAGTTAAAACTTGTGAGCGAACGTAGTTAGAGGCAGGATGTAAACATAGAGGTAGGGCGAGGGGTATGTTCGCCGTGTATCGCTGCGTATTGTACATGTATAAAGTCAGGCTGCTGTATGCAGGTAATTCTGCAGGTTCTGTAATGTTCTTTGTTAAGGCTTTACTTTTTGGCAGTCTGCCAGCAGGGTCTCTGAGTGAGCCTGTCTGTAGTCTCTAGTTGGAAGTTGGAAGTGAGGGGCTTTCTAGGCAGTGATAGTGTGAGACGCCCTGTGTCTTGTTTATTTATTTATGAGCCCCCCTCTCCTTTCTGTGGTGGTGCCTGAGGTAAGGCTAATGGCAGCTTGAGTCTGGGAGGGTCGCAGTCCCCATGCTGTGTTTCCAGCTGTTTTGGCCTCCAGCCCCGGGGAGAGGGGTGGGTGTTGGGTGGCACTGGTGTTGAGCCCCCTTATGCCCCGTTTGCAGGGCTGGTTATATGCCCACATCCTTGGAGGGGGTGGGGAGGCTGAGGGTGCCGTATTCCCTGCGCTGTATCTCCCTGCTCTCCTGTCTTCCCGCACCGGGGGGAGGGGAGCCGGCGTACCTCTCCGGTTTGAGCTCTCCTGTGTCCCGCTGGCCGGGCTGAGCGTGCGCCTACCTCCAGTGGCCTGTCCGGTGAAGATAGCGTCTGCGCCGGCGCCCGGAAATCCAGGCCGGGGATGCGGCTGCCGGAGTAGGCCCCGTCCGCGACCTCCTCCGTTCCGGCTCCCAGCGGTGTCCTTCTGCTCCTCTCAAAGAGTGGAGTGCAGCGGTGCAGGTGGCCGGTTAATCCGGGGTACAGACAAGGCGTGTGGTCCTAAGAAGTCCCGTGTCTGTGAGGAGCCCAGCAGGTTGCGTCCACTTCCTTGCTCGGCTAACTCCGCCCCCAGGCCACAGAGGATTTAATCCTGCTCGTAGACGCCACTAATAGCTGTTGTGATGCCACAAAGGTGAGCTATGGTGAGCGCTTATTTTATTATTTGTGGCTGGCAATTAATTGTGATTTGTCTTGTTCGGACGACAGTGCCCTTGGGCACAATTTGTAGTTGTGAGTGATGAGGTGTGGAATAGTACACGGAGCCAGATATTTTACTTAAATTATTGGAAAGACGATATTACTAAATAAAGCAGTGAGATGAGGGGGGTTTCTTCATCACATTCAATGTATAATAAATGATATCCAAATTGCAACAATGTAGCCACCTGTGTCTAACTCATTTATACACTGGGAGCTTACTCTGGATTTCTTCTCTCTATACTTCCTTGTATTCATATCTCTTTATTTCTTTTTCTCCCTCTCTTTATACTTACAACTTTTATTTTATTTTTTTTATTCACTGTCAAAGCTGTCTCTCCTCAGTTATTCATGCTTTCTCAGATTTATCTCTTGTTTCTCTCTTTCTCTCTCTGTCACAGCTGATCTCTGTCTCTTTTTACTTCTCTCTCCTGCCTGGCACTTTCTTTTCTTCTGTCAGGTGCTTCTTTTTTCTGGCGCTCTCTCTCTGCCTGGCGCCCCTTTGCTTGTCACCTCTCTTTTCTCACTACTCTTTACTCTCTTTTCTCACTGCTTAAACATATTTTGCCTCTACTCTTTGGCACTTGCTTTGCCTGGTGCGTCTCACTCACTCTGATTCCTGTGACTGTTGTCTGGCTATTTATTGTCTCTGTCACCTGACCAGTTTGTCTGCAGCCAATCACAATCTATCTGGTTGCTAGGCTACCTGCCTCACCTGAGTCTATGTGCATTTTTCTATACTGTGCAGTTGGATAAAAACGTCCTAACTGGTTGCTAGGTTACCTGCATTCTTCTTGTAAACTAACTCAGATTAAAGCCCTAAGGCCAGTTATTATATTACCGGTCCCCATAACTAAACAATGTTATGTAGTGCCTATTTCCAAGCCATTAGATCGGAAAGGGATCACTGTTAGAAAAATCCGATATCGAATCCGCTTTTCAGTTACTTCTGTTGGCACCGGAGATTGTTCAATTGTTAGGATGTCTTTTGGGGGGAATTATTTTGCGGATAGATATTTGCCCATGGGCTGTTCGATCTTAGGTGCATACTTTGAGGTGTTCAGATCATTCTTGGAATGGGTAGTGGGGGATACCACGGGGTTTAGTTCAGTCATTCACTATTTGGTTAACTTTTTGTGTATCGGTCCAGCCAGGTTTCCAGTTTGTGCGACATTATTAAGGACAGTTCAATGGGTTGCAAGGCCTTTTAGGATGTCTTTGGAACCCGAGAAGATGGAGGGACCCACAGCATGTTTACGGTTTTTGGGCATTACCATTGATACTGACTCAGATTGCCTGAGGAAAAATTGGACAATTTAAAAGCGGAGGTGGATATCGCCAGGAGTGAATGAGATCACCCTATGGGATTTGCAATTGTTTTTGTGCAAGTTTAATTTTGCTTGCCGGATATTGTCTATGGGGAGAATTATTCTCTAGAAGATTGCCGGCTGCCATGGCAGGGGGGGGGGGGGGGTTATTTTATCCAGCTGGGAAAAGGTCACAAAAAGGACCCTGAAGTGTGGTTCGCCTTTTTGGAAAAGTATAATGGGAGGTCGGTTATCCTGGGAAAAGCAATCGAGAGTTTTGATTGGGAGTTGTTCACTGGCACGGTAGGGAGTGCAGGTTTCGGAACATACTTTCAGGGGCAGTGGTGTGTGGGCGGATGGCCATCAGAATGGCAATCATCAGATCTAGTCAAAAACCTGGTCTTATTGTAACTTTTTCCTATTATTATTTGGAAAATAATAATTTGCATTTCAGAGACAAGAAAGTACAATGCCACTTTAATAATTTAAGGGTGGTGCAGGCGATTAATACCTTGCCTGCATCCTCCCCTCCCGGGGGGGAATTTATTGCAGTATCTGGTATTGGAGGCTCTGTTCTTGAAAATGTGGATTGTGGCGGTGCATCTGTCAGTGGTTGACAATTCAATTGCGGATGCTCTTTCTCGGTTCCAGTGGGAGTGATTCCAGTTGTTGGCACCAGGAGCAGAAGAGGAGGGGAGGACATGCAGTCTTATCTTTGGAGCTTGGTCAGCAAGCAGTGGGTCACCTGATCGGAGCATCCCTGGCTCGGGGTATGTGGACGGCTTACAAAACAGCGTGCAAAGTTTGGGATGCGTGGTTATCGGGGTTTGGGATTTTTAAGACGAGGACAGGGTGGGGACATTGCTAGGTTGGCTGGGGGAGGGATCGTTGGGGGTTTGCCTTTAGCAAAGGTAAATCGTTTTAGGGCAGAGGTGACCTTCGAGGTGTAATCTGAGGGGCTTAGTGGATGTAACGAAGAATTTCCTGGTGAGGCAGGCATTGAAGGATTTTAGGAGAGGAAAATGGAGTGTTGATAGTTGTAGGCCTGCATTGGTCAATATGTTGGAAAGAATGGGGCAGGCAATGGAGGAGGTTTGTGACGGAAGTTTTCAATGTTTTTTGTTCGGGGCAGCTTTTTCACTAGCATTCTTCGGAGTGCTTGGGGGTCGGCTGGAGATTTCTATCTGGCGCTAAAAAAAATGCATCAGGGTGGAAAAGTAAAAAGGATAGCAGTTGGAAGAGTGAGATGAGCGAGGATGTGCCTGTTGAAGTGTTAGGAGATAGGGGTGTTACTTATTATATGTTGTTTGATTCATTCCAGATCATCGAACTGCGCTAATATAGATTATGGGACATTCCTATGTTTGTTGGGGGGGGGGGGGGGGGTGAAAGGGCCAGAGTTCATCCCAATGGGAGACAGTTAAGATAGAAGCGTAGCGTTGATTCGCTGGATTGGAGTGAGGGGGATGGCGTGGTGCAGAGTGTTGCAGGATGAATAGAGGCTAGTCAGTTTGAATAGGGTACCAGACATTTTGGTGCTGCACGCAGGGGGTAATGATTTGGGGAGGAGACTGTTTAGTAAGTTATCCTGGGATATTGGGTATCATATGACTTGACTTTGACAGGGCAGAGCCCCTGCAGAGACATTGGGAGTGGCTAGCCTTTGGATGGCAAGTGGGTCTCTGAGTCGGGAGGTAGGCGACTGAAGTCAGGTAGCTTGCAGTGGGACATATTGGTTGGAAAATTGGGTCCCCCAAGTAGGTTGTGTGCGGCGGGAGGCATTACAAAAGATTTCCTGAGTTGGTGAGGTGACAGAAGTGTTTGGGGCTCCAGGACCTTCCCCTTTTCAGGGGATGTTTTTTGATACTGTTGAGTTTTTATGAGAATGTTAATTTTATTAATAAATGGCTGTTGTGGACACTTTATCCAAAGCTCAAAGTGTTGTGTGGTTAATGTCATCGAGGAAAGGGAAGGGTTATGGTCTACTGCAGGACGAATCCGTTATACAAGGGTCAAGTTTTTCAGTGCAATGTACAGTATAGTCAACAGTATACTCTTTGTAAAAGAAGTCCATTCCCCATAGGGAGGTGTCATTTTGCTGCAAAACTTGGCATGCAGTTACATCTCAGAATAACTTCACACGGGCGAGAAAACCGTGCGAGATTTGTGTGTTGCAAGATGCACAAAAATGAACCCCATTTTTTTGTATGGGGTCATATACATAAGCGATTTCTTTTCTGCATGGCACCGTGATGCTATGCAGGAAACAAATCAGGGAATGTTTTACTTAGCTGCGTGTTCTCGCATTGCAGCCCCGATGTTTTTCACACTTGTTCTCCCCCTAGCAGTGGTATGAGGGACAATGACAGCTCAGCGATATGTCCAGGACATCCTGCAGCCACATGTGTTCCTCTCATGGAGGCTTCCAAGAGGCAGCAGGATAATGCTCGACCGCACACACAAGGGGGTCACAGGAAGCCCCCACAACATTGTCACACTTCCGTGGTTTCCCGGTCACCAGATTTTTGATCAATAGAACATGTTTGGGGCCATCTGAGATGCCAACTTTGACAGCCTACAAGTTTGCATGATCTAGAGGCTAAGTTACAGCAAATGTGGAGCAATATGCCACAGGATACTATATGGAACCTGTATACCTTCATGCCCACCCATATCACATATTGTATCCAAGCTAGAGGTGGCTCAACAAGGTACTAGAGCCTCCATGCCCACCCATATTACATCTTGTATTTAAGCTAAAGGCAGTACAATAGAGTACTAGATCCTCTATGCCTGCCCGTATCACATCTTGTATCCAAGCTAGAGGTGGTACAACAAGGAACTAGAGCCTCCATGCCTGCCTGTATCACATCTTGTATTCAAGCTAGAGGCGGTACAACAGGGAACTAGAGCCTCCATGCCCACCTGTATTACAACTTGTATCCAAGCTAGAGGTGGCCCAACAAGGTACTAGAGCCTCCATGCTCACCCTTATTACATCTTGTATCCAAGCTAGAGGTGGTACAACAGGATAATAGAGCCTCCATGCCCCCTGTATCACATCTTGTATCCAAGCTAGAGGTGGCCCAACAAGGTACTAGAGCCTCCATGCTCACCCTTATTACATCTTATATCCAAGCTAGAGGCAGTACAACAGAGTACTAGAGCCTCCATGCCCCCTGTATCCCATCTTGTATCCAAGCTAGAGGCAGTACAACAGTGTACTAGAGCCTCCATGCCTGTATCACATCTTGTATCCAAGCTAGAGGCGGTACAACAGGGTACTAGAGCCTCTATGCCTGCCTGTATCCCATCTTGTATCCAAGCTAGAGGCGGTGCAACAGGGTACTAGAGCCTCCATGACTGCTTGTATCACATCATGTATCCAAGCTAGAGGTGGTACAACAGGGTACTAGAGCCTCCATGCCCCCTGTATCCCATCTTGTATCCAAGCTAGAGGCAGTACAACAGTGTACTAGAGCCTCCATGCCTGTATCACATCTTGTATCCAAGCTAGAGGCGGTACAACAGGGTACTAGAGCCTCTATGCCTGCCTGTATCCCATCTTGTATCCAAGCTAGAGGCGGTGCAACAGGGTACTAGAGCCTCCATGACTGCTTGTATCACATCATGTATCCAAGCTAGAGGCAGTACAACAGGGTACTAGAGCCTCCATGACCCCTGTATCCCATCTTGTATCCAAGCTAGAGGCAGTACAACAGTGTACTAGAGCCTCCATGCCTGTATCACATTTTGTATCCAAGCTAGAGGCGGTGCAACAGGGTACTAGAGCCTCCATGACTGCTTGTATCACATCATGTATCCAAGCTAGAGGCAGTACAACAGGGTACTAGAGCCTCCATGACCCCTGTATCCCATCTTGTATCCAAGCTAGAGGCAGTACAACAGTGTACTAGAGCCTCCATGCCTGTATCACATTTTGTATCCAAGCTAGAGGCGGTGCAACAGGGTACTAGAGCCTCCATGACTGCTTGTATCACATCATGTATCCAAGCTAGAGGAGGTACAACAGGGTACTAGAGCCTCCCTTCAAGGGATCATTTCTCCAGAACAAATTCTCATTCTGCTCTGATATTGTAATCATGTATAACGTTACAATCACACATATAAAGTTTCATTCTAGGGGAGCGATTGGTTTTGACAATGAGTGTATTTCTAACCTAGTAGTCCCATTTTTGTAATAGTCCACCAATGATACTGTTGCTGCCCCACTTGTGATACAGCTTCAAGTTTTTGAAGCACATTGCAGAGACAGCTTCTCAGTAACCCAACCAATTTCATTAAAATACTGTGTAAACCTTGACTTTAAAGGGGACCTATCAGCTGACTATGGGCATAGGAAGAATAAACTCTAACTACAAGTATTTAGGGTTTACATGCCACACGTATTGTATCATATGTGACATTCTGGGAGAGGTAATCATGTCAGTGCCCCTCCATAATCCCCGGAGTCAAAGATGTAAGATCTTGTGGCTTTGGCTGATAATAGCGCTGTATATAGCGTCTATACAGCGTACATTAGAAGTGCTGTATAAAGGCTTCCCGTTTCCAGCAGCAGCCATGAAATCTTGTTTTTACTAGCGAGATCTTATGGCTTTGACTTTGTTTGCTGCCAGGGAGTACGGGAGGGAGCCAGGAGCGTGCCGCATCTCCTTACCCACAACATCACAGACCCACCATGAAAGCTTTACTTTAGATATTTTTTTCTCTATTTTTTCACTACTTATATTTACAGATTTTATTCTGACAATTTCCAAATGAGCCTCAGGTCCTTTTTTAAGGCTACATTCAGCAGTTTTATGAAAAACATAAATCAGAAGAGGGAAGCGTCTGTAAGCTTTCTGTTTTTCAGCATTTAGAAGGTGATGTAGCTTCAGTGGTTAGCATGTTGCCTTACAATACTGGGGTCTTAGGTTCAAATGTCATACCGGGTAACATCCGCAGAGACTTTGAAAAACTCCATCCAGCCATCATCCTTGGTCAGATTTGATCCTATAACTTCAGCAAGGTAGCAGTACTAACAACTGAGCCACCACACCTTATAACACTGGGGCTCTACGTTCATGTCTGACTATGGATGTCATTTTCATGGAGGTTATATGTTCTCATTGTGTTTATTGCATGGTAGCTCAGTTATTAGCACCGCTGCCTGGTGACATAGTAACATAGTTTGTAAGGCCGAATGAAGACAATGTCCATCTAGTCCAGCGTGTTTATCCTCCTGTTTTGTTGATCCAGAGGAAGGCAAAAAACCCCGAGAGGCAGGAGCCAATTAGCCCTTTTGGGGAAAAAAATTCTTCCTGACTCCCTAATGGCAATCAGACTGTTCCCTGGATCAACCTCTAATAGTTCCTACCTGCCTGTATACCCAGATTAACAATTAACCTAAGATTTATATCCTATAATGTCCTTCCTCTCCAGAAAGACATCAAGTCCCCTTTTAAACTCCTCTATGGATTTTGCCATCACCACATCCTCAGGCAGAGAGTTCCACAGTCTCACTGCTCTTACAGTAAAGAACCCTTTTCTGTGTTGGTGATGAAACCAGCTTTCCTCTAGACGTAGCAGATGCCCTCTTGTTACCGTCGTAGTCCTGGGTATAAACACATCATGGGAGAGATCCTCGTATTGTCCCCTCATGTATTTATACAGAGTTATTTGGTCACCCCTTAGCCGTCATTTTTCCAGGGTAAATAATCCCAGTTTTGATGCCTCTCTGGGTATTCCAGTCCCTTCATTTCATGTATTAGTTTAGTTGCTCTTCTTTGAATCCCCTCCAGCACTGTAACATGTTTCTTGAGCACCGGTGACCAGAACTGTGCACAGTATTCCATGTGAGGCCTGACAAGTGCCTTATATAGTGGGAGGATAATGTTCTCGTCCCTCGCCCCTATACCTCTTTTAATGCACCCCAAGACTTTATTAGCTTTTGCAGCAGCTGACTGGCATTGGTTACTCCAGTTTAGTCTACAATCCACTAGTACCCCCAGGTCTTTTTCCATATCACTTTTCCCTAGCAGTACCCCATTTAGTGTATATCTGACCAAGGGTGATGGCTGTATAGAGTAGATGTTGCCTTTGATAAAATTTGAACCTAGGAACCCAGCATTGTAAAGCAAATGTGTTAATAACTGAGCCACCATGATGCAGAAAGCAGAAAAAAATGGAGATGAAAAATAGATAATCTTCACGTTCCACCCACCTCCCATTCATGACACTTTTGATCAAGTGTAAAAAAACGGAATAAAGACAGAAAATACAGAAACGGATTGAAATACATTTCTATGGTCTTCGAAGTGGAAATGTGAAAAGGCCCTGACTTTTGCTTTTTTCTTGAGAAGTGTGTAGGACATCTGAAGCTAAAACCTTTGGATCACGGATGAAGACCTTTCTATGCAGGGGGACACTGGCCAGTTGATGAAAGCATTTTATTCAGTTCCTACATCCACTGGATGGCACCAAAGTCTCTAACCTCCAAGCGCATTCATGATCCAAACAGAGGTGCCCTTTTTTCTGTGTCTGGCCCTCTCAATAACTAGACCATCCAAGTTCCTTCTGCAAGCTCCATAATCTTAGATGCGCTCACTTCCTCGTCTGAACACTCCTGTTTGGATAACCTGACAATCCAATCTGGCAACAGGGATGACTTTATGCATCAGTATAAAGACGTCATGCCCCTTCTGCCATCTCTGAAAAGCAGAAAAGATGCAGCACTCCACCCTCCACAGCGCTTAGCAGCCAGTAAAATGCATCTCCCTGGCAGCTGTGAGCCCGGCAGTGCTGCCCAGTGTGGCTTGCTACCGGGCTCAGAGATAAAGTGGTAGAAACCAGGGGGAAAAGTTTAAGGGTAAAGAGAGATAAGATTTTCCCAGTATAAACTTAAATAATACTATTGCAGCAAGGAGGGCCTTTGGCCCCCTGGCATACAGGCCTGGTCACAACTGTAACTCCTGCAACCCCTGTAGCTATGTAACTGCTCCCTGAAGAATATAGCTACTATAATACTGCCCCCTCTGTACAAGAATATAACTACTATCATATTGCTCCCCTATGTACAAGCATATAACTACTATAATACTGCCCCATAAGTACAAGAATATAACTACTATAATGCTGCCCCCTATGTACAAGAATATAATTACTATAATGCTGCCCCCTATGTACAAGAATATACTTACTATAATACTGCCTCCCATGTACAAGAATATAACTACTATAATACTGCCCCCTATGTACAAGAAAAGAACTACTATAATACTGCCCCCTATGTACAAGAATTTAACTACTATAATGCTACCCCCTATGTACAAGAATATAACTACTATAATGCTGCCTCCTATGTACAAGAATATAACTACTATAATGCTGCCCCCTATGTACAAGAATATACTTACTATAATACTGCCAACCATGTACAAGAATATAACTACTATAATACTGCCCCCTATGTACAAGAATATAACCACCATAATACTGCCCCATGTACAAAAATATAACTACTATAATACTGGCCCCTATGTACAAGAATATAATTACTATAATACTGCCCCCTATGTACAGGAATATAACTATTATAATACCGCCCCCTATGTACAAGAATATAACTACTATAATACTGCCTCCTATGTACAAAAATATAACTACTAAAATGCTGCCCCCTATGTACAAGAATATAACTTCTATAATACTGCCCCCTATGTACAAGAATATAACTACTATAATACTGCCTTCTATGTACAAGAATATAACTACTATAATACTGGCCTCTATGTACAAGAATATAAGTACTATAATACTGCCCCCTATGTACAAGAATATAACTACTATAATACTGGCCTCTATGTACAGGAATATAACTACTATAATACTGGCCTCTATGTACAGGAATATAACTACTATAATGCTGCCTCCTATGTACAACTATATAACTACTATAATACTGCCCCCTATGTACAAGAATATAATTACTATAATACTGCCCCCTATGTACAAGAAAATAACTACTGTAATACTGACCCCTTTGTAAAAGAATATAACTACTATAATACTGCCTCCTATGTACAAGAATATAACCACTATAATACTGCCACCTCTGTACAAGAATATAACTACTATAATACTGTCACCTATGTACAAGAATATAACTACTATAATACTGCCCCCTATGTACAAGAATATAACTACTATAATACTGCCCCCTATGTACAGGAATATAACTACTATAATACTGCCTCCTATGTACAAGAATATAACTACTATAATACTGCCTCCTATGTACAAGAATATACCTACTATAATACTGCCTCCTATGTACAAGAATATAACTACTATAATTCTGCTCCCTATGTACAAGAATGTAACTACTATAATACTGCTCCTATGTACCAGAATATAACTACTATAACACTGCTCCCTATGTACAAGAATATAACTACTATAATACTGCCCCCTATGTACAAGAATATAACTACTATAATATTGCCCCCTATGTACAAGAATATACCTACTATAATACTGCCTCCTATGTACAAGAATATAACTACTATAATACTGCCCCCTATGTACAAGAATGTAACTACTATAATACTGCTCCTATGTACAAGAATATAACTACTATAACACTGCTCCCTTTGTACAGGAATATAACTACTATAATACTGCCCCCTATGTACAAGAATAGAACTACTATAATACTGCCCCCTATGTACAGGAATTTAACTACTATAATACTGCCTCTTATGTACAAGAATATAACTACTATAATACTGCCACTATGCACAAGAATATAACTACTATAATACTGCCCCTATGTACAAGAATATAACTGCTATAATACTGCTCCCTATGTACAAGAATATAACTACTATAATACTGCTCCCTATGTACAAGAATATAACTACTATAATACTGCTCCAATGTACAAGAATATAACTACTATAATACTGCTCCCTATGTACAAGAATATAACTACTATAATACTGCCCCCTATGTACAAGAATATAACTACTATAATACGGTTCCCTATGTACAAGAATATACCTACTATAATACTGCCCCCTATGTACAAGAATATAACTACTATAATACTGCCCCCTATGTACAAGAATATAAGTACTATAATACTGCCTCCTATGTACAAGAATATAACTACTATAACACTGCCCCCTATGTACAAGAATATAACTACTATAATACTGTCCCCTATGTACAAGAATATAACTACTATAATACTGCCTCCTATGTACAAGAATATAACTACTATAATACTGCTCCTATGTACAAGAATATAACTACTATAATACTGCCTCCTATGTACAAGAAAATTTCTATTATAATACCATCTCTGTTAATGATATCTAGTGATCTGGATATTGTTTGTTTTATGGATTCCTCTGAAGTACAAGTCTTCTTCACACTCTTACAAATTTGGGGTATAAATATAATGATATAAAATAAATGCCACTTTCCCCTATAGGACATACTGTAAAGCGTAATCTGTGGTTTTTATGTCATTCTGTCCTATATAGTGTCACTTACTTTACTGATGGGTTAATTGTTAGTTTGACGTGCCTGGTGAAGCTGGGGTTGGTGTCTGGGATTGGCAGTGAATGTGGACGCTGGGATGTGGTCAGTAATAGATAATGTCTGTGAAACTGAATAATTCCTGACAAATGGGTTTATTAAATATAAATGCGACATGTGGGAGGCGATCCCAGCAGTGCCGTTTCCAGGCCTTTTATGCTTCTCACTGTGTCAAGCCTGCTTCGTTAGTGAGGATAACTGCCTGGCTGGCTATCGTCTGTCAGAGCGGCGCTCGCTATCTACAGCTTCAATTAGTGGCCCTGAGAGGATGAACCCAGTGACTTATGGGACCTCATGATATAACCCTGAATTATGCAAGAGGAAATTATGAAACAACATAACATAGCAGATTAGATACTTCCTGCTATGGAGATGGAGCACGGTGACGATAAGGCTCGGTCGGGGTCATTTCAGGAGAGATTTTTTTCTCAAAAGCTGCTTGGCGAGTTATCTCTAGGTGTTTGGGATTATAAGCCTCTTAAAGTGGTGCTAAACTGAACTAATAGAAGATGGAACCAAAAAAGGCAAACTATGGGCTGCAATCCGCAGGAATTTGCCAAAACGTGATAACAATTTAAAGGTTAATGGGCTTTGTCACCAAACCGAGAGACTGTACCCCAAAATTTGATAAAAATGGCGTATAGCTCTGAAATAGGTTATTTTGGTTAAACTGGTCTGTGGGGGTCCCCACATGCAGGTAACTCAAGAGATGGAGCATATATGCCAGTAAACAGTAACAGTCTTTTTTCAGCAGCTGAATCAGTGGTACAGTCACTTTAACTTGGCACACAGTTTCAGAATATTTTAACATGGTTACAATTACTTGGCACCATAATCTGTAGTACTTGACAATACAGACTCCAGAATCTTGGAAACACTGTCTCGGCTCGCCGGCCCATACAAGTACTGTCTCTAAGTACACCGAAGGCCTCTTTTTAGATATTCACAGTCTCTAAGTTACTCAGCAGGAATTGCATAACTCTGTAGACACTTTCATCATTTGTCAATGGTATACACTCAGTCTTTTAATGGTCGGCTTCCACTGTCTCAGCAGTACAGCAGGTCCATGACCGAAGCTGCCACAGCTACTAAAGTCCAACTGCCCGGGCACTCTATGTTCCAGACAGGAAGCTCCAGGGATTTCCTCAGCTTACATTCTTAAGCTGCTACCAATTTCTTTATGAAGGCTTCCATCTCTTATCATGGCTTACAACTCAAGCCACAACCAGCTATACACCACCCTCACATACTTGCTGCTGATCCATCACCACGGCCAACACAACAACCACATCTCACCTTTTGTGCCAAAAGACACCACCCTGTATGCTCTTGTGGGGGGTCTGGAAGGCAGACCGAAATGCGAATGTTGCCTGTATCCAAATTAAGAGGAAATATTATATAGAGTACTCATAGAGAACCATAATAAACCACTACACAGACCGTCTAGTGATCAGAATGAATTCTAGTTTATTTTTGAAGATTGCTAGTTTTTATGCAAGATGAAAAGAAGGCGTTTCCAAATGTTACCTGATGCCTAGTTACAAAGTACTTTTGGTGACCAAACCCTCATTCCAACAGGCTACAACATGACTGTAAATCAAAAGCTTTCTAAACAAAAGGTATCAACAAAGCTGTTTGAAGTGTACATAAAACAGTTACATGTGATAATAAAGGTTGACTCCTGGCTGTCTAAGTACCTTGTTAATTACATTTCTTGTTTGACAAGAAATGTAATCTTCAAGGTCCATCAACAATTTGCACATCAAAAGAGGGGGGCATTGTCTCCAGTTTACACATAGACAAAACTGGTTCAGCCACCTACTTGGGAGTCAGTACAAAGTTGGGATTCAGTAAGATAGCTGAATAAAATCTAATTAATCATACATTTAGTATTCTAAAATCAATATTCAAATAGACTCTTGAATATACCTTTTTACATATGATTCTATATCCAAATTCTACTAGCAACTTCCGGAATGTTTTACATATTTTTCATTTCCATAATACATAACATTATATAACCAAATAACTAATGTCACATTTATTACACTGTTTCCTTATCTTTCTTATGTTAGGTTATTAAAAATATTGATTGACCCCTATCACTCTACCATTTGTCATGGTGAGTCTGTGACGTATAACTTTCAGTGGCCACTGTATCCAGGAACGAGATCACTTTTACAGTGTCCACACGGGCCACAGCGGAGACTATTACATAAATAAGTTTCATAATACACAATAAACCTCAGCAGTAGTGCAATAATCACCATTCACCGCAGCATTTCTCCTAATAAATATCATCTTTTATACGTCAGTATTCTACGTCACCGCTCTAACTGAACTCTACTCATCTGACTACAATGGGTTAACTTTTTGATCGCCCCAGTTATAGGTCTCATACCGTAGTATTCAATTTTTTTGATAGCGTTTTCTGTGTAGGAAAAAAAGTTCAATTTTTTGTATGGGTCGATACCGATGTGGTGATACCCAAGATGTGTGTTTTTCCATTCTTTTTTTAAAAATTATTTTAATAAATGGGAAACTGCACAAAAAAAATTTTTTCTACAATTTTTTCCATCCTTTTTTTTTACTACTTTTATTTCTCTTTTCTACATTATTTCCCTGTATAGGACTTGAACCTGTGATGCTATGATTGCTCTGATAATACACTGCCATACTTTTGTATGCCAATGCATTATGGCTATTCATTGCAATCACAGGCCATGACAAAGCTGGACGCCATTGTCTGTTATCCAGTTGCCATGACCCCCACAATTACACAGATGGAGAGCCGATGATGTTACAGAGGGAATTCCTTCTTTCTGTGAACCCTTTACATGCCACAAACATTGATCACAGCATGTAGGTGGTTAACAGTAGGGATTGGTGTTCTCACAGATCCCCACCATTGCAGCAGGAGGCCAGTTGTCATTCGTGGCTTTGAGCCTGCACTATTCATAGGACATAAGTTTGTTTCCATTCACAGGAACACCTTCCCAGCCATGATATATACTTACCTCCTGGGGCGGGAAGGGGTTAAAAATCCACATTTGTTGTGTATACAGTTCCAATGTGATGTCATGTTTCCAGGCTACAAACAGATCACATATAGTTTGATCCTCTTCTGCTGTCTATAAGAAGAGGAGGCAGAAGGGGGAGAGTAGCAGATAACTGTAGAATCAGACCAAACAAAGTTATAGGTAGTTTGTAACAATGGATTATCACATACTGCATACCAATTCATCAAAGGTGCCTTCTGGATAGGAGCATATTGCATATATGCCATTCCTTTCCTAAAGACTAAGGTCCATAGTGTTCAAGAACAACCGGAGTGATGGTCACACATGCATGCTGCCACTCCATTCATTTCAATGGGACTAATGGACATGTAGTAGCACTTCACTATCTCTGGCAGCCCCACGGAAATGAATGGAATAGCAGTCCACATGTACGACCACCACTACATGCATTCAGAGCTTACCACTGTAAACATTGTTACACCTTTGGATGAGAGAGAACATATTTTAGTGCAGCAACCCCTTTACGTCACATGCAAGAAGTGTCTTGTTACAAAGTTGTATCAGTTGATAGAGTTGTAACATTTCTTCAGCTGTTTGTAAACAGGATGTTCTGCAGGGCGCTGCCACATGGAGACGTTTCTGCAGAACTACCCATCTCTGGGATTAGCTTTCACGCAGCGCTGGATCTGTAGATATCGGGCTGTTTAAATGCAAAAGGAGCTTCCTCCAAATGACTGCAACTTTCAAAAGCTGTTTTGCAATCAGTGCAGCTGACAAAATAAAATCATGTGCGATGTCACTGGATGGGGACGTAAGAATGATGTAAGGGACGAGGCCAGGAGCAGCATCTGGAACATTTCCACCATGAAAACCATATCACCATTTAAATAAATTAGCCTAAAACCTGGCGCATGACTGGACGTGTTAAGTGATTTTGGGTCCTTTAGGCACCAGGACACAAGTGTAATAGCAATCTCTACAGCTAAACCACTGGGGGGCGTCGGGGCGTCCTTTCCTGTTGCAAAACATTTGGAGAGGACAGGACTAACAAGCTGGTTAACAAAGTGAGTTGCATGAACTAGTCCCACTAAAGACCCCGTTTTGATTACCCCCATTCATTTTCTAAACCTTTACCTGTAAAATCACCCATTAACAGATGGTCTTACAAGCCCCCCCCCCCCCCTGTGCAGTCCATACGATAAGATGAAGAATAGAGTGGGTAGACGCAGGTTCTGTCTTCTGGGACACGAACCTCTCTGCAATTTAACAATTACTTTGGTCAAGGACATTTAAATTGCTTTATCGCGCATAACTTCAGGCTCAGGGAGAACTGGAAGTAACGCAAATGAATTTCGTGAGGCAACGCTTTTATTACCGCCCTGACAGCTAATTTATTTTAATAGTCTCTTCTCACTGTCCTGGCAAAGACAAGATGAGGTCTTACTTGAGTCTCCCCTCGCTTGGTTGGTGATGTTTATACTCCAGTCCTGCCTGGCTCGCCACTTCTGACAGATTTACTGCTCAACATTTCCTTTTTTTGCAGCTTATGTGACATAATGATATTTTTAGGCAATTATTAAAATATAACGTGCTGATGCAAAGTCGGCAATCAATCAAAATCCGTATGTTACTGGGCTGCTGTCTCCATCACACTGCACTTACTACCTACAGTATTTGCTACCTACCACCCACTATTATTAGTGGATACAGCAGGGAGCCCAACAGCATGGAATATATTAGGACAAGAGGGATAATGCTTTGGGGGGCAGTTACCTGCCAGCTCATGATGATGTTAGTGAGGACAGGGCTGTATACTATGCTTATTGATGTAGCAGTCCCTGATTTGGCTGTAACCTTTATATATAGTAGGTAATGTATGCATATACTGATATTTAGGGAACTAGTGGCTTGTTTCTTGCATTGTCTAATTTATTTTGCTATAATTTTCCCAATTAAAACAGACTGAATGCATTTTAGTCAAATCTGGCACAAACATTTGTTTACATGATCATTGGATGGTGCTATGATTGGCGCAGAGGGGACGGACAGATGAGAGATAGTTTGTGCAGCACAAAACCTTTTTACTGTATCTCAATGTTTACATTCCTCTGCTTCATATAAGGGCACCAACCGTGTTTCCCCCCAAAAACGACACTGTCTTACATTAATTTTTGCTCCAAAAGAGGCACGGTGTCTTATTTTTGGGGGGTGTATTATACTCACCTGGCTGGCAGCGTCTGAGTTCCTCGCGCTGAGCTCCAGCGCTGCGGCAGGCTTCTGTCCCCTCAGTATTGACATATCACTCTCTTTCTGGTGACGGGTCTTTGAATACCCTGCCTCCAGCAAGCGAGTGCTGTGATTGGCCCACGAGCGCCGCTGGCTCAGCTAATCAGAGCTGGCGCTCGATAAACCAATCACAGCCATTCAGTGATATAATTCACTGATTGCTGTGAATGATCAAGCACTGGCTCTGATTGGCTGAGCCAACGGCACTCGTGATCCAATCACAGCACTTGCTTGCTGGAGGCAGGGTATTCAAAGCCCCGTCACCAGAAAGAGAGTGATATGTCAATGCTGAAGACACAGTGCCACAGCGCTGGAGACCTGTGCGAGGGACTCAGTCGCTGGCTAGGTGAGTATTGCTGTTTTTCTTTTTCATGTAGTTTAGCTAGGGTTTATTTTGGGGGGTGGCTTATATTTCAAAGCTCCCCTGAAAATAGGGGTAGGGCTTATTTTTGGGGAAACACGGTAATACTTGTAGCATTGCAAACAGTCTCAAACAACTGTAATCGGACCTAATACCCCCTCACTATACTTCCCCACAAATATGTGGGCCTATTGTCTAGTTCCACCTAATGGCCTAGCGCCTACAAGAATGTGGTCTCTTTTGTGATCTTTAGTCCCACCGAGGATTCCCCAGATACAGTGGCAATTTCTATCATGTAGCAGGGTCACTCAAGTGTGTGTGACTCATCTATAATTTCCAAGGCATGGTCCCTCTGTCTAGAACCCTGAACTGTTCTCGGTCTGCAGTCAGGCCTTCTGCGCCCCCAACTCCCACTCACTCATTTTCACCTACCAACTGTGGATGGACCCACTCACTGTGGTCATCATGGCTTGGTCTGCAACCATATTATCATGGTCGTATAGCCTCACTCTCCAGGCTTCTCTTCAATCTGTTGAGCCATGTTCCTCCTTGCCATCGTGATCATGTAGCCCTGATTTGGGCCACTCCTCTGCCCTTTTCCATAATACTGGGTCATACTAGCCATCCTTTCTTCTGAGCCTCTACAGGGGCCCCTGGTTTAGCACATGCAAGGGAGCCTAATCTGCACCCCTGCCGAGGGATGCGGTTGCACATGTGATACATACTGCTCATTTCTGGGCTCCCTACCAAGCAGTGGGAAAGTACCTGCCATGCGGAATAGGCCACACTGCCACAAATGGGACTGCATTTTTGCGTTCTCTTTCTGCTTATCCTTCCTGTTCTCCTCATGCTCATCCTCTGGAGCAGAAAGGACAGCTGTGTTGGCTCAGTTGTTAGCACTGCTGTCTTGCTGTGCTAGAGTTGTAGGCTCAAATCTGACCAAGAGCAACATCTGGATGGTGATTTTCACAGTCCATGCATACGTTGTTTTTGATGGGATTTGACCCCAGCACTGAAAGGCAAGAATTCTAGCAACATTCATAGGATAGGACACACACTTATTGAAGCCAATTTTTTGACTCCCATTGTCACAATCAACCATCGTGATTCCCTATAATATTTATGAAATGGGGTTGAATACTCCTGACCCGAATATTTTATCATCATGTGAGGTAATTATTCTCCTCTACCCTTCCTTAGTCAGACCTCATCTGGAATACTGTGTCCAGTTCTGGGCACCCCAATTTAAAAAAGACATAGATAAACTGAAGCAAGTTCAGAGAAGAGTTACCAAGATGGTGAGCGGTCTGCAAATCATGTCCTATGAGGAACGGTTAAAGGATCTGGGAATGTTTAGCTTGCAGAAGAGAAGGCTGAGAGGAGACTTATTAACTGTCTACAAATATCTGAAGAGTTGTCACAGTGCAGAGGGATCAGCCCTATTCTCACCTGCACAAGGAAAGTGTTATGACCAGCGGGTGTGGACCCACTATGCCAACTAACTGGTTTGACCTTGGAGTAAACCTAAGGGCGTTATTCTGATGGTTGCCTGGTATTTACCCTTTAACCCCTGTACAGGGATCTGACATTTACTGCAAGAAACCGAACAGGCCGCTACCTCCTGTAATAGTCCTGGTGTAGTTGGTGGCTGAACCACACAGTTAGGATATAGTCCAAGGTCGGGCTGGCAGCGTGCAAATAAGACTCGAGTCACAAGTCTGAGGGTCGGGACAGGCAGAGTTCAAGCAAATCCAAATAACAAATCCAAGGTTTGGTGCACGGGAATCAGAAGCAGAATACCTTTGCTGGGAGCAAGACACACATAAACACCAAAGCTCAGGCAAGGAGGAGCATCTCTGGTCCAGTTAAACAGGGGAGTAATGACTCATTAGTTTGCAGCTGGGTTAGGGGCATTGGGTAGGATTAACTCCCACAGTCATGAAAGAAAGTTCAGGTATAAGGCCACAATATACAGGGAGAGCAGGAAGACACCTAACAGAAAGACTAGAAGCAATGGGAAGAAATTGAAAGGGAGGAGACACAGATTAGATATTAGACAGTGAGGGTTAATGATCAATGAGTGTAACAGGTTACCACGGGAGGTGGTGAGTTCTCCTTCAATGGAAGTGATCAAACAAAGGCTGGACAAATATCTGTCTGGGATGATTTAGTGAATCCTGCACTGAGCAGGGGGTTGGACCCGGTGACCCTGTAGGTCCCTTCCAACTCTACTAGTCTAAGATTCTATGATTAATTGCTCAACACTAGTCATCTTACCAAGGTGTAGCACCATTAATCATCCGGGGCTCTCATGGCATGACATGTTAGCCGTTTCAAACTCACATCACAGCCGTGGGCTGGACTCCTCCACCACCTTACAATCCATCGATGTGAATATGCCTGTGATTAACTGCTGAATGATGCGGACAAAATGCTTGTTCGTCAGCAGCCCACCCCTCAGGGACAGCGGTACTGACCAATGCAATCTGTATGGGGATGAAGGATCCTATTAAAAGTTTATCTGTGTATGGACAACTTTTTGAAACGTGGATGCAAACAAGCTAAACCAGTAAAAATAGCGGTACTCACCAGCAATCCAGCGCTGCAGCTCCTGCCCTCCTCTTTGTTTCTGAACAGCTATCACCTGACCACTGCAGCCAATCAAAGGTTGAAGCAGTCATGTGCTGTTCCACTGGCTTTGTGACTCCCAGCATGTGAGCTGTAATGGCACATGACTACTCCAGTCTCTGATTAACTGCAATGGTCAGCTGGTAGCGGGTCGCAAACAAAGACTCTGAGGAACACAAGAAATGCCGCACTGGATCACTGGGGAAAAGAACAGGAAAATACCGCAGCCTTTATCGTTTTAACACTTTTGTGTCCACGTTTAAAAAATTGTCCATATCCAGACAATCCCTTTAATTACTTTCATCCCCATACTAGCGCTCCTTTGCCATATGTAAACCGCAGTAACAAATGCCAATGGACATGCAATGCTCGTTAAACAGGCAGAGAATCAGACTGTGTAACAGAGCCTTTAATCCACCATCACATAAGGATCCTGTATCCTACAGCGCTGTGTAATATCATTTACAGATCCTTCTTACATAAACCCTCCAGTGATGAAATAGTTAAGTTGTATCTCACACTTGCCAGTACATTAAAAGTATGTAGAAAAGTTTTATGGTCTCGGTATACGCAGCGGGTGTCACACATCTGCGACGCTTCCACTTCACATACACTTCATTAATTAAGCCTCATTTCTGCTCTAACTTCTCAGTGTTAGAGAGGAAACGATTGTTCATGTGATAAAGATGTAACGTAAAAGTAATACTAAGATGTTTCTCCAGGAGTCGGGAGAGGAAGCGCCGGCATCTCTAAGGACTCCTGGTTAGTCTCAGGGTGGAGCCGGCTGTCATCTGGCAGGAACTGGGTTACAATCAGTACAGATCATCCCTCCGGCTCATCAGGGACAGGATGCTATTCCATCAGACACAATATGTATCACAGGACCTGGGAAGAGACTCTTCCACTTGGCCACCAGGAACTAAATACAGGAATTACAGCACTGGTACACTGAGTTCACTGAGTACAAGATACACCACTTATCGCAGATGTCATGACGCCACAAAGCGCTATTTGAGCACTAATTTTATTATTATTTTTTGTGGCTGGCAATTAACTGTGAATTGTTTTCTTTTTTTTGTTTTGCCCTTGGGCACAATTTGTAGTTGTGAGTGGTGAGGTGTGGAATAATACATGGAGCCACATATTTTGCTTAACTTGTAAAGATGATATTACTAAATAAAGCAGTGAGATGAGGTTGTTTTCTTCATCACATTCTCTGCATAATAAATGATACACATATTGCAACAATGTGGACATCTGTGTCTAACTCATTTATACACTGGGGGCTTACCCTGGATTTCTTTTCTCTATCCTTCCTTGTATTATATCTCTTTATATCTTTATCTCCCTCTCTTCATATTTACATCTCTTTTATTTTTCCTCTATTCACTGTCAAATCTGACTCTCCTTCTCAGTTACTCCCGGTTTCTCAGTTTTTTCTCTTGTTTCTTACTTTCTCTCTCTCTGTCACCCCTGATCTCTCTGTCTCTTTTCACTTCTCTCTCCTGCCTGACACTTTCTTTTCTCCTGTTGGGCGTTTCTTTTTCTGGCGCTCTCTCTCGGCCTGGCACTCCTCTTCTTGGCGCTCCTCTACCAGGCACCTCTCTTTTCTCACTACTCTCTTTACTTATTTCCTAAAACTGCTTCCTGGGACCGTTGTCTGGCTATGTCTCCCCTCTGTAACCTGACCAATTTGTCTGCAGCAAATCACAGTCTTTTTGGTTGTTTCATCTGAGTCTCTGTGCATTTTTTCTATCTTGTGCAGCTGGATAAAAACATCCTAACTGGTTGCTAGGTTACCTGCATCCCTTGTGTAAACTGACTGATTAAACCCATAGGGCCAGTTATTATATAACCAGTCCCTATAACTAAACCACACTATTTAGTGCCTTTTTTAGGACACTACATCTCCCCCTTGTTTCAGAACAGCCGTCCTCTGCGTTTTTTTTTCAGGATGGAGCAGGTGGATGGCTAGAGAAAATGACAAAATGTCTGGGAAATTAAAGTCGACTTATCATTTAGCAAGGGATTTGAAGAGGAGCAAAACCATCTACTTCAAAAGAGCTATCGGGCCCCTACACATATTCTCCCCACAGTCAGCAAATAATTGATTTCCGAAGTTTCATATACAACAGCATTATGCATAAAACATTTGGCATATTTAGACATTCTTGATATGATCCACCTGGTGGGAGCAAAAATTGGGGTTATGCAGGCATGCAAATCAAACATTACAATTTTTATAGTTGTTTCAGATGGAGCTTCTTCTTTAGAGCCTTTGTCTTTCTGGTTGTAGTTGGAACAACAAACCTAACTAGGGTTCAGGCAGTCCATCTAAGAAACCTGGTAGACAGCCTCGCTACTACTAACTAAGGGTATCATCCGCAGGCACAACTTGGGGTGCACAGTCCATAACAAGTTGCTTGTGCCGACTGCAACAATAGAAACCGGATGTGGGAGATAGTCTTTGGAAAAACAGGAACTATAAACTGGGGTTAACGAATCTCTGAATAGTTCTTCAGGGTACTAAAACTTGAATGTTGCTATTAATTTAATTGAGTCTTCTCTTGAGTTTTAAACACTTGAACAAATTAACTAACTATTTACAAAGGTATAAGTCTCTTATATGGCTTATTTGCCATGATGAAGATGATCCGCAAGGTAGCCGGATAGGTAAAAAATGTCTTTTTAGGTCTCATGGCTGCCGGCAGGGGTGAAAGCCGCTGCGGGATTCCACACTTGGAAACCTTGCGTGCCCTTGGACATGCAGCCTACGCTCTGGTGCGGAGTTTGAAAAGCCGTCAAAAGGGAAGGAACATCCCTAGTTTAGGCACAACTACACTGAGTTCCATTGAGCGTAATTGCGCTTACGCTCCTCTGAAACCTCCCTAAGATAAGATAAAATGTTACAGAAAGTCAATGCAGTCAAGTTAAACTTTGCTATATCTCTAACTGTGGACGGATGCCACAATTTGCTGCATCTTAAAGGTCAGAGGTCATCCAACAACTACTACATGGGGATCTGTTTTGAAGTGGCCATGCAGTTAGGCACACTAGGTCTCCAGCAAGTAACCCCTTTAGGTATAATTAAAACAGGGTCTATGTTATATAATGTTTTGTTTTTTTTTTGTTTTGTTTTTTTTTTTGGGGGGGGGGGGTATTTTGTGCACAATCATCCATCAAATTTGTTTTTTTTGTAAGTCTGCTTCAAAAGGGCCAATAAAACTACTTCCAGCACTTAGTGGGTACGAATTCCCCAAAAGGGCATTTTGCCAACAGCCGCTCACACAAACTACTGCAAATACTTCACCATTTACAAGCTATCTTTAAAAACTCCAGTAAATCTTCTCAAAACAATCTCCGTCAAATGGAAGGGAAGATGGAATTTCTATTGCGAATCTGCAAAAGGGTCTCTGATGCCCCAACGTGGACAGCGAATAGTAGTTACCGTATAAAAATAGCACATAACATTATACCGGACATAAAAGATGTGATGTCTGCTCAGGAGTTCAAAGTGAATGTCTGACAATTTACTAACGGGGACGTCTGAGGGAGATAGCGAGACACAAAGAAATTAATGTGGAGCGGCCCCGCGGAAGCGCAGGTCTTATTAAAATTTTAGGATTAAGTTAATCTTGCCCCAGCAATTCATGTTTCAGACTCCCATAATGGCGATAAGATTGTATTAATCCCAAATTCCTGCCTTAGCTAAACGGAATCGGTACATGGGAGCGATGTCAGATCAGACAGAACACAGACTGTGGGATTTAAAGGGAAAGCAATAAATGTGTATTAAAACTCCTACCGCTGAGCGGCACCGCTGGCAAATCCTCATCGCCATCAGCAATAGCGCAACAAAGCCAAAACTGTAGAAATAAACAGTTGAAATGAAATTATTTGGCAGGAATATCGGCCCCTGTGGACAGGAAGCATCTTGTACTTGCTAGAAATAAGATGGCGATACCGACATGTTCTCACCGGCTGACATGAAGGGATATTCATTCATGCTGCTTGGGCCAATATCTGACCTCCCATCAGCACGGGGCAACATAAATCTGGATTCATCTGACCAGGTAATGTTTTCCTGCTGATCAGTGATACAATTTTTGCGCTTTTTTTGCTTTCTGTTTCTTTTAGACACAATGGCGCTGGAACTGGTCATCAGATGTTATAACCAATCCATGCTAAGGGGCGGTGAGTTGTACATTCGGATATGTTAGTTGGAGCTCCAGCGTTGTATTCAGCTGCTCCTGACTGTGCAGCACCTGTTGGTCAGAACAATTCCTGACACCCTCCTCTGACCCCTTTCAACAATGAGTTGCTTCTGTCTACAGGACCCCCTTCCGCTGGATATTTTTCCAGATTACGCCACTCTCAGTATACTCTACACATTGTTACATGAGAAATCCCGACAAGGTTGGCAGTGACATATTCTAGCACCGATGACCCGGCCTCATTGGAAGTTGCTGAGATCGCTGGATTTTCCCATTGGATATGGATTCACACTGAAACTGATACACAGAAAACTTGTCACATGATTTTATGCTGTAATCTGGGGTCACGGGGACAATTTCCATGCAGGGAAGTGCCAATCATGAGAGAACCGGGGCTTTAATAAAGGGGTCATTCTTTTATGTAATCTACTGTCCTGCAAAAGAGGAGTACTAAGGGGGAACCAGTGTCAAGACCTAACTGGAGGGTATATGGTGGTATACATCAACATACAGAAGAGACCCCATTCAAGTTCTCTAGACCCTCCTATCCTCTATTCTCTCAACAGGGTATAGCATGGTGTACCGGTAGGTTTTGGAGATTGAGGCTAATTTTTGGTCTATGGAAGCTCCTGGACAAATTATAGGTCGGGGTCCAAGACTGTTAATTTAAAGCAGGGATATGAAAAATAAAACTGCTACTATATTTCCTCGCATTATACAAGTGATACCACTATGCGGTGTCAGAGAACGCTGTCTTTATACACAGTTGCCATATTGTGAACACATAACAGTGAATGCAAGCACACTGAGCGATCCCTGCGTTAGGATCAGCTGATAGGCAGCATCTTGTGCTCAGTAATGGGATACCACGGATGGCATCACAATCTGTTCTCAGATCCTGTAGGTTCTCAGATCCTCTCCTCTGTGCAACAGAAGGCAACACTTAGCAGTCATGGGTAAATGTGGTGACTTGTGTGACTTTGATTGGGCAGATTGTTGGTGCCCAGAGATGTGATGAAAAGATTTCTGAAACTGTCACACTTTTTATCTGTTTCTGAACCGCAGTATCAAGAATGTATTAAGGCTAGTTGAACCATGGACAGACATCTGACAGAAGATCATGCAGCGATAGGCCACATGTGATTGATCCTAGAAGCGAGTGTCGAGTGGCACATCTGGTATATTGGCAACAATATGCCACAGTGGGTCAACTGACCCAGCAGTACAAGAGTTGGGAAGTTAGACAAATTACAACAATGACCATGCGGTGTACCTTGCATCGACTGGGTTTTAGTACCCGAAAAACAACATGGGTGCCCCTGATAATCCCATGTCATTGCCAATATTGACTCATGTGGGACCAGGAAGGACTTTGATGGACCTTGGGCACATGGCAAATGGTCATCTGCAGTGATGACTCCTGTTTCCGGCTGAACCATACAGATGGTCAGGTCTGCATCTGGTATAAATGGCATGAAGCCATATCCCATTGGTGCACCCTTAGGTTCAGCAGGCCTATGGTGGCTGTGTCATGGTCTGGGGAGCGTTTTCCTGACATGGCCTATGGTCAGTGCTCATCATACCGCAATCCTTGAATGCTAAACACTACAGGAACCTGTTACCTCACTGTCTGCACCCATATCTTCAGGAAGTCTTTCCCGATAACAGCGCCATCTTACAATAGGAAAACATTCCATGCCATCGGGCTCAGATCACCAATGAATTCTCCACACTACCTTGGCCTCCAAACTCACCGGACTGTAACCCTATTGAATATGCTTGGGATATGCTGGTAAAGATCTGCTCCCACTTATCTGTAAAATATGCACCAACAGATAGAGCTGCTGCAGTTGGCATGGGGCGAGTGGAGTATGAAGGATTGTTGACCACCTTGTTGAATCTGATCCCTAATGTCTGAAAGCTGTGCCCACCAAAAACGTGGACCAACCCGTTATTGGGAAGGTGTCCCTAATGCAGTGATCATTCAGTGTAAAGTGCTTTTCTTTCGGTAGTCAGGGGTGCACAGTATGTTCTGATGGTAGTGCCGGGTGCACCGTGTATTCTGCAGGTAGCCCCGGGTGCACCGTGTGTTCTGCTGGTAGTCCCGGGGGCACCATGTGTTCTAGAGATAGGCCCGGGTGCACCATGTGTTCTGGAGGTAGTCTTGGGTGCACCGTTTGTTCTGCAGATAGTCCCGGGTGCACAGTGTGTTCTGCTGGTAGCCCTCGGTGCACTGTGTGTTCTGCAGGTAGTCCCGAGTGCACAGTATGTTCTGCTGGTAGTCCCGGGTGCACAGTATGTTCTGCTGGTAGTCCCGGGTGCACAGTATGTTCTGCTGGTAGTCCCGGGTGTACTGTGTATTCTACAGGTAGTCCTGGGTGCACCGTATATGTTCTGCAGGTAGTCCCAGGTGCACAGTGCGTTCTGTAGGTAGTCCTGGGTGCACCTTGTATTCTGCAGGTAGCCCCGGGTGCACCGTGTGTTCTGCTGGTAGTCCCAGGGGCACCGTGTATTCTACAGGCAGTCATAGTTACACTGTAAATTTTGGGTTCTTCTTAGAGGAACAGATTGTCTCCTAACCATACTTGTGCACTAAATATCATTTCATTGGCCTGTTATTTACTATCTGTTAATTGCTTTAAGATATTATTCCTGGAACTCCACAGACAGCCGAAACGAAACCAGCTGGACCAACATCTGCTCCTCTCACAACAGCGGAGCTAAGAAAACACTAAAATACTTTTGTTTCCCTTGTGCAACATCTGGGAGAACAGATCATTAGCTGCAGCCCATTGTAGAGTGATGATCCCTATCTGTCAGGTGTGAATGCTGCGTGCGCCGGGCATCGCACCAATGGGCGATCGCTGCTTCCTGAGGCCGAATGCCATCCCGGTCTATAGGGGCTCTTATATCATTCTCCATCCCAATGCATGCATATATTTATTTCTTGTTACTCTGGCTCTATTGCAAGAACTGAGAAGTAATATTATTAGAGATGAGCGCCAGTATTAGGGTAATCGAGATGCTCGTTACTCGAGACGAGCACCATGAGGTGTTCGAGTCACTTCCATTTTCTTCCCAGAAAATTTTGCGCCGTTTTCTGGCCAATAGTAACACAGGGAAGGCATTACAACTTCCTCCTGTGAAGTTCCAGTCCTATCCCACCCCCCTGCAGTGAGTGGCTGGGGAGATCAGGTGCCACCCGAGTATATAAACTAGGCCCGCCCGCGGCTCACCACAGATGCACGCTGAGAGACATTAGGGAAAGTGCTATCTTGCTGTAGCTGCTATAGGGAGAGTGTTAGGCTGTTATTCTTCGTCTTCAAGAACCCCAACGGTCCTTCTTAGGGCCACATCTGACCGTGTGCAGTATTGTTGAGGCTGCTTTTAGCAGTTTTGCAAATTTTTTTTTGTATATCGGGCGTGCAGACCATAGCGTCCTCAGTCTGCAGTCATTTTACTCAGTATAGGGGCAGTACTGGTGAGGCAGGGACAGTGACCATCTTCAGTTTACTGCGTGTCTGCTGGGGGTAGTAGTCGCTAATTAATACCCAGCCTTGTGCATAATTTTGTTCTGGCTGCACTGTGCTTTCAATAACCACAGTCATCCTCCAACAGGGAAATCCATATACAGGCTATATAGGCAGTGGGCTTTTTCCCCCAAATTGGGAAAAAATACTATATTTGGGCTGTCTGTGACCGTCTTCAGTTTACTGCGTGTCTGCTAGGGGTAGTAGTCGCTAATTAATACACAGCCTTGCCCATAATTTTGTTCTGGCTGCACTGTGCTTTCAATAACCACAGTCATTCTCCAACAGGGAAATCCATATACAGGCTATATAGGCAGTGGGCTTTTTCCCCAAAATTGGGAAAAAATACTCTATTTGAGTTGCCTGTGACCGTCTTCAGTTTACTGCGTGTCTGCTGGGGCTAGTAGTCGCTAATTAATACCCAGCCTTGCGCATAATTTTGTTCTGGCTGCACTGTGCTTTCAATAACCACAGTCATCCTCCAACAGGGAAATCCATATACAGGCTATATAGGCAGTGGGCTTTTTCCCCAAAATTGGGAAAAAATACTCTATTTGGGTTGCCTGTGACCGTCTTCAGTTTACGGAGTGTCTGCTGGGGGTAGTACTCGCTAATTAATACCCAGCCTTGTGCACAATTGTTTCCTGGCTCTGTGCGTTCTGTAAGCGAAGTCAGCCTCCAACCACAGGCCAATAAGCGACACATTTAATTACAGCGTTCTGTTTCTGCTGTACTCGTAATACACCATGCTGAGGGGTAGGGATACGCCTAGAGGACGTGGACGCGGCCGAGGACGCGGAGGCCCAAGTCAGGGTGTGGGCACAGGCCGAGCTCCTGGTCCAGGTGTATCGCAGCCGACTGCTGCGAGATTAGGAGAGAGGCAAGTTTCTGGGGTCCCCAGATTCATCTCACAATTAATGGGTCCACGCGGTACACCTTTATTAGAAACTGAGCAGTGTGAGCAGGTCCTGTCATGGATGGCAGAAAGTGCATCCAGCAATCTATCGACCACCCAGTCTTCTACGCCGTCCACAGCTGCAACTCTGAATCCTCTGGCTGCTGCTCCTCCTTCCTCCCAGCCTCCTCACTCCATGACAATGACACATTCTGAGGAGCAGGCAGACTCCCAGGAACTGTTCTCGGGCCCCTGCCCAGATTGGGCAGCAATGGTTCCTCTCCCACCGGAGGAGTTTGTCGTGACCGATGCCCAACCTTTGGAAAGTTCCTGGGGTCCGGGGGATGAGGCTGGGGACTTCCGGCAACTGTCTCTAGAGCTTTCAGTGGGTGAGGAGGACGAAGAGGCCGAGGTGCTCAAAGGTGTGGCAGTTTTTCACTGAGAGTGCAGACGACCGACGAACTGTGGTGTGCAAGGTTTGTCGCGCCAAGATCAGTCGGGGAGCCACCACCACCAGCCTCACCACCACCAGCATGCGCAGGCATATGATGGCCAAGCACCCCACAAGGTGAGACGAAGGCCGTTCACTGCCTCCGGTTTGCACCACTGCCTCTCCCCCTGTGCCCCAACCTGCCACTGAGATCTAACCCCCCTCTCAGGACACAGGCACTACCGTCTCCCAGCCTGCACCCACACGCTCACCTCCGCTGTCCTCAGCCCCATCCAGCAATGTCTCTCAGCGCAGCGTCCAGCCGTTGCTAGCGCAATTGTTTGAGCGCAAGCGCAAGTACGCCGCCACGCACCAGCACGCTCAAGCGTTAAACGTGCACATAGCCAAATTGATCAGCCTGGAGATGCAGCCGTATAGGCTTGTGGAAACGGAGGCTTTCAAAAACATGATGGCGGCGGCCCCGCGTTACTCGGTTTCCAGTCGCCACTACTTTTTCCGATGTGCCGTCCCAGCCCTGCACGACCACATCTCCCGCAACATTGTACGCGCCCTCACCAACGCGGTTACTGGCAAGGTCCACTTAACAACGGACACGTGGACAAGCACAGGCGGGCAGGGCCACTATATCTCCCTGATGGCACATTGGGTGAATTTACTGGAGGCTGGGACCGAGTCAGAGCCTTGGACCGCTCACGTCCTACCCACCCCCAGAATTGCGGGCCCCAGCTCAGTGCTGGTATCTGCGGCAGTGTATGCTTCCTCCACTAAACCACCCTCCTCCTCCTCCTCCTGCGCATCCTCTGTCACGCAATCAAGATGTGTCAGCAGCAGCAAGTCGCCAGCAATCTGTGTCGCGCGGCGTGGCAGCACAGCGGTGGGCAAGCGTCAGCAGGCAATGCTGAAACTACTCAGCTTAGGAGAGAAGAGGCACACGGCCCACGAACTGCTGCAGGGTCTGACAGAGCAGACCGACCGCTGGCTTTCGCCGCTGAGCCTCCAACCGGGCATGGTCGTGTGTGACAACGGCCGTAACCTGGTGGCGGCTCTGCAGCTCGGCAGCCTCACGCATGTGCCATGCCTGGCCCACATCTTTAATTTAGTGGTTCAGCGGTTTCTGAAAAGCTACCCACGCTTGTCAGACCTGCTCGGAAAGGTGCGTTGGCTCAACGCACATTTCCGCAAGTCCAAAACGGACACTGCCACCCTGCGTACCCTGCAACATCGGTTTAATCTGCCAGTGCACCGACTGCTGTGCGACGTGCCCACACGGTGGAACTCTACGCTCCACATGTTGGCCAGGCTCTATGAGCAGCGTAGAGCTATAGTGGAATACCAACTCCAACATGGGCGGCGTAGTGGGAGTCAGCCTCCTCAATTCTTTACAGAAGAGTGGGCCTGGTTGGCAGACATCTGCCAGGTCCTTGGAAACTTTGAGGAGTCTACCCAGATGGTGAGCGGCGATGCTGCAATCATTTGCGTCACCATTCCTCTGCTATGCCTCTTGAGAAGTTCCCTGCAAAGCATAAATTCAGACGCTTAGCACTCGGAAACGGAAGACAGTATGTCGCTGGATAGTCAGAGCACCCTCTATATCTCAGCGCGTTTTGGAGGAGGAGGAGGAGCATGAGGAGGAGGGGGAAGAGACACCATGGCCCACTGCTGAGGGTACCCATGCTGCTTGCCTGTCAACCTTTTAGCGTGTATGGCCTGAGGAGGAGGAGTATCCTGAAAGTGATCTTCCTAGTGAGGACAGCCATGTGTTGCGTACAGGTACCCTGGCACGCATGGCGGACTTCATGTTAGGATGCCTTTCTCGTGACCCTCGCGTTATACGCATTCTGGCCACTACGGATTACTGGGTGTACACACTGCTCGACCCACGGTATAAGGAGAACCTTTCCACTCTCATACCCGAAGAGGAAAGAGGTTCGAGAGTGATGCTATACCACAGGACCCTGGTGGACAAACTGATGGTAAAATTCCCACCCGACAGCGCTAGTGGCAGAAGGCGCAATTCCCAGGGCCAGGTAGCAGGGGAGGCGCAGAGATCAGGCAGCATGTACAGCGCAGGCAGGGGAACACTCTCCAAGGCCTTTGCCAGCTTTATGGCTCCCCAGCAAGACTGTGTCACCGCTCCCCAGTCAAGGCTGAGTCGGCAGGAGCACTGTAAAAGGATGGTGAGGGAGTACGTAGCCGATCGCACGACTGTCCTCCGTGACGCCTCTGCTCCCTACAACTACTGGGTGTCGAAACTGGACACGTGGCCTGAACTCGCGCTGTATGTCCTGAAGGTGCTTGCTTGCCCTGCAGCTAGCGTCTTGTCAGAGAGGGTGTTTAGTGCGGCTGGGGGAATCATCACGGATAAGCGTACCCGCCTGTCAACTGACAGTGCTGACAGGCTTACACTCATAAAGATGAACAAAGTCTGGATTTCCCCAGACTTCTCTTCTCCACCAGCGGACAGCAGCGGTACCTAAACAATACGTAGGCTGCACCTGCGGATGAAAGCATCGTTCTCTATCACCATAAAAAACGGGGACGTTTTAGCTTTATCAATCTGTGTATTATATTCATCCTCCTCCTCCTGCTCCTCCTCCTGAAACCTCACGTAATCACGCCGAACGGGCAATTTTTCTTGGGCCCACAAGGCTCAGTCATATTACTTTTGTAAACAATGTTTTTACGTTTCAATTCTCATTAAAGCGTTGAAACTTGCACCTGAACCAATTTTTATTTTAACTGGGCTGCCTCCAGGACTAGTTACAAATTAAGCAACAGTAACCAAAGCGATTAATGGGTTTCACCTGCCCTCTTGGTTGGGCATGGGCAATTTTTCTGAGGTACATTACTAGTGTTCGTACACCAATTTTTTTTGGCCATCGCCTACAGTGTAATCCTAGTAATTTTTATGGGCTTCGCCTGCACTCATGGTACAGCAAGGTGTGTGGGGTTGGCCTACACTTTTGCTACATAAATGTAACTGGGGCCTTGTCTATACTGCAACTACTGAAATGCGAAAGAGACTGTTATCTCCCTAAACTGCTTCAACGGCAATGTTACTGTGGCCTGTCTTGACTGCTACTACTACTGAAATGGAACTAAGACTGTGCTCCCCCTATACTGCTGCTTCGGAATTGTTACTGGGGCCTGTCTAGACTGCTACTACTACTGAAATGGAACTAATACTGTGCTCCCCCTCTACTGCTGCTAGTGATATGTTATTGGGGCCTGTCTTGACTGCTACTATTAATAAAATAGAACTAATACTTTGCTCCCCCTATACTGCTGCTAGTGATATGTTACTGGGCCTGTCTTCACTGCTACTACTACTGAAATGGAACTAATACTGTGCTCCCCCTATACTGCTGCTAGTGATATGTTACTGGGGCCTGTCCAGACTGCTACTACTACTGAAATGGAACTAATACTGTGCTCCCCCTCTACTGCTGCTAGTGATATGTTAATGGGGCCTGTCCAGACTGCTACTACTACTACTGAAATGGAACTAATACTGTGCTCCCCCTATACTGCTGCTAGTGATATGTTACTGGGGCCTGTCTTGACTGCTACTATTACTGAAATGGAACTAATACTGTGCTCCCCCCATACTGCTGCTAGTGATATGTTACTGGGGCCTGTCTTGACTGCTACTGCTACTGAAATGGAACTAATACTGTGCTCTCCCTATACTGCTGCTAGTGATATGTTACTGGGGCCTGTCCAGACTGCTACTACTACTGAAATGGAACTAATACTGTGCTCCCCCTCTACTGCTGCTAGTGATATGTTACTGGGGCCTGTCTTGACTGCTACTATTACTGAAATGGAACTAATACTGTGCTCCCCCTATACTGCTGCTAGTGATATGTTACTGGGGCCTGTCTTGACTGCTACTACTGAAATGGAACTAATACTGTGCTCCCCCTATATGGCTGCTAGTGATATGTTACTGGGGCCTGTCTAGACTGCTACTACTACTGAAATGGAACTAAGACTGTGCTCCCCCTATACTGCTGCTAGTAATATGTTACTGGGGCCTGTACAGACTGCTACTACTACTGAAATGGAACTAATACTGTGCTCCCCCCATACTGCTGCTAGTGATATGCTACTGGGGCCTGTCTTGACTGCTACTGCTACTGAAATGGAACTAATACTGTGCTCCCCCTATACTGCTGCTAGTGATATGTTACTGGGGCCTGTCTTGACTGCTACTATTACTGAAATGGAACTAATACTGTGCTCCCCCTATACTGCTGCTAGTGATATGTTACTGGGGCCTGTCTTGACTGCTACTACTGAAATGGAACTAATACTGTGCTCCCCCTATATGGCTGCTAGTGATATGTTACTGGGGCCTGTCTAGACTGCTACTACTACTGAAATGGAACTAATACTGTGCTCCCCCTATACTGCTGCTAGTAATATGTTACTGGGGCCTGTACAGACTGCTACTACTACTGAAATGGAACTAATACTGTGCTCCCCCTATACTGCTGCTAGCGATATGTTACTGGGGCCTGTCCAGACTGCTACTACTACTGAAATGGAACTAATACTGTGCTCCCCCTATACTGCTGCTAGTGATATGTTACTGGGGCCTGTCCAGACTGCTACTACTACTGAAATGGAACTAATACTGTGCTCCCCCTCTACTGCTGCTAGTGATATGTTACTGGGGCCTGTCTTGACTGCTACTATTACTGAAATGGAACTAATACTGTGCTCCCCCTATACTGCTGCTAGTGATATGTTACTGGGGCCTGTCTTGACTGCTACTACTGAAATTGAACTAATACTGTGCTCCCCCTATATCGCTGCTAGTGATGTGTTACCGGGGCCTGTCTAGACTGCTACTACTACTGAAATGGAACTAATACTGTGCTCCCCCTATACTGCTGCTAGCGATATGTTACTGGGGCCTGTCCAGACTGCTACTACTACTGAAATGGAACTAATACTGTGCACCCCCTGTACTGCTGCTAGTGATATGTTACTAGGGTCTGTCTAGACTGCAACTACTGCTGAAATGGAACTAATACTGTGCTCCCCCTATACTGCTGATAGTGATCTTTTACTGGGGCCTGTCCAGACTGCTACTACTACTGAAATGGAACTAATACTGTGCTCCCCCTATACTGCTGCTAGTGATATGTTACTGGGGCCTGTCTTGACTGCTACTACTGAAATGGAACTAATACTGTGCTCCCCCTATATGGCTGCTAGTGATATGCTACTGGGGCCTGTCTTGACTGCTACTATTACTGAAATGGAACTAATACTGTGCTCCCCCCATACTGCTGCTAGTGATATGTTACTGGGGCCTGTCTTGACTGCTACTGCTACTGAAATGGAACTAATACTGTGCTCCTCCTATACTGCTGCTAGTGATATGTTACTGGGGCCTGTCCAGACTGCTACTACTACTGAAATGAAACTAATACTGTGCTCCCCCTCTACTGCTGCTAGTGATATGTTACTGGGGCCTGTCTTGACTGCTACTATTACTGAAATGGAACTAATACTGTGCTCCCCCTATACTGCTGCTAGTGATATGTTACTGGGGCCTGTCTTGACTGCTACTATTGAAATTGAACTAATACTGTGCTCCCCCTATATCACTGCTAGTGATGTGTTACTGGGGCCTGTCTAGACTGCTACTACTACTGAAATGGAACTAAGACTGTGCTCCCCCTATACTGCTGCTAGTAATATGCTACTGGGGCCTGTCTAGACTGCTACTACTACTGAAATGGAACTAATACTGTGCTCCCCCTATACTGCTGCTAGCGATATGTTACTGGGGCCTGTCCAGACTGCTACTACTACTGAAATGGAACTAATACTGTGCACCCCCTGTACTGCTGCTAGTGATATGTTACTAGGGTCTGTCTAGACTGCAACTACTACTGAAATGGAACTAATACTGTGCTCCCCCTATACTGCTGATAGTGATCTTTTACTGGGGCCTGTCCAGACTGCTACTACTACTGAAATGGAACTAAGACTGTGCTCCCCCTATACTGCTGCTAGTGATATGTTACTGGGGCCTGTTTTGACTGCCACTACTACTGAAATGGAACTAAGACTGTGCTCCCCCTATACTGCTGCTAGTGATATGTTACTGGGGCCAGTCCCTAATGCTACCGCTGAAATGTTACTAATTCTGGGCTCTGCTGATACCGCTGCTAATGCTATGTCACTGGGGTGTGGAAACAGAGGCTTCCCAAAGACATGATGGCGGCGAGGCCATTTCCCACCAACGCGGTTACTGTTAAGGTGCATATAACCACGGACACGTAGTGCCTCAAAAGCATCCCCCTCCTCCTCCAACAATGAAAACATTCTTGGCAAATACCTTTGCATTGGTCCGTCTGGTGGCAGTCCAAGAATTTCACCTTTAACAACACAACAAGAGAGCCCCCCTAGCATCCCCCCGCCACGGCCCACTTAATCCTGGCCACATTCTGAAAACCAACTAAATAAAACCGCACTACTAGGTCCGCAGTCGGGACCACATTCCCACCAACGCGGTTACTGTTAAGGTACAAATTACCAGTCTGACTGGGGCATGCACTGTGGGCCGAAGCCCACCTGTATTGTATCTGACGTTAGCTCTACTGAGCAGGGCACTGCAATGGGATACATTTATGTACCGCCGATGGGTTCTAGGGAGCCACCCATGCTGTGGGTCCACAGAGACTTCACATTACGGATTTGTACCTGCCAGTGTCTATGTATTAAAAACCCCGGTCAGACTGGGGCATGCAGTGTGGGCCAAAGCCCACCTGCATTTAATCTGACGTTACCTCAGCTGTGCTGGGCACTGCAATGGGATTTGTTTATGTACCGCCAGTGGGTTCCAGGGAGCCACGCATGCTTTGGGTCCACACGGACTTCACATTAGGGAGTTGTACCTGCCTGTGTCTACTTATAAAAAAACCCAATCTGACTGGGGCATGCAGTGTGGGCCGAAGCCCACCTGCATTTAGTCTGACGTTACCTCAGCCGTGCTGGGCAATGCAATGGGATTTATTTATGTAACGCCGGTGGCTTCCTGGGACCCACCCATGCTGTCGGTCCACAGGGAGTTGTACCTGCCTGTGTCTAGTTATAAAGAACCCCAGTCTGACTGGGGCATGCAGTGTGAGCCGAAGCCCACCTGTATTTAATCTGACGTTAGCTCTGCTGTCCAGGGCACTGCAATGGAATTTGCTTATGTACCGCTGGTGGGTTCCAGGGAGCCACCCATGCTTTGGGTCCACAGGGACTTCACATTAGGGATTTGTACCTGCCTGTGTCTATGTATTAAAAACCCCGGTCAGACTGGGGCATGCAGTGTGGGCCGAAGCCCACATGCGTTTAATCTGATGTTGCCTCAGCTATGCTGGGCAATGCAATGGGATTTATTTATGTAACGCCGGTGGCTTCCTGGGACCCACCCATGCTGTCGGTCCACACGGAGTTGTACCTGCCTGTGTCTACTTATAAAGAACCCCAGTCTGACTGGGGAACGCAGTGTGGGCCGAAGCCCACCTGTATTTAATCTGACGTTAGCTCTACTATCCGGGGCACTGCATTGGGACAAACTACAGGAGCAATACAGCGCTAATGAGACGTGCACAGCTATGCTAGCATAGGAGTCCGCTGTAGGCCCGTGATTGCTGAGGGTTTGTGCAGAAGCCTATGTCCTGGGTGCAGTGAAAGTCCGCTTCCAGCCTAGGATTGCTGAATCTGTGGGCTGAGGCCTATGCCGTGGGCGCTGTGCAAGTCTGCCATGTTTGGTCGCTCAGATCAATTTTTTGTTCATGTCTTGGGTTTCCTAGGACCCACCTATGCTGTTGGTGCAAACTTAGTTCCCATTGCGGTGTTGGACCTGTCTGGCACAAAGGCACTGACTGACTTGGGTAGGGGGCAGAGCGCTGACGGCTTTCCCCTTGCAGTGTGGATTGAGCTATGCGACACCTTGACAGAATGAATACTGTGTGGCACATGGATTCCCCATTGCTATGCCCACGTTTGCAGCTCCTGACAGAGGTGGCACAGGATTGGAGTTCTCATTGCTTCTGTACAGCATTGTGGGCTATCGCCCCACCCCTTTTAAAGAGGGTCGCTGCCTGGCCCTGCCAACCCTCTGCAGTGTGTGCCTCCGGTTCCTCCTCATGGCAGACGCACTTATAAATAGACATGAGGGTGGTGTGGCTGTGAGGCCAGCGTGTGGCATGAGGGCAGCTGAAGGCTGCGCAGGGACACTTTGGTGTGCGCTGTGGACACTGGGTCGTGCGGGGGTGTTGGGCAGCATGTAACCCAGGAGAAGTGGCAGCGGAGTGTCATGCAGGCAGTGATTGTGCTTTGTTGGAGGTAGTGTGGTGCTTAGCTAAGGTATGCCTTGCTAATGAGGGTTTTTTAGAAGTAAAAATTGTTGGGAGGGGGGGCACTCTTGCTGCTATTGTGGCTTAATAGTGAGACCTGGGAACTTTAGATGCAGCCCAACATGTAGCCCCTCGCCTGCCCTATCCGTTTCTGTGTTGTTCCCATCACTTTCTTGAATTTCCCAGATTTTCACAAATGAAAACCTTAGCCAGCATCGGTGATATACAAAAATGCTCGAGTCACCCATTGACTTCAATGGGGTTCGTTACTCGAAATGAACCCTCGAGCATCGCGGGAAGTTCGACTCGAGTAACGAGCACGCGAGCATTTTGGTGCTCGCTCATCTCTAAATATTATATGTACATAATGTATGTTATATGCGCCCTGGACTTCAATTCATTTCAGTTCTTCTTCTCTGCTGTCCCTCCAATCCATTGATTTTGCGTCCCATTTTCAACCATTCAGGATGGTGGCTGCAATTTTCTAACCACCTAATGCACACTGTGCACTGCTCACTGGCCAACCAGGTATAACATGTTAGTAGTCTAACACTATCAATGCACTCTGTGGATTAGGTAGTCTGAAGGTTGTCTCAGCCATCTTGGATGATGGAAAACAGGACCCAGAAGTGGCATATTAGAGGGCCGACAGTGAAGAACAACTGCAGGTAATATACTCCCCTTTCACTCCGGTCCTGGGAGAGAATTTTGTCCCCAATCAGAGGGTTGCTTTAAAGGGGTTGTACCCAGATCACAAGTTATCCCCTAGCTACAGGATAGGTAAAAACTTACTGGTTGGTGGGGGTCTCATCGCTGAGACCCCCCACAAATCTTGAAAACAGGGGGTCCATGTCCCTTGTCCTCCTCACTGCGGGCTCATGACACTTCAGTGAGGAAGAGACTGAATGGAGCACTGGTCATGCAAGCATGCTGCTGCGCCATACTCTTATTTTAGTAGGACTGCTGTAGATGAGCAACAAGCATTAGAGTATTTCTGTCAGCCCCATTGAAATGAATAGAGCGGGGGCACGCATGCTTAGCCAGTGCTCTGTTCATTTTGACATCACTGCGGAGGGTGCAGTGACAGGCAGAGGGGGACAAGAGACACCCGTTCGCAAGATTGGTAGGGGTCTTAGCAGCGAGACCTCCATGATCAGCAAGTTATCCCTATCCTGTGAATAACTTGTGATCCTGTTACAACCATAGTAACATAGTATGGAGGCCAAAAATGACACATGTCCATTCAGTTCAGCCTATTACCCCCCCCCCCCCCCCAATGTTGCTCCAGAGGAAAGCAAAAAATAGAATGAGGTAGAAGCCAATTTTCCCCATTTAAGGGGAAAAAATTCCTTCCTGACTCCAATCTGGCAATAGGAATAATCCCCGGATCACCAACACTTTTGAAGTTATTAATGATAACCCCTAAAATGTTTCACTTAAAGGGCATTGATTATCTTACTTGTAATAGCACCTCTGGCCACATGAAATCCTGTTAGGGGTGGTTTCATGCTAATGAAATCCAGCAAAGCAAAGCATGTTCATTGCTCATGTAGTGCAATTCTTTCAAGCAGTGCCTAGTGGTAGGAATATGTACTGCAGTCATGTACGTTTTTTTCTGCATATAATGAAGGGAGAGAGAAAAAGCCAACAACTGACCGTAGGATCCAGTATTTGATGCTCATTGGGTAGAATGAGGTCATGTGACCACGAGTCATTAATGATATGCAGCTGGTTTTGGTTTTAAATATCCCCTTTACTTTTTTGCATGGTGCCATGAGTAAGGCCGGTTTTCATTGAAATGCATAGGGCTATTCCGTAGTATTCGTACATAATTCCAGCAACTACTGTATATTTCATTATTGGATTAAGTAAATAAATACGGATTTTGCAGGAATAAGGTGCTGGATTTGAACTTATTTATTGGCATTTGTCTGCACCTGGAGTCCACTGGAGATATTGGTGCAGCTTCCCAATGATGATTATGGAGCTCTGCAGGCACTGAAGGAGAAGACACTTTGGGTTGAGCTGACTTTATTTTCATGTAAAGTTTGTTGTCTCTTGGACTGTCAAGTTTGGCTCCCTTATACCCACATTATTGGGATACAACTTTGATATCTTACCTATAATGCCTGGGTATTTTACCATTTGGAACAAATATATTGTCAGTTGGGATATATCTGTCTATTCTGCGTCATACTAACATTATGAAATGGAGCAAGTTCAGAGAAGAGTTACCAAGATGATGAGCGGTCTGCAAATCATGTCCTATGAGGAACGGTTAAAGGATCTGGGAATGTTTAGCTTGCAAAAAAGTAGCCTGAGAGGAGACTTAATAGCGGTCTACAAATATCTGAAGGGCTGTCACAATGCAGAGGGATCAGCCCTATTCTCATTTACACAAGGAAAGACTAGAAACAATGGGATGAAACTGAAAGGGAGGAGACACGGATTAGATATTAGACAGTGAGGGGGATCAATGAGTGGAACAGGTTACCACAGGAAGTGGGGAGTTCTCCTTCAATGGAAGTGTTCAAACAAAGGCTGGACAGACATCTGTCTGGGATGATTTAGTGATCCTGCACTGAGCAGGGGGTTGGACCCGATAACCCTGGAGATCCTTCCAACTCTACCATTCTAGGATCCTAACAATCAGCTCACATGGATCCTTACCATACCACAGATGATGTAACATAGTATGTTAAGCCGAAAGAAGACAATGTCTAGTTCAGCCTATCCCTCACCCACCCCCACTTGTTGATCTAGAGAAAGGCAAAAAAAAACCCCAATGAGGCAGAAGCCAATTTAGCTCATGTCCAGGAAGCCAATTTAGCTCCCGGCTCCATAATGGCAGTCAGAATAATCCTTAAATTAACATTTTGATAGTTCCTACCTGACTCCAAGACCCGAATCAACAACCCCGCTGGTTTATGTCTATATCCTGTAATATCATAGCGCTCTAGAAAGACACCTAGTCCCTCTTAAACTCCTCTATGGATTTTGCCACGTATCTGAAATAAATCATTAACTCAGAGTGGCGGGGATGCTTCACACAACCCAATACTTACGAAGAATGGTCAATCAAAAAACCTTTCTCGCACCCTAAGTTAATTATCATCACAAGACTACCGGTCCTTTTAGACGAAATGATAATCCTTTGAACGAACGAATGAATGAGTGAGTGACGTTATCACTAGTTTGTTCGCTCGGGCAGCCTGGTTATACAGCACATACATCGTTGGCTCGCTCTAATGAGAAATCGTTCAGTCTGTCACATTCGCTGTATAAGTAACTGAGAGGGACTGAACGGGCGCTGGTTAAACCGAGCGCGAGTCAACGATTCTCATTCAGTAATCGGTCATTGGCTCGCGTTGAGACTCAACCATTGTCGTTCACTTTTGCTCATTTGAAGGATTTTTTTGAACGATTACACTGTGCATCAAATTTTTAAAAAAATTTTATAACAGAAAGTAATTGATATGTTTTTGTAAAATTAAAACCCGCTGCTTCCACAGTAACACTGAATGCTAGCAGCGCGTCTCACTTTCAAGTTAGGAACCATTTCCTTTATTTAAGATGAAAACAGTTTGGACATGCCGTGGTATTACTATTAGACTGTTTTTGGTGGAAAATGATGCTTGGATCTTGATTTCCTCCTATAAGAAACATTACTTCCCCTCTGTAAGAACCACCAAAAGTTGCCCATCATATTCGGATTATACTTCCCTTTGTAACGGTCTTCAGTGACTGAGATGTCTTGTGTGTGCACTATGCAGTGAATAGAACCCATTGATTTCCATGAGCGATTCAATGTATTCCACCCTACCATAATCCTGGCATTAAGCTACTCGTGTACCGAAATCAACTTTTTGGACACTACCATAAACATTTCAAACAACTGAATAGAGACATCCCCATACCGGAAACCAATAGATCGGCCCACATACCTCAGATGGGACAGTTCCCATCATAAGCACATCAAAAAGTCCATCGTCTACAGCTAGGCCATCAGATACAACCAGATCTGCTGCAATCAAACAGACAGAGAGGAGACTCTATACCATCTTATAAGGACATTTATAAATCAGGGCTACCATCTCACCTCAACTGACGACCAAATCACCAGAGCCACCAGGATACCCAGAAATCAACTACTGCAATACAAGGAGAAGGAAGGAAACGGTCGTGTACCTCTAGTAGTGACCTACAATCCACAGCTAGAGGCACTAAGGAAAGCCGCAAAAACTCCATCCATACTGGGAGTATGATAAATCTTTAGCAGAGATAACACACAGGACTGGTGACCCCCTAACACTAATTCGGAGACCATAAAACCTTCAAATCTTTATCAGTGGACTATTTAAGTATGTATTTATTTCTCTACTCATCCTGTTGTGGTATTCTCTTAAGTGCAAATTAATCACATCCATGTCTGTGCCTTGTCATAAGTTTGTGTGTATGTATATGCATGCCTCTTCGGATGTATTTCATTATGCCTGAGGAAGGACCCTGAGAGGTTTGAAAGCTCGCTATAACATCATGTATTTTTGTTAGCCATTAAAAGGTATCATATCTACAAGATGACTTGGTTTCTCTTGCTGGGAACAATCACACTTTGCTTTACTGGCCAACATAATGCCAACCTTTTTTCATTATCCTCTCAAACATTAACGGAAGATCAACTAAAGGCGCCTTTGTAAAGGTCTAAGTTTTGTACCAGCACAGAAGTTCAATTTATTTAATACTCTATTGGACATAAAGGATTTGTTAGACTGTTGACTTTGCACAGACATTTTTACAGAGAGGAGGTCACAGATCGGGACATGTTTGCTGCATTTGAGGGTTTATCAGCATTTAATGAATTTTCAGGTTTGAAGTTTAGGGAACAGAAGACTTTATTAGATTTGATCCAGTTGGAATTGGATTCCGGGACACAGAGACGTCCTGAAGTTCATAATATCTATTTCAAAATTTCTAATCCTACGTTTTACCCCCGTCATCTAGGGCTGAGGCATTGGAGCATTTCCAGGTTGTCATGGAGAGTCTAGAGTAATAGAGGAAAAAAGGTGGAGCCGCCCCGGTAGAGAAGTAAGGCCCAATGCCCACAGACGGAAATTCCGCGGCGGAATTTCCGCTGTTGCACACTGTCATAGGCTTGCATTAGTTTATGCAATCCTATGCTTACAGCTGCGATTTGACCACATGATTTTAATACTCGTGCGGTATAAAAATCGCGGCAAGTCCTATTTCTGGGCTTCGCACAGAAATAGGAGATGGTAATTATAATAACACTAAGGCCTGCACACTGCAGAGCCAGATTCAAACAGATTTGTTTTGTTCAATTTTTTTTCTCTTCCGTCGCTAGGCCGTCTCTTGACTTCAATGTAAGCCGTCCATGAGGACTCCGCAGAAAAATGGAGCATACTGTGATTTTTCCTCTGCTTGTGGAAAAATTGGTCTCCGCAAGTGACGAGTAAGAATCAATTTCCCATAGCATGCTATGGGTGCTATTTCCTGCGGCTCTGCGGTGACGATGCCCTTCGTGGATTCCGCACAAACATCAGGCTGTGGGCAGGAACCCTTAGGCCAGCTACACACAATCGGAATCCGTCTGTGACCCCAGCTTGCAATCCTGCATATCTACAAAATCTGTAATGTGGATGACCGCAGAGGCTGTCAGTCATGCGTGTTACAGATTTTTTTTTTCCTAAATATTTGTATTTCCCACACCATCGCTAGGAGATGACGCTGATACCCACGGCTTATCCGCAATGTCCATTGCATATGGGCTGCAGGTCAGTGGCCCTCCATTGACTTCAATGCAGGCTGTCTGCGCAGAGTCCGCAGCAAAATAGAGCATGCTGCGATTTTTCCTCCACTCGCGGAATTCGTAATTCGTATCCACGATTGTGAAGGAAAAAGTGAAAGTACATGCTGTATCTTTCAATGCCTGCAATTCGCTGTGGATCCTCCATGCAGAAGCCAACCTTGAATTCTGCAATAGGAATCCGATCGTGTAAAGCCGGCCTAATGATAACAGAAACTAAAAAGTATTCTTGGCATAATGTTGATTATTTCATGAAAAAAGTGAAAATAAATATGAATATAAGACTGGGTTCACACGGGGCGGATTTGCCGTGGAAATTCCGTGCGGAATTTTGCCGCGGCAAATCTGCACGCGGGCGCTAATCCCGGGATTAGCCAGCCATGTGGACAAGATTTCTCAGAAATCTCGTCCACACAGGACGGCAAATCCGCTGCGGCTAAGCCGGCAGAAGCCACCGCTGTGGCGCGGATTTGCCGACCGCAGCAAGTCCATTTTTTTCTTTCCGCTGCGGCCGCGCTTTCCTCTATGGGAGCGCCGGCCCCAGCGGAAGAGCGAGCGGTCAGGCAACTTCAAAGCCTCCGTGGGTTTTGCAGCGGCGGTTCTCCCGGCGGAAATCTCGCGGTTTTTCGCTGCGGCCAAACCACGAGATTTCCGCCGAGAATCCGCCCTGTGAGAACCCAGCCTAAGAGCCCAAGTTTTGTGACTGTATAGTCAAATACATAATAAATAAACATCCTATAAATCATTTCACTAAGCATGTTGTCAATAAACATCCCTTGTTCTCAAAACATGAAATTACAGCTTCATAAGAATGGCTTGAGAAGCAATGTCTGCATCAACCTTAAAGCTGCTCAGAAAAGTGCATAAAATTCATCCCGCGATCGCCGGCAGCCCATTGCTTTCAATGGAGTCGGCTGTATTGCCGGCTCCATTGAATTCAATTGGCTAACATCGTTCTGCCGGGACCAGGTGAGTATATATATATATTTTATTTTTACACATTTCTGGATGAATTGCAGGGAAGGGCTTATATATTTAACCCCTTCCCGACAATTCATCCCGCGATCACCGGCAGCCCATTGCTTTCAATGGAGTCGGCTGTATTGCCGGCTCCATTGAATTCAATTGGCTAACATCGTTCTGCCGGGACCAGGTGAGTATATATATATATATTTTATTTTTACACATTTCTAGATGAATTGCAGGGAAGGGCTTATATATTTAAGCTCTTCCCGACAATTCATCCCACGTACGCCAGCAGCCCATTGCTTTCAATGGAGCCGGCTGTATTGCCGGCTCCATTGAATTCAATGGTCAGTGCTCGTTTAATCGAGACGAGTACCGCGTGGTGATCGTCTCGAGTAACGAGCATCTTGAGCACCCTAATACTCAAACGAGCATCAAGCTCGGACGAGTATGCTCGCTCATCTCTATATAACGTCATAGAATGCCTGAAATAGTTTTTTCCTGTGTAAATAATATTGTAAAAAAAATAAATAAATGAATAAAAAAATAACTAGACATTAGTGTATTGGTAATGTACATATGGAGGTTGCCCCACCAACGAGTTAAGTAAATGGTGAAATAAAATAATGAATAACAATCTTATCGTCTAAAAATGCTGATGGTGTATCTGACAAGTTCTTAGTTCTTCCCCTCCACTTCCCAAGCTCAGAGCTTAGTGTTGGAAAATAGCTGGTTACCTATTGGCTATCTGTCACGCCTCCACTGATTGGTGAGTGAGCCCAGGGCAGGAAACCTTAACATGTGTCCCTATGCAGTGTGAGTGCAGAGTGAGAAAGTGCGGGAACAGGGGGAGGAAGTGAAGGAGGAGTTAGTCAGTCTGCTGTAGTCAGTGGAGAGAAGAGGCAGCAAGACATGGTTGGAGAGGAGGTGTGTTAGCAAGCCGGCCATGCGTGTAGTGTTCTACAATGCCACCAAGGGTAGCGAGGTCCCTTTCTGCTCCCTTGTCAACCCTGCAGTGAGGAAAGTTGAGTTGGAGGCCCGCATTCCACAAAACTGTGAGTTTAATTACCCGGTAAATTCAAAGCCAGGATTAGTTCAGCAGCCATTTTGAACCAACATCCAACACATGCATCATACACTTCCAGTAAACCCATCAGTTAATCAGTACTGAGTAACCTCTAGGAAAATAGAGAGAAAACGTTGAAGAAAACTGTGTAAAGTACAAATCTGCTGTCTCAACATGTTAAACTACTGCATCATTGCCAGCTCTGCTACCTCTTTAACCCTTTCCAATCCACTGCCTGACCTGTGAAGACATTATGATTTAAGGCTGTACAGCTCTGATGTTGGAAGACATCTGCCAGGGTTCTCTTACTGAATATTGCCAGTCTCTCTGCTGTCGGAGCCTATCGAATGTGTCACCTTATGCAGTACTGGCTTTAGCCAGCATATAGCGCCGTTGAAAAACTGCAGAAAAAGAGTAAGCCCCGCTAGGAAAACCAGGATACAAATTGGATTGGAAAGGGTTAATGCTGCAAAGTTCACTTGTATTTCATTTGTTATCACCAAAAGCTTTAGTAAATCTGCACGCTCCCAGTTTACTAACACAAGTTACTGGACTCATCTCAAGTTTATTCCACCATCATTAAACTTGTGAATTCAGGTTGGAGTACTGGCGTCACCCGTGACAAAACAACTGTTTATTTCAGATGTATGCTTATACTTTAATCTTGCCACTGTGCGACAGCTGAGCAGAGCCCCATTATCGCGACTGTCGGGAGGTATTACAGAGCCACGAATGACAACCATCTTGCAATCCCTGTGGTCTCATTCTCTTTGGCATGCTCAGCTCGGCCGTTGTAAGTGCACCATGCAGACTTACAACCTATTAATGATGTCACATATGACTCAGCCCAGTAGATTGCTCTGCACCCCAGAAGTGGTTCACAATGGACCTACACCCTAGAATGTTACTGCATAGGCATACACAGGATTATTACAGATGACCTTCCCGATGAGACCCTTCATAATTCCTGTTTAATCACACTCAGATACAGAAATTTAATATCAACAAAAAATCTAAAAGTTTTGTTGCCCATCATCAAAAATGTTTTACCCATCAGAGGTGATCAGTGTGACCCTCTTCATCACTGGAGACACATGGAGCCTGTAGTCACGTTCCTGCCATACATGTTGTAGCGGATGACGGCTGACTGATGCAATGGCTTCTGGGATGCCGCAGATCATGGTGGGTGGTGAGGGGGGCATGTAGACTCTGACACCCGAAAAATGCGCACAATTTTTTATTGTATAAGTCAATGGGACTTTGTAACATTAAAATTGCATTGCATTGCGTGTTTGTTGCGATGTGATAAAAAGAAGCCTCCATAGGAATACACGGGAGATTAAAAAAAAAAATCGCACATCGCAGAAAGATCACGCCACGATTTTTTATCCCCTCAACATCGCACCAGTGAAAACATCGCAGATGGGAAGGAAGCCGTTGTAAATCATTGGTTTCATAATCTGCTTTTTTACTGACTATCACAGCAGGCAAAAATCACACGATTTTCTCGCCCGTGTGGAGTCAGCCCAAGATATCCTTGTTGCCCAAAGCAACCAATCACAGAGCAGCGCTCATTTCAGCTCAGCAGCTTGAGAAATGAAAGCTGCGCTGTGATTGGTTGTTACAAGAACGTCTTATGTGAGTCAGTTTTGCTACTTGAAACTTTTTCAGTTTCTGTTTCCATTGATATCAAATTTCTGTATCTGAGGGTCATTAACGGAAGTTGTAGGGGGTTCTCATCGGGAAGATCATCAGTAATAACCCGTATATATTGAGAACAGTGTAAGAAGTTGTGACAAAAGCCGGTGCTCCAGAGTTCTGGGAAGGACACGGCTTCCGGTCGGTAAGTGATGTCCGCCGAGGATTGATTACACTTGTCCTCCGTTAATGAAAATGAAAGATTCCAGAAGCAGGTTTTATATAATTACCCAGCCAACGCAAATTGAAAATATCTGAAGGCGTCCCGAAACCCCAGAGATTTCACCTCGTCCCTTCGCAAGGTCATCGCCGGCGAAAAAAAACGAAGAACGCAGATTAATTGTGATGTCAAAGCGCCACTTCAAGCTGTGAAAATAAAATATTAACCTCTGATCTTCGGCAAAAGTGAGCGGAAAACCCAGGTGTGCATGAAATTGTGTCATTAACCCTGCGATAGATGTCGGCGCCGCTCCTCAAACAAACCCGAGCGTCTGCAATGCAGATATGCCCAGCCAGGGGTTAAGTTTGTTATTCTCCATGGTGACACGCGGTCAGCGCCGAAGACCTGTAATTAAAGCATTAGCCATTGTTCATAGAGATATAATAGAAGGACCAAGAGCATTACTCATCTACGGACACCCACAGGCCGCCATTTCCTGCGCTCGCTGAGCGCCATTTATCAGCCGCATCTTATTATTGTACAGGAATGGAAACTTTTATAACCTGAAGAATGAGAAGAGATCACTAAAGGCTCTTTTAAATGGGATGAGTGTCGGGTAAACGATGCCCAACACTCGTCCCCACACATATTAGCTCTGGTACTGCGGCACGGAGCTAGTATCGCAGGCTCACAGCGGGACAGCTGCAGGAGATTTCATGCCTTGCTCTTCCCTACCCCCCTCCATTGACATAACACAGCGGCCGTTCAGTATTGAATGGCCGCTATTTACACTGAACGATCAGCGATCAGCTTTATGCTGCATAAACGATGGACGATGAGCAGATCACTGATCGCTCAGTGTAGATAGCAGCCGTTCAATATTGAAGAGCCGCTATGTTAAGTCAATGGAGAGGGATGGGGGGGGGGGGGGAGAAGACACATCTCCTGCATCCACACCACCCCCTGCTGGCCGCTCTGTGAGTGAGCCAGCGATACTCGCTCCTGTGTAACAGGACGGGAGTGAGGAAACACAGGGACGAGTGTCGTCATTTTTGCCCGACATTCGTCCCATGTAAACCCACTTTAAGTAATCCGGCAGATCCAACTACAGAGATTGCTAGAAGAGTGTCTCAGCAGACTGTATCACACATGATAGACTTAGATCTGATATAAACATTGCACATGATAGAGTTGCTCAAAGGACTGTATCATGTTTGAAAGGCTTAGATACACCTCAGTGAACAGGATCACACATGATGGGATTACATGTACAACTCAGCAGATGGTATCACACATAATAGGATTAGATACACAATTTAGAAGACAGTATTACAGCTGATAAGATTAGATATAGCAGGTCAGTAGGTAGTATCACACATGATAGGATTGAATATAACAGTTTAGCCGACTGTATCACACCTGGTAGAAGTAGATACCCAACTCAGCAGAGAGTATCAACCATGACAGGATTAGATACAACAGTTTAACCAACAGCATCACAAATGATAGGTTTAGATACACAGCTCAGCAAAATGTATGGACTCCTAATCAACACAACGCACAATATTACATATGATAGGAATAGATACGTCAGCTACACCGATAGTATCATACGTAAGCTTAGATACACATGTTTAGCAGACAGTATCTGCAGCTCATGCATAAAACCTAATACATACAGCAGCTAATACATGAAAACTTATCTAGAGGGGTTCAACAGTATTGCACATGACTGGCTTAGATAAACAGCTCAGCAGACAATATCACACATGATAGGCTTAGATTAGATACACAGTGCAGCAGAAAATATTGCGCATGATAGGCATAGATACAAAATCTCAACAGACTGTATCACCCATGATAGGCTTAGGCCGCTTTCAGATCTGTGTTGGATCCTCTGGCTGGATGTTCCATCACAGATACGGCTGAAAATACTGAAAGCTGGAAATTTGGGCAGAGGGCTGGCGGACCCCATTATAGTCCATTGGGTCAGTCTGGCGCCATTCAGTTCTGTCCAGAGACGGAGACGTTTGGCCGAGGGGATTCTCCTTACCTGTTGCCTGAATGGAGCAGGAAAGCAGAATCCCCAATAAAGAAGTGAAACCACTCTTGGCCTCTTTTACATGGGCATTGTGATATAGTGCTGCCCGCATCTATGCCGAATTTCACGATTTTTCTATTCACACGGCTGGCTGCGGCTTCTTGCCGGGAAAGCCCTCGGTCGGCAGAACTACTAGTAATATCTTTTAAATCCTCACTAGAGGCACCTTTCATTGTTAAGCAGCGCTTGTAACTGCTAAACTCCCCTCCCCCTCCCTTTTCTGACAGCTCCCATAGGAGTCTCTGGAGCCGCCAGTGTTATTCGGTCCTTATATAGGGCAAGACCTATATTTCTCGGCAGTAGGAACTTTTGGTCACAGAAATCACGCACCTATGTGCTATATTTTTTGGTCGAACATTTTTGTGCGCAAAATATTCCTTCATTTGAATGAATACATTGGAAACCAACGCTTCAGATCGTCGCATTATTTTTGCGCAGCTATATTAGCTGCATTAGAACGCCCGTGTGAATAAGGCCTTAGGATATGTCAACACGGGACAGATTTGCTGCAGAATTTCTGTGCGAACCTCTGCATGGAAAAGAGGAAGCAGGAAGAGGAGATGGTGCTGCATTAAGGAGTTCAGCAGCTGGGAGCCCTGAAGTCTGCTATGTACAGTGAAGCCACCAGCCACAAATCCTCACTGGCGGTGTGTTCCAGAGAACTAGCTGTCCGCTCTTCCAAGAAGATGACCGAAGAATAGTGATCAAGCAGAAGAGCCAACCTTGTACTGGAGGACCAGATGCAGATCACAGGTTATGTGAATTCAGTAAATCAAGGGCACCTGGTGTAAGAAATAACAGAAAGAGCAGAATACAGACAGGAATTGATGGGAAACTGATCAAATTTGCTGATGACACAAAGCTAGGAGGATTAGCTAACACTAGGGAAGAGAGAGAGTATTCAAAAAGATCTAGAAAAGCTTGCACAGTGAGCAGCAACTGACAGAATGGTATTTAACAAGGAGAAATGCAAAGTCCTACATCTGGGCAAGAAAAATGAAAAAACACATACAGAATGGGAGGAATTGAGCTAAGCAGCAGCACATGTGAAAAAGACTTGGGTATACTAATGGATCATAGACTGAACATGAGTCGACAATGTGATGCAGCAGCCAAAAAGGCAAACACAATTCTGGGATGTATTAAGAGAAGCATAGAGTCTGGATCATGTGAGGTCATTATCCCCCTCTACTCTTCCTTAGTCAGACCTCATCTGGAATACTGTGTCCAGTTCTGGGCACCCTATTTTAAAAAAGACATCGACAAACTGGAGCAAGTTCAGAGAAGAGTTACCAAGATGGTGAGCGGTCTGCAATTCATGTCCTATGAAGAACGGTTAAAGGATCTGGGAATGGTTGGCTTGCAGAAAAGAAGGCTGAGAGGAGACTTAATAGCTGTCTACAAATATCTGAAGGGCTGTCACACTGCAGAGGGATCAGCCCTATTCTCATTTGTACAAGGAAAGACAAGAAGCAATGGGATGAAACTGAAAGGGAGGAGACATGGATTAGAGATTAGACAGTGAGGGGGGTCAATGAGTGGAACAGGTTACCACAAGAGGTGGTGAGTTCTCCTTCAATGGAAGTGTTCAAACAAAGGCTGGACAGACATCTGTCTGGGATGATTTAGTGAATCCTGCACTGAGCAGGGGGTTGGACCCAATGACCCTGGAGGTCACTCCCAACTCTACCATTCTAGGATTATATGATTCTAAGACAGGCTGATATTAACAGTATCGGTGAGCTGGTAAACCAGATCTCAGTAGAGACTTCAAATCTGAACTGTGTTCATATTATTCTACTCTGCTTTGGGTGCCAGCCACTCCTCTGTACTTGTCGCTAAGTACTGTAGGTCACAGTAAAAGCTATAAGACATATTTACTTCCGTCAATCTATCTATCCATTTGGTCGTGTCTGACTCTCTAGTGACTTTATACTTGAACTTTACTTAGAATGGTTAAATATACTTATCTTTACTCAGAATCGTGTAAATTATAGTAAATCTGAGGTGCCATGTACGGCCACACCCCTACTGCCAGTCTCCACCCTCTTATTTGAAACAATGAGGGTAAAATGTCAGAAAGCTGGAATTTCGGGTCATGCGCTCCTCATATACGGGAGTCATATATAACTTGTAGCAGTCTTCAGAGCATCCAGCCTCTGGGTGTTCAGCTCTGACATTAACAGGGGAGTCACATGTGTAGTGGCCCAGAGTCAGTGGGGCCCTCTCATAAATGTTTTATGTCTGTCTCATGTCAATATCTTGTCAGTGTCGTATTTGTGGCATGCATCAGATCTATGTGTATTGCACATATGCAGGACTGAATGGGTTAATGTCTAGTATGCCTAGTCCTGTCTGGAAAATGTATTGTTTTGTGAGTCAGGTGATCGTGCTGTGTATATGTGTTTGCCAGAATGCAAGGAGATGAGACTGAAGTCTGTCAGTCAGGAGAGAAAAGTGTGGTCTGACAGGGAGTGAGTCAAGTGAGCAAGCCACACAGACACCGGACATTGGTCTGTGTGTGGAGGGAATGGAGGACGCAGAGCAACTTCTTTATGCTCGGCAAGGGCCCATTCTACCTAGGAGACCTCTGTGTTGCTAGTGAGCATTAGGAGTAGGACAAGCCGCTTTACAGCAAGAAGAGGACAATGTGAATGAGTTTTGACTGGTAGAGAGAGAGAGTTGCCAGGAGCGGGATCATGCAGATAACTGGGACTGTGGATTATCCGAGTACCCCGAGAATCCTGTTGCACCACTCTTGTTTGTTGTAATTGTACCAAGACTGTTTTTTTGGAATTATGTTGAGAAGTTTACAGTAAACGGACAAAACTGACCATTCCTGGTTCTTGTTCAGAAAGTTACCTTGTGTGAGAAGCACTTTATTTTTATTGGGAAGATCCACCGCAGAGGACGGAACGGTGGTGTCACAAGTGACGATTGGACTTAAGGTAACCCCCGGTTACAACCCCCAGTGATCTCCCTCAGCATAACCAGGGTCGGGTCCCGAGCTACCCCCAGGGGAGAAGATGGTAGAGCCCTGTGAAAAGGCCTTCCTATAGCCCGCTGTCTCCTTTGCTTTTGGCTTGCTCCTCAGACGCTGCACATGTAATATTCATTCCTCCTAACTTTTTGGGTGGTCAAAGAGGGACAGTAATAGTTCATTGTTCGAGGGATACATTTTTCCATCCCTGCCTATAGACATGAATACTTTTATTTTAAATATTGGCAAAAAAAAAAAATCCAAATATAAAATTTTTTACCACCCAAGTTGCACCATCTGATGGAATAGTATGCAAATTGGGGTCTCGTATTGAGTTAGGAATCATGCTGATAGTTTATGGAGCAATATGGTAAATTTGTTAATGCAAATCTATTTCCAAGGTCAAAAAGGGGGACAGAAGGATTTGAGTCAAAAATATAGACTGAAGCGATTTCCAAAAATATAGACTGTCCCCATTGGGAAATCAAAGTGGCCCCATGTTGTAGGTGGGCTCAAACCAGCAGCAAGTGGGGTAAATACAAGTAGGGAGGGGTCAGCATATTACCTACTGTAACCAGGAAGGTGATAGGAGGGGAGAATTCACCAGTGTACAGAGATCACCACTGCAAATTTACTACGGTATGAAGCACAGGACATGTTAGAACTGGAGGTAACATTAAGCTGCCGCCTATTACGTAAGTCTCCATGACATAAATGATGATCATAGACTGACTTGTCTTTTGTTTCTATGGCAGCCATTTATGTAATGTCTCCTGCGACCGCTGACTGACACCCCAACTCTCGCAGTAGTGGCAAGGATCAAAAAAACTTTGATCCCTGCCATTTAACCTCCTAGATGCCACGATCAATAGTGACCTTGGTATCCAGGTGATTAGACAGAGGGAGGGAGCACCCTCTGTCCTCATCGGCCCCCCAATTATGCAATCGCGTGATGCTGATGAGTAGTCATGGCAGCCAGAGGTCTAGGAAAGACCCCAGACACGCCACAGCTGTATGACTATTAGGATAATCCTTCAGCACCACCTAAGAGATTGCTTAAAGGTCCTTTTAGATGAGCCTATTTTCATTTGAGTGACGTCACCGCTAACTCGTTCGCTCTTGTACAGCCGGACAGACAAATGAATTGTTGGCTCGTTCAAACAAGTATCATTCAGAATCATTCAGTTCCTGTATAAGTGAATGAGATGGACTGAAAAAGCACTGTTTAAACCATAAACCAAAGTGAATGAGCCAACGATAGTTTCTATGCCTGCATGAAAAGAATGATGAAGAAAAAGTGAACGATTCTTGTTAGTTCTTCAGTCATTGGAGGGCGTTTATACCGACTAATTAGGGTTGAATGATTATTTTAACAATAATAGTTACGTCTAAAAGCACCCCTACAGTTTTAAGGCTCCTTCACACGAGCGTATGCATTTTTACGTCGCCGACTCGCACCGTCAAATCACGTGAATGAAGAAATGACGCAATCAAGTCCCGAGCTTAATAAGCATTTTCTTATTCATTCACATGACCGGTGCAATGTATTAGCGAAAACATATCCCTCGCTCGGTCTAAATCCTCGGAATGACTTCAAATGTTTAAATAAAGGCACCTGTAAGCTTTTCTATCCCTATTTTTCCAGCTCCCATAGGAGTCTATGGGAGCCACCTGCGTATATCAGTCGGAAGATAGAGCCCAGAACTATCTTTTCCAGCCGCGAGTAAAAGCGCCCACCGATTTCGGTTGTGTATGTGCTATTTTTCCATGCTGGGCGATTGCTCGCTGCGCAAAATTGCCAGTGTGAATGGATGCATTGGAATCCAATGCTTCGATTGGGCACGTTTTTCGAATGAGCGTGCAAACGCAGATACATAGCCACGCAGAAACGCTTGTGTGAATAAATAAGCCTTAAATGCACAAGAAATAATCCTTTCCTATTCTGAGTATATAAAAGATCCCACTGTGACGTCACTGGTGGGTCTAAATAGATTACCGAATAAATGTTTAAAAAAAGTTAATTAAAAATGTACACGCTTAAAAAAAACACATTGTTTTTATTTTTTAGAAGTGAAGAAAAATAAATCTCACACACACGGTATCACTGTAATCATCAGAATCCTTCTAACTACCTTCCTAAAATCAAAACAAAACCTATTATACCAAGACCAACATTACCTATAATCAAACTACTAATGACCACTTGTCTGTAAGTATGTATGTATCTATGTCCGTGATATAACGTGTATGGATGCAGCACACTCACCTTTTCAAAAGGGAGCACTCACGGGCAATAATGCAAGTTCCACGGATGAGGACCCATCATCCAGTGTCCACGTAGTATAAATCAATAATAAAGCACTATCAGGGGTACAAAAATTCCAAAGGCAACCTTAATCTTCTCACCAAGTTCATTCTTTATTGCTACGACCTTGCATACAAAAGCGACGCTTTGACTGAAAAAGACTGACTGTGTTCAGTCGAAACGTCGCTTTTGTATCTAAGGTCGTGGCAATAAAGAAAGAACTTGGTGAGAAGATTAAGGTTGCCTTTGGATTTTTTGTACCCCTGATGCTGCTCTATTATTGATTTATACTGTATGTATGTGTGCGATTCTCATGCTCCACCTCTGGTGATGTCATCGCTCCACTCCCTGGTGACATCATTGAAGGTCCTACAACATATATAAAACACAGAGTCTGACCGACAGAAGAACAACACAGTTAGGAATCTTGGAAGGGGAGGACAAAAATAACACACTGAGAATACAACTAAAGTGCTATTATGTCATACACAACTCAGCAGTCCTGACAGAACACACTGACATACCAACACCACAGAGATCCGGTGGCTTAAAGGACCTGTGGTCATGTCACCGCTGTGGGAGGAGCCAAGCTGTGTTTGTCTTGTGTGGTAATCAAGCTCCTGTGTGTGTGATGTGCCACCAGACCACTGTGACTATATATATATATATATATATATATATATATATATATATATATATATATATATATATATATATATATATATAAATATAAATATATATATATATATACTAGCTGATATACCCGGCTTCGCCTGAGTTAATTTGGGACTGGTGTTTATCTTATGAAGTGGTGGTTACTTTAGAGATACCGGGGAAAAAATATGTTCACCATTTTGCATGGTTCTTTGTGTTACCCAGGAAACACCATGTGGAGGTAACCATGCGACAATTCCTTTATATAAAATGACATCAGGAAGTGAGAGAATTAGATTATGTATGTAAAATTTGGACTCTAATTCTTTTGCACTTAGAATTAAATAATCGAGTTGGGATCCATTAACTTTTCCAATTTATGACATACTCAATGCCTGTGCCAAATTTCAAGTTTCTATAACATCGGGAAGTGAAAGAATTAGATTCCGTACGTAAAATTTGGACTCTAATTGTTTTGTGCTTAGAATTAAATAATCGAGTTGGGACCCATTAACTTTTCCTATTTATGACATAATCAATGCTCGTGCCAAACCTCAAGTTTCTATTACACCAAGAAGTGAGAGAATTAGATTTCGTACGTAAAATGTGGACGCTAATTCTTTTGCACTTAGATTGAACAATCAAGTTGGGACTCATTAACTTTTCCAATTTATGACATAATAAAAGCCTGTGCCAAATTTCAAGTTTCTATGACATCGGGAAGTGAAAGAATTAGATTCCGTATGTAAAATTTGGACTGTAATTGTTTTGCGCTTAGAATTAAATAATCGAGTTGGGACCCATTAACTTTTCCTATGTATGACATATTCAATGGCCATGCAAAATGTCACGTTTCTATGACACCGGGAAGTAGGAGAATTAGATTCCGCACGTAAAATTTGGACGCTAGTTCTTTTGCGCTTGAATTGAATAATCAAGTTGGGATTTATTAGCTTTTCCTATTTATAAGATAGTCAATGCCCATGCAAAATTTCGAGTTTCTATGACACCGAGAAGTAAGAGAATTTGATTACGTACGTAAAATGTGGATGCTAATTCTTTTGTGCTTAGAATTGAACAATCGAGTTGGGACCTATTAGTTTTTCCTCTTTATGACATAATCAATGCCCGTTCCAAATTTCCTGTTTCTATGACACCGGAAAGTGAGAGAATTACATTCCGTACGTAAAATTTGGATGCTAATTGTTTTGCGCTTAGAATTAAATAATCGAGTTGGGACCCATTAACTTTTCCTATGTATGACATATTCAATGGCCATGCAAAATGTCACGTTTCTATGACACCGGGAAGTAGGAGAATTAGATTCCGCACGTAAAATTTGGACGCTAGTTCTTTTGCGCTTGAATTGAATAATCAAGTTGGGATTTATTAGCTTTTCCTATTTATAAGATAGTCAATGCCCATGCAAAATTTCGAGTTTCTATGACACCGGGAAGTAAGAGAATTAGATTCCGTACGTAAAATTTGGATGCTAATTCTTTTGCGCTTAGAATTGAATAATCGAGTTGGGACCCATTAACTTTTCATATTTATGACATAATCAATGCTCGTGCCAAATCTCAAGTTTCTATTACACCAAGAAGTGAGAGAATTAGATTTCATACGTAAAATGTGGATGCTAATTCTTTTGCACTTAGAATTGAACGATCAAGTTAGGACCCATTAACTTTTTCTATTTATGACATATTCAATGCTCGTGCCAAATTTCAAGTTTTTATGACATCGGAAAGTGAGAGAATTAGATTACGTGCGTAAAATTTGGATGCTAATTCTTTTGCGCATAGAATTGAATAATCGAGTTGGGACCCATTAACTTTTCCTATGTATGACATAATAATCAATGCTCGTGCCAAATTTCAAGTGAGAGAATTAGATTACGTGCGTAAAATTTGGACGCTAATTCTTTTGTGCATAGAATTAAATAATCGAGTTAGGACCCAATAACTTTTTATATTTATGACACAATCAATGCTCGTGCCAAATTTCGTGTTTCTATGACACCGAGAAGTAAGAGAATTTGATTACGTACGTAAAATGTGGATGCTAATTCTTTTGTGCTTAGAATTGAACAATCGAGTTGGGACCTATTAGTTTTTCCTCTTTATGACATAATCAATGCCCGTTCCAAATTTCCTGTTTCTATGACACCGGAAAGTGAGAGAATTACATTCCGTACGTAAAATTTGGATGCTAATTGTTTTGCGCTTAGAATTAAATAATCGAGTTGGGACCCATTAACTTTTCCTATGTATGACATATTCAATGGCCATGCAAAATGTCACGTTTCTATGACACCGGGAAGTAGGAGAATTAGATTCCGCACGTAAAATTTGGACGCTAGTTCTTTTGCGCTTGAATTGAATAATCAAGTTGGGATTTATTAGCTTTTCCTATTTATAAGATAGTCAATGCCCATGCAAAATTTCGAGTTTCTATGACACCGGGAAGTAAGAGAATTAGATTCCGTACGTAAAATTTGGATGCTAATTCTTTTGCGCTTAGAATTGAATAATCGAGTTGGGACCCATTAACTTTTCATATTTATGACATAATCAATGCTCGTGCCAAATCTCAAGTTTCTATTACACCAAGAAGTGAGAGAATTAGATTTCGTACGTAAAATGTGGATGCTAATTCTTTTGCACTTAGAATTGAACGATCAAGTTAGGACCCATTAACTTTTTCTATTTATGACATATTCAATGCTCGTGCCAAATTTCAAGTTTTTATGACATCGGAAAGTGAGAGAATTAGATTACGTGCGTAAAATTTGGATGCTAATTCTTTTGCGCATAGAATTGAATAATCGAGTTGGGACCCATTAACTTTTCCTATGTATGACATAATAATCAATGCTCGTGCCAAATTTCAAGTGAGAGAATTAGATTCCGTACGTAAAATTTGGATGCTAATTCTTTTGCGCTTAGAATTGAATAATCGAGTTGGGACCCATTAGCTTTTCATATTTATGACATAATCAATGCTCGTGCCAAATCTCAAGTTTCTATTACACCAAGAAGTGAGAGAATCAGATTTCGTACGTAAAATGTGGATGCTAATTCTTTTGCGCTAGAATTGAACAATCAAGTTGGGACCCATTAACTTTTCCTATTTATGACATAATCAATGCTCGTGCCAAATTTCAAGTTTTTATGACATCGGGAAGTGAGAGAATTAGATTACGTATGTAAAATTTGGATGCTAATTCTTTTGCGCATAGAATTGAATAATCAAGTTGGGACCCATTAACTTTTCCTATGTATGACATAATAATCAATGCTCGTGCCAAATTTCAAGTGAGAGAATTAGATTACGTGCGTAAAATTTGGACGCTAATTCTTTTGCGCATAGAATTAAATAATCGAGTTAGGACCCAATAACTTTTTATATTTATGACACAATCAATGCTCGTGCCAAATTTCGTGTTTCTATGACACCGAGAAGTAAGAGAATTTGATTACGTACGTAAAATGTGGATGCTAATTCTTTTGTGCTTAGAATTGAACAATCGAGTTGGGACCTATTAGTTTTTCCTCTTTATGACATAATCAATGCCCGTTCCAAATTTCCTGTTTCTATGACACCGGAAAGTGAGAGAATTACATTCCGTACGTAAAATTTGGATGCTAATTCTTTTGCGCTTAGAATTGAATATTCGAGTTGGGACCCATTAACTTTTCCTATTTATTACATAATCAATGCTCGTGCAAAATTTCAAATTTCTATGGCATTGGGAATTTGGAGAATTAGATTCCGGACATAAAATTTAGATGCAAATTTTTTTGCACTTAGAATTGACCTATTGAGTTGGGACCCATTAACTTTTCCTATTTATGACATATCCAATGCTCGTGCCAAATTTTAAGTTTCTATGACATTGGGAAGTGAGAGATTTAGATTCTGTACGTAAAATTTTGACGCTAATTCTTTTGCGCTAGAATTAAATAATCGAGTTGGGACCTCTTTACTTTTCCTATTTTGGACATAATCTATGCTCTTACCAAATTTCATGTTTCTACGACATCAGGAAGTTGGACAATTAGTTACGAGTCAGTTAGTGAATCAGTGAGTGAGTCAGTGAGGTCTTTCATCTATATATATATATATATATATATATATATATATATATATATATATATATATATATATATATATATATATATATATATTCCAAATAATAACTAGAAACACTATATAAGGGCCAAGTAATACCAACATACCATCATCAAATAATACCCTTAGACTGTGACCACAAAATACCACCACAGTTTTGCTGAAAATAACACTATACCAAAACTAATATTACACCCCCAGATAGTGACTATATAGCAGTATTTACTAGATCTACACAGGCACTTTGCAGACCATATAAATGATTACAGTACTGTTATATCTAGTGATCACAGGTGACGTTCCCTCTGGCTGGAGTTGTTCACTTCCCCTTTTCTCATCTGACCCAGACCACAATGATGACTTATTTTGGTCACAACCTGTCTTTTCAGAATTATACAGAGATCTTTTGGCTTCATTTTCCAAACATCTACCAAATCTCCACGTCCATAGTGCCCCAGAGAGTAGTAATGCCACTTGAGGTGACCAACACAGTAATAGTACCCCCCTTTTTGTGTTTCTTGCAGGCCCCACATACTGTGTGTGGAACGTGAAAAGTACCATCTACTAAAATATCTCCCACTCAATAATAATGCCCCAAACAGGCCCCTATTTAGTAATAATCCTCCTCACAGGCTCCACTCAGTAACAATGCCCCATATAAGCCTCCAATCAGTAATAATTCCCATCACAGGCCCTCACTCAGTAATAATGCCCCATTTAGGCCCCCACTCAGCAATAATCCCATTCATGGGCCTGTACTCAGTGATAATGCCCCATATAGGCCTCAGCCCCCACTCAGTATTGGTGCCCCTTATAGATCCCAGCCACCGCACTCAGTAGTGTTGCCATTTCTAGATGCCAGTCTCCCCTTCATTCAGTAGTGGTGCCCATTATATTTAGTAAGAAAAAGCTATCCACACCCCTGTCACTCCTTCCGCTGCAGCTTCGGCAGTCTGCCTGCGTCTGATACCACATGGTTCACCTGCTAAGTTCCAGTTAGAGTGACAATGTGATATGAGAGAAAGTTTTATAGGGGAGCTATGAAAATACTAAACTTTAGGAAGGCAAAGTTTGACCAGCTCAGAGATGCCCGTAATCTTATTGACTGGGATAATGTACTCAAAAATAAGAGTACAAACAATAAATGGGAAGCGTTTAAAATCATCCTAATTACTTACTGCAAGCTGTTACCATACAGCGCGGCGCGTCGCTCCGGCGGCCTGGAGCCCTGTGTCGAGGTTATCCCAGCAGCTGTGGGCGGCGGCATGGGCGTGTCCGCCCGTAGGGTGCCGCCCGCCCTCCTCCGTTCTCCTTATACAGCAGTGGGCGGAGTTGCCTCCTCCCACTCTCCGCCCCTGGGCGGAACCTTGTGGTTAAAAGACTGGCAGTGAAGTGAGCTCATTGCCAGTTATTGGTTCTGCATGCACCTAGCCAGTCTGTCTGCGGTTCGCCTCAGCCAGTCCCTAGTTGTCGGTCAGCTCCCTCTGGTCCCCTATTACTCTGTCTTTGTGTTGGTTCTGTTTGCCTCTAATCTAGTCTGGCCCAGTCAGTACTAGTTGCTATCCAGCACCCTGCCAGTTTGCCTGTGAGTCCCATCTCCAGCCTTGTAAGTTTTGTTGGTCTGATTCAGCTGCCTCCTCTGTCGGCACTCTGTTCCCCCCATTAGGTAGTTTCCTGCTTGTCAGTCGCCAGGTCCCTAGCCAGGGCAGGGGCCGCCGTCCAGTTGTCCGCCTGGGGTTAGCCAGGGCCGAGGCAAGTAGGCAGGGACAGTGGGGGTGCGGGAGATCAGGGCACCCCAACTGGCGCTCGGGGGGCAGAGTGCCGTAACATAATAACTGGCCCTTAAAATACTGTTTTTCTTTTCATGGCAGCGATCAGCGCCCTTGCAAACCAGCTGCAAGACCTGGTGCCGGTGATCCGGGATTTGTCAGCTCGCATGGTGGCCCAGGAGCAGTGGGCATTGTCGCAGGAGCAGAATGCCGTTACCAGTCCCGAACCCAAGTGCCCTCTTCCCGAGGTGTTCTCTGGGGAGAGGAACAAGTTTTTCAACAGGCGTGTCGCCTGTTTTTCCGGATGCGTCCCCGCTCTTCCGGCTCGGAGGTCCAGAGGGTCGGGCTCATAATGTCCCTGCTGCGGGGCTCTGCCCAGACTTGCGCCTTTTCCATTCCCGAGGGTTCCCCCTCCCTGCATTCGGTGGACTCCTTTTTTCAGGAACTCGGGGGCATCTTCGATGAACCGGACAGAGTGGGGTTGGCGGTTTCACGGTTGCTGGCGCTGCATCAGGGGTCGCTTTGTGTGGAGGATTATTGCTCCAGTTTCAGACGCTATGCGGGTGATACCGCATGGAACGATAGCGCCCTGAAAGACGTTTTTATGCAAGGTCTCTCGGACGCGGTCAAAGAACTGTTGATCTCCCATCCCGTTCCCGGGTCCTTAAAGGAGGCTATGGAGTTAGCAGTGAAGGCAGATAGGAGGCTCAGGGCTGGGAAGCAAGATAGACCGACCCATAGAGTCAGGGAGGTCATTTGTCCTGTCCCTTCCCCGCCCGTACCAGTCTCTGTTCCCGAACCTATGGAACTGGACCTGCTGGACCCCGAGGAGCGACGCCGGATTCGGTTATTACATCATCTCTGTCTCTACTGCGGGAAGGCTGGACATCGGGTGATAACCTGCCCCCGGAGGCCTCAGCGTCCACAGTCTGAATCGACAGAAAGACTTCCAGTCCTAGGCGATTGCAGGGAGGGTCGCCTAGGACCTCAGGTACGTCCTAGACTTCTGATACCCAGTCAGGTTAGATTCCGGAACTTCTCCCGCCTAGGGCAGGCGTTTATTGATTCCGGAGCAGCTGCTAACCTGATAAGCATGCGTCTCGTTGAGCCCCTGAGGGCTGAATTTGTGGCGCTAAAGACGCCAATTCGTTTTGCTAGCATTGATGCTACTCCTCTTGCTTCGGGCTTGGTACGATGGAGGACCCCAGTGTTACAACTCACGGTGGGGGGTCGCCATTCGGAAGGTCTATCGTTCCTGGTAATGGAGAAAATGTCGGTAGACATGATACTAGGGATGCCGTGGCTGGCGTTGCACAACCCCCAATTCGATTGGGCCACTGGGGAGCTAACCCAGTGGGGGCCATCCTGCCATAGCCATCACGCTTCCCTTCCTCCCTGCCCAGTCGATACTGCACTCAGTCCCCGAGGTCTCACTTACCTTCAAACCCCGTCCGCCCCCCCTGCTGCTGATGTCGCCACCGATGCCCTGCATAGGGGACGGAAGAAAGGGGTGGGGTCTCGTAGGCAGTTGCGTTGTGAGGAGAGTCTGTCGGTATTTGAGCCGTACAGGGTGGGACAGAAGGGGTACCGGTCCTCTGGAAATCGCAAAAGGAGGGGTCGCAGGGGGTTCCATAAGTCGTTGTCGAAACCTGTTGTCTCTTCGGTGATGAGAGATGTAAAGGGGCAATAAAATGTAAAAAATAAAGCATTTAAATGACTAAAACAAGAAGGCAGCGAAGGAAAAAAATAAATGATGTAAAAATCATATAAAAGCAGCAAAGATGGAAACATAGAGACTCATTGCCAAAGAGTAAAACTAACCCTAAACTGTTCTTCAACTATAGAAATAGTAAAAAGATTAATACTGAAAGTGTTGGCCCTTTAATAAATAATGTAGGAGAAGTTGTAGAGGGCGATGAGGAGAAAAATCTATTAAATAGTTTTTTTTTCTCCAGTGTATTCACAGAGGAAAATGAAATGTCAAATGAGATGCAGAGTGATAAAGTAAACTCTCCACTGAAGGCTGAGCGCCCGGCATCTATGTGCACTGTGCTGACTCTTACAAGGAATTTGCATATAATATGCAGCATATGCAGAGTGCCCAGAGGCTATGTACACTGCTCTGACTCTAAGGCTGAGTCGCCTACAATATGTGGATCACCTTGAGGCTATGTACAATGCTCTGACTCTACGAGAGAGTCACATACAATATGCAGTGTCTGTGGAGCACCTGGAGGCTATGTACACTGCTCTAACTTTATAAGGGAGTCGCATACAATATGCAGCGTCTGCAAAGCGCCCAGAGGCTATGTACACTGCTCTGACTCTACGGGGAAGTCGCACACAATGTGCAGCATCTACAGAGCTCCCAGAGGCTATGTACACTGCTCTAACTTTATAAGGGAGTCACATACAATATGCAGCGTCTGCAGAGCGCCCAAAGGCTATGTACACTGCTCTGACTGTATGAGGGAGTCACATACGATATGCAGCATCTGCAGAGCGCCCAGAGGCTATGTACACTGATCTGACTCTACGGAGTAGTCGCACACAATATGCAGCATCTGCAGAGCGCCTGGGATCTATATGCACTGCTCTGACTCTACAAAGGAATCACATACAATATGCAGCGTCTGCAGAGCACCTAGAGGCTATGTACACTGCTGTGACTCTACGGGGAAGTCGCACGCAATGTGCAGCGTCTACAGAGCTCCCAGAGGCTATGTACACTGCTCTATCTCTACAAGGGAGTCACATACAATATGCAGCGTCCGCAGAGCGCCCAGAGGCTATGTACACTGCTCTGACTCTACGGGGGAGTCACATACAATATGCAGCATCTGCAGAGCGCCCAGACGCTATGTACACTGCTGTGACTCTATGGGGAAGTCGCACACAATGTGCAGAGTCTGCAGAGCGCCCAGAGGCTATGTACACTGCTCTAACTTTAAAAGGGAGTCGCATACAATATGCAGCATCTGCAGAGCGCCTACAGACAATGTGCACTGCTCTGACTCTACGGGGGAGTCGCACACAATATGCAGTGTCTGCAGAGCGCCCGGCATCTATGTACACTGCTGTGACTCTATGGGGAAGTCGCACACAATGTGCAGAGTCTGCAGAGCGCCCAGAAGCTATGTACACTGCTCTAACTCTACGAAGAAGTCGCACACAATATGCAGCGTCTGCAGAGCATCTGGAGACAATTTGCACTGCTCTGACTCTACAAGAATGTCGCATACAATATGCAGCGTCTGCAGAGCGCCTGGCATCTATGTGCACTGCTGTTTCTCTACGGGGAAGTCGCATACAATGTGCAGAGTCTGCAGAGCGCCTCTTAATTATGAAGCCCAGCGCAATTATTCCTTAAAACTAATGAACACAAAGACGGGCGGCTCCTCGTAGAGAACGTGTTCATGAACTGGAGAGGCCGTGGCGCACATGAATATTTAATGAAAGGTGCGTGGTTCATTTGAGGGTTCATCCATAATTGATGAGCTCGCAGTTAACCCTGCGTGATAAAATGGAATATTTGACAAGAGATTGTAATAGGTATGTCTGTAATAACCTGCGGAAGGTTATATATTATCACAGCCGCGGAGGGCTGGAGGGACATTTCCACACGTTAACATAGTCTTATGTACACAGCTCCTGGTATGTAATGCTAATCTGCTGAAATACTCGGTGCTGCTGTGTATCCTGCTGCTTTCACTATATACCCTAACTCTTAGGATATGTTCACACGGTGAAATTCTGCTGTGGCTTTTGGCATTGATCCTCACATGGAATCTCCCCCATCAATGGGCAAAATCCGTGTGCATACAAGAATTCTGCACTCAGATTTTGCCCACTGACGGGGCATATTCACCGTGCAGATCCACGCCAAATTCCAACAGCAGACAGCCATGGATTTTAACACAGCTTTTAGAGGCAGAAATCACCACAGATTTCCCTTAGCGCTTAAACAGACGACTGAGATTATGTTCCGTTTTGCGGGCGTGAGAATCACACCCGCAAAAACGGTACAAAACACAACCATATACTTCAATGGTTCAGTTTTGACTAGCGGAATTCTCATGCTCCCATATGTTTTTGCCCTGAGTCTATGACTTCCCTGATCATCAGCAGTCTTATCTCCTGAAATACTGTTTGCTGCTCCTTCCATTATCTGGCTGTAAGTCTGTCACCTTCCTCAACATTCACATTCCGCTCCTGAAATACTCGGTACTGCAGTAATTATTCCCTCTTCACTCACTATAGGTTTTCATCACATGAGCCCAAGAGCAAAGTTAAAAAAGAGACTTTTATCCCACAGGTGGCGCTCGCATTGCGATGGTCCGTCACGACATAAACCGCTTGAGATCTTCTATTCGATATTTCCAAGCTATGCGACATTTTGATGATTACCTTCCGGGAAGCGAAGCCTTCACTGTCCGTCTGTTCGTATCTCAATCAGCATATCAGAATGTGATGGTACATTATGGAGGCGGAGGAGTGAGCGCTCGGGTGCCGGCTGCAGCTGTCTCGCTTCCAGACGTCTTTAAGATCTGCCTGAGATGCGCCGTGTTGATTGGGTTCAGCTATTTGTAAGATGCATTGCGGAGAGTCGGCATCTCATTCTCGCTCTGGCTGTGAGACAGAAAACAAAGTAACAGTCGTTTGTCTGTGTCCTTCAATGTCTTTAGGGATAAAACAACTCAGAAGAAGGAGAAGTGGCGCTTTATCTTACCCGAACCGCTGGACATTGTCATATTTACCCAGGAACCACCACACAGGGGTGCCCCTACCTGAGAATGCCGCCTCAGGCGACAGTCTACAGGACTCCAGAGGGGGCGCTAAGGTTCCCATCCTGCCACTATTTTTTTTTTTTACCGCCTATATCATTGGCAAGTAAATAATAAGGGAATAAGCCAGCAAACCGACTAGTTTTTCACTCACTCGATCCGCAGCGCCGGCAGCCATCACTGCTGTACTCAGTCTGTAACGCCTGATATTTTCCAGGCTGAGAGTCAGGAGTCAGAGACTGAGTACAGCAGCGGCGGCCACCGGGGGGACGGATTGAGTGAGTGAAGTGCTTATTGGGTTCCTACCCAGCTGGTGGTCCACTTCAGTGGTCACCATATCCCATTGGGGCCATTATGGGGGTTACATTACTACTGTGACCACTATGGTGGTTGCTATTACCCTGTTTCCCTGAAAATAAGACATACCCTGAAAATAAGACATAGCATGATTTTCCAGAATTTTTGAGGATGTAAAATGATTTTTCAGGCTTTTTGAGGATGCTTGAAATATAAGCCCTACTCCAAAATTAAGCCCTGCTAACAGTTAATTAAAAAAGTAAATTTCAATAGTGTCCAGGCAGCTATACATGTAAAAAAGTTAAACCTTTGTGAACAAAAATTAATATAATACACTGTCTTATTTTCGGGAAAACAGGGGTACTATGAGGGACACTATTACTACTGGGGTTATTAAGGGGGTCACTATTTATACTGGGTCCCACTATAGCGGACACTATTAATACTGGAGCCACTTTGGAGGACACTATTACTACTGTGGCCGCTGTACGGGTAACTATAACTACTGGGGCCACTATGGGGGGTTACTATTACTTCTGAGGCCTTTTTGAAGGACATTATTACTACTAGGGCCACTATGGTCATCACTGTTACTAAGTCACTACAAAGAAATCTCAATTGTCTAAATATTTGTTGGGTATCTTGTGTATTGGCGATTTAATTGCCGGTAAAAAGAGTGGGATATTTTTTGTGGAAAGGGGGGTGGGCACCGTTTTACACTTCACCAATGATGCAGCGGTAGGGGGATCTACTTGGTGACAGAGTCTATTAATGTATGGACAGCAGTTTTCCAAACACATTTATTACTGTCGCTGTGCCGGGATTCTGACGTAAGTTGCACCTTTTTATTTTGTGCAAATCAGTTTAGACAAATTTACTATTCATTAACGCCAACGAGAGCAGATGTTCTGCCTATTACTGGACTTTTCAAGAGTACCAAGGGAAGGGGCGGGGCTTGAGTGGAGTGAGGTCTTAAGAGACATTTATGGCATGTGATTTATTTATTTTCATCTCATTTTTGCCTCATTCTGGCAGCTCGGTGGTGTACAAAGTGACTCCACATCTACAGTCATATTTCAACTTGCAAAAAATCTATCAACATCGTGTGACATTGGATACATCTGTAGCATTGTGAAAGTGTGGAAGGGGAAAAAGCTGTAAGCAAAGCGTCAAAAATCCCCGCAATGATAAATTCCCTTGTTTTGTTTTTTTTTACAAGAGGGAATATTGCAACATGCAGAAAGAACAAGTGAAAATATAATCAGGCACGATGAAGCAGATATGTGAAAACAGTCTAAGGGATCGTTCACATGCGGCATATTTTGATGTGGAGTTTGAGGTGCACCCATAGCAGATTTCACTATTTCACTTGAGGGCTTAAAGTGTGCTGTGGATGAGCAGCAAAATCCACATTAAAATGATGCTTGTGCCAACTGTCCGCTGCAGAATATCCGCGCCAATTCTAATTTCTGTGAACATCCCTTAAAAGAAACACTGTTTCTGTTGGCAATAATATCAATATAGTTTTCCTTTTAGGGCTCAGTCAGACGGGCGTTTTAACGTGCAAATTTATGTGTGCAAAAGCACATCCCAAAAACAATTTGCATGACCGAAGTGGGCGTCACGCAGAAAAAAAATGCACTTGGCCACGTTTTTGCACACATAAAGTGCGCTGCCCACTATTCCCTGCTGCGGCTCTGACAGCTGCAGCAGGGAATTCCTTGGATGTGAAACCCCTGGATGTTGTCACATCCAAGGGTTTCACGTTTGGTCAATGAGGCCGGAGGAAGCAGCGGCCCCATTGCCTTACAGAGACCATTGCGATTCTCTGCTACAGCATTGTCACAGTGTCTAGTGAAAATGGGACTCCCCTCTGAGATGAAAAAAATCCTCTGCCACAGCTGTGACAGCTGTGGCAAAGGAGAGCGATGTTCTCCAATTGAATTCAATGGAGCCGGCTCCATTGAAAGCAATGGGCTGCCGGCAAGCCTTGAAGTGATTTTTGGGGAAGGGGTTTAAATATAACCCCCTCCCTGAAAAGTATCCCAAAAGTGTGTAACAAATAGAAAAATATATATACTCACCCCTCCTCAGCTGCTGGGGCTCGGGCACATCCAGCTGGGTCTTCTCCCTGCATTGTTCTGAAGTGCTTTCAGCAGGCTGGGATTTAAAATAGCTGTCATTCAATAGCTGAGTGCTATCAGTAGTATGGTAGTTATATTCTTGTACATAGGAGGCAGTATTACAGTAGTTATATTCTTGTACATAGGGGCAGTATTATAGTAGTTATATTCTTGTACATAGGGAGCAGTATTATAGTAGTTATATTCTTGTACGTAGGGGTAGTATTATAGCAGTTATATTCTTGTACATAGGAGGCAGTATTATAGTAGTTATATTCTTGTACATAGGGGGCAGTATTATAGTAGTTATATTCTTGTACATAGGGGGCAGTATTATAGTAATTATATTCTTGTACATAGGGGGCAGTATTATAGTAGATATATTCTTGTACATAGGAGGGCAGTATTATAGTAGTTATATTCTTGTACATGGGAGGCAGTATTATAGTAGTTATATTCTTGTACATAGGGGGCAGTATTATAGTAGTTATATTCTTGTACGTAGGGGGCAGTATTATAGTAGGTATATTCTTGCACATAGGGGTAGTATTATAGCAGTTATATTCTTGTACATAGGAGGCAGTATTATAGTAGTTATATTCTTGTACATAGGGGGCAGTATTATAGTAGTTATATTCTTGTACATAGGGGACAGTATTATAGTAGTTATATTCTTGTACTTAAGGGCAGTATCATAGTAATCATTAATTTGTACATAGGGTGCAGCTTTATTTAGCTTTAAATACGTGTATTTATTAGCCCAGAGATGGCAATTAGCTTTTGATGCTCGTAATTATTGTGCACTTTGCATCTTTCTAAAGATTTTAAATGACCCTTAAATTATGTAAATTAGTGTACAGGACTTTCTGTAACAAGTTATCAAGCAGTTTGAAATCCACTGCTATGCCTGGGTCCTGCTCTTTGAAGTTCTATCCTCATTAAAGATTAACAGAAATTTATGTGAATAGCTATTAGTGGTCAATAAAACTACCCCGCCACTTTGGTAGTCTCCGTGGACCACTCACACTCCAGGTGATAAAGGATTTAAAGGAATCCAATGCAAGTTTTAATCCAATCTCCTCTGGTGCAGGTAACAATGTATCAATGCTCCTCAGTCCATTTAGTCTGATCTTCTTCCAGATTCTATCACACAGCTCACTTACCTCTGTGCTCAGAGCTTTGACAACACATCCATCAGCCTTGGTCACAGCTGTGAAGATCCTTGGCGTTCTTATCAAGCAAGACCTTTCTCTTCTACGCATATTTTTCCTTCATCTTCACATTTGGCAGGTTTAACCTCTTTGTATATTTAATATCTGGACCCTTTATGAAATGAGATCAAAGTCAGTGACTTTTCTTTTGCTTACTCAGTGCTCATCCTGGATTCTCATTACTGAACGCTCTTCTTCTGACTGTCATATGTCGCGGCCTTAAGCTTCAATTTTGTCTTAAATGACATGAATAAATAGTAGTTTATCTAAAACGAGCATATTTTGTCAGTTTAACTTAATTGTCTTGTGGACTTTCTATTGAGAAGTACTGTAGGTTAGACATAGACTAAATAAAAGCCATTGTGGGGGAATTAAGAAAAATAGCTAATTTCTGCCAGAAACAGACAAAATCTGGGTATCTAAAACTGTTACTGATTACGCATCAGCAACCTATGTCCAGATTTTGGTTTACCAGCAACAGAACCTGTTTCTGGAAAATTGAAAAGAAGTTTGGCAACTGCACTATGGGTAATGATGATAGGTCTAGTTGGGTGGCGTTGATTGAAAAAAGTGGTAATGACTCATGTGCTTTGTTCACCTGATATGATATAAGAACAATATCAATGTGTTCTGCTTGAGATAACACCATCATTCACATTGCTTGCAATGAAGTATATTTACTGTGTTAACATGATAATAAATAAAATTATATTAAAATGAAGCACTCCATTGTTCTTCTGGTGAAATTCCCTGCCAGTTTGATATATCACAGACCTACCTTCCCACTGAAAAAACTAGAGTTGAATCCAAGATGATAGGATTCAAAATGGCCGTCATGTTGATGACATGACCTAATAGGTTTCCCCCTCCTGCACCTTGTATGCAGAATTGGATCACTGTTTGCCAAACTGTCTTCATCCTATATGGGTTTGAGACAGCCTGTATTTTAGCGAGGAAAGTTTGCTCAGTTGGTCTTGCTAAAATTTTGGGTAGGCTCTCAACATATCATGGCCAGGATCTTACAATATTATCTTAACCAGGATTTTACCATAGCATGTTCAGCAGGTTCTACCCTATCATCTTCGTCAGGATATTACAATAATATCTTGAGGGGGTTTCAAGTCAACCCTTGTCAAAAGGATAGGGGATAACTTGTTGATCAGTGGGGTTCTCCCTGCTGATCTCCAGAATGGAACTCCTGTGCCCCATTCTCTTATCACTGTGGGGGGGTCACTTCTTCCCCCTGCAGTGACGTTAGCATTAAGGAAGCGCTGGCCGAGCATGCATTTCAATGGGGCAGATAGAAATACCCGAATGGGTGTTGCTTGGGTATCTTGGGAGCCCCTTTGAAAGTGAATGGGGCGCTGCTTGAACCAGCTCTTCATTAAGACTTTTCCTCAGTGCGGTTAGTGCACTAATCCTGCAGTAAGGAGACATAGGACCCCTGTTCCTTAGATCGCTGGGGGTCTCAGCGGTGAAACCCATACCAATCAGTAGATTAGCTCTTAATCTAAGACAGGAAATAACTTGATATTTTATTACAACCACTTTCACCGAGATTTTACCATAATGTCTTGGCCAAGATCTTATCACAACATCTCAGCTGGTATTTTTCCATAATACTTTGGCCTGGAGCATTTCCCCATATGTTCTTCAAAATATCTTAGACGAGCTCTACTCTATCATCTTTGCCAGAATCTTACCTTAACATCGTGACCAGAAATTTTATGGCTTTTCTAACAACATTTTGGCAAAACTCTCAACTTTACAGATTGGCTAAAATCTTTCTCAAGTCTCCGACACTTTGACCTAGTCAAGGAGCTTGAACAGTTTGGCCCAAGGTCTCCCCGCAGAAGGCCTCTCTTGAGTAAGTTGAGTGCCTCACCACGATAAGTCGGCCTGACTAGGACATATGAATGCCATCACTCAAAAATCCCAGTAGAATCTGAGCTGACATCTGTCTGAGGTTCTAATACTGACTTTCAGTCATAAATAACTTTGTGAATTTACTCCAATTTTTTATTTACAGCATTAGATAGCGCTGTCCCTGGATAGCCGACACATCGATAAGTATCTCGAAGCATCCGCAAACTTAGAATTTATTGGATTAAAAGTTGGAGAGAGAAAAGCGTTCCTGAGAATTTACAACACAGAAAATATCATTTATTTTTGGCATCGGAGTTGGAGAGCAAATCTACCATACGGCTTGAGAACTTACCCATGAATTAATTCCATTCTAATCAAGCTGCACGGAGTAACATTAATTAGAACAAGTTAATTTTGCATTATCTACACCCGGTTTTTAGCTGAGAAATCAGGATCTCGCCATTTACAATGTATATGTTGAGCTGAGATGATGCATATTCAAGTGGCTTGATGATAACCTCACAACTAATTACAATTTCTATAAACCATGATCAAGCGGAAGAAGAAATATCATTCATCCAACAGCGTTATTTACGGAAGCAATTGGTGAGCTGAGTCTAACTCCGCTGGAAAAAAAAAGCAATTAATAAATAAAGAAGATATTTACTCACAAATTATGGACCAAGGAAAAGCCGCTCTACCCTCTGGTAAAAAATGAAACATATTTCCTGCCGCAGCGAGAAACTTTATCTTCTTATTATATTGAGGGAGATAATGAGACAAGGTGCTCAACCTAGGAAGGGTATTAAGTCATTTGACCAACTTAGGACTATAGGTGGCTCCACCGGAGGTTACCGAGGTGGCTCCAACGGAGGTTACCGGATGTATCTGTCCAGCATATACTGATGATGTCATTCCAAAAAACATCCCCACAGTCCAATCTCTGCTGATCCAAGGAAAGTTCCACCTCTGGCAAAAAAGTCATAAAACTGTCCTTTCAGAAATGGTACTTTACCGTATGGTTATTAGAGCTGTGACCTCGGAGTGCAGCATAGAATCATGTGGCAAGTTTTCTGTGGATGAGTTTCATTGTGAATCCACATTTGATGGCAAAATCCAGTGATCTGAATGACTTTCAATGAGTCCCGGTCATCGGTGCTAGACTAGCCGGAGCCAGGATTTCACTGCCAACCGTGTGGGTTCCTTGTTCAATGGTGTGGAGAGTATACAGAGAATGCTTTGATCGGGAAAAAAACAACCAGTTAAATGGGATCCTGTGGACAGAAACAACTCAGCATCGAAAGGAGTCGGAGAAGGTCAGGAATCGTTTGGGCCAACAGGTGCAGCACAGTTAGGAGCAGCCGAATACAACACTGGTGGTCCAACTAACATGTCCAAATGCACAACCCATCCTCCCTTAGCATGGATTGTGTCAAGTCTGTGCGGCACAAGAGTGTCATGCCCAACACGGATGCGGGGTGACCTTTACAGAGAATGCAAAAGCATGCACCAAACAATGCAGGACATTGAGAAATAGGGAGCCCCTTCCTAAAAGCAGAGTAATTGTCTTGATAAGGACAGCCCTGCTGTCTTCCTCTGGGCCCTGCCTGTCCCTTACTAGAAGCCCTGGAGAGGTGAACGATACAGCAATGCAAAAGCAAAACAATAAAGGGTTAACAAAAACAACAGAAAGGAACACCAGTACTTAACTGAATCTGAAGCTTATCACCCAGGCTAGAGGCTTACACCTTCACCAACCAACTCTCCAGAGAACCAGCAAGTAGAAAAGGGTGGGGTGTGAATATAAAGCTCTCAACACCTGCTGATAGGAAGGGCCACTAGAGAACCACACCCCAACCCTCTCCCAGGAATGACTAATAGTCACTTGTTATAATACAACTATGCAGCATACAAAGAGACAACAACAAGCAATCTCTGCACAATGTGCATTAACCCTTGTCCTGCATAGCAACAGAGTGACAGGTCTGACCCTGCATCGCGGCCACCATGCCACGATGCTGTCACGACCGACAAGCCGTGACAGTTGACCACTATTTCCACCACCACCGTGTCAAAGGGCTCCTTCACATGGTGATATGTGTTTTTGCGCATGCCTATAAATGAGGCTTTTTTCCCACGCATATCAGCGCTTTCTACTGTAATTTTTGCACTCGTAGGACATAGGTTTTTGCACGTGGGACTCAGCGACACCACAATTTAGATTGCCGTTTAGCCTCACTCCTAATTCCCTAACAAAGTATTTACGAATGTTTCTTCCAACCCATTTAAATATTTTGTAATTGGCAGTTCCTCTTGAATCCAGCCCCGGACCCAACCCCACTTATGTTACTCTATGTCGATGCTGCATTATAAGAACATATGGCCGGAGTGAAGCTCTTCTCATTAACCGGCCTTTTAGGGAGTCTCATTAGTCCTAGTTAGAGGCAAAATCTCCTAAAAAAACATGTCTGATCATTGTAATAATGGTTTCATGAAGACATTTTCATGACCTTGCACAACCACACGAGGCGCCGTCTCAGCAGAAAATAACATCTATGGGCAGCTGGTTACTCAGCAGAACAGATATTGCTCACTACGGAGATTTAAAAATAGGCGTCTTATAATAGCACCGGTGATTAGCATATAGATTGGCACTCAGATTGTGGGACGAGGATGCAAAGAACTCCTCTTTTTTTCCACTTAAGTTACCTTTACACGCCTAAATATTTGCTGAAATGAGTGACTTCGGCTGACTGTTAGCCCATATATACACGTCCCCGACAGGAAACTGAGCGAGAAGTCCTTGATTTGTCACTAGTCTTTCCGTTTCAGCTCACTGGCTTCTCGCTCGGTGGAACCAGGAGTCGCTCAATGTTTCAGCGACTGCCTGTGTAATGTGAATGGAAGCGGACGGACGGAATGATCCTTGACCTTCTCCGTCTTCATTCACTTGAACGCCTGTTGCTCCTGTATAAAACACAGGAATGATTACCATTAGGACCTCTCTAGGCGACTTTGGCACCCGATGGTCGAGCCGTGTAAAGGTACCTTTTAGTTTTACATTCCATGGGAGTGCAGGAAGCAAAGCTCTCATGATACATAGGTAGATTTGTATGCTTGAGATCGTGTTTTGTGTTGATATTGCTTGTCTTCTATACAGTATATACTATGTGCTTCATGTTGGCATTGCTTGTCTTCTATACAGTATATACTGTGTGCTTCATGTTGGCATTGCTTGTCTTCTATACAGTATATACTGCATGCTTCATGTTGGCATTGCTTGTCTTCTATACAGTATATACTGCGTGCTTCATGTTGGCATCGCTTGTCTTCTATACAGTATATACTGCGTGCTTCATGTTGGCATTGCTTGTCTTCTATACAGTATATACTGCGTGCTTCATGTTGGCATCGCTTGTCTTCTATACAGTATATACTGCGTGCTTCATGTTGGCATTGCTGACTCCCTATTTTCACTTCTTGCTCCCTATTTACATTGTTAGCTTCATGCATTAGGGCCCTTTTACATGCAACAACCTGTTGGGTGCAGATGCCCAACAGGTCGTCCCAGCAATAACCGTTCTTATGTAAATACACAGGAACGATCATTGCTAGTGAATGAAGGAGGAAGGGGCCAGGGATCGTACAACCCACCCACCTCCTTTTACAGTAAACAGGCAGTAATTCATAGATAATAATAATAATCTTTATTTGTATAGCGCTAACATATTCCGCAGAGCTTACATAGACAGGGGGAATACAGAAAGACAAAAATTAGAAAACCACGGTTACATATACTAAACAGTTTATGGAAACAATAGGGGTGCGGGTCCTGCTCCAACGAGCTTACATACTACGAATAGTGGGGTGATACAGAAGGTAAAGGGGCTGGAGATGTGCATGGTATGGCGAGGTGGAGAGTGAGGGGTGATATACACAGACAATGGTCAGACATTTAGCCGTGTGACGGCAGAAACAGTATGACTGCAGGAGCGGTTTATGATGGCTAGCAGGGATTGCAGTCAGTAGGTCAGGGAGCATGTTATCAGGCGGCGTACGGAGGGGTTTCTTTAGGGAATGCGGTATGCCTCCCTGAAGAGGTGCGTTTTTAGAGCACGCCTGAAATTTTTCGAGTCCTGGATTGCTCGGGTAGCCTTTGGTAGTGCATTCCAGAGGACCGGTGCTGCTCTGGAGAAGTCTTGGAGGCGGGAGTGAGAAGTTTGAATTAAAGGGGCGCTCAGTCTGGTTTCATTAGCAGAGCGGAGAGCCCCGGCTGGTTGATGGATTGAGATGAGGGAGGCGATATAGGGGGGCGCTGCACTGTGGAGGGCTTTGTGGATGAGGGTGGTGAGTTTAAATTGAATTCTGTATTTAACGGGCAGCCAGTGCAGTGACTGGCACAGGGCGGAGGTGTCCGAGTAGCGACTGGACAGGAAGATGAGCCTGGCTGCCGCATTCAGGATGGATTGGAGAGGGTAGAGTCTGGTGCAGGGGAGGCCGATCAGCAGAGAGTTGCAATAATCGAGCCGGGAGTGGATGAGGGCAACAGTAAGCGTTTTTAGCGTGTCCACAGTGAGAAAAGAGCGGATTCTTGCGATGTTCTTGAGGTGCAGCTGACATATTCGTGCCAGAGATTGGATGTAGAGGGTAACGGAGAGATCAGAGTCAAATATGACCCCAAGGCAGCGGGCGTGTTGTCTAGGAGTTATGGTGGCGCCACACACTGAGATGGAGATGTCAGGATGAGGTCAGTTAGTGGAGGGTGAAATACCAATAATTCATTTTTTGGAGAGGTTCAGTTTTAGGTAGAGAGAGGACATGGTGTTAGAGACAGCGGACAGACAGTTGGTGATGTTTTGGGGGAAAGGTCCAGAGATGTCAAGGGAAGAGGTGTATAGCTGGGTGTCATCAGCATAGAGGTGGTATTGGAGGCCAAATCTCCTAAAGGTTTGTTCAATAGAGGCTGTGTAGATGTAGAAGAGGAGGGGGCCGACATGAAAGTGGCTGGAGTCGTCAGTATGCACAGTTCTGTTGTGCCAAAGTTGGCCCAAATTTTGGCGCACGTTGTGATTTTAGCTCAATTTTCGGTGCATCTTCATAGCAACATTTTAACCCTTTAGGGTGAGTCCCTTACATTAGCACTGCTTGTTCCATGTTTATACTGCTTGCTCCATGTTTGCATTTCTGACTCGCTATTTTCACTACTTGCTCCCTGTTGAACCAATTAGCTTCACATTTACACTACTTACTCTATGTTTGCATTGCTTTCTGCTTGTCTATACTATTTGCTCCCTGCTTGTTCCATATTTGCTGTCTACATTTCATGTTTTTGCCGTTTGCTTTTTCATCAATTTTAAGACCAAAAAAAGTCCTCTTGTAAGTTTTAAGTGGGTTGCGTATTGATTGGGGCTCCTCGCCGCGGCCTCCGCTCGCTGTCTTTTGTGTTTATGCCAGTTTTAAGCACATGAACAGAGCATGAAATTGTCGAACTGCTTGATACTCTTGACCTTTCACAATCAAGACTTCTGAGAACTTTTGATATGATTATATTTCCTTCCTGCGGCATCTATGACAGATTGGCGAGCCGATGTCTGAGCTGATGTCACAGTTTAGCGGTCTTCAGTAGAATGAAGCTCAGTTGGGCACTCCCTGCCAGCTTTATTCTGCTCTATGGGCAGCAATACCGGAGCAGGTCTAATGTATATAGTGTCACTCCATCCAATCATAGTGGCTCATCCATATGTGGTTGTGGTCAACTCCATCAATGTTTCAGCAGCAGAGAACCCTTTTAAGTGTTGAAAGTCCATCTTGTAAACACCAAGTTCTATTGGGTGTCGCACCTGCTGTTGATCCCCCTTTTATTTGCACAACCCCATCGATTCATGCTGCTTGTGACAAATTCTGACCTCCCATCAGCACGGGGTAACAGAAATCTGGATCCATCTGACAGGAGATGTTTTTCTGCTGATCAGTGACACAGTTTTTGTGCTCTTTTGCCCGCTGGAGTCTTACCTTTCTGTTTCGCTTAGGCACAATGACGCTGGAACTGGTTGTCTGTTGTTGTAAACCATCCATGCTAAAGAACCTTCAGTTGCGTGTTTGGACACGTTAGATGGAGCTCATGCATTGTATTTGGCTGCCCTTGACTGCGCAGCGCTGTTGGTCAGAATTATTCCTTACATCCTCCTCTGACCCCTTTCATTGTTGAGTTGTTTCCATTCACTGCATCCCTACTCCATAGATGTTCTTCCTCGATCGCGCCATTCTTAGTATACTATCTATACCATTACATGAGAAAGCCCCACGTGGTTGGCAGTGACATCCTGGCCCCAGCTAGTCTAGCACCAATGACCGGCCTCGTTGAAAGTGGTTCAGATCGCTGGATTTTACCATCTAATGTGGATTCACACTGACACTGATCCACGAAAACTTGTCACCTGATTTTATGCCGCACTCAGGGGTCACAGGGAGAATGTCCATACAGGGAAGCGCCAATTCTGATAGGATAGAAAGTTCTCTAATGCGGCCAATCAGTGTGCATCAGTTTTATGATTTGATTGCAAAATTGGGGCTTATTTATGATAATGGCACCAAAAATATAACACAAAGCCAGATGAAGAAGCGACAGATACCAGAGCTGCAGGAAGAAGACCTCAGTCTGCACTTTGTTCCACACTTGCTGTTATGTGATAGCTCCGAACCATGATGCAGAATAACGAAAACAAGTAACGGATTTCAGACTGCAACGACATGGCCACATGACCCCGCCAGTAAGTCATGATTATTAAACGGCTTCCCAAGGACATAAAAAGGTTGCATGCGACTTTACAACTTGCACAATTGCTCATCAGCCAGATGGACCTGTTGGACTTTTTCCATCGCTTCCAAGGCCACTTCCAACATTCTTCCTATTGTGAAATCTTGAAGTTGCACTTTGTGATTCTACCACAAGCTGCAGGTGACATTGTGTCTCTGTGCAGCCATCGCCTTATTATCTGTTTATTTTTATAACATCCCTTCTGATACTGCAGTTACATGGATGCTAATGAAAGAGCTGCAGTCATGCAAATCACCAATTAAGGATTCGGAGGAGACGCCGCTCATCTGTCATTGTGACAGTATTTGCACTACAATAATTTCTGTCATACCAGATTCATTCCATATTGTCAAGATTTGCCGGTTTTATCTGCAGCATTGATACGTTAGGGAATACTTCACTTTGCATATGGAATATTGATTTATCTCCCTTTGAACAGTGATGTAATTATATCTGAACTCAGAATTAGGGAGTAATGATGTCACTTGTGTCACATGACTTATTAAAAGTATTCTATGATGGATGATCTGATTAAATTATTTCTGTATTGTGGATAGGAGCATGGGGGGGTGCAATTCTTTAATGTTATTTCTTATGAGGGGATTTTATAAGCTAAAAATATCACGTAAAATATATTCCTCTTCTCCTCTTTATCATCCTAATGGTTAAATTATTAGTAAATCTTCCAGTCACTGAATCTTTGCAGCCTCGAACCCCAGGAAGTTTTACAGGACATTTCTAATCACTTTGCTGCCATCTAGTGGCCACAGAAGGAACTGAACACAGTGTCTGGTTTTGTTAATACAGTGAAAAGTGTTTACGTTAGTAAGTATATAGAAATATAGATCACATGTATATTATATGTATATATTATATATACTTGTATACACACACACACTCATTGTCAAAACCCATCCCTCCCCTAGAAGTTGTCGGATGGAATGAAACTCTCTCTGTCTGATTGTAACATTGTTATAAAGTAAGTGATTACAATATCGGAGCAAAAGCATAATTTATTGTGGAGAACCGACCCCTTGTAGGGAGGCTCTAGTACCCTGTTGTACGGCCTCTAGCTTGGATACAAAATGTGATACTGGCAGGCATGGAGGCTCTAGTACCCTGTTATACCGCCTCTAGCTTGGATACAAGATGTGATATGGGCAGGCATGGAGGCTCTAGTACCCTGTTGTACCGCCTCTAGCTTGGATACAAGATGTGATATGGGCAGGCATGGAGGCTCTAGTACCCTGTTGTACTGCCTCTAGCTTGGATACAAGATGTGATACAGATGGGCATGGAGGCTCTAGTACCCTGTTGTACCGCCTCTAGCTTGAATACAAGATGTGATATGGGCGGGCATGGAGGCTCTAGTACCCTGTTGTACCGCCTCTAGCTTAGATACAAGATGCGATATGGGCAAGCATTGAGGCTCTAGTATCCTATAGTACCACCTCTAGCTTGGATACAAGATGTGATACGGCAGGCATGAAGGCTCTAGTACCCTGTTGTACCACCTCTAGCTTGGATACAAGATGTGACACAAGCGATCATGGAGGCTCTAGTACCCTGTTATACCACCTCTAGCTTCGATGCAAGATGTGATACAGGCAGGCATGGCAGCTATAGTACCCTGTTGTACCCCCTCTAGCTTGGATACAAGATGTGGCACAGGCAGTCATGGAGGCTCTAGTACCCCGTTGTATTGCCTCTAGCTTGGATGCAAGATGTGATACCAGTGGGTATGGAGGCTCTAGTACCCTGTTGTACCACCTCAATCTTAGATACAAGATGTGATACAGGTGGGCATGGAGGCTCTAGTACCCTGCTGTACTGCCTCTAGCTTGGATACATGATGTGATATGGGCGGGCAAGAAGCTCTAGTACCCTGTTGTACCGCCTCTAGTTTAGTTGCAAGATGTGATACGGGCAGGCATGGAGGCTCTAGTACCCTGTTGTTCTGCCTCCAGCTTGGATACAAGTTGTGATACAGGTGGGCAAGGAAGCTCTAGTACCCTGATGCACCGCGCTAGCTCGAATACAAGATGTGATACGTAGGGCATGGTGGCTCTAGTACCCTGTTGTATCACCTCTAGCTTGGATACAAGGTGTGATAGGGGCAGGTATGGAGGCTCTAGCTCCCCGATGTACCACCTCTAGCTTGGATACAAGATGTGATACAGGTGGATATGGAGACTCTAGTAACCCATTGTACTGCCTCTGCCCTTGATACTGGATGTGATACAGGGGGCATGGAGGCTCTAGTATCCTGTTGGGGCCACAGAAGTGTGACAATGTTGTGGGGGCTTACTGTGACCCCCTTGTGTGTGTGGCCAAGCATTATCCTGCTGGAAGCCACCATGAGAATACACATGTGGCTGAAGGATGTCCTGAACATATCGCTGAGCTGTCATTGTCCCTCGTGCCACTACTAGGAGTGACCGACTGTCATATCTGATTGCCCCACCAGACCATCACACCAGTAGGGGGCAGTGTACCACTCCATAACAAAGGCAGGATTGAGGCACTTTTTTTCGTAAGTTCGATTTTTCAAGCAGCGGTGTTCAAGGAAGATGATAAGCTGGATGCGTTCTGACTCTTGTCCTAATGAGTCCCTGCAGCAGATCTGATATAGTTGTTAAGCATGGGTCCATGTGCTAGGAGACAGGCAGAAGCGTATAGGCCACTGAGTGAAGGGGGCTGAAGAGAAAAGATGGAGAGCATGCAAGTGCTGTAGTCTCTGGAGTCTGGACTATCTGTCACTGTGAGGGGCCTGGTCTAGCTCTGTCAGTGGTGACTGCGGGTCTGTAGTAGTGCACCTTGGAGGAGGAGGATGGTTGGATTGTAGGACACTGGAAGGAGATAATGGAAGGGCATTGTGTGCAGGGTGGAATAATGTATTTTGGTGTAGAGCAAAAAAGGTAGTGGGGGAAGGCGGGGGTTCCACTGCTGTCAGGAGTATTTTATACCTTGGGGTTTACTCTTTGGCATTGCATAGAATTCCTTGGAAATGTGTGAATTATTCCATCATCCCATACTTTGACATCCCATTTTTGGGATTCTGTGCAATGACTTATTTCACACATTGCCTGTAACATATATACATATAAATACAAATATATACATATAAGCACAATTAAACAAGAACAATTTAAATGGCTCCACATAACAAATATGAAGAGTAGTTTTTCCAAATTCACCAAAAAAAATGCCACTTTTAATGACTACTGCGGTCTCAGAAGTTTTCAACCCCCTGAAGAGAATCCCTAATAAGAGCATGCATTTCCAAATCAGATGTTGTTTCAAGCTCACTTGTTGTAATTAATCAAAAGCTTCATTACTTACACCAGGTGTGCTTGAGATAAAACACATCAAGTACCTATGCTGGCTAGAGCTTTGTAGACTATGACATTGGATTGCATGTTAGAAATATGGCTAAGTTAAGAGAATGGCTCAAAAAGGTTAAAAAAAAAAAGAGATAAATGCATCACATCAAGGAAGAAATGTAAACTTTAAAGCATATCTGAGTTTTCAACAAGTTTTCTAAAATACACCAGGTCCTCTATATCCCCTAATTTGCTGCTGTTTGCACCTTGTTTCATTTCTATAAGTTCTAATATTCAGATGATCCTCTCCATTTTTCTGCTATTCTGCTCTTTGCTATCCACTTTCAGGGAGGGGGTATATAGCAAGTCTAGCATTCTGCCAGTAGTTCACTGTCCTGACTTTCTTACCCTCACTTCCCATTACATAGCCTGTGGTTCAATCAGTAGAGAGGCAATATCTGAATGTCTTCCGTGTAGCCATAGCGATCTACTCTGGTCTGCTGCAAGGTAATGTAGCATCCCATTGTGGACAGTCAGATGCATTGCTGTAGATATATAATGGAATTGATCAGCCCTGAATCATGGATATTCTTAGATATCTTAATGTTCTGGAGGAGATTGATTATACGGGTCTGTTCTAGAGATGAGCGAGCATGCTCGGTTAAGGCAATTACTCGAGCGAGCATCGCTTTTTTTCGAGTAACTGCCTACTCGTCTGAAAAGATTCGGAGGGTGGTGGGGTGAGCCGGGTGTGGCGGGGGGGGGGGGGGGGGGGAGAGATCTCTCTCTCTCCCTCCCCCCCACGGCTCCACCCTGCCGCCCCCGAATCTTTTGTTCGATGTTCGCTCAAGTAATTGCCTTAACCGAGCATGCCCGCTCATCTCTAGTCTGTTCACACATCGATGATTAGCTGCAGATCTTGTCACAGATCTTGATGCAAATCTGCACCAAATTTCACCCCTCCAATTTGAATTCAATTGAAAGGCAGATTGCACCAATATCTGTTATAAATTTTGCCACAACATTTCCACAAAAGAAACAGAGTCAAAATTCACACCATGGGTGGAGGCTCAAAATCAGCTGCGCATCCGAGGTGAGGGGGAGCGCTGTGGCTGCTGAAATTAGCGATGGATCTGCAGCTGAATTCAAGTCAAAATGCACATTGGAACTGCAGATTTTGACTCTGTTACTTGGATTTTTCCACTGCGGAAAATTCACAGCATTTCTGCGATATGTGAACATACCTGTAAGTGCACTCTTCTATAATTTATCTCTGCGGATGGGGTGTCTCTGCATCACCTAGTGCCTGAAAGTGGTAGTGCAATTTAAAGTTCTGGCTGAGAGCACTAATATACGAGGGTGCAGAAGGCACTCCAAAGATGAACCTAACACCCCCTATCTCAGGCGGCTTTTTGAACTGCTAATGGTCTATTCCATATATTTAACTGCAAAAGACATCCTGCACATTTGCATTTTGAGGACAGAGCTGCTTCTCTCCCTATAATACCTGAATACATCTGATCTCCTGTAACTTCTGCATTGCACTTCCCAGCTGATGGTTTCCCCGAATCCTTGATCCCAGAGCAGTGAGCTGTGAAGAGGTTCCTAGCAGCCTGTGAATCACATCCTCTTCAGCCCTGATATTTCAAGAACTATGTAAATTCCATCTGACCAGGTAGACAGTGAGTAATGCAAGATGCAACATTTGGCAACCTCGGAGATACATTGTGGCAGGTGTAATAAAGATACACAGTGCTGGGACCTGGAAACGCATCAGTGCAGACATGAAACAACCTCCCTAGCTCTGCTGCTTCTAGAAATCTTTCTCCAGACCCTCATTGAGTATTGAGATCAGTTTTATGGAAGAGGATGTGCTTTTATCTAACTCCTATCAAAGAAAGTAATAATGTACAGTAGCTTCAGAAGTCACTAGAATGGGTCACCTGGCGGATAGAACTTGTACTCCTGAATCATGGCACACAGGGTTAGACCGGCCCATTTCAGAACCACACAATCTACAGGTTGGAACAAGTACTCAGCATTACATTGACTCACAGGAAAACCACAAGATCCTCTGCGGTCTCCACAATAGTGGAGCCCCAACAGAAGACAATCCCATTTGAAGCTAATCACTTACCAGTAGGGTCCTGTATGGGCAATGGTATCAGAAAAGCTCATACTTCTTTCCATTTCCTCCTTCTTATTCCTTCTTCTTTCACCAGTTTCAGAGGCATTAAAGCTTCAGTTTGCACTAATTTGGACCAAACCAAACTTTTGGCTGAAGTTCAGTAAACCAACCAAACCTTTTAAAAATGTGCTTAACATTGCTCATAATGCACTTAGGACTAGATGTGTCAGGAAGGGTTGTTTTCTCTGGTGAGCCCAAGATACAGCAATCCAACACTAGGCAAATTTTTCATTACGGGCTCCTAGAAAGTTGGGTGATTATTTCTGTAGGGCATAATAGACTGATTATCACTCTGCTTTTCCAGAAGTAGATATCACTAAGAAATGATTAAGAGTGTCTTCCCATATTAGCAAGATCACCCATCCTAAGAAATTACTCCCGCAAGCCCTGACGTTTTTGACAGCAGTGGCCATGTGTGCACACCACCACTCCAATAATTTCTATGTCACCTACTGCAGAAAGCGGTGTTCCAGAGTTTGGTAATCTCCAGATGTCTCAATAAAGTTAATGGAGCACTGCCAAACATGCCCAGCCACCAACTTCAGACTCATACTCGTCTAATCCAGGCTGAACAGGCTACAGGTTTTCCCACAGTCTCCCCTCTCCTCTGGGTTCAGCAGTCACATACCAATCTAAGCATATGACCACTGCAGCCAATCACTGGCATCAACTGGTGCTGAGACTGATTGACCACCAGACCGGGAAGCGAATCGAAAGCGAAGCACAAGAGACACATAATAGGTTAGTATTAGAGATGAGCGAGCACCAAAATGCTCGGGTGCTCGTTACTCGGGACGAACTTTTCGCGATGCTCGAGGGTTCGTTTCGAGTAACGAACCCCATTGAAGTCAATGGGCGACACGAGCATTTTTGTATTTCGCCGATGCTCGCTAAGGTTTCCTTGTGTGAAAATCTGGGCAATTCAAGAAAGTGATGGGAACGACACAGCAACGGATAGGGCAGGCGAGGGGCTACATGTTGGGCTGTATCTCAAGTTCACAGGTCCCACTATTAAGCCACAATAGTGGCAAGAGTGGGCTCCGCCCCCTCCCAAAAACTTTTACTTCTGAAAAGCCCTCATTAGCATGGCATACCTTAGCTAAGCACCACACTACCTCCAACAAAGCACAATCACTGCCTGCATGACACTCCGCTGCCACTTCTCCTGGGTTACATGCTGCCCAACCCCCCCCCCTCCCCCCCACAGCGCACACCAAAGTGTCCCTGCGCAGCCTTCAGCTGCCCTCATGCCACGCCACCCTCATGTCTATTTAGAAGTGCGTCTGCCATCACGAGGAACCGCAGGCACACACTGCAGAGGGTTGGCACGGCTAGGCAGCGACCCTCTTTAAAAGGGGCGGGGCGATAGCCGACAATGCTGTACACAAGCAATGAGAAATAGAATCCTGTGCCACCGCTATCAGGAGCTGCACATGTGGGCATAGCAATGGGGAACCTATGTGCCACACACTATTCATTCTGTCAAGGTGTCTCTGCATGCCCCAGTCAGACCGGGCTTTTTAATTCATAGACACAGGCAGGTACAACTCCCTATTGTGAAGTCCCTGTCGACCGACAGCATGGGTGGCTCCCTGGAACCCACCGGCGATACACAAAAATATCCCATTGCATTGCCCAACACAGCTGAGGTAGTAATGTCGTGCTTAATGCAGGTGGGCTTCGGCCCACACTGCATGCCCCAGTCTGACTGGGGTTCTTTACAAGTGGACACATGTAGGTTAAACTCCGTGTGCACCTACAGCATGGGTGGCTCCCTGAAACCCACCGGCGGTACACAAAAATATCCCATTGCATTGCCCAACACAGCTGAGGTAGTAATGTCGTGCTTAATGCAGGTGGGCTTCGGCCCACACTGCATGCCCCAGTCAGACTGGGGTTCTTTACAAGTGGAAACAGATGCATTTATAATTCCCTGTGGACCCACAGCATGGGTGGGTGCCAGGAAGCCACCGGCGGTACATAGAAATATCCCATTGCATTGCCCAACACAGCTGAGGTAGTAATGTTGTGCTTAATGCAGGTGGGCTTCGGCCCACACTGCATGCCCCAGTCAGACTGGGGTTCTTTACAAGTGGAAACAGATGCATTTATAATTCCCTGTGGACCCACAGCATGGGTGGGTGCCAGGAAGCCACCGGCGGTACACAGAAATATCCCATTGCATTGCCCAACACAGCGGATGTAACGTCAGCTGTAATGCAGGTGGGCTAAAAATTCCTTTGATTACACTGTAGGCGAGGGCCCACAAAAATTGCTGAATCAACAGTACTAATGTACATCAAAAAAATTGGCCATGGCCAACCAAGAGGGCAGGTGAAACCCATTAATCGCTTTGGTTAATGTGGCTTAAGTGGAGGCAGCCCAGTTTAACTAAAAATCGGTTCCAGTTAAAGTTTCAACGCTTTTAAGAGCATTGAAACATATAAAAATTGTTTAGAAAAATTATGAGTGAGCCTTGTGGCCCTAAGAAAAATTGCCCGTTCAGCGTGATTACGTGAGGTTTCAGGAGGAGGAGCAGGAGGAGGAATATTAGACACAGATTGATGAAGCAGAAATGTCCCCGTTTTGGATGGTGAGAGAGAACGTAGCTTCCATCCGCGGGTGCAGCCTACGTATTGCTTACGTATCGCTGCTGTCCGCTGGTGGAAAAGAGAAGTCTGGGGAAATCCAGGCTTTGTTCATCTTGATGAGTGTTAGCCTGTCGGCACTGTCGGTTGACAGGCGGGTACACTTATCTGTGATGATTCCCCCAGCCGCACTAAACACTCTCTCCGACAAGACGCTAGCCGCAGGACAAGCAAGCACCTCCAGGGCATACAGCGCTAGTTCAGGCCACGTGTCCAGCTTCGACACCCAGTAGTTGTAGGGGGCAGAGGCGTCACCGAGGATGGTCGTGCGATCGGCTACGTACTCCCTCACCATCCTTTTACAGTGCTCCCGCCGACTCAGCCTTGACTGGGGAGCGGTGACACAGTCTTGCTGGGGAGCCATAAAGCTGTCCAGGCCCTTAAAGACTGTTGCACTGCCTGGGCTGTACATGCTGCTCGATCTACGCACCTCCCCTGCTACCTGGCCCTCGGAACTGCGCCTTCTGCCACTACCGCTGTCGGATGGGAATTTTACCATCAGTTTGTCCGCCAGGGTCCTGTGGTATAGCAGCACTCTCGAACCCCTTTCCTCTTCGGGAATGAGAGTGGGAAGGTTCTCCTTATAGCGTGGGTCGAGCAGTGTGTACACCCAGTAATCCGTAGTGGCCAGAATGCATTGAATGCGAGGGTCACGAGAAAGGCATCCTAACATGAAGTCAGCCATGTGTGCCAGGGTACCTGTACGCAACACATGGCTCTCCGCACTAGGAAGATCACTTTCAGGATCCTCCTCCTCCTCCTCCTCCTCAGGCCATACACGCTGAAATGATGACAGGCAAGCAGCATGGGTATCGTCAGCAGTGGGCCAAGCTGTCTCTTCCCCCTCCTCCTCATCCTCCTCATGCTCCTCCTCCTCCTCCTGAATGCGCTGAGATATAGACAGGAGGGTGCTCTGACTATCCAGCGACATACTGTCTTCCCCCGGCTCTGTTTCCGAGCGCAAAGCGGCTGCCTTTATGGTTTGCAGGGAAGTTCTCAAGATGCATAGCAGAGGAATGGTGACGCTAATGATTGCAGCATCGCCGCTCACCACCTGGGTAGACTGCTCAAAGTTTCGAAGGACCTGGCAGATGTCTGCCAACCAGGCCCACTCTTCTGAAAAGAATTGAGGAGGCTGACTCCCACTGCGCTGCCCATGTTGGAGTTGGTATTCCACTATAGCTCTACGCTGCTCATAGAGCCTAGCCAACATGTGGAGCGTAGAGTTCCACCGTGTGGGCACGTCGCACAGCAGTCGGTGCACTGGCAGATTAAAGCGATGTTGCAGGGTGCGCAGGGTGGCAGCGTCCGTGTGGGACTTGCGGAAATGTGCGCAGAGCCGGCGCACCTTTACGAGCAGGTCTGACAAGCGTTGGTAGCTTTTCAGAAAGCGCTGAACCACCAAATTAAAGACGTGGGCCAGGCATGGCACGTGCGTGAGGCTGCCGAGCTGCAGAGCCGCCACCAGGTTACGGCCGTTGTCACACACGACCATGCCCGGTTGGAGGCTCAGCGACGCAAGCCAACGGTCGGTCTGCTCTGTCAGACCCTGCAGCAGTTCGTGGGCCGTGTGCCTCCTATCTCCTAAGCTGAGTAGTTTCAGCACGGCCTGCTGACGCTTGCCCACTGCTGTGCTGCCACGCCGCACGACACCGACTGCTGGCGACGTCCTGCTGCTGCTGACACATCTAGATTGCGAGACAGAGAATGAGGAGGAGGAGGGTGCTTTAGTGGAAGAAGCATACACCGCCGAACATACCACCACCGAGCTGGGGCCCGCAATTCTGGGGGTGGGTAGGACGTGAGCGGTCCCAGGCTCTGACTCTGTCCCAGCCTCCACTAAATTCACCCAATGTGCCGTCAGGGAGATGTAGTGGCCCTGCCCGCCTGTGCTTGTCCACGTGTCCGTAGTTAAGTGGACCTTGCCACTAACCGCATTGGTGAGGGCGCGTACAATGTTGCGGGAGACGTGGTCGTGCAGGGCTGGGACGGCACATCGGGAAAAGTAGTGGCGACTGGGAACTGAGTAGCGCGGGGCCGCCGCCGCCATCATAGCTTTGAAGGACTCCGTTTCCACAACCCTATACGGCAGCATCTCAAGGCTGATAAATTTGGCAATGTGGACGGTTAACGATTGAGCGTGCGGGTGCGTGCCGGCGTACTTGCGCTTCCGCTCAAAGACTTGCGCTAGCGACGGCTGGACGGTGCGGTGCGAGACATTGCTGGATTGGGCCGAGGACAGCGGAGGTGAGGGTGTGGGTGCAGGCCATGAGACGGTCGTGCCTGTGTCCTGAGAGGGGGGGTTGTATCTCAGTGGCAGGTTGGGGCACAGGGGGAGAGGCAGCGGTGCAAACTGGAGGCGGTGAACGGCCTTCGTCCCACCTTGTGGGGTGCTTGGCCATCATATGTCTGCGCATGCTGGTGGTGGTCAGGCTGTTGGTGGTGGCTCCCCGGCTGATCTTGGCGCGACAAAGGTTGCACACCACTGTTCGTCGGTCGTCAGGCGTCTCTGTGAAAAACTGCCAGACCTTAGAGCACCTCGGCCTCTGCAGGGTGGCATGGCGCGAGGGGGCGCTTTGGGAAACACTTGGTGGATTATTCGGTCTGGCCCTGCCTCTACCCCTGGCCACCGCACTGCCTCTTGCAACCTGCCCTGCTGCTGCCCGTGCCTCCCCCTCTGAAGACCTGTCCTGTGTAGGCGTTGCACACCAGGTGGGGTCAGTCACCTCATCGTCCTGCTGCTCTTCCTCCGAATCCTCTGTGCGCTGCTCCCTCGGACTTACTGCCCTTACTACTACCTCACTGCAAGACAACTGTGTCTCATCGTCATCGTCCTCCTCACCCACTGAAAGGTCTTGAGACAGTTGCCGGAAGTCCCCAGCCTCATCCCCCGGACCCCGGGAACTTTCCAATGGTTGAACATCAGTGACGATAAACTCCTCTGGTGGTAGAGGAACCACTGCTGCCCAATCTCAGCAGGGGCCCGAGAAAAGTTCCTGGGAGTGTTCCCGCTCCTGAGCATGTGTCATTGTAGTGGAGTGAGGAGGCTGGGAGGAAGGAGGAGCAGCAGACATAGGATTCGGATTTGCAGCACTGGACGGCGCAGAACTCTGGGTGGATGATAGCTTGCTCGAAGCACTTTCTGCCATCCAGGACAGGACCTGCTCACACTGCTCATTTTCTAATAAAGGTCTCCCGCGTGGACCCATTAATTGGGCGATGAATGTGGGGACGCCAGAAACGTGCCTCTCTCCTAATCGCGCAGCAGTCGGCTGCGACACACCAGGATCAGGAGCTCGGCCTGTGCCCACACCCTCACTTGGCCCTCCGCGTCCTCGGCCGCGTCCACGTCCTCTAGGCCTACCCCTACCCCTCAGCATGCTGTATTACCAGTGATTTGATTTCCCAGGCAGGAAATAAATTGGCGCAAGCCTGCAGGTCAAATATAATTTTTTCGCTTTTTTGCAAAGGGAAGGCCCCACTGCGGATATTCAATGAACAATACGTTTAATAACTGTGGTGTGGCCCTGAAAAAGTGTCACACAACTTTAGTGTAGCAGAGTTATTAACTCTGGCAGAGCAGGTATTTGCCAGTCAGGAAAGACAATGGCGCAAGCCTGCAGTAAACCGTAGCTGGTTGCGTCTGATTTTTGTACGTTCTCCACGCAGCACACACGTACACGGAGACCTTAGGACTGACACAGGCAGGCCAAATATAATTTTTTCGCTTTTTTGCAAAGGGAAGGCCCCACTGCGTGTATTCAATGAACAATAACTGTGTTGTGGCCCTGCCTACACAATTCTGTCCCTGTAGTATCAATGGAGGGTGCAATGCTCTGCACAGACGATTTTTAGAAGAAAAAAAAAATGCAACACTGCTAACAGCAGCCAGCACAGTACTGCACACGGTTAAATTTGGCCCTAGAAAGGACCGTTGAGGTTCTTGAAGGCTACACTCACTCCTAACACTCTCCCTGCCTAAGCACCACTTCTGTCCCTAATACCGGGTGCAATGCTCTGCACTGCCGATTTTGAGAAAAAAAAAAATTTCCACTGATAACAGCAGCCTGCACACACGTAGATGTGGCCCTAAGAAGGACCGTTGGGGTTCTTGAAGCCTACACTCACTACAAACACTCTCCCTACAGCAACTCCAATAGAACAGCACTTTCCCTCACTAACTCACACGGCATCTGAGCCGAGCCGCGGGAGGGGCCGACTTTTATACTCGGGTGACATCTGATCGCCCCAGCCACTCACAGCAGGAGGGTGGTATAGGGCTTGAACGTCACAGGGGGAAGTTGTAATGCCTTCCCTGTCTTTCAATTGGCCAGAAAAGCGCGCTAACGTCTCAGAGAGGAAACTGAAAGTAACCGGAACACTGCGTGGTACTCGTTACGAGTAACGAGCATCCCGAACACCGTAATATTCGCATGAATATCAAGCTCGGACGAGTACGTTCGCTCATCTCTAGTTAGTATACCTTTTTAATATTTTTAACCTCCTCAATGCTTTTCCACTGCATCTGTGACCTAAGGATACAGATACAGTTGAAATTTGTGCTGCTGCAAGGGACTCTTGTGCAGATCCACCTTTTTTTCCAATGGTCAAAGCAGCACTCGCCGAATAGAGGTATAAGAAGATCCAGTTGGCACCTGTTCTCTATATCTTGTAGGCCTTATAGAAGTGAGGATGTTTTTTAGAGTGGGTTGTAGATGGGTAGCTATGCTCCAACCTGACCCGTGCATTTATATTCTTTATATTAAAATATGCATTGGTGATGAAATATAAATACAAAGATCTAGGACAGTGTTTCTCAACTCTCAACTCCAGTCCTCAGGGACCCCTCAACAGGTCATGTTTTCTGGAGTTCCTCAGTATTGCTCAGGTGATGTAATTATTGTCGGTGCCTCAGACATTGACACAGGTGTACTTATTATAGGATATCCTGAAAACATGTCCTGTTGGGGGGTCCTGAGGACTGGAGTTGAGAAACACTGATCTAGGAGATGATGGGCATTTTTCATTTTTGGGAGATACTGAGATTCTTTTGGTCACCTAACCACCCACCATATATAAATATACACAGACTTCTCCCATCTTACTCTAAAAGTAAAAAGTTAACTTTCCAAGACTAGCAATGATATGAAAGGTTGAAACGTCCACATGACCGCCTATGTGCGGCCTTGACGTTAGCGAAGCAGACTTTTACTTTTAGAGTTTCTATTCAGTAGAGGACAGTGATGGAGTAATCAATATGCAAACAAATAATTGTTTTATATTTTATCTCTAAAAAAGAGGAACTTTCTCATTGCCTGCCTGTGTAATGTGTTGCTTCTCTGACCTGTTTGCAGGTCATTAATACATTTTAATTAGGACTGGTAAGATATACATTAGCCCATTTATCTGTGCTTTAACATTATTGGTGCCCAACGTGGGGCGCCAAAAATGTTAGAGCATAGAAAAAGTGTGCTAAGGTTTATCTTATGGCTCCTAAATACTACGGCAAGATATACCTTCTCTCAAGTTCTTTGCAACGAATGCTTAGCACAACAGCCCATACCCTTCCACTGGCAGCAGGGAGGCAACAGCCATAGGTCAAGAATGGATGTATTTTGTAAGAAAAGTTTCTTACCATAGGCCTTTTTCTTATCCATTCTTGACCAGTTAGCCAGGTGCCACTCTCAATGGGTCCAGTGTCTGCCAAAGTTTTGCTTTCGCCCCACGTTGGGCATCAATAATGTTAATGTTAGGGGTTGCCATGCCTGAATGGCTGACACTGTCGCCCCGGCAGCGGGTGTGCAGTACAGGGGGACTCCGGTGCTGGTCACCACTCCTGGCCTCTCGCCTCCTATACGGCATAGAGGTGCTAGGAATGTGGCGGCTGCTGCCCGGCACCGCGTTCCTGTTGCCATGGCAACCTGCTGTATCTCCTCTGACCTAGTTGGGTCTGATAGTGCTGAGGGAGGTTCTCCCAGCACTCTCTAATTATCCTGCTGCTGTCAGGTGCTCCGCCTCAATCACATGATGGGGCGGGAGCTCTGACAGCATTTAAACCCCTCAGTTGCTTCCTGACACTGCCAGTGTTTGAATAGGCTTCCTTTCACTCACCAGCATTACTCTGCATTCCTGATTATTAGTGTATTGACCTCAGCTTTTCCCCTGACCTGATTTCGTCTCCTCCTGCCTGTACTGCATTTTCCAGACTGACTTTTTGTGCTTGACCTTTGGCTTGCTCGTGGACTGGTTTGCTGTTTTCCCTTGTTTTCCCTTGCTCTGGTTGTCTGTTTGTCTGTCCATTTGTTTCCAGGGATTGTGGTTTTCCCCAGCATTCCCCTAGCCAGTGTAGGGACCGTCGCCCAGTTGCCCTCCTGGGGTTAGTCAGGAGTGGAGGCAAGTAGGCAGGGACAGGGGTTGTGGGCTACGTTGCAGGGACCCCTGACACCTGCTTTCCCTGGTACCCTGACAGTTAAAGCACAGACAAGTGTGCTAAGATATATCTTACGAGTCCTAATTAAAATGTATAAAGTATATGTGAGCAACTTTGGGAAGTTTCTCATTACCTGACTGTGTAATGTGTTGCTTCCCAGAGCTGCCCACATATATTTAATACATTTTAACCCCTTAATGATGCGGCCCCCTTTTTTTTTCCATTTTAGTTTTTTCCTCACCACTTTAAAAAAATCGTAACTCCTTCGTTTATCCATCGACGTCGGTGTATGAATGCTTGTTTTTTGTGGGACAAGTCGTATTGTGCTATTTAAAGTACCATAAACTGTAGGAACAAAATTGTAAAAAACTTTAAGTGGAGTAAAATGAAAAAACAACGATATTCCGCCATTCTTCAGTGCATCTTATTTCTACGGTGCACAAACTGCAACAAAAGTGACATAATAACTTTATTCTATGGGTCAGTACAATTACTAAGATACCAAACTTGTATAGTTTTTTTTTTTTACTGTTCTACTTTTTTTTTTTCAAAGACATTTAATTTTTTTTTAAATATTTTCTGCGGTTATCTTGTGCGCACAATTACTTTTTAAATTTTCCGTCAACGTAGTTTAGCGAGGGCTCATTTTTTGCGGGATATCTTGTAGTTTCCGTTAGTACCAATTCGGAATACATACGACTTTTTGATCGCTTTTTATTGCGTTTTTTCTGGGAGACGGTGACTGAAAGTGCATTTCTGGCGTTCTTTTCTTTTTTCAGACGACATTCTCTGTGCGCAGTAAATAATGTGATACTTTGATAGATCGGACTTTTACGGATGTGACGATACCAGATATATATTTTTATTTTATTATTTAGATTTTTTAATTATAGATATGGCACGAGGGAGCTGTACGGGACCTCCGAACATCGTTTGTGGTATTTAAATGCCGCTGTCAGAATTGACAGTGGCATTTAAAGGGTTAATAGCCGTGATCGCAGCCGATAGCAGCTATTACCCACGGGCGTCAGCTGTAATAAACCCCACAATCTCTCTTCACACATACCCTGATGCTCCAGGACGTAAATGTACGTCCTGGAGCGGGAAGGAGTTAATTAGGACCTGTAAGATATACCTTAGCACACTTGTCTGTGCTCGAACAATAGTCTAAACTAAAAATGTTACACAAACATGGTATTTCTACAAGGAACTTAAAGAGGTTGCACGAATACACATACACTTCCCACAATGCAGGGGCTGGAGCCACAACTGATTACTCTACTTCCATATTCAGCAATCAGCTGATATTGACAGGGAAAACTATGCCAATTATGCATTCCCCTGCATATGAATATGAGTTGTGCTCTTGGCATAACCCCTTTTTAAGAAATTTCTAAAAAAAAGTTTTCCTTCAATGGAAGTCTTCAAACAAAGGCTGGACAGATATCTGTCTGGGATAAGCTAGTGAATCCTGCACTGAGCAGGGGGTCGGACCCGATGACCCTGGAGGTCCCTTCCAACTCTACCAGTCTATGATCCCATGAGATTTCAGCTTTTCATTAAAGGGGTGAAGTCTGCTGCATATTTGCTGCAAAATTGGCCTCAAAATCTGTGGATTTTGATGTGTTTTTTTGCTGTGGAATTTGATGCGGACTTTCCACTATGTGCTTAGGAATGTTAGGAATTATGCTCAATCATGATCGTCGAAATGGTGCTACCAATGAAACAATGAACAGTAGAGATGAGCGAACGTACTCGTTCGAGCTTGATACTCGTTCGAGTATTAGCGTGTTTGAGATGCTCGTTACTCATGACGAGTACCACGCAATGTTCGAGTTACTTTCACTTTCATCTCTGAGACGTTAGCGCGCTTTTCTGGCCAATACAAAGACAGGGAAGGCATTACAACTTCCCCCTGTGACGTTCAAGCCCTATACCACCCCCCCTGCAGTGAGTGGCTGGGGAGATCAGGTGTCACCAGAGTATAAAAATCGGCCCCTCGCGCGGCTCGCCACAGATGCATTCTGACATAGAGGAGGGAAAGTGCTATCTTGGTGGAGCTGCTATAGGGAGAGCGTTAGGAGTATTTTAGGCTTCAAGAACCCCAATGGTCCTTCTTAGGGCCACATCTAACCGTGTGCAGTACTGTAGAGGCTGCTTTTTGCAGTGTTGCACACGGTATATCGGCCGTGCAGAGCATTGCGCCCTGCAGTAATACTCCAGGGCCAGAAGTGGTGGTGAGGCAGGGACAGAAGACATATTGATTGAATATAGGCAGTGGGCCTTTGCAAAAACATTTGGGGAAAAAAATCTATTTGGGCTGCCTGTGACTGTCCTCAGTGTTCTGGGTCTGTGCTGGGTGTAGTTGTCCTCCTAATTCATACGCAGCCAGCTAAGTGTTACAGCAGGCTTGCGCAAAATTATTTCCTGGCTCTGTGGTGGCTGTTAAATCACCGCTGTATTGCAGTCCACAGTGCAACACTCTGCAGTTCTTTGACATACTCCAGGGCCAGTAGCGGTGAGGCAGGGACAGAAGACATATTGATTGAATATAGGCAGTGGGGCTTTGCAAAAACATTTGGGGGAAAAAATCTATTTGGGCTGCATGTGACTGTCCTCAGTGTTCTGGGTCTCTGCTGGGTGTAGTAGTCCTCCAAATTCATACGCAGCCAGCTAAGTGTTACAGCAGGCTTGCGAAAAATTATTTCCTGGCGGTCCATAAGCAAAGTCAACCTCCAACCACAGGCCAATAAGCGGCACATTTAATTACAGCGTTCTGTTTCTGCACTACTGGTAATACACCATGCTGAGGGGTAGGGGTGGGCCTGGAGGACGTGGACGCGGGCGAGGACACGGAGGCCCAAGTCAGGGTGTGGGCACAGGCCGAGCCAGTGCGGTGGCCAGGGGTAGAGGCAGGGCCGGACCGAATAATCCACCAACTGTTTCCCAAAGCGCCCCCTCGCGCCATGCCACCCTGCAGAGGTCAAGGTGCTCAACGGTGTGGCAGTTTTTCACAGAGACGCCTGACGACCGACGAACAGTGGTGTGCAACCTTTGTCGCGCCAAGATCAGCTGGGGAGCCACCACCCCCAGCATGCGCAGGCATATGATGGCCAAGCACCCCACAAGGTGGGACAAAGGCCGTTCACCGCCTCCGGTTTGCACCACTGCCTCTCCCCCTGTGCCCCAACCTGCCACTGAGATCCAACCCCCCTCTGAGGACACAGGCACTACCGTCTCCTGGCCTGCACCCACACCCTCACCTCCGCTGTCCTCGGCCCCATCCAGCAATGTCTCTCAGCGCAGCGTCCAGACATCGCTAGCTCCACTGTTTGAGCGCGAGCGCAAGTACGCCGCCATGCACCCACACGCTCAAGCGTTAAACGTGCACATTGCCAAATTGATCAGCCTGGAGATGCTGCCGTATAGGCTTGTGGAAACGGAGGCTTTCAAAAGCATGATGGCGGCGGCGGCGGCCCCGCGCTACTCGGTTCCCAGTCGCCACTACTTTTCCCGATGTGCCGTCCCAGCGCTGCACGACCACATCTCCCGCAACATTGTACGCGCCCTCACCAACACGGTTACTGCCAAGGTCCACTTAATAACAGACACGTGGACAAGCACAGGCGAGCAGGGCCACTATATCTCCCTGACGGCACATTGGGTGAATTTAGTGGAGGCTGGGACAGAGTCAGAGCCTGGGACCGCTCACGTCCTACCCACCCCCCGAATTGCGTGCCCCAGCTCGGTGGTGGTATCTGCGGCGGTGTATGCTTCCTCCATTAAACCACCCTCCTCCTCCTCCTACGCAACCTCTGTCTCGCAATCAAGATGTGTCAGCAGCAGCACGTCGCCAGCAGTCGGTGTCGCGCAGCATGGCAGCACAGCGGTGGGCAAGCGTCAGCAGGCCATGCTGAAACTACTCAGCTTAGGAGATAAGAGGCAGACGGCCCACAAACTGCTGCAGGGTCTGACAGAGCAGACCGACCGCTGGCTTGCGCCGCTGAGCCTCCAACCGGGCATGGTCGTGTGTGACAACGGCCTTAACCTGGTGGCGGCTCTGCAGCTCGGCAGCCTCACGCACGTGCCATGCCTGGCCCATGTGTTTAATTTGGTGGTTCAGCGCTTTCTGAAAAGCTACCCACACTTGTCATACCTGCTCGGAAAGGTGCGCCGGGTCAGCGCACATTTCTGCAACTCCAAGACGGACGCTGCCACCCTGCGGACCCTGCAACATCGGTTTCATCTGCCAGTGCACCGATTGCTGTGCGACGTGCCCACACAGTGGAACTCTACGCTCCACATTTTGGCCAGACTCTATGAGCAACGTAGAGCTATTGCGGAATACCAACTCCAACATGGGCGGCGCAGTGGGAGTCAGCCTCCTCAATTATTTACAGAAGAGTGGCCTGGTTGGCAGCCATCTGCCAGGTCCTTGGAAACTTTGAGGAGTCTACCCAGATGCTGAGCGGGGATGCTGCAATCATTAGCGTCACCATTCCTCTGCTATGCCTCTTGAGAAGTTCCCTGCAAAGCATAAAGGCAGACGCTTTGCACTCGGAAACGGAGGAGGGGGAAGACAGTATGTCGCTGGATAGTCAGAGCACCCTCATGTCTATATCTCAGCGCATTGAGGAGGAGGAGGAGGAGGAGGGGGAGGAGCATGAGTAGGAGGGGGAAGAGACAGCTTGGCCCACTGCTGAGGGTACACATGCTGCTTGCCTGTCATCCTTTCAGCGTGTATGGCCAGAGGAGGAGGATCCTGCAAGTGATCTTCCTAGTGAGTACAGCCATGTGTTGCGTACAGGTACCCTGGCACACATGGCTGACTTCATGTTAGGATGCCGTTCTCGTGACCCTCGCGTTACACGCATTCTGGCCACTACGGATTACTGGGTGTACACACTGCTCGACCCACGGTATAAGGAAAACCTTTCCACTCTCATTCCCGAAGAGGAAAGGGGTTCGAGAATGATGCTATACAACGGGGCGCTGGTGGACAAACTGATGGTAAACGTCCCATCCGACAGCGCTAGTGGCCGAAGGCGCAGTTCCGAGGGCCAGGTAGCAGGGGAGGCGCAGAGATCAGGCAGCATGTACAGCGCAGGCAGGGGACCATTCTCCAAGGCCTTTGACAGCTTTCTGGCTCCCCAGCAAGACTGTGTCACCGCTCCTCAGTCAAGGCTGAGTCGGCGGGAGCACTGTAAAAGGATGGTGAGGGAGTACGTAGCCGATCGCACGACCGTCCTCCGTGACGCCTCTGTCCCCTACAACTACTGGGTGTCGAAGCTGGACACGTGGCCTGAACTCGCGCTGTATGCCCTGGAGGTGCTTGCTTGTCCTGCGGCTAGCGTCTTGTCAGAGAGTGTGTTTAGTGTGGCTGGGGGAATCATCACGGATAAGCGTACCCACCTGTCAACCGACAGTGCCGACAGGCTTACACTCATCAAGATGAACAAAGCCTGGATTTTCCCAGACTTCTCTTCTTCACCAGCGGACAGCAGCGATACCTAAGCAATACGTAGGCTGCACCCGCGGATGGAAGCATTGTTCTCTATCACCAACAAAAACGGAGACCTTTTTGCTTCATCAATCTGTGTATAATATTCCCCCTCCTCCTCCTGCTCCTCCTCCTGAAACCTCACATAATCACGCCGAACGGGCAATTTTTCTTAGGCCCACAAGGCTCAGTCATATAATTTTTGTAAACAATTTTTATACGTTTCAATGCTCATTAAAGCGTTGAAACTTTCACCTCAACCAATTTTTATTTTTACTGGGCTGCCTCCAGGCCTAGTTACCAATTAAGCCACATTAACCAAAGCGATTAATGGATTTCACCTGCCCTCTTGGTTAGGCATGGGCAATTTTTCTCAGGTACATTAGTACTGTTGGTACACCAATTTTTTGGGGCCCTCGCCTACAGTGTAATCAAATAAATTTTTAGCCCACCTGCATTACAGCTGACGTTACATCAGCTGTGTTGGGCACTGCAATGGGATATATTTATGTACCGCCGGTGGCTTCCTGGCACCCACCCATGCTGTGGGTCCACAGGGAGTTGTAACTGCATGTGTCCACTTCTAAAGAACCCCAGTCTGACTGGGGCATGCAATGTGGGCCGAAGCCCACCTGCATTAAGCACGACATTACCTCAGCTGTGTTGGGCACTGCAATGGGATATATTTATATACCGCCGGTGGGTTCCAGGGAGCCACCCATGCTGTCGGTCCACAGGGAGTTGTAACTGCATGTGTCCACTTCTAAAGAACCCCAGTCTGACTGGGGCATGCAGTGTGGGCCGAAGCCCACCTGCATTAAGCACGACATTACCTCAGCTGTGATGGGCAATGCAATGGGATACATTTATGTACCGCCGGTGGGTTCCAGGGAGCCACCCATGGTATGGGTGCACACGGAATTCCCATTGCGGAGTTGTACCTGCCTGTGACTATTTATAAAAAACCGCGCTCTGACTGGGGCATGCAGACACCTTGACAGAATGAATAGTGTGTGACACATAGGTTCCCCATTGCTATGCCCACGTGTGCAGCTCCTGATGGCGGTGGCACAGGATTATATTTCTCATTGCTTTTGTACAGCATTGTGGGCTATCGCCCCGCCCCTTTTAAAGAGGGTTGCTGCCTAGCCGTGCCAACCCTCTGCAGTGTGTGCCTGCAGTTCCTCCTCATGGCAGACGCACTTATAAATAGACATGAGGGTGGTTTGGCATGAGTGCAGCTGAAGGCTGCGCAGGGACACTTTGGTGTGCGCTGTGGACACTGCGTCGTGCGGGGGGGGGGGTGGGGGGGTGGGCGGGGGTTGGGCAGCATGTAACCCAGGAGAAGTGGCAGCGGAGTGTCATGCAGGCAGTGATTGTGCTTTGTTGGTGGTAGTGTGGTGCTTAGCTAAGGTATGCATTGCTAATGAGGGCTTTTCAAAAGTAAAAGTTGTTGGGAGGGGGGGGGGGGCACTCTTGCCGCTATTGTGGCTTAATAGTGGGACCTGGGAACTGAGATGCAGCCCAACATGTAGCCCCTCGCCTGCCCTATCCGTTGCTGTGTAATTCCCATCACTTTCTTGAATTACCCCGATTTTCACAAATGAAAACCTTAGCGAGCATCGGCGATATACAAAAATGCTCGGGTCGCCCATTGACTTCAATGGGGTTCGTTACTCGAAACGAACCCTCAAGCATCGCGATAATTTCGTCCCGAGTAACGAGCACCCGAGCATTTTGGTGCTCGCTCATCTCTAATGAACAGTCAAAAGCTCATTCATCAGGTGACCACATCTTTTATGCAACAGAAAAAGGTAGTGTTGTCAGTGGCGCCCCCCCTCCGCTTGAAACGGGCGATGTGCTGCCGACAGTGATTAAGCCTTATGAGGGGCGAACAATTGTATGAATGATTGTTCGTGCCCTAATAAAGTGAAAATCAGCTTTTATGATGCTTCAGTTGATCAACGCCGATCTTATTGATCAGCAAGTGTCAACAGCACCTCATCTTCTCATGTAAAATGACTCTTAGGGTTTGTTCACGAATAGTGGAAATGCTGCAAATTTTCTGCAGGATAAAATTCCATAGCAAATTTCACAGCATTTCCATAGCAAAAAATAATGGTGTGACCTTTGACTAGAAATCAACTGTGGTTACACAGCTGTAGATGTTATGAGGGTCAAGATCAATATTTCCCCTCTACCTCCTTATGAGGGATGCTGTCATGTCTGTGTGGCACACGAGCACCATGCTCAGCATGGACGCAGGGTGACGTTCACACTTACTGCAGTTGTTAACACGGTCCACACCAGGAATATGTAAGCGGTATGTAAAGCCCATACGGCACAAGAGTACCACACTCAGCACGGCGTAGGATAACATACACACTGCTGGAAATAGTAGCACACCACACTAAGCTTATCAGTAGCACCACTCCAGGGAAAAAGAAGCCTCGCCCTAATCTATTGGGAAGTTGAAGAGTCCCTGCTAAAAGCGGAGTCATCGCCTTGATAAATGCGACCCCATGGTCTTCTTCCTGGGCCCTGATTGTCCCTATAGGTGCCCCCAGAGAGATGACCCAACACAGTAAAGCAATAAAAAAATGAAAATAGAAGTAGCAATACACCAAGCACAGAGGAACACCACTCTCCAGCTACTTCTCTATGGAACTGAATAAGCAGCGGTGAGCAAAGGGAGGGGTAAGAATATAAAGCTCTCCACACCTGATGATTGGAAAAGCAAACAGAGGACCACACCCCTAAGCTTCTCCCAGGAACCACTAATCCTTAGCATGTATCCATGCAGCATAGAAAGACAGCAACCAACAGTCTTTGCACATTGTGCATTAACCCTTGTCCTGCATAACAAGGTGACAGATCTTGCTTGCGTTGCGGCCATCATGCCACAACGCTGTCGCGACCGACAAACCGCAACAGATGCTACTTTTAGATTTGCATTGCTTTTTCTTCCTCCCATTTCCATAATCAGGCAGATCTTCTCACCGCAGATTAACAATTTAATGAATTCCTAATTTCTAAATCTCTTTAGCTGGAACCAGATTTTTTAATTGTCCTTCATATTTTTTCATTAAAATAAATGATCTAATCATCCGGAGAAACAAGAATGGCTTTCAAATGCAAATGATAAAATACCTCGTGCCACACCGGAGAAAATCTGTTATCTGCTGCTCGCTGAATGTTAAGGCTAAGTTAATAACTGCAAATATGGTGGCTAATCGATTTTTACTAATCACCAGCAGATAGAAAAATGTCTTGGGGGGGGGGGCCGCCCAGATATTCCCAGATGTCCCTAAAGACGTCCACCATAAATCCGCATTTTCCTCTTCTCCTCATTATAGCTCCCCTCCAGTGATGCCCACGTAGGCAGTGAGCGGCCGGTGCCAGGTCAGAGCGGAGGCCTGAGGTCAGCGCTACAACCGCATGAAGAATTCATATGAGAATGGCTGCATTTTCTTGTTTTTATTAAGTAGTCTCCTAGGAGCTTCGGTTATGTCTGTGCTGGTCTTCAGTATCGAATAATAAGGAGGTGGATGATAAGTCCAGATTGTTGGTGGAAATCTTCGAAGTCCAGATCACTTTGGTTAACCAGGGGCGTCAAATGCATTTTCACCAAGGGCCACATCAGCATTATGGTTGCCTTCAAAGGGTCATTAACAAGGCTTCATTCATGCAGGTGAATGCATAGTTGTGCGTGAATGGAGTTTTTTTCTTTTCTTCTTGGGCTGTTCAAACGTCTCTTCAGTGCACGCAAGAAGTGGGAAAATAGGGCAAGTCCTGTTTTTTCTCACCCGTACTACTAACGGGCAAGAATACCACTAACGAAACAAAACCATTGAAATCAATGGTTTCATTTCATCCCATTATGCGGATGGGATTTTCCCGACCGCACAGCGTGACTAAGACGCCTGTGTGTTCAAACCCTGGCATGCGTAATACGGACAGCCTAACCCCAATTGATTTGCATTGGGATATTTAGACATGCGTTTTTCATATGTGTATTTTACGCGCATCAAAAAAAATCGCAGCATGTCCTGTTTTGGCCTGTATTAGGGCTCCTTTACACGGGCGTATTTGCAAACATATTTGGCAGGCAACATTTGCATGCACAAAATGCGGAAAATGCTCATTCATTTCAACGGGTTTATTCACATTTCCTTTTTTAAGTGCATTTATTTGCGTACCATAGGTCTCTATCGTAGTCTCCATGCTCTGTTTTCAAACTCCTGCGGTCTTCTACCGTGTTTCCCCGATAATAAGGCCTATTATTATTTCTGGGGTGGAGGGCTTGAAATATAAGCCCTCCCCGAAAATAACCCCTAGCGCTGCTGCAGGCTTCTGTGTCCTCCTTCATGCCGACAGAGCATTACTTACTGGTAGTGGGGCTTAAATACCCCACTTCCAGCAAGCTATTGCTCTAATTGGTTAATCGAGTGCACCGTCAGCCAATGAGAGCCAGTGCTCGATTAACCAATCACAGCCATTCAATGATGTCATTCAATGAAGGGTGCGGGCAGACGAGCGTAGGCGTATTTATGTTCGCACGAGCGCAACGTATAATCGCCCGAGCGATCGTTTTTCACCGATCACGACCAGAGCTAGAAAGCGTATTTTCGTTTGTTCCTACTTTGCAAACGGTCTTTTCGGCGATCGAATATGCGTTGGTGCGTATTTCGGTCGCATATGTTCCGTTTTTTTTCGAATTGCCGTTTTTACGCGCCGTAAAATCGCCCATGTGAACGAATACATTCGAAACCATTGCCTCAGATGGTCACGTATATACGTTTGGTCGCAAAAACGCGCCGTTTATGCGCTCGTCTGCCCGCACACCGAAAGGTGGTGATTGCTTAATTGAGCACCATTCCCTCATTGGCTGATGTGGCACTCGATTAACTAATCAGAGCATTTGCTTGCTGGAGGCGGGTTATTCAAGCCCCACTACCAGGAAGAACTGCTCTGTCGGCGTGCCAGAGGAAATAGCAGCCTGCAACAGCGCCGCAGGCCAGCGTGAGGGACCTGAACGCCGACTGCTAGGTATTATAAGACACCCCCCAAAAATAAGACACTGTGCCTCTTTTGAGTTTTAAGGAAACACAATACTTCAATTATGTATATGAGTGGAATGAGGATTAGAAAAAAAACAGCAGCACTATTGTTCAGGTTCTTTCCTCACATAGGGGTTCATCATTCAAGGCAGTAGGGCTCAGTTGCAATTCCAAATACTGCCTGTAGACTAGAATGGCGCTGTGTCTGGGAAAAAAAAGGGCATATTTTTTTCTAATCATGGAAATAAGAAAAAAAGTCTTCCAGAAAAGACGAAATTGGTAATTTTCATAAATCTCCTCTCATTTCTGGGTGTTATGCACTGATTGTAGCGTAATGTTTTATGACTGCGGCTGCATCTCTATAATGAAGATTGAATGGGCCGTATATTACTATTAACGAGTTACAAACACAATCACATCGGAATGACAAAACACGAAATTCTAGACAAAACTATCACCAACAAGTGAAATATTACTAATTAACGGCTAATCAAGATGCTGTCAAGGCGCAAAACGGGTCATGTGACTCCCATCACAGCGCATAGCTGCAGATAATGGCAAGAAACTTTTTAAATAGTTATCTTGTACTGATCCTGACTTTGTGGGTCATTCTCCGGTCACATCCAAAGCTGCATTCACTATTCATGATGTAGTTATGGAAAGCGGCTGCAGTCAGTCATGTGACCAGCTTTAACTGCAGAGTCGTAGTTAGGTCCCATTCACATGGAGATTTTTGGATGCAGATTCCTCACCAAAACACGTGTCCGAATTTCATTGAATGCGATGGCAATCAGCGGCATTGCTCATACAGCGCAGGTTTTTCCATGAACTGATTTTGGAATCTGCATTGTCAAAACAAAAAAACAAAAAACACGAACATACAGAGAATAGAACACATTGTTTTCAATTGGGTAATTTCTGCTTTTGCACACCTAAGGCACCATAGAAGTCTGTAGGGGGAAATAATTAGGCTGCACAGCCTTTTAAATCACCTAATGTGGACTCCGCGTCTGTGAACCGTTCCCGGCAGCGCAAAAAGTACAGTAAAATGCGCTAAAGCACTATTGCATCTATTTTCGCACATGCGCCCGTGTGAAGTCGCCCTAAGAGATGGTTGCAGTGGATTCGCCCCACTAAATGGAGCTAAATCTGCATGCGGATCTCCATGTAAATTGACGGCTGAATTTTGATGTTTAGCTTTGGAATTCTGCTGCAGTTTATGCAGAAAATCTGCATCAAATCTGCCACATAGCTCCATGTGAAAGTGTCCTCCGGATTTCCTAGCTTTTTATCTGCCTTGCCCAATGCACCATGGCCTGTTGGTACCCCCATTCGGGATACGTCCCACCAAACCCCCGACCATCATGCCCAATGCACCATGGCCTGTTGGCACCCCCATTCGGCATATACCCCACCAAACCCCAGACCATGATGATACAATGTTACTGTCCTCTGAGTTCCCAAATTTCACAATGGATCGAGAGACCAACACAATTAGTTTGGAATCGACTTGAGGCCTTAGTCAGATGGGCGTTTTTAGCCGCGATTTGCGCATGCGCATGCGTCTGGCGATTTTATAAAACCATTGCTTTGCAATGGTATCGGACACATGAGCGCTTTTTATGCGCTCGTCCGATAAATTATAGAACAGAAATCGCAGATCGCACCTATCTGCGAGCTGCGATTTCTGTTCTCTTCTCTATATGCGCTCAATGGGGCCGGCGGCAGCAGCTGTGACAGAGAAGAACGATGTTTGCCCATTGAATTCAATGGAGCCGGCAATACAGCCGCTCCATTGAAAGCAATGGGCTGCCGGTGTGCGCGGGGTGAATTGTCGGGAAGGGCTTAAATATATAAGCCCTTCCCTGCAATTCATCCTAAAATGTGTTAAAATAAAAAAAAAAATTGTATACTCACCTTTCCGCTGCAGCCGGAGTCCAGCCGCGGCTGCTGTCAGTTCTCCTGAACTGCTTCTCGGCACTATTCAGCCGGCGGGGCTTTAAAATCCCCACCTGCTGAATGATCTGCCTCTGATTGGTCACAGCCCTGACCAATCAGAGGCAGGTTTCACTCACACACCCATTCATGAATTCATGAATGGGTGAGTGACTGCTGCCTCTCAGCGCTGAGCCAATCAGGGGCATGTCTGACTCACACCCCCTTCACACCCACTGTAGGATGGCCGCGCGGAGCTCCGGCTGCCGGGAGAAGGTGAGTATATATATATTTTTTATTTTTACACATTTTAGGATGAATTGCAGGGAAGGGCTTATATATTTAAGCCCTTCCCGACAATTCATCCCGGGCTCGCCCGCAGCGCATTGCTTTCAATGGAGCCGGCTCTATTGCCGTCTCCATTGAATGCAATGCGCTGGACAGCTCCGGCCCGTTTCTAATGAAACGCGGCTAGGAGCAGATTTTCGGGCGATTTGCGGGCGACTTGCGCGCACCGGTCACGCGATTTGCGGATGCGCATCCGTCATGCGATCCGCAAATCGCGTAAAAAAAACCCCGTGTGACTAAGGCCTGAATGTGAAGCAATGCAGCTTCGGATGTGACTGGAGTATACAGCATGATGGATTTGAAAATTAATAAAAAGATCAAAACTTTTGCATTCAAGGAAAGCGATGGATCGCTGGAAGTTCTGAGACAGATCATGGGAAATGTTCTTATAGGTAGTGGTGCGCTTTAAATCCATTGCGTTAAATCCTGGTAATCATCTGCACTGTATGTCCCTGCTGGTCCTCATTACTTCATTACTCTTCTACCATACAAGTGTCTTTAAGCTTGTGGAGACAATAAATAATTGACCTTGCTACAAGGTGAGGTCTGCCTGTTATTCACCCGTAGCGCAAAGGCGGCCAGAAGAGGTTCTGCAGCAGCTCTAAGAAATAATGGTGTTAAAATGAAATGTCTCTTCTCTGCAAATGGAAAGAATGTCTTCTGTAAAGCAATGACAATGTTAGAGGAGACCTGCGGCTACAAGTTTTGTATCCCCCTCTTCCCTCAGAGTCGCCCTCATACTCAGACGGTTCCTCTCATAATATCTACTGTACAGACCCCCCGGATATGTTACCAGGACCTTTATATCTTAATGATGCCAAATAATGGGTCTATAAAATGTCTAATAGTAAAGAGATGAATGGTAATGTCCAGGATAGTGAAGGTCGATCCCAGGAGTCTACGAATAAGGGCAAGAACACATGGGTGTATGCGTTACTACACCCGCCGCTACGGAGCTTAGTTGCACATGAACCAAGGTTTTGTTTTTTTTTTCAGACCATTCAAAGTCCTCGCCACAGGGTGCAAATTTGAGAAAAACAGAGGGAAGTTAAGTCCTGCCCTATCTTTCCTGCACGTAGTGTTAACTATGTGGGAGAATATAGGGCAAGTCCTATGTTTTCTCACTCGTACTTATACCGGGCGCTAAATATCGCTATTGAAAATGAAACCATTGAATTCAATGCAATACCTGATAGGCACAATCGCCGTAAGGCAGGCACAATCGCCGTAAGGCAGGCACAATCGCCATAAGGCAGGCTCAATAACCATAAAGTAGGCACAATCACCATAAAGTAGGCACAATCACCACAGGGCAGGCACAATCACCATAAAGTAGGCACAATCACCACAGGGCAGACACAATCACCATAAAGTAGGCACAATCGCCACAGGGCAGGCACAATCGCCACAGGGCAGGCACAATCACCATAAGGCAGGCACAATCGCCACAGGGCAGGCACAATCGCCACAGGGCAGGCACAATCGCCATAAAGTAGGCACAATCGCCACAGGGCAGGCACAATCCCCATAAAGTAGGCACAATCGCCACAGGGCAGGCACAATCACCATAAGGCAGGCACAATCACCATAAAGTAGGCACAATCACCACAGGGCAGACACAATCACCATAAAGTAGGCACAATCACCACAGGGCAGACACAATCACCACAGGGCAGGCACAATCACCATAAGGCAAGCACTATCGCCACAGGGCAGGCACAATCGCCATAAAGTAGGCACAATCGCCACAGGGCAGGCACAATCGCCATAAAGTAGGCACAATCGCCACAGGGCAGGCACAATCACCATAAGGCAGGCACAATCACCATAAAGTAGGCACAATCACCACAGGGCAGACACAATCACCATAAAGTAGGCACAATCACCACAGGGCAGGCACAATCACCACAGGGCAGGCACAATCACCATAAGGCAAGCACTATCGCCACAGGGCAGGCACAATCGCCATAAAGTAGGCACAATCGCCACAGGGCAGGCACAATCGTTGTAAGGCAGGCACAATCGCCATAAGGCAGGCTCAATCACGTTAAAGTAGGCACAATCACCACAGGGCAGGCACAATCACCATAAAGCAAGCACAATCGCCACAGGGCAGGCACAATCGCCACAGGGCAGGCACAATCGCCATAAAGTAGGCACAATCACCACAGGGCAGGCACAATCGCCATAAAGTAGGCACAATCGCCACAGGGCAGGCACAATCGCCTTAAACCCTCATAGAATGCAGTCTGCCAGACTATGATACAGAGGAGCTATTTGTTCAGTTGCTACCCTGTATGATGGGGCACACCCATCTTTGGCTGGCCTCTTAGGTATCGTTCACATGTGCGGACTATGTTTGTATACAGTCACTCCTCCCTAATCTGGGCTGGGTTGAGTGGGTGACTGCATAATAGTCTGCACTGAACAAGTAGGTCCCCCTTATCATAGTCAGGCAGACTGAATTCTATTAGGGTTTACGGCAATTGTGCCTACCTTACGGTGATTGTGCCTACCTTACGGCGATTGTGCCTGCCCTATGGCGATTGTGCCTACTTTACGGTGATTGTGCCTATCAGGTATTGCATTTCTTAGCTCTTTCAGTGAATGTTTTGTTGTTTTTCTCTCACCTTTGTGATTTTATTAAAGTCAATGGTTTTGTTCCATTATGGGGCCCTGATTATCACAGCCGCATAACTGGACTAAACTATGCCCATGTGAAAAAGCCCTAAGGCTACCTTCACAATGGCTAGCACAATATTGGGCCGAAAGATCGCACTTGTCAATGTACATTTTACCCACGGTTACGAAGTGTTTTTCATGCAAAAACGCCTTGCATCACTTCTTTGAAAGTGCAAAAAGAACAGTAAAATATGCCAATGACCATGCAAAAAAGCATTGTTCGTTTCGCAAAAATGCTATGTTCATGCACATGCAAATACACTTATGCTCAAGTGAAAGGGGCCTTCATTTCCCAAATAATACTCACATACAATACTTTTATAATGCTGCCAATCAATGTCCATACAATATTATCGTTCAGTGGCAAAGTAAAATTGCCATGTACTGCTAAATAAAACTTCTGTGCAATGCCCATATACTGTATACTAGTTGATATACCCAGCTTCGTTTCAGTTAATTTGGTACAGGTGTTTACCTGTTGTTCACACAGAACATTTTAGGAAGTCATGATTACTTCAGGGGAACCGAGGAACAAAATATGTATACACATAGAGGAGCATTAGATTCTCCTCAGACTGCATGTACTGATGTACCTCTGCAGAATGCGCCACCCCTCCCAATCTTCTCACTTTTTATTCCTAAAAGTAATACCCATTTTTATTCAAATTTCCCCCCAGACTGGAGGTTGCAGCCCTTTTGTAGCCTTAAAGGCTTTCTCCATTCCATTTCACGTTTGAGCGGTACAGATGTGCGTTATTATTTGAATTACATAGGGGGTAACTTACTTTTGCACTTGGAATTGAATAATCAAGCTGCAACCACTTTACTTTTCCTATTTAGAACCTAAACAATGGTCGTGCCAAATTCCACATTTGTATGACACCGGGAAGGAAGGGAATTAGATTAGGTACATTGCATAGGGGGTATCATTTACTTTTGCACTTAGCATTAAATAATTCAGTTGTGACTCCTTTACTTTTCCTATTTAGCACCTATTGAATGGTTGTGCTAAATTTCAAGTTAGTACGACAACGGGAAGTTAGAGAATAAGATTAGGTACATTACATAGGAGGGGTCGATTATTTTTTAACTTAGCCTTGAATAATCTAGATGTTACCCCTTTACTTTTCCTATGTAGGACATATAGAATGATCATCCCAAATTTCATGTTTGTTCGGGAACTGGGAAGTTAGAGAATTAGATTAGGTGCATTACATAGGGGTGCCAATACTTTGGCGCTTAGCATTAAATTTTGTAGTTGTGACCCTTTTACTTTTCCTATTTAGGACCAAAAGAATGATCATCCCAAATTTCATGTTTGTACGACATCGGGAAGTTAGAGATTTAGTGGCAAGTCAGTCAGACAGTGAGTCAGTCAACGAGGGCTTTCGCTTTTATATATATAGATTTCCATTCAGTGTTCATACAATCTTACCATTCAGTGCCAAATATAACTTCTATGCAGGGACTATATAATATTTTGATTTAGTATCAAAATACTGCCATTCAGTGCCAGATAATATTGTTATATAGTGTCCATATATAACCCCTTTCCATGCCGAAATGATACTACCATACAATGCCATATAATATATCTATGCTATGCCCAATTAATAATTTCCATTCCTAAATAATACTGCCATACAGTGCCAAATAATACTTTTATAGAATAACCATGTAATATTGGCATTTAGTATCCAGACAATACTCCAGACAGTGCACAAATAATACTACCATACAATCCCAAGTAATACCTAACAGAAAGGAGTTGAATGGTAATGTATCTAGTTACCCAGGACTGTGATTGTGCCTTCCAGGGAATCTATTACTTATGGTTAACAAACAGTAGTTCCCTACGATACTCTTAATATTGCCATTCAATATCCATTAATACTATCATTCCGTGCCAAAATAATACCACCATGCAATGATAAATGCAACTTGTATACAATGCCCAAATACTGTTATACTGTAATTCTGCATTCATGCAATTTCACTCATTTCATTCATCGCCAAATAATATTTCTATGCAATGGCTATACTGTATAATACCTCGATTTAGTTCCCAAATACTGCCATACAATATCAAATAATCCTGCTATACAATATCCATGTATAAAGCCATTCAGTGCCCATACAAAGGAACCATGTAGTACCTAAATAATAATACCATACAATGACAAATAATATTTCTGCACAATGTCTATATAATAATGCAATTCTGTTCCCAAATAATACTGTCATACATTGTCAAATAATGCAGCATAAATGATGGATGATGAGCAGATCCCTGATCGTTCAGTGTAAATAGCAGCCGTTCAGTACTGAACGGCCGCTATATTAAGTCAATAGAGAAGGGCAGAGGAGCGTGAGAAGAGAAATCTCCTGCAGCCGCCCCACTGTGAGCCAGCGATACTAGCTCACCTGCAGCAGCACCAGAGCTAGTATGTGCGGGGACGAGTGCCATCTCATCTAAATGGGCCTTTAGATAAGAGCAGGAGATGAAGAGTGAAGTTGTACTACAGAGCTGTACTGTGTCTGACAGCGGTGCCACTTCTAAGAGCTATTCTGTACTGCTATGGCCAGAGTTTGGGTGGCATAGCCCATTGCATACAATCCAATGGTGGATATACCGCCTGTATAGCCTATTCAGCTGTACAGGGGCTCAGGAGATTGGGGGGCCTGAGCTGCCAGGCCCCCTCTGAGTTTTTTATTTTATTAAAGAGCCTTCATTAAAAAAAAAATATAAACAGCCTGTACTCACCTCCCGACTGCAGCAGTCTGCTCTGTTCCTGTCCCCATTGACTTCTCAATAGTGCAATCACATGTACTTGTCACATGATCGCCTTACTGGGAAGTCAGCGCAAGCAGGAGCACTGTGGCTGAGAGGTGAGTATAAGCAGTTTTTTTTATTTTAATACAAATCAGGGGAATTATAAATAAGTGGAACATCCAAGGGGGTATTATTAATGAGTGGGGGCGCTTAAAGCAGCACTTATTGTGTGGGACCTACAGAGGGCAAAAAAGAGGGATATTATTACTATCTGGGGCACCACAGGCGGCTTTATTACTATTAGGGGTACTATAGATGGGGATATTGTGTACAGGTGTGCAGACTAAAGACAGTTAACTGGAAAACGGGGGAGTCAAAGATGTCTGTATGTGACATTTTGCAGAAACAAGTTGTGACTGGGCGAAGTCACCATGGTGGTCTGGGCTGGATAGAGAAAAAAAAGAAAATGAATAGTACTGATCTGAGCAGACGTCATCTGTTATCACTGGAGATAATAGTACTATAATCACTTTTACAATCTTCAGAGGGGTTTTATAGAACTGGTTTCTACTACTATATGGTTACTGTATGGTGGTAATATCGCTATTTGTGTAGTGTGTTTTTCAGAAACAATATGGCGGTGTTATATTGTCACAGTCTGGGGTTATTCCTAAGCCCTCTTTTAGAGTTATTATTGGTATTACTGCTCTTTGTTGAGCCTTTACTCACTAACAATATGGTGGTATTAGTCACTATATGGTGGTTATAGGTGAATGTGGTGTGGTAGTATTATCCAAGGACTTTTACATATATGTAAAAGTTTTGTTTTTTGTCTTTTGGGAGGGAGAACATTCTGTGCACTGGGGCCCTTGGTACTCTGTGTACACCCCTGATCCAACTCATTGGGCAGGTCAGGAAATGGGGCCTTTGGGCTTTGCCCTGGCCCCACATCAGCTGCATGTTCTACCATCATTGGTGGTATGCCACTGAATACAAAAAGGTCTATAAGGTAACCCTCGTTAACACTAATTGTCACCACGGAAGCAGTTATTGACTGATATAATGGGTTTCCAGCTTCCTCCGGGTGATAATACAGGGACATCTCTAACGTGGAGCCTCTACATGTGCGATGAATGAGGAGGGGAACATAATGAATTTCTTCCACTCTCAGCCTCCGTCTTCAGACATCTGCCAGGCAACTCAAGGACAAAACTCTTTTTTTTTGGCTTTGAAAATATATTGAGAACACGTTTAATGGTTGAAAGGTTTCTTGAAAATCACATTGGTAATGGAGGACATTCATCACACAGCTCGGCTCTTCACAGTTTATTGCTTTCTGAAACACTTTGATTACATGCATGTCTCAACGCAAAAAGAGGGGACGAGGAGAGCGCGGCAAACTGGTAAAGAGTGAAATCACTGTACGGGGCAGACCAGGGAGAATGCAAATACTGTATTCAGAGGCTCCGCTGAGTCCCATGATATATACATATTTATATGTACTGATGTAGCAGAGCCGAAGTCATCCACTGTCACAATTCATGATGGTTTCATTGTATAACAATAGGTTCTGCATCCTGTTAATCTACATTGTATGTCAAATTCTCTGCTTGCTCTCAGCGAAGGGAAACATTCTTGATTACATCCTGAGGTTGAAACAAGCCTAATTATGTCTTGCGGTTGAGAGTCTACTGCAGTTGTATCCAGTCGAGGCAATTCTTTATGAGCCACGGAGAACAGCCCGGACTTCAGATGGATACATTTTTCCTGCACTGATACAAAACATTTTGCATCTTTCTAATATACTTGTGGCACCTCTATCAATAACACACTTTTTGTTCCCAGGTTGTAACCCATTTTTCCCAATGTCTTATGTCACAAACATTTAGAAAATACACACATTGTAAGAAAAAATCCCTTCCTCTAGAAGGGAAATCCTGAACATATCACTGAGCTGTCATTGTCCCAGGCAGGATTGCGGTGCTCACCCCAAGGTCTCCAGACACGAACACGGCCGTCGTCGGCGCTCAAACTAAACCTGGATTCATCGCTGAGCCCGGTCACCTTGTATGCCCTCACACATCCACTGGTCCCAACACCTCCTAACAGTCTGGTCAGACACCCCTCTCTACTGGTGGTCTGTCGGGAATGTCCTGAGCCCGGTCACCTTGTGTGCCATCACACATCCACTGGTCCCAACACCTCCTAATAGTGTGGTCAGACTCTCCTCTCTAGAGGTGGTCTGTCGAGGATGTCCTGAGCAGAGGCATAACTTGAAGCTCCTGAGCCCCAACGCAAAACCTGTAAGAGGGCCCCAATTATAATGCTTTATTCAGAGTACTGGGCTCCCTATATGGAGAAGAGAGGTCTTATGGGCCCCCCTAAGGCTCCTGGGCCAGGGTGCAACCGTATCCCCTGCATCCCCTATAGTTACGCCAGTGGTCCTGAGCCCGGTCACCTTGTGTGCCCTCACACATTCACTGGTCCCAACACCCCCTAACAGTCTGGTCAAAATGGCCTGGTGGGGGACAATTCATCGATATGACCATCCAGCTTCTGACATCCCAATAATGTGCCCCTCTCAAACTCTGGTAACGGGGTGAAATCTCTGCTCTGCGTCGTAGAGGCATCTAGTGGCCAACAAGCACTAAACAAGTAGAAGAAGAGGTCACTACACACAAGTAGCCTCCGAGAGCCTGTTATAGGCCAAAGGGGAACCACTTTTAGGGCCTCCGGTGAGAAGACCGTCCATCTAATCACCACAACTCTCATCATTTACAGATCTACCTGAGATGGAACTGCTGTACGAGTTTTAGAGCAAAATGACAACATCTAGGGGCGCGATTTTTTCTGAGAAAGAGTGTATTTATCAGTAGCTTTAAGCTTTGGGTTTGTGGCCAACAAAATGATTTTTTTGAGAAATTCTTATTAAGTACTAAAACCTGTGATTTTCATTTATTCTTGTTTGAATAAAATCAGTAAACCTAATTTAGTCACATTAGCATTTATTCATACACAAAGAACACTAGCATGTTTTTTTGTTCCTGGAAACTTAGCACTAGTTTTGGTCTTCCTAGATCACATATAAATGGCATTGTGCGTTTATTGAGTCATAACTTTGGTTTTGTACCAAATGAACAGATATTTCAGCTGACCTTATATTCTATGCAGTACATCACTGCATGCATCACACCCAATTATGGCAGATTGCAAACAAATGTGCCAATGTGAACAGTACATGCACCTGCTTGTTTTTGCAAGTCTGGAGGTACCTGGAAATCGGTGTTATACTTTCTGTGGCTTGCAGGAGACAATCAGACAAAGTATTCACATTGCTTTTTCTGTGCCTTCAAGAGGTTACAAATATATATATGCAACCTTTCGAGGCCACAGGAAAACAAAAGCAGATACTTTGTCTAATTGTCTCTTGAAGTTTATAGCAAAAGAGATGGATCATGTAAAGACACGTCCACTACAGCTGATCCCCACTCGTGTTTTGAAAGCGTGGCGTGCAAACCTGAAAAGTTGTAGTTTAAGCACGTACGCCAAAACTGTGACTTGTAAATGCCAGAATTCTGATGTCCAAGGGTTCTTAAATAGTCCCAATTGTAAAAAAAAGTGCAAAAATTGAAGAATGTGCCCTTTATTTTTCAATTTCTCAACATTTTTAAGATCTCTGTTTTCTGTCATTGAATAAAAACACTCTTGTTTCTATTCAGAGGCTGGATAAAAATGGTATTTTTTGGGGGCGTGGCCTAGATGCGGACCCGAGCAGTTGTGTTTTCCTAAGCTCTGCTCAAGCCCGGTTATTATGCAACTTTAAAAGCATTTCCAGCATCAAAAGCTCGCCAAAATTTATACTAAAGATCCCTAGAGTAAAAAAAAGAAGGTAAAAGCACTTTACTGAAGGGAGAAGCCGGGAGGAATAGAGTTCTCTGCCATCCAGGGTGATCGGAGAGGTGAAAACCCCCTGGAGACGTGCCAGAAGATCTACTTATCTGCAGAAAGAATCTCTATAACGGAGAAAGCTGACCGGAGCACCAGCACAACCTCCGCTAGGCTTCCCCGGTGAGTGACACACTTAGAATCCCACTGTGGCACGGGAGAGGGTTAACAGCTTAGCCTCCGGCGGCCGTGGCTGAGCGCTGCCTGCAGAGGAATGTGACAGCTCTAGTACCAGACCGCACATTACCTCCCCAAATCTCCCAGCAAAAGTGAACCCAGAACGGCTTGCTGCCTGCTCTAAAAAGCTTCACACACATTAAAGAAACAGCTGAGAACGGAGAGATCAGCTCCGCAGCGCACAGGTGCCAAAGACAAAGCTCCTGAGTCCCGTAACTTAAGCCTTCTGAAGCGCGGGAACGGACCGCCATTTTAGACACCAGGAACGGCGGCTGAGCATAGTATACAGAGAAAAAGAAAAGGGACATTACGATCTTACATGCTGCCTCCCTGAATCCCCTGTTACAATACAAACAGCTGCAGTTGCTCACTCAGACAAAAAGGTTAAGAACGGGGAGGCTCTCTGACTGTACTAGCCAGAGGGCTGACAACAGAGAGAATAGCTCTGTGTCATCTAACTACCAGTGATAGAACTTCTGGAGACTGTCTCTCACCTGAACTGGAGCTTTCAGATTGAGCTCCCATGAAGCAGTGCTGGTGCAGTTGCAAGCTAAAATAAGCTATAAATCAAGTCAGACACTTCTTGCCTTCATTATACTTAAACTTACTAAAAAGCTTTTTGGAGGAGGAGGAGCCCAAACGAAGACTAGGTCAGCTACACATTATAAAGCCTTGCTGGACGGCAGTTTTTGCAGTGCTCGGGAGAGATTTTAACCCTTAAAAAAAAAAAAAAAAAAAAAAGGATTAAAAAAAAAAAAAAAAAAGGATTAAAAAAAAAAAAAAAAACACACCTAAAAGTGGCCCAAGAGTCCTCAGCATCAAAATGCCCAAGAGAAGAAACACCAAAACACCACTCAACAAAGTCTCAGACTTTTTCAGCACCCGCGGCCCGAGGAGGCAGGGACAGACGAACAAAGAGGGTTCCCCCTCACCTGCAAGCCCTAGAGAAGACACAGGGGTTTCTCCTCCTCGGTCACCCGTCTCAAGAAGTCAAAAAGAAATACAAACTGATGAGACACCGAAGACCACATCTAGACACGGGGGGAGTGATTCTTCTGGGAAGGGTGCTGGCGCCACTCCATACGGTTGCAAATTGGCACCGCCGAGCTCACAACCATCATCTTCCCTCTCCACTCCTTTATCAAGCCCTGAAAAACAGCGCCCCCGACTTTCTCCACATACCAACCAACAGCAAGAAGACCCCACATCTGAGCCTGACCCTATTACAAGTGTCCCATCTTCCAATATGCCAGCTACGGAAGACTTTATAAAACAAATGATCCTAGCATTAAGAGGATCTTTGCAAAAGGACATTAAGTCTCTGTCAAACGCCCTAAACACCTCTATACAAGATCTGGAAGAGAGGACCGACCATATTGAAACCAAAATGGGAGAAGTAACTGCATCCCACAACAAATTAATAGATGCACACTACTCCCTGGAGGAGGAAGTAGAAGACATGAAGAAAAAACTCACAGATCTGGAAGATAGAAGTAGGAGATGTAACGTTAAGTTTAGAGGCATCCCAGAAAGTGTCCCACAGCACGATTTAAAAAGCTTCCTCACCAAGCTAATCAAAAGCATCCTCCCAGATGCCTCAGAATTAGATTGCACAATTGATAGAGCGCACAGATTGTTAAAGCCGAACTTTCTACCAGATTCAGTTCCAAGGGACGTAATCGCCAAATTTCATTTTTACCATATAAAGGATGCTCTGATGACAGCTTCAAGAAAGCAGGGCGTCCTACCATCTCCATTTGCAAATATAAGTCTTTTCACCGACCTGTCCCAAAATACTATCCAAGCAAGAAAAGCTTTCTCTCTTATCACCTCATCACTGAGAGCTGCAAAGATTCCCTACAAATGGGGCTTTCCTGCAAAAATAATAGTCCACAAAGATAACGCAGTACATGCTCTAAATTCACCAGAAGACGGTGCAAATGTCCTCTCCAAGTGGAATATCTTACTACCAGAAGAGCCACAGTCGGGCAAACCTCAGAGACCCCAGAGGCCCTCCCAGCGCCGCACGCTTCCTTCTACTCCACCATGAAAACAGTATCAACATCACAAGTTCCTTCGTCGTATGATGCTGGACACGGTTTTTCGCTGACCTTCAATACCGGGCTGAGGGTCTGCAAGCCGAACTTTCCCCCTATAACAGGTTTCAGGTTTTTATACCTGCTCTTATCTAAAGTTTATCTGTTTAATTCTACAGTTTTACTGCTCTTTCCTTAGAGAGCACTTATTGATGTTTTCACATAATAAGATAGTTTATCTTAAATATGCTCTCATGAATAACATGAACAACGTAATTCATATATTGTTTAATGTTAACAGGCATATTTCTGTTTTCGCCTGTATCTTTGTTTTAAGTTCGTACATTTGCTATGCTGCTAATGTAACCCAAACAAACACACTCATAACCCACTATTACAATGCATATAAATATCTGCTCCCAGAACGTTAGGGGACTAAATTCCCCTTTCAAACGCTCAATGGTCTGGAAGGATGCTAAAGCGGCCAAAACAGACATCTTATGTTTGCAAGAAACGCATTTTGCCCAACAATCTTGCCCTAAATTCTCAAATAAACAATACCCGCATATTTATCTTTCAAACGCCCATAAAAAACACGCTGGAGTACTGATCGCCCTGAGAGATAGTCTTCATTTTTCTCTTAATAAACAAATTTCGGACGACAAGGGTAGATACCTGATATTACAAGGCACCATAGATAATTCGCCGATTACTCTGGTGAACGTTTATGCGCCTAACAAGTCCCAAATCTCTTTCCTAAACAAAGTAATAAAAAAAGTCAGAAAAGTCCTTATGGGCAAATTAATATTATGTGGAGACTTTAATATAATAGCAGACAAAAAGGCGGACTCCACGGCATCCACTAGGAATGTATCGGTTCTTCACCCTTGGTTACATAGAGAGGGTTTATACGACACATTTAGGTGTCTCAACTCCTCTTCAAGGGAATTTACTTTTTTCTCTCCCAGGCATAAAACTTACTCAAGAATAGACATGTTCTTGGTGAATAGAGGAACTCTCACCTCAATAACTGACTCCACGATTGGAGTCCGCACTTGGTCAGATCATGCACCAATATACATGAAATTAAACGTGGGCGCCCCCTGTACCTTATCAAAAATGTGGCGAAATGATACCAACCTATACAATATCCCTGAGAACCAAAAAATTATCAGCAAAGCTTTAGAGGAATACTTCTCTCTTAACTCCACCCCTGACATAAGCAACGCCACATTGTGGAACGCCCACAAAGCAGTAATAAGGGGGGTTTTGATAAAGCTCAAAATACAACAAAATAAAAACAAACGAGAAAAAATAGACCTTCTATTGGAGAAAATTAAAAAACTGGAATCTCTTCATCAGAAATCTCCACAAGACAACCTCCTGATGGAATTATCCTCCTCAAGGAGGGAATTAAAAAATACGCTTCTAGACAATTACAATAAGGGTCTGACTTACCTTAAAGCAAACTTTTATTCCTACATGGATAAGCCCTCAAAACTGATGGCCACCCTTGTTAAAAAAAAACAATTAAAAACAAAAATCCCGTTTATTACTAACAAAAAGGCTCCCCAGGATAAAATCTCCCACCCCCAGCGAATAGCTGAACAATTCAGGGAATATTATAATAGCCTTTATAACCTTAAAGACAACCCTAGCACCTTCCAGCCCACCCCGGAGGTAATAAATAATTTCCTGGATAGATTGGATCTCCCCACGCTGGATATTCAGAAAGACAAATTAAACAAACCAATATCAACTCTAGAAATATATAAGGCCATACAAGATCTAAAAAAACATAAATCCCCTGGACCTGACGGTTTTTCAAATGAGTACTATAAGAACTTTGCTCAACCGTTAGCTCCTCACCTAAATTCACTATTTAATGAAGCGATGGAACGGGGCTCCATGCACGAAGAAATACTCCAGGCCACAATAGTCACCATACCCAAACCAGGCAAGTCCCCTACAACACCAGAAAATTTCAGACCTATCTCCCTCCTGAACTCCGACTTGAAAATATATGCTAAAATACTGGCCGGCAGACTTCTGGAGGTTTTACCCACGGTCATTCATAATGACCAAGTGGGCTTTACAAAAGGAAGGAGTGCCACAGATGGTACACGCAGGATACAGAATCTGCTAGAGCGGATAGCCTCGAGTCGGACGCCTTCTCTCCTCCTTTCCCTGGATGCGGAGAAGGCGTTCGATAGAGTGCATTGGGGCTTCGCTTTTGAGGTCCTCCGGAGGTTTGGAGTGGGCGAGAGCTTCTTGCGTGCAGTCCAAGCTCTCTACACAAAGCCCTCGGCCAAGGTTTTGGTTGACGGGGTATTGTCTTCATCTTTCTATATATCTAATGGAACCCGACAGGGGTGTCCCCTATCTCCATTGCTTTTTGTCATGATAATAGAACCCCTCGCAGAAATGATTAGAACCTCCCTGGAGATCAGAGGTGTATCAATGGGCTTAAGACAACACAAAATCGGCCTTTTCGCGGATGATATTATCATTACCATGACAGACCCTGTTAATTCCTTGAGAGCTGTGAGCAACTGCATTACCCAATATAGCAATGCCTCATTATACAAATTAAACTCCGATAAATCCCTAATAATGGGAGTAAATGTAGAACCTGCTTTAAAAATTGATATACAGAAGGAGTTTCCCTTTCAATGGGAATCTGAGATATCGTACCTGGGCACCAAAATATGTCGAGACCTACCTGAAACAATTTCTGCAAATTTTGATCCCCTATATATCTCTCTTCAGGCGGAAATGGAGGAAATGAGTAAAAAAGAACCCTCATGGTTCGGCAGAATGGCACTTTATAAAATGTTACTACTCCCGAAAATTTTATACCTTTTTCGTACATTGTCCTACCCAATCCCCCCGTCCACGATCCAAAAATTCCAGAAGCAGCTGCTTAATTTTATTTGGGGTGATAGGAAACCGAGATTAGCAGCATCAATATTATACCAGCATAAGAAACAGGGAGGTCTTGGGGTGCCTAACCTCCAAGCCTACTATAAGGCTTCTTTGTTAAGCCAATCTAGTGCCTGGCTGAAATCCCAACCAACCCCGTCTTGGTGCCACATGGAGAAAAACAGAAACGGAGACAGACACCTGGGCTCGCTAATTAAGGCCTCCATTCTTGGAGCTCTGATCCCAAAGATTTCATCATTAATATATTTTCAAGATATCTCTCTGCTAATGTCAAACACCCTTCAATATTGGAACCAATTGGCACTTGGGTGCGGAGCAGACTCCAGAGACCCCCCAGCCGAACTTCCAATTGAGGTCCTTTCCTATTTCATCCGAGATTTAAATCTAAACAAATGGACAAATAGAGGAGTTAAAACCATCTCAGACATATTGAACAAAAACAAACCTCTCTCCTTTCAGGAAATTCAAAACAAATTCAATGTGCCTGATTCAGAGACTTTTACATATATAAAAATTCTCTCCTTTCTCAAACAAGCTGATTTATACAATTTTTCCTTTCCGAAAGATTTGGAAGTCATATTTACCAAGTGCAAAACCTCCCAAGCTTCCCAAATCAAAACCTTCTATAGCGCAATCACCCAAAATGCCAATAGATCGAAAAAAATACACCTTCTAAATTGGGAGCATGCAGTAAAAGAAAACATACCACTCCCGATTTGGTTGAAAGCCTTTGAATGGGCCAATAAAGCCACTCTTTCCGCTAATATTCTACAAACACATTACAAAGTATTAACTAACTGGTATTTTACGCCTTCAAAAATGGCAACATTTTTCCCCACCCAATCCAATTTATGTTGGAGAGACTGCGGCCAAATAGGCACTCTATATCACATATTTTGGGATTGTCCCCATATATGTAACTATTGGAAGGAGGTATTTAACACTATACAATCCATAACTGGAATTCGTCTTGATTGTTCGCCTCAACTGGCACTCCTTCTTATTGGTTGTCAAGAAATACCAAAAAAGAAAAGGAAATGGATATGCCACTTTCTAATGACTGCCAAAAGCATTATAGCCAAAAAATGGAGGAAAACATCTCCTCCCTTGATTGAGGACCTTTTGAGCGCAGTATCAGACCACTACTGTTATGAAAAGATATATGCAAAATTTAACAATTGTCTTTCTAAATTTAATAGCATTTGGAATAGTTGGCAGCAATTCGAACGGAAAAATAAGCACTGACATGTTTAGAATTGTTTAGTTGATTTATTTCTCTTTTACTGAATAAACACAAAAGAAATTTAGCACTTTTATATCATACCACTGTGTGTAATGTTAAGCTTGAAATACCTGTCGTCATAATGTGTAAAATCTGTAACGATGTATGATATCACCACTTATATACGCAGTGATATGTATATGCTCTTAATTCTTTATAAAATTTAATAAAAATTATTTTGGAAAAAAAAAAAAAAAATGGTATTTTTTATTAACAGGCACCTCTAGGCTAAACAGATTGCAGGAATGGAGGGGCGGAGCTAGGCACAAGGATTTTCTCTTTGGAAAGCTTTAATTCCTGTCATGCTCTGCCCCCTCTGGTCCCGCAGGAGGGATAACACTGTCTGTTAGCTTTGCATGGAGTGTGTTCCTTTAAGATTGTACAAGGTGAGTGAATCCTGTCTTATCAAGGTTTACACACAATATTTATTCTCCCAGGTAGTGGGCATCTGGGTGAGGAGGTGCCCGGCTGAGGTTCTTGGCGCACTGCACCTCATTACTTGTCCCTTGTACTAGTTGAGCTCTGTAGGATCCTATTAGGCTTCAGGTCATCAGTCGCACTTTATTGTATCTATTTACTTCCTGAAGAAACTTTACAAGGCGGCAGCAGTTCTGTTTGTATTGATTATGGTCTCTGTGGTTGGCGTCGCTCCATCCTGTGGACTCGGAGTCGCTGATGATGAGGAGTGGCAGACTCTATGAAGTTTAATATCATTTCATACATAGGTCAGAGTTCTGATCAATAAGGGGGCGACGTCCCTTCTGATAGCCGAGTCCATTGTGTAATCTGTGCTGACCTTCTCAGCCTTTCACAGCTCGTTCATAAGAGGAGTGATATTTCATGGCGGAGTTCTGACATAACCTTTACATCACTAGAACCAGCGCTGCGCACAGAATATTCCTCTACAGAACATGTTCATCTTCCATTTAGATCTTATCTGTTCAGAAAAAATCTTGTAAGAAGGGAAAATGTTTAAACCTGTGGCTTATGGAACATACGGAACTAAATAAAGGAGCCAATCAGACATAAGAGGAGATCTATCTATCTATCTCATATCTATCATCTATCTGTCTCCTATCTATCTGTCTATCTCATATCTATCATCTATCTATCTATCTATCTCCTATCTATCTCATATCTATCATCTATCTATCTATCTCATGTCTATCTCATATCTATTTATCTCATATCTCTCTTTCTCATATCTATCTATTTCAAATCTATCTATCTGTCCATCGATCCCATATCTATCTATCTCCTATCTATCTCATATCTAACTATCATCAATCCCATATCTACCTATCCATCTATCTATCTATCCATCCATCCATCTCATATCTACAAATCCATCCATCCATCCATCCATCTATCTATCCATCTATCTCTCCATCTATCTATCTCCTATGTATCCAGGGGCGTAACTATAGAGGATGCAGGGGATGCGGTTGCACCTGGGCCCAGGAGCCTTAGGGGGCCCATAAGGCCTCTCTTCTCCATATAGGGAGCCCAGTAATATGAGTAAAGCATTGTAGTTGGGGGCCTTGTTACAGGTTTTGCATCGGGGCCGGGGAGCTTCAAGTTACGCCTCTGTATCTATCTATCTATCTATCTATCTATCTCATATCTATCTATCTATCTTATACCGATCTCTCTTATATCTATTTATCATCTATCTCATGTCTGTCTGTATAATCGTAGAGGGACCATTCGGGACCCCTAAATACCAATTTGGGCACTTAAATGCTGCTTTTACAATTGGCAAGAGCATTTAAAGTGTTAATAGCCTATGATCCATGTTTTCACCATTTGTGGCTGTGCTATTGGCTGTCAGCTGTCAAAAATGGCTTGCATACACTGCATGCAGCAGACTCTGCTTCCGAGCCCGCTCCATACACTGACACTCGATAGACACATACATGTGCATGTCGGGAAGGAGTTAAAATGGAGTTTCCTGTTTTTTATTTTACTTTTATGCATTATTTTCACTGTATCAATTCCTTAAAATATAACTAAAAATCAACCACTGGGCTATCACAAGACAAACCAAACAAACAAGCAATCACCAGCCCAACAGAGGATGTAGAATGATCGGGTTTGAGTGGTATTGCTCAATCCAAACTGGACTGAGTATCCACCCCGTTCAAGATACGTTGTGCACACAATAACTTGGCACAATAACCTACGTTATCTAGAACTACACCCCAGAATTCAATAAAGAAACCATAACCAGAGTAAATAATGCACAAATCAATAAAAAATACAACAAGTCTAGCAGAGCCTCCAGCCTTGATGGTAGACTGGAGACTAGTGCAGAGTCTGGTGAAAGATATTGTTCTATTCTGGAACGGATGCTGACTAGAGATGAGCGAATATACTCGTTTTGAGTAATTACTCGATCGAGCACCGCGATTTTCGAGTACTTCTGTACTTGGGTGAAAAGATTCAGGGGGCGCTAGGGGGCGTGGGGAGGCGTGGTGGAGCGGGGGGTAGCAGCGGGGAACAGGGGGGATCCCTCTCTCTCTCCCTCTCCCCCCCCCACTCCCCGCTGCAACCCCCCACTCACCCACGGCGCCCCCCGAATCTTTTCGCCGGAGTACGGAAGTACTCGAAAATCGCGGCGCTCGGGCGAAAAAGGGGCGTGGCCGAGTAGGTTCGCTCATCTCTAATGCTGACCCATTTTTTAATCTGGGTTGGCCCCCCCTCTGAACTAAGACCTACCTGGGCTAGCATACTGTGTATATGAGCAGGACGCACAACTGGGATACACTATATGCCTGTCTTATGGTAGTATCTAATGGAGGTAGATCTCCAGTTGGGCCTAATACATCTACGTCTGTGCTAGCACTGTTGCAGATTGAGACATAAACCAACTGCAAGGGAATAGTTCTGTTAAGGTCCCTGATGAAGTTGTACATTCAAGAGAAACGCGTTGAACCATATGAACTAATAAACCCATAGGTAGGAAAATATTTTGGGTGATAGAACCATATCATAAAACTGAACCATACGAACTAATAGACTGTACAAATGAAAATCCTTTGGGTGATAGAACTAGATAAAATTGTATGAACTAGAAATATCTCTGAGAGGCAAAAATAAGGGGATCTATCAGGATAGAACTATCAGCCCTTTATCTGGAGAGTGGTGGGGATGAGCCTCCACTAACATCACTCCAACATAGTTTCTGTGGTCCTATAGAGGGGATAAGGCGATAACCTCTAGTTGTCTCCACATACATCTCATAGGCTTTAGTGAGCGGATTCCCTTGCTAAAAGACGTGATTTTAATGACAGCATCAGAGTGTACATCCATTTGGACGCTCATACCGTGACTATACTTGGGCCTTCTTGTTGCCCGTATCTTGAATGGGGTGGATACTCAGTCCAGTTTGGATTGAGGGTTATCACTCAAACGTGTTCGTTCAACATCCTCTGTTGGGCTGGTGATTCCATACTTTCTTTGTTTGTCTTGTGATAGCCCAGTCGTTGATTTTATTGAATATTAATAAAAGTTATATTTTCAGGAATTGATACAGTGAAAATAGTTTAAATATAATTGATTCCTCCACTTCAGCGAAGTTACTTTAATGCATTAGATTTCCGTCTATAGATATGAGATAATTCCTTTGTTCGGTCTTCATTTAATATAATATCTTCCCTGGGGGCGGCCATGTTGGAGCCGTGCTCTTTTTTCCTTAAAGGAGATGTCTCGAGGAAGCAGTTAATTTTTTTTTTTGCCCAGTCCCCCCCATTAAACACACGTTACTAAGCCCCCCTGTAAATGACATTTCTAGCTGGTTCGTACTTACCGTTCCAGCGTTTCAGCAAGTTATAAAAGTTTCCTCAAGATGGCCGCCGGCTCTTTCCCCGTCGCTCGCTGCAGCCCGACGTGTGCGCTCCCGAGACGCCGCCAGCTGTGTCTCCATGGCAACCGGACGCATCGCAGCCGCCGACCAGACGCCCCGCAGCCGCCGACCAGACAGCAGGTAACCGGCGCTAGCCCCCGGCTCCCCAGCGCTAGCTCCCCCGGCGCAGCGACAGCCCCCCCGGCCTAGCGCTAGCTCCCCCGGCGCAGCGACAGCCCCCCCGGCCTAGCGCTAGCTCCCCCGGCCTAGCGACAGCCCCCCCGGCCTAGCGCTAGCTCCCCCGGCGCAGCGGCAGCCCCCCCCGGCCTAGCGCTAGCTCCCCCGGCGCAGCGACAGCCCCCCCGGCCTAGCGCTAGCTCCCCCGGCCTAGCGACAGTCCCCCCGGCCTAGCGCTAGCTCCCCCGGCGCAGCGGCAGCCCCCCCGGCGCAGCCCGGCGCAGCGGCAGCCCCCCCCGACCCATCACTTACCTGGGAGGCTTCTCGGGGCGGCTGGGCTGGGCTGGTCTTCTCCGCTGGGCAGCTCCAGTTTCTGCACCTTCCTCTAACAGAGGATGGTGCAGAATGGCCGCTTCAGCGCGCTCCCGAGCAGTGACAGCTCGTCTGCGCATGCGCAGAAGAGCTGTAGCGGGGAGCACACTGAAGCGGCTCGTGCTGAATGGAGAAGACCGGACTGCGCAAGCGCGTCTAAAAAAGCAAGCTGCCGGCGAATTTAGACGGAACCATGGAGACGAGGACGCTAGCAACGGAGCAGGTAAGTGGAATAACTTCTGTATGGCTCATATTTAATGCACAATGTATATTACAAAGTGCATTAATATGGCCATACGGAAGTGTATAACCCCACTTGGTTTCGCGAGACCACCCCTTTAATTGTCAAGCATTCACAGTACAACAGGGTTTGTGCCCTTTATAGCAGCTGCAATGAATGGAAGTTAATAAGCAGAAAATTCCAAAGAGCAATATAATCTTTTAATTAGAGTAATATAATCTTCAGAAAATGACTAAGGCCCCCCCACTCCCACCCCCCTTCCCTGAGACTGGGGAGTAACAGGAAAGAATACAAAGCCTTATTTCTGTGTATACTGGAAGTGTAAACAGTGGTTCTGCCTTATCCAGGCCTCCGACAGTACAATAGCTTACCTAACCCTCTAATACTATTGAAATGACTCTGCTCATTCGCACCAGTCTGTACAGCAAAGCTAAAAAGTAAGCTGCAGAAAAGAGGATACATCAGACTATTGGGGTAATTTACTTAGGCTAGCATTTCATACGCTAGAGGTTACAAATCTACTAAGGGGCACAAGCCTTTTTATACATTTGTCTCATCTGGTGGCACCTCCATGCACCAAATGAAAAAAGCTATGAGCTGAAATTGGTTTCTAGTATAATTGACACCAGTTTCTAGCATACATTATACTAAATATAATGAGCCATATGGGGCCATGCCACTAACGCTTGGCGCTACTCACTTTTTCAAACAGTTGCATTGTACGTCTTTAACACCAAAATGTCAACTTTCTTATGCTGGAAAACTCATGTATATGTCATAATCGATATACCCCATTGTGTCTGTCTAGCGACCAGTCCCACACTGGCCACTAGATCAGAAACATTGGCACATATTTACTTAGACCAGTGTTTCACATGCTGGTCTAAGAAAAACCTTTCAGCTAGCTTGTGTAGGTTTCTGCTACAATGTACATCTGCTTCTAGCATGAATTACAGTAAATGTGATGGGTTGTGTGTGGCCACACCCCCTAATACTAGGTCCAGCCCAGTTTTTGAAAATGTGGCAGGGCCCAGAGCAGAAGACTGGCGTAGAAGGATTGAAAGATATGTCCAAATAGGCTGACACTTTCTGTTTTCTGCACCTTACATGCCAGCTTTGCTGTATAGACCAGGACAGAATGAGCAGAGCAATCAAAGTTCCCACAACAGCATGTCAAGATTTTTTCTTTGTGTAGAAAATAGGAAAAAAACGAAACACTAAAAATAATTAAAAAAAAACAATTTGTTATAAAACCTGATTTAAATAAAATGCTATTTTCTGATTTCCTTAAATGGGTTCTGTCAGGTAAAAAAAAAATCATACTCACCTGTGCCTTACGGAACCTGCTGTTTTTCTCCTCTCCCTCCGGCAGCCGTCCGATCACAGGGTAGAAGCTGGTAAAGTACCAGCTTCTGTCCGTGCGCTGACCACTGCCAGACAGCAAGTCCTGCCGCCCAGGTCAGTGGTCGATGCGTCACAAGTGACGCGGTGACCACTGCTTGGCCTGGCTGCGTCTAACCCCTGCCGTCAAGGGAGAGTCGACGGCGAGTGTGCATGTGTCCCCCTTCCCGACGCACTTGCCATTGATTCTCCGTGGAAGACAGAGGTTAGTCGCGGCATGTTCATATGCGCAATTTTTTCCTGCTTATTTCAGTTGCGGGGAAAAAAAACGCAGCATGCTCTATTTTCCTACACCTTTGCATACCATAGACGCCAATAGGGATGCTTAAATGCACACAATACGCTAGGAGATGCATGAAGTACTGTATAATTGCGCAGGAAAAGGAACAGATCGTTTCATATTTTTTTATGCAAGCAATTGTGCCATGACTTGTGCCTGTCAATGCGTTTGCAAAAAAGCAACATTCATTCTGCAAGTACGCTTACGCTCATGTGAAACAAGCATTAGGGCTCCTGCACATGAACATAGGTGTATATATGCTTATGATAGCGTGACGTAATTGCGCTATGAAGGGAATGCTCTCTCCAGCTATCGCATGCGTAACCGCGCATTCTGTTGCCAGGCCCGTTCACATCAGCGTATGTGATTGAACCGGCTGGTCAGCCTAATTAGTCCCCATTGTTATCCGTTAACACCACAAAATCATGCAGTTCAGTACGCGATTTCGGGCAGATGGGTTCCGCATTTCCGCACCCTCATAGATTCCTATGGTGTCTTGGGTGTGTACAAAAATGGAGCATGTCGCATATATTTTTGCGTGCATAATGCTGATTGTGAGGGAGCCCAGTGAAATCAAAGGGTTCTATACTCTCTGCGGTTTGCACATGTGAAAACGCATTCAACATCGCCTGTCTTCAGGAGCCTAAGGCCTCATGTCCACAGGCAAATTAGGAATTAAAATCCGGAGCGTTTTTCCCGCACGCAGATCCGCGCCCCATAGGAATGCATTGACCACCCGTGTGTGGATAAATACCCACGGATGGTCAATAAAAGTGAATTAAAAAAATTCTGGAGAATGAAAAAAAATGGACATGCTCTATTTTAGTGCGGATCATGCGTGCGGGAGCTCATAGAGCACATAACTCAATTGATCTCCCACATGAAAAATAAAAGACAATTACAGTGCATCCGCAGCCCAAATCCGCGTTACAAATCCTCAGCGGATCTGATTTTCCTCGTGGACATTAGACTTAGGGCTCCCACCCACTAGCGTTTTTTTTCACTGCGAAATTTGCACGTTTTTTTTTTTCTACAGGGGGTCTATGGGACTTGTAAAGCTAAAATCGCGATCGCGCAAAATCGCGATTTACCGCGAAATCGCGATTTTGCGCAATCGCGATTTTAGCTTTACAACTCCCATAGCCCAAAGACCCCTGCAGAAAAAAAAAAACGCTGCGAATTTCGCAGTAAAAAAATGCTAGTGGGTGGGAGCCCTTATGGTGTGGAATTCCACAGCTGTGGATTTGGCGGCATCCTGTGGCGTAATTCCATCCTGTACAAAAGGTCCCTCAATAGCAGTCCAGTCTCCGTGTTACAGCTTTTGGCCTCATTCACACGGGCGATGCGTTTTTACACCGGAAACATCGCGTCCCGAAAATCGCATCAAGGAAAAATAGCCGCGACCAAGTTCTGAGATTAACTAGTGTTTTCTTGTCCATTTTTACAGGCGTATCGCGGGAAAAAAAACGCTGCAATGCGGGATTCTGTCGGTTGGCAGATATCCTTTTAATGACTTCTAATCAAGGTGCCAACGACCACTTGTCTGTGAGTGAGTGCATTACTTACATGCTTCACCCCCGATCACATGACAGTGACGTCATCACATGTCCTAAAGCATAAAACATGCAGAGCCTGACAGCAGCCGTGTGCTGACAGGACCTGTCACCGTCATGTCATCAGTCACCTGGGCCTTTGATGACATGACAGTGACATCATCACAGGTGCTTCACTTTATTAAAAATATGCAGAGCTGGACAGCAGGCGTATGCTGAATAGACCTGTGATGATGTCACCATCATGTGATCAGTCGCTGACTCTTAGCCCCGCCCTAATTACATGATGGTGACGTCATCATCACAGATCCTAAACCAGCAGAGGCCGACGAAGAATGTATGCTGACGTGAAAAATCAGCGACTGCAAGCAGTTGGCGATTTGACTTTTTTTTGGCAATATTTTTCACCTCCCTGAAAATCGCCCATGGGAATGAATGCGTTGGAATCCAATGCTTCTCATGGTCACAATTTTCGTAGACTTTTTATCGCAGCAATAGAGTGGCATACAATTGCCGGTGTGTATGAGGCTTTTCCCGGCGGAGCCTCGATGCCGCTCGTGTTTCTTATGCTGCGTTCGATACTGAGGATTCTGAAATATTATGGGGGGCATTTGTCTTCGTGTCACTTTACTCGCCACCGGCTGTATGAAGATGACAGAGTGTTATTGGCAGTGACATTTAATTGTTCCGCCCTGATGAGCCGAGCTCTTAAAATGAGCTTAGTTGTTTCTTTATGAAATGAAAATCGGATTTACAAGGCTGAGAACTTTTATCTGCACTCTCCAAAGGAACATTGTCTAATGATTTTTCCTTCTGTCTGTGAAGTTGCTGCGCTCTCCGCGTCTGATGATGTTTCCTCCGCCGGTTAATCATCGCTGTTTGTTTGTGGCTTCCGCAGACAAATCACAGCTTTACTGTATTAGTGGCGGAGACTCCATAAACGGGATTAACCCCTGAACTCTCCGTAAGAAGCCGCCAGATAAATATCCACACAGCGTCCTGCAATACGGATGGAACTCAAATCAATGGGCAGGAGAAAAGAGGATGCTTTATCCTATAAGAGCGATAATCCTGGCCCCCGGGAGTTACTGCTCTGGAGCCCCTCACCACCACTACTATCGACTAGATACACGTGGTCGGACAAGAAATTGTATTTCAGAAGCATTGATTACTTATGGGTTCATCGCTTTTGTATAAATAAAGCATAATCAGTGCATAAATGAGAAGTTCTACAACTATATAAGGAAGAACCGGAAGATTTCAAGTGATAAACAAAGACTTTACTGGGAAACGACAATAAACAGTGGAGAATTCAGCTCTTTTACTAGATTTACTATAGAACACAGTCTTCCTCTCATGAAGTATATTTAGAGGTTATTATGGTGATATTTGTGTTTCAATGTTTCATCATTTTACAGATCTCTGCTTGCTGTCAGTAAAGGAGAACACTTTTGTACACATTCAAAGGCAGGAATCCTGTTTACATACTGAACAGCCTCTTTACTAGAGACCCTCATCTAGTAGTGCATTAGACTCCTTTGGCCTTCAGATCTGTAGCGCTTGATAATGGAATTAATTCAGCAAGGTGATGGATTTGTTCTGTAGGAATATTGGCCCCTGCGGACAGGAAGCTTCTTGTAGTTGTCAGATTAGATGGCGGTGCTGACATGTTCTGACCAGCTGACAGGAAGGGGTCATCGATTCATGCTGCTTATATCAAATTCTGACCCTTCATCAGCATAGTGCAACAGAAATCTGGACCCATCTGACAGAAGATGTTTTTCCGCTGCTCAGTGATACAATTTTTGCCCTCTTTCGCCCGCTGGAGTCTCACCTTTCTGTTTCTCTTTGACACAATGGCGCTGGAACTGGTCGCCTGCTGTTATAGCTCATCCGTGCTAAGGAATGGCTAGTTGTGCATTTGGACACATTAAATGGAGCACCAGTGTTATATGTGGCTGCTCTTGACTATGCAGTGTCCATAGATTAGAACGATTCCTGACATCCTCCTCTGACCCCTTTCAGTGATGAGTTGTTTCCGTCTACAGGATCCCTTTTCACTGGATGTTTTCCTCAATCACGCCATTCTGGGTATATTCTCTACACCGTCTATACATTACATGTGATTGGCAGTGACATCCCGGCCCCGGCTAGTCTAGCATCGATGACCCGGCTTCGTTGGAAGTCGCCCAGATCGCTGGATTTTTTCATCTAATGTAGACACACAGAAGCTGATCCACGGAAACCCAAACCATTATTACACTCTAAGGGCTCACACTCACTTGCGTTTTTTTAACGCTGCGATAAAGCAACCTTTTTTTTGACGCGATTGTCAATGGGACTTTCTAATGTTGAAAACTAGAGATGAGCGAGTATACTTGAGCGAGTAGTGCCTTAGCCAAGTATCTCCCCGCTCGTCGCTAAAGATTCGGGGGCCGGCGCGGGTGACAGGTGAGTTGCGGGGGGGAGCGGTTAAAAAAAAAAAAAAAAACGCATTGCAACACGCATGCAAATGGCACGGCAAGAGTGCTATGTGATTTTTTTTAAAGATCCCATAGAATATAATTGGTGATTTCTTGCAAGAAAATTGCGTGAAATTTGTGGGTTGCGAAACGCATAAACCTCGCACGCATATGAACCCAATTCTTTAGAATGGGGTCATACACTAGAGCCGCATGTCCCAACTTTTCACGTTTCTCGGAACGCATCGCCCATTGATTTCAATAGGAGCTTTAATGCCTTTCATGGTCTCACATACTGTGCGCTGTTTCACATTTGATATCGCGCTTGCCCGTGTGGGTGCACAAAAAAACGAAACAAAAGACCCCGATCTCATGTTGCTTAGAAAGATTCCTCTCCAAGAACTGGCGCTCCCGTCCGTATAGCGTCTCCTCCCGCAGCGACGATCGCGCAGGATGTAATAGATGTTATTTTCATTGTTTGTCGCCTTGTTCCGCGCTGACGGACGGATGTTCTGCCAAATTTCACCCTGGCCAGAAAACGCGCAGATTCTGCTCTCTTTATCTTCCAAAGTTGATAATTCATGGAATTAGTCCGTGTTTTCTGCGAGTCTGATTACTGTCATTACAGCCTGCGAAAAGCCAATAATCGTATTCATTTCCCGGAGACGCGGACTGTAATCTTTCAAAACATCAGAACATTTCTCAGCGTCTCGCGAAAAGCAGAAAACAAAACAAGTCTGTCATTTATCAGCCGCCTTCCAGCAGACGGCGAGTCCCGAAGACACGGACGCCTCTCACTCTCGTCGCTCCCGTCCTTCGGACATCCATGAATGATGATGATGGTTAATTGCTAAAGGGCCATCCACACTGGCACATGTTCATCCGTGAAACGCGCACTTTTTTTTTTGTTTTTGTCCAAAAACAGATGAAAGTGTAGCATTTCCCAGATCAATGGGCTATAGGGGTTTAAACATGGTCAAACTATGTGCACGTTTCTATGTGGTTTTCGCGTTACTCGGAACGCATCGCCCATTGTTTTCAATGGGACAGCAAAACACATCACACGGTGTGCGAGGTGCATGCGAGTGCGATACAAGGTTTCTTAATGACAATTGGAAACACCTGCTAATCGCAACTTCCTGGAAGTGAAAGGAGGCATTTTTGGCATCCGTAGTTGCGTCGCATATTCAGTAGCGAGTTTCAGGACCCGATATCATGCTCACCCGTGTGTAGGACATCTAAGGCTTCCTACACATGGGCAAGCGCGATATCGGGCCATGATGCTTAGCCCAATATGGCGCTCGTCAATGTGTCAAAAACGCCTCCCATCATTTCTAGGAAGTTGCGATCAGCGATTCCCATTGTTAATGGGAACCTCGCGTCGCACTTGCTTGCACCTCCATGGTGTATGATGTCTTTTCCAGCCCTAATGAAAACATTGGGCGATCGCTTCCGAGGGAACGCCCAAAGATAGGACGCACCGCCATTTTTTCCTGCACTGAGAATTGCTGATGTATATAACCCCATTCAAAAAAATGGGCTTCATATTCGTGCATCTCACGATGCTTAAATGTCGTGCGATTTTTCTCGGCCGTGTGAAAGCGGCCTTACGTGAACAACTTTTGTGATCAGGGGGGTGGAAGGGCAAAACTTTTAAACTTTTTTAGAAAGACAGTTTACAGTGAGAGACGCACACATTTTTCTCCCCCATTATAGGACTGAAGTCTTTTCTTGCGACCCCAAAAAACTCATTGCGTGTCATTTTTCTGTCGGGCGCCATTTCTAGAAGGCATGCTCTTCTAATCCTGTACAAGCCATTTAACCCCCTAACACTCCAGGATGTACAATCACGTCTCTGCCATGCGATGTTTGCATGGAGGAGGGTCAGGAGCCGATCCCGCTGCGTATAATGTGGGCGTCGGATGGGATGTTTCTCACGGCTGACACCCGCTGGCAACAGCTGCAATTAGTTCTCACGCCTGATTGTGGCTATTAACCCTTTAAATGCTGCTGTCAATTCTAACAGCGGCATTTAAATGCCCTGATCTGAGCTTCGAGGTCTCAAACGGCCCCCACATGATGAGATCGCAGGGTGGCATTCAGTTGCAAAAAAAGTCTCACCTCGTCTTATCCACTTCAGCTTGCAGCATATATTTTACAAGTAGGAGTATACTCACATACTTCATTAACCACTCGATCCGGTGGTATTTAAATGTAATACAGATTCAAACAGGTGGGAACTTGAAGTGCCGTGAATAAAAAACTCCTTTTATTGTAATCCGTGCATATAAAAATCACAGGTCCAGAGGACTAGTTTCAGCTCCTCATGAGCCTTGATCACCTCTTCTGAGGTGATCAAGGCTCATGAGGAGCTGAAACTAGACCTGTGATTTTTATATGCACGGATTACAACAAAAGGAGTTTTTTATTCACGGCACTTCAAGTTCCCACCTGTTTGAATCTGTATGCCATTCAGTTGCCATGACAACCAATGGGACTTCTAAAGGCTGCCAGGGCTGCCATTTCAAATTTCCTATGAAGTCCTACCAATGGTCTGGCTTGATAATACTACAGTACTACATTACACTGCAGGAGCGATCACATGATCACAAGTTCATGTCCCCTATGGGGAGGAAATAAAACAATATAAAAATAAGTTTTAAAAAGTTTTATGAACTCTAAGAAAAAATAAAAAGTAATAAAAGTTTTACAAACTCCTTTTACTATATTTATAATAAAAACATCTAAATAACCAAAAATCATACTTGGCATCGCAGCGTCTATAAAGTCCAATCTATCAAAGAACTGCACTTTTTTTGCACCCCATCTGCAAGAGAAAAAAGTGACAAAAAAGTTGTATTTACTCCGAAATGGTACCATTAGAAGCTACAGGACATCCCGCAGAAAAAGAGCCCCACACAACAAACGACGGAGAACTAAAGAGTAGTACAGCAAAAAGAAACTAGATGAGATTTGTATCATCATACCGACCCACAGAATAAAGTTATCACGTCATTTTTGCTGCAGTATGTACGCCGTACAAACAAGTTGCCCCCATAGATGGAGGAATTGTTTTTGTTTTCACTCCACTTAGAATTTTTTTTTTAAATGTTTCCAGTACATTATATTGCAAATTGCAAGCCCTCGGACAGCTATGTTGATGGATAGATAAAAGAGATATCATTTTTGAAAGTGTGGTGGAAAAAACGGGGAAAAAAGGGCTGTGTATTTAAGGGCTTATTCACATGAGCGTATATCAGCCGCCGTTTTCAAGGCCAGCCGATATACGCTACCATCTGATGCATTGGATCCCAATGCATCAGATCACACAGGTCTTACGGTTTTACGCTGTGCAGCAAAGATAGTCCTAGAACTATCTTCCTGGCCGGACTACAGCCGCTGCTATAGACTCGCTCACGTTTCCCTTTGAAACCCCTTTTTTTTTATTGTATCGCAACACATGAACTTGCGATGTTTGTGCGATACGTTTTTGACATTAGTAACTCCTGTTGTCTATTGCATGAGAAAATCGCAGGCTGCAGCTATGCGATGCGCGATATTTCAGGAAACATGCAACATCCCTACGAGTATCTTGCGACAATATCACGCTTGTCTGTGTGAAGTAAAACTAAAGGTGCCTTCACACTTGCGATAAAATTACACAATGCGAGAGCGTGTGAAAATGCAGAATAATGAAAACAAAGATTTTCAATGGTTTCCTTCACATTAGCGATGTTTTCACTGTTGCGATGAAAAGAAAATTGCGGCGCGCTCTATCTTTATACGTTTCGCGATTTTTAAATTAATAAATTTTTTTATCATGCATGTTTCCCTATGAAGCCTCATTTTTATCGCATCGCATGAACTTGCGATTTTCGTGCAATGCGTTTTTAACATTAGAAAGTATTATTGACTTCCGACGTTAAAAAAATTGCGTGCGAGAAGATTGCAGGTGGCAACGATGCGATGCAAGATTGTTCTCAAGAGAAAGCTTAGCTGACGCTCAAAAATCGCGGGAACAAAGATGGCAAAATCGCAGTTGTGTTTGGGTGTTTTTTGAGCATCACAGATGCTTTTTCTTGAGAATCGCATCGCTGCCGCCCACAAGCTTCTCACGCAAAAGTCAATAGGAGTATTCAATGTTAAAAATGCGAGGCACAAAAATCGCAAGTTTATGCGTTGCGATATGAGAAAAAGGAAGTTCCATATGAAAACATGGGAGAAAAAAAATAAAATCTCAAAACGAAAAACAGCGCATGCCGCGATTTTTATTTTCCCTCACAACATCGCATTCGTGAAAACATCGCTAATGTGAAGGAAACCATGGGTGCTGTCACATCACTGGAAAATCACGCAATTTTTTCGCCCATGTGAAAGCGGCCTAAGGGGTTAAGTTGGAGCATCTCTCCCGTAGCGGGAGGGGCCGGTGCTTGCGGAGCAGAAGGACAAGATGTGTGTTGGCTGCTGCCTTATTTGCAAGAATATACTTGGGCTTGAATATCTGCGATGCGGCGGATAATTACGTCCCTCAGCGTTCAACAAGTGTCTCCTCAATAATAATGGCGCTGATGATTGCTGAGGTAGGCGCCGGCTCCTAAATTAATAGCAATAACAAATGGCTGCATACTTCATTAGCTCCCACGAAAATAGCCGCGCTCATTAGCTTCTGGTGAACTCTGCAGAGCAGATCATCAGCGCCTGGCAGGCGGCGGGGGGACCTGCGCCGATGTTTGCAGAACGCAACAACATTTCACATTGTAGACCGTAAACCCACACGACCTTGTGTGAACACAACACTCGCTCCATCGGCAACCACCGCCTGTCATCCAACCGAAGAGGAATGCAAATACACGCCAATGTCAGCCAGGGGGTCTAACCAAGTTACATCACCGCTAATGTGACCAAGGGGGAAGACTGCGCTGAGCGAGGGGGGCCGGATCGGAAAACTCCCATCCACATCGCTTTGTCGCAAAGTCATGTAACGTTGATTTAACCCCATAAAGGAAGTCTGTCAGCTACTTTTTGCCTCAATACACCAACGAGCGACTGAATAATGGTAAGAATGGTACATTACCTCTATGAGCCTCCATCTCTGGAAAAAGCTGGAGGAAGGCTTCCCGCGCCGTATGTTAATTAGACTCAAATGGGCGGTTCACATCTGCCAGCAGTCCAGGCTCTCTTCCTCCATCTTTTGCTAAAAACACTCCTTTCCATGTTTATACATGTCTCCAGCTGCAGGAGATGCCATAGCGTGCCTGCGCAGTATTGAGGCTTCAGGCGCATGTGCTGTGACTCCACCTCGGCAGGAATACGCTAAACTCAGCCACGCATTTGGATGCAGTTTAAGGGCTCCTTCACATGGATGTTTTTGCGCACATTTTTGCGCCATGAGATTTGTCTCTGCAATATGCAGCAAATAGGACCCATTGATTGCATCGGGTTTACACACTTTTCCTTCTTTGCGCACACATTCCTCTCGCACGCAATAGGACCTGAGCTATCCTTCTGCGCATTTGGACTCCAAAGGTCCCCATAAAAGTGTATGGGAGGTGTGCAATGCAGAATGGGATGTGCAATACACTGTGACAGCCACACAGAAGGATCCCTTCATCCCCAAAGTGATGCTAGGCTGTTTTCATCCACGGGGCTTTTTTACCTGGATGATGAGTGCAACATTGGAGCGGGATTCAGTTCGAGACTCTGTCCGGCCACTCCAATCGTTGAACATCGATATCCTCAAACCAACGTTAGTTCCATCACAAGGCGTGTTGTCTTGTAGGGAGTATGGCCGACCACTTCCAAAGTATTGTCACATTGTCAGCAGCACATTATTGTCTAGAATGTCAGGGTCACCTCCGTGTTCATGGTTCTTGTCACTGCAACCAACGGATGGAGACCATGGCATGTAAAACATCCCCAGATCATAACAGAACCTACGCCATACTTTTCTGTTGGCACAACACACTCAGGCAGAAGGTGTTCCCCAGGATACTCCACACCCAGGTACGTCCATCTCATGTGACGATGGTGTAGCTCGATTCATCACTCTCTAGAACGTTCTTCCATCACTCAACTGCCTAATGACAACACTCCTTGCAACATTGTAGAGGGGCCGATGCTTTGCACTTTGTGATGGATGGCTTGAGTTCTCCAGCATAACCCGTATATCCAATAGCATGCAATTCCCATCACAAACTATGGCTGACGCTCCAAGAGTCTGCACCTTATGCCTTTGGACACGTGCGATGCCAATAAGACATCATCCATTCTACTGATAGGGGGTAGGACTGTGTATGTGTGATATTCTCATCCTGTGATAAGCCCGCCTGGTACAGACTCCTTCAAAGCGAGATCCTTCACATTTTGAGAATTTTAGCAATATATATTGGCTTGGGTGAAATGCCGGCGTTGTTTTTCTACCTCTGTCGGGGGTCACTGTCCTCACACACATATTGCTAAAAGTGCAGCCGCTACTATATTAAATATTGTCTGGAATCCGGGACTGACGCTTAGAGATTTCATTTGAGAATTCTTCGCACAGACTGCAGATGCCCCTTTCTTTCTGGCCGTGTTCTGGCGTCACTTGTGTGATTTAAGTTCGCCTTGTGCTGAGTGCTCTCAGAAGCTAATTACTAAAGTTTCAGAAATCCAGAGACTTTGGAGAGAACATTTGTTTTAAAGTATTTTAAAGTCAAGGACCCTTCACCTCAAGCAGTCAAGCAAAATGAATATTGGATTTCTCTTGCAATAAGTTAGCAGACGTGTCTGATAATATATCGATAATATCCGACATTCAGTGTATGTAAAGTTTCCTGCTGCGCCGCACAAAGCAAGCAGACGTGTTTGCAAATGCAGTATGACTCTTGTATCCATCTCTGGACCACATAGAAAACTGTAAGGCCTCATGTCCACGGGGAAAATGTGATTTAAAATCCGCAGCGTTTTTCCCGCAGCATGATCCGCGCCCATAGGGATGCATTGGACACCCGCAGGTCGTTAAATACCTGCGGATGTCATTTTCTCCTGAGGCGCGGATTGCGTCTGTGGGAAAACACCCGCGGCATGCTCCATTTTTAGTGCGGGTATCCCGCGGGGACAGCTCCTGCAAGCTTCTATTGGAAGCCACCCGGATCCACGGAACACCCGTACCTGAATTTCTGTTCTCCGGCGCGGTAGCGCGGGAGAGCAGAAGTTCAAAAGGAAAAATGGAGCGCCCTGCGCATGCGCGCGACACGCTGCCGGGCTGAGGAAAGAAGATCCGGCCGCGACGGAGGGAAGATCCGCAGCGTCCGGACAGGTAAGTTTAATCTTCTTTTTAGCCTCATGTCTGCGGGAAAGGAGGGAACCGCTGCGGGATTCTGCATGAAGAATCCACAGCGGGCCTGATTTTCCCCTTGGACATGAGGCCTAATTGTGTCTCCGAAATGAATGAAAGATGGAACGGGTGCGAAATAAAATAATATCAACTCAACAACCCAACATAGTTGGACTTCTGTGGCCTTCAGAACCGCAGCAGTTCATCACGGCATAGATTCCACTGGGTGATGAAATCGTACTGCAGGAATATCGGCCCCTCTGGAAGGAAGCTTCTTGTAGTGGCTGCAGATTAGATGGCGGTGCTGAAATGTTCTGATCATCTGACAGGAAGGGGTCATCACTTCATGCTGCTTGTGCCAAATTCTGACTCACATCAGCACAGTCCAACCGAAATCTGCATCCGTCTGTGTCATATAATTTTTCTGCTGTTTTACCCATTGGATTCACCTTTCTGCTTCTCTTAGCTCCCATTCACACAGATGTGCACCCATCCTTGTGCTGTCCATGTATTTCACGGGTTTTTTGTCATGCATTATCCAATGCTTCCGCAGCTTGGATGGCAGACAGATGAGAATCCATGTGCTGTTTGATGCAAGTTGCACCCAAGACTCTCAGGTGCAACTCAGGCGGGTGACTCCTCCAGAGATGAGGGACACTGCTGTACCTTTAAGCAGTCTCAAAGTCCTCACTCACTACTGAGCAGCTTCTGCTACTTCTCTCACGAGCCCCCGTGACTTCTGCAGACTTCTCCCCACCCCATTCCCCCGGTGCCATCTGCAACAAAATTTACTAGATATTATCAGGAAGGATCAAACTGTATTGCCATACAACTGACGTTCGCTTCTGACATTGTGTGCCAACATAAGGAGGCGTTAGTATTGCAGTGACCCTTGTACAATTTCAATAGTTGTTTGCTTCCTTCCGGTGCAACCATGACTGTGAACATCACAGCGAGCGAATGAGCACGGCTAAACATCCATCCGCGCTCCAGCCAGTGTATTCTGCTCCTATATAAATATAAGAAAGGCCCATCCATCTCAGCTGTCAGCAAACTGGATTTTAAGTGTTCAATAGATGCGTTAAATGTCAACGGTGACATAAAGCCGAGCGTATGTCACCAGAAAGTCACTGACTGATCACGTCTGGATTCCTTTAAGAGGTATTGAAATTCCCTAGAATACATTTAACGCTTTCTTCCTGCCCGTCGCCTCCTCCATTATCATAACCATATGATGTGCCACGAAGCATGACTGCTAAATATGTCTCATTGTGGATTAGTCCGGGTTGTAAGTATATGCCCCCGGTAACTTCTCAGTGTCTGATTTCCACGGTACTGGCTTAGTAACGAGCATGAGTCATAGAACATGCCATCAACTGCTAGACTTTAATTAAACATTGGGAATTAAACCACCAAGTAAACCCCATAAAGGGGTTCTTTTGGTTTATATAACTTCTGACGGGTAAAATCTTTATCAGTGAGAGGCCTACACTTCAGATTACCCCTTATATACATGAAAGCAGTGTCCCAAATTCTCCCATGAAAGCAGTGCCAAGCCAAGTCCCAAAACTTCAAGGGGACCAGGGTTGAATGCAGTAAATATAACCCTCCCTCCGGGTCCCAACTTGAGCAGTCATTGAGCACCAGGGTCAACAAGACTCCATCATCGTGGAGCCTCCTCGTCAGAGTCCTGATCTCTCACATCCCCAAACCCCACTAGCGTATCACCTTCAGAGTCAAGGTAGCGTAAGCCGGGAGATATCTGTGCTGCATACAAAGGTCCTTCACTTGCCCTCCTCTCCCCTATTCCTGGAAGAAGGGCCAAAACCCTCCCCGGCAGGAGTATACCCCCATGTTGATCTTAAAAAAGGTGTTTACAAGAAACACCACAGGGTTGGCCATAGATAACCCCTCTAGTCTCCTTGTGCGGTACGTAACATTTCTCCTCATTAGATTCAACCTATTCCCCCACAACATTAGGAAGAGCAGGTTGAAAACCCAGTTCAGAGAGGTTCTGGAAAAATTAAAATGCTGCTCAGGTCGATGAATAAAGGAAGCAGGTATGTTTTGATCAGGTTAAGTCTTGCCTGAAGGGTCAAACACCAGCTCTTGCATTGATTTAGCTTCTGAGTGACACCATCCAGCCTGTCTACCCAACTTTGCATAGGGTAATCCTCCCAGCCAAATTTGATGCTGAGAACTTGTGCCAAAGTACACCGAAAATAGCACTAAAGGTGTTACGGCCTGGAACAGAGCAATGCTGTTTCTCCGAGAGGATCAGAGGGAAAAACTTAATCAGCTGATTAAACAGCACTTTTGCCAGAACCTGCCCATATTAAGAAGTGCTATGCGACATCGGTTCTCAATATGCCTTGAATCTTTACCCTTTGACAGAATGATCAAAGCTGACCTCCTCATTGACCTAGCCAGAGTGCTAGAGGAAAGACACTCATTTAATAGCTCCGTCAATAGGGGATCAATTGCTATTCTAAGTTCTTCTTCTCTGATCTCTTCTGTCAAAACATCCCCCTTTTCCAAGAGTTGTGAGTCATAGGATCTGACAACCTCCAGACCCCTTGATCAGGATCGATTAAGGGAACCTGTACTATCAATCAGTCCAATGACCACTTTCCTATTCATTGATATCTTACAGATTCTGTAAGAGTCGGGTGAGTGGTGCTTCCCAAAATGCCTCTCACAAACCAAGGATGCTTATCTATCTTACTGCCATTTCTTGAGTAAAGATTTCACCCTGGATATTTCTTCTCACGCTACCTCCAATTGAACCTAACAATTGAACAAAAGTACCTGTCCAGGCATCTGAGGTTGGAGAGCTCTCGGAAGAACCTCACTGCCCTCTTCTTGAACATTCCCACGACTCTGACTTACTATTACAGAGATCAGTAATGGTACCTGGCTCTGCAGAAAATCCTCAAAGGACTGTCTTATCTCTGCTTCCTCCAAGAATGACGAATTCAGTCTCTACAGGCCTTTGCCCATCTCGGAGTTCTCTGTAACATTTAGAGAAAACAATATTAGACAGTGGTCGGAGAATTCCACTTCCTTCAAATAAAGCCTGTCTACCTAGACCTCCTGCTGCCTCTATGAAAGGTGAATCCCTCATGGCCTGGGGTGTGCCGGATGTGGACATCCACCAGACAAGCTTTGCTAACTATGATATTAAGTGCAATGCTGTCAAAAGCCAACCTTCTGCCTCTGAAGCTTTCCCCATCAAAGACCCTTGTGACTGTATTAAGACAACTTTACGGCTGATCAAAAGGTAGGGCTTGATTCTCATGAGGAGACTCTTCCTGTCATGTTTTGACAGGGGACTGTAGATGTTGATGAATCTTAGTTCTTGGCCCTTCATGTCAGTGTTATGTCTCACCGACTCTGGATTGGAGCTGCAGGTGTAGTAGCAGTGTCGGTCATTGGAGAGTAGTCAAGAAAGCCAGGAGTCATAATCGGGAAGCCATGGTTTGTAGTACAATAGGATGAGTCGGAAGTGCAATCAAATGGAAGCCAGGGGTCAACAGCAGTAGGTATCGGTACAATTGCAGATGAGCAGGAGGAAGAGGAGCTTGAGCAAGGTGGTGGAGCACAATAATCATGCACTGAATTTGAGGCATAGTCAGACTTTCATTAAGTCCTAATTAGTAGCAGGGTGGAGCCAGGGCAGGGAGACAAGAAATGGACTTAGCAAAAAGAAAACATAAAACAAGGCTGAGTTTCAGCAAGGAACTGTCCAAACCCTGGATAGCCCAGGGGAGAGAGCTGGAGCATGAGAGGTCCTAGGTCTGAGTCCTGACACCCAGTCACTTCTCCATACCGACCAAGTCATTTCATAATATCAAAGCAAGAAAGCGACTCATTATGGGGCAAAATGGTCACCTTCTTGATCTCGCTCTGGCAAAACATCACCTAGAAGGCAAAGTCTCACCAGCTGGTCTGGTTTTTAGATAGATCCACCTCTCTACCTCCAACTGTAATTGAGCTCTTCCCCTTCCGTAAAGCCCTCAGGAGGCGCTGTTGCAAAACACCCTCCCTAGAGCCCAGTAACAAGGAGAACTCCCTCCCTCTAGCAGCAACAGCGGCATAACTGCTACCAGATTTTGTCGCCACTGGATGGGCAACTGGTACCTGTGACCCCTCTTGGCTTACTACATTTTTTATTCCCTGAACCTTCACCCATAGCTGCATCCACTTGTGTAGCATCACAGCTGCCATAGGTACCCAACGTGACTGAAGGCTCAGCAACAGCAGACGCACAACCAGCACTCCCAGTATACTCTCTCACATCTGCCCCCACATCAACTTCTTTAGCTGGTCATCTGGATTTTGGGTCTCGGCGTTTGCAGAAGTAGATGGTAACACCTCTAGATTTTTGTTTTTGTTCTTTTTTTATTTTTATTTTTCTCTTTTTGGTCTCTGCAGCACTGGAAGCCCGGGACCCTGTCTGACTTACTACCTGATCATGGGAGACACCAGATTTTTGGTTCGCAACCCCCTCCGCATTACAGACACTGCTTGCTATATTATTTGTTGTACCACTGCCACTTTCCTTGCCAATACCTTGGTCACCTCCAGCTGTACTGGCCTTTAGTGCACCTTTTTTTACTGACCTCTTTGTCCCCATCACCAACTAACACAGAGACATGGGGTCTGACCTGCCTGGCCCTTTTTTTTCCAACACCCTTCTCCAGACCCACCACAGAGCCTGAGTCATGGGGCTTTTTAATTCAGGACCCTGATCTGACTTTTCAGCTGGACTGATACAAACACCAGACTTTCCTGCACCTTGTACAGTTTCTTCTTACTCCTTTTTCAGACCACTGAGTCCTTCTGGTAAGTCATTGCCAAACAGAAAGCTCCCATATCAGACAAGACCTCTGGCTGTGGGGACTTTTACACCTGAAGTGTAATGGCTCAGCGGGTCCTACAGAACACTCACCGTCACACTTGACTGTCACATCCATCTATATGCCATCCATGGATGTAGAAGGTGACGTCTGTAGGAGAAACCCTGTGTCTCCCCTTCTTCTCTAAGCCTAGCGCTTAACACTAATGTCAGCTGGTCTCTCATTGGCTGACAGGTTCAATTTCACTAGTGCAGAGTCCAAGGGCAGGAAAGCCACCACATAAGTCCCTATGCAAGAGTGGAAGGAGTCCAGAAAGTGCGGGAAAGGAAGAGAGGAGATAAAAGGGAGAGACAGTGAACAGTTAGGCAGACTCAGCCAGAGGTCAGAGAGGAGAGGTTGCAATCAGCTACAGTATGTCGGAAGGGAGGAGGTACACATGCAGACGCAAGTCAGCAATTCAACACATTTCCTGTCAAGGTTGAGTGTGGTGAAAACCTGTTCCCTCATCATCCCACTACAGAGGATGTGGAGCTTTTCCAAGTTCGCCCTTCTACAAACAGTGAGTCATAGCTATCCCGTGAATTCAAAGCCAGGATTAGTCACTCAGTCACCTTCTACTCTACTCCAGTTATACTTCACTAACTCAAATCAAATCTTCAGATTTGAAAAAATCTAGGGGGATATTGTCTGTTAAGCTCAGTCCAGAGTAAAGTAAGGATAGAGCATTGAAGTCAGGCCCTAATCAAAACAAATACTGCTGTATTTTTTCTCATGTTCAATTGTCTGCATAGTACTGCATCTCTGTGTACTTCATTCAAGAGCTTTGTGGAAGTATTATAAATTTTCTTGCTTTTCCAAATCTTAAAGTTAGTAAATCTGTACACTCCCAGATTTCTAAACTATTTCTGGACTTGATTCTGTTATTTCTTTGGCATACCACCCCGAGGGTCCAGTCAGAGTCTTGGCGTCACCGTGACAAAACTAGGCCTCAAGCCATATGTGCTACAGTAAGTCTTTTGGGGCCACTACAGAAGCATTCCTGCTTTCCCACCTTTCCTTTCCATGTCAGATTCCTCTAATATAAAGTATGTGGCAGTTCAATCTGCTCAGACAAGAGTTTTCTGGGACTTGTAGTGCTTCTCCTGCACATCCTCATATGCGTCTTCGTCTGAGCTTTCACCGTCACTTGACGATCTGTTTTGCCTATGTCCAATGTACCCTGCAGCCATCTTTGCAAATCGATTGTCATTGATCACTTTTTCCTTAAAGGACCTGCTCTCCTAACTGCACCACTCACATCTCCAGCTTTCTTACATGCTGCCCTTGTTGGCTAGTCTAGAACCAATTGTTGTTGCTGTCGCTGATACCGCCACCACCACTGTCCTTCCTTTCTCTGACTGAGATTCGACGGAGGAGGCGCAAGACTCCATTACAAAAAACAGATAGAAAACCACACTCTCTCTGGGATCCCGGCAACAGTTTTACCAGGGACTCTGACCACACCCTGAATCCTACAAATGCAAGAAGTCTGATCGGCAAAGTGGGTGAGCTTGAAGCGAGAATGGGCGATAAAAAGTATGATATAGTCGGAATAATGGAAACATGGCTTGATGAAAAGTGCAATTGGGCGGTGAATTTACAGGGTTACAACCTCTTCAGAAGAGACCGTGGAAACAAGAAAAGGGGAGGGGTATGTCTGTACGTTAAATCGTACCTATTGCCAAGGCTACGAGAAGATATAGGTGTAGGAGATGAACACGAGGAATCTCTGTGGGTAGAAATAAAGGGAGAAAAAAATAAAATCCTGATAGGGGTTTTCTATAGACCACCAAAAGCAACAGAAGAAACTGAAACCTTACTATAATGGCAGATAGAAGATGTGTCAAACCGCAACAAAGTAATTATTATGGGGGACTTCAATTATCCAGTTGAAATATAGGAAAACGAAACCTGCAAATCTCATAGGGGTGATAAGTTCTTGAGAACAATTAAAGATAACTACTAGAAATGAGCGAGCACCAAAATGCTCGGGTGCTCGTTACTCGAGTCGAACTTTTCGCGATGCTCGAGGGTTCGTTTCGAGTAACAAACCCCATTAAAGTCAATGGGCGACCCGAGCATTTTTGTATATCGCCGATGCTCGCTAAGGTTTGCATTTGTGAAAATCTGCAAAACCCAAGAAAGTGCTGGAAACGACACAGAAACGGATAGGGCAGGCGAGGGCCAACATGCTGGGCTGCATTTCAGGTTCCCAGGTCCCACTATTCAGCCACAATAGCGGCAAAAGTGCCCCCCCCCCCCCACACCAATTTTTACTTCGGACAAACACTCATTAGCAAGGCACACCTTAGCTAAGCACCACACTACCTCCAACAAAGCACAAGCACTGCCTGCGGGACACACCCCTGCCTCTTCTCTTGGGTTACATGCTGCCCAACCCCCCCGCATGACCAAGTGTCCACAGCACACACCAAAGTGTCCCTGCGCAGCCTTCAGTTGCCCTCATGCCACACGCTGGCCTCACAACCACACCACCCTCATGTCTATTTATAAGTGCATCTGCCATGAGGAGGAACCGCAGGCACACACTGCAGAGGGTTGGCAGGGCCAGGCAGCGACCCTCTGTAAAAGGGGCGGGGAGATAGCCCACAATGCTGTACAGAAGCAATGAGAACTCCAATCCTGTGCCACCTCCGTCAGGAGCTGCAAGCGTGGGCATAGTAATGGGGAATCCATGTGCCACACAGTATTCATTCTGTCAAGGTGTCGCATAGCTCAATCGACACTGCAAGGGGAAAGCCGTCTGCGCTCTGCCCCCTACCCAAGTCAGTCAGTGCCTTTGTGCCAGACAGGTCAAACACCGCGATGGGAACTAAGTTTGCACCAACAGCATAGGGGGGTCCTAGGAAGCCCAAGACATGAACCAAAAATTGATCTGAGCGGCCAAACATGGCAGACTTGCATCGTGCCCACGACATAGGCCTCAGCCCACAGCTTCAGCAAACCTAGGCAGGAAGCGGACGTTCACTGCACCAAGGACATAGGCCTCTGCACAAACCCTCAGCAATCGCAGGCCTACAGCGGACTCCAATGCTAGCGTAGCTGTGCACGTCTCATTAGCGCTGTATTGCTCCTGTAGTTTGTCCCAATGCAGTGCCCCGGATAGTACAGCTAACGTCAGATTAAATACAGGTGGGCTTCGGCCCACACTGCATTCCCCAGTCAGACCAGTGTTTTTAATACATAGACACAGGCAGGTACAACTCACTAATGTGAAGTCCGCGTGGACCGACAGCATTGGTGGCTCCCTGGATCCCACCAGCAGTACATAAATACATCCCATTGCAGTGCCCAGCACAGCTGAGGTAACGTCCGATTAAATGCAGGTGGTCTTTCGCCCACACTGCATGCCCCAGTCTGACCGGGGTTTTTAATACATAGACACTGGCAGGTACAAATCCCTAATGTGAAGTCCCTGTGGACCCACAGCATGGGTGGCTCCCTGGAACCCATCGGCGGTACATAAACGTATCCCATTGCAGTGCCCTGCTCAGCAGAGCTAACGTCACATATAGAGATGAGCGAACGTACTCGTCCGAGCTTGATACTCGTTCGAGTATTAGCGTGTTCGAGATGCTCGTTACTCGAGACGAGTACCACGCGATGTTTGAGTTACTTTCACTTTCATCTCTGAGACGTTATCGCGCTTTTCTGGCCAATAGAAAGACAGGGAAGGCATTACAACTTCCCCCTGCGACGTTCAAGCCCTATACCACCCCCCTGCAGTGAGTGGCTGGCGAGATCAGGTGTCAACCGAGTATATAAATCTGCCCCTCCCGCGGCTCGCCACAGATGCATTCTGACATAGCTCAGGGAAAGTGCTGCTGGTGCCGGAGCTGCTATAGGGAGAGTGTTAGGAGTATTTTAGGCTTCAAGAACCCCAACGGTCCTTCTTAGGGCCACATCTAACCGTGTGCAGTAGTGTGGAGGCTGCTTTTTGCAGTGTTGCACTTTTTTTTTTTTTTTGTATATCGGCCGTGCAGAGCATTGCGCCCTGCAGTAATTATACATAGTCCAGGGCCAGTAGTGGTGGTGAGGCAGGGACAGAAGACATATTTATTGAATATAGGCAGTGGGCCTTTCCAAAAACATTTGTGAAAAAAAATCTATTTGGGCCGCCTGTGACTGTCCTCAGTGTACTGGGTCTGTGCTGGGGGTAGTTGTCCTCCTAATTCATACGCAGCCAGCTAAGTGTTACAGCAGGCTTGCGCAAAATTCTTTCCTGGCTCTGTGTTGGCTGTTACATCACCGCTGTATTCCAGTCCACAGTGCAACAGTCTGCAGTTATTTTACATACTCCAGGGCCAGTAGTGGTGAGGCAGGGACAGAAGACATATTTATTGAATATAGGCAGTGGGCCTTTCCAAAAACATTTGTGAAAAAAAATCTATTTGGGCTGCCTGTGACTGTCCTCAGTGTACTGGGTCTGTGCTGGGGGTAGTTGTCCTCCTAATTCATACGCAGCCAGCTAAGTGTTACAGCAGGCTTGCGCAAAATTATTTCCTGGCTCTGCTGTGCGTTCCGTAAGCGAAGTCAGCCTCCAACCACAGGCCAATAAGTGGCACATTTAATTACAGCGTTCTGTTTCTGCACTACTGGTAATACAGCATGCTGAGGGGTAGGGGTAGGCCTAAAGGACGTGGACGCGGAGGCCCAAGTCAGGGTGTGGGCAGAGGCCGAGCCAGTGCGGTGGCCAGGGGTAGAGGCAGGGCCAGACCGAATAATCCACCAACTGTTTCCCAAAGCGCCCCCTCGCGCCACGCCACCCTGCAGAGGTCAAGGTGCTCTACGGTGTGGCAGTTTTTCACAGAGACGCCTGACGACCGACGAACAGTGGTTTGCAACATTTGTCGCGCCAAGATCAGCCGGGGAGCCACCACCACCATCATACGCAGGCATATGATGGCCAAGCACCCCACAAGGTGGGACGAAGGCCGTTCACCGCCTCCGGTTTGCACCACTGCCTCTCCCCCTGTGCCCCAACCTGCCACTGAGATCCAACCCCCCCTCTGAGGACACAGGCACTACCGTCTCCTGGCCTGCACCCACACCCTCACCTCCGCTGTTCTCGGCCCTGTGGGAGATATCCTATATGTATTTTCTGTATTTTTGTCAACTGTGAATATACTGTATTTTGTCTATAATGGTTTAAACCTCTAAGGGAGAAACATCACCCCCCCCCCCCCTTCCACAAGAATTTAAGGAGCAGTGCCTATTGTCCCAAGAACTGGTAAAACCAGTTCTAACTGGCCAAACCTTTTTAGGTGTTCTTGGACAGCAGAGAGGAGAAACACAGGATGTTCTTCTCACGAGGACATATTCAAGAATGAACTGAGCGTGCTCACTGAAGTTCCTCCCAGATGGATGACACCACAAGCTAACTCACAAATACCTCCCTCTGAGGACAACCAATCAGCACGCTAAATAATTGTAACTGTATACTTCCTGGGTGGAAACTTATTTAAGTTTCAACGCGCGCAGAATAAAGACAGACTCTTTTGGGACACATGATGTAGGCCGTGTGGTCTTTGAAAGGCTCTCCAGGCCTGTACACATATTATCTTAATTTGGAAACGCACAGTATATCGAGATAGCGAATTTTGCGCTAACAAATTTGGAGGCACCGCTGGGATAATGAAGATACAGAGATATGAAGATATTTCATCGTTATCCGGACACAAGGGGACTTCGAAGCAGAGACGGACAGATAATGAGCTCAAACAAGGTAATAAGTTATTCTTGTACCTGTCCCATCTCTCCCTCTCTGCTATGATCCGCCCCAGGCCGGGTGAGTTGAAATATTATAAGTCTGTATCAAAAGAACAATGAAGTAGATATACTGTGTTGTTTTTATGTTGTCTATGAAGAAAATGTCCTGAGTGAAAGAAGGTGTGAGCTATGGGGGTTTATATATTCTCTGTAGAAGTGAATGGTGTGAACAGACTGTGCAGGTTAATAAGGAACAAAGAATGTGTAGTATAACTTGTTAAAAGAAAGCAAAAAGGAAAGTTGATATAAGCAATTTTAGCTGAAGGTTATAGTAGTGAGTAAAGTTGCTGAGAGTGTCCATGCGGTGAGTTTCCATTGTTCAACATGTGGCTGAAGAGGTCTCCCTTTGTTATGTGGGGGGAGGGGTGCACATGGCATGCTTGCATTTGCCATGTCTGCATACATCAACTCAAGGGAATTTGGGCTTGGAGTAAAGATGTGGGCTAGCCAGAGGTTCTGCTCCGATTATGGCAGGCCAAACGGACTGTTGAGGTTCCACAATGTGGTGCCAAAAGTGCAGATCTGTGCCATGAGGTGCTGGAGTAGAGAATCTCAATTAATTAAGGATTTTTCCAATTACAACAAGATGGGCAGGGGTGAAATTGTAAGTGCTTATTAAAAGATAAGCCAGACCTGTGTTGTGAGTTGTGGGAAAAATCGTAAATATGACTCGCAAGCAAATTCGGTGAGATGATGTTTGTAAACATAACTGGACACACAAAAATGGGTGAAGGAAAAAGCAAGTCAATGAGTTAAGGGAAAGGTAGAAGGTTTAACAATGAACGGTGATAATGGCTGCTATCTGGAGTGGTGAATATAAGCATGCGGGTGGAAATGGGCATAAGTTGTATTGTGTTTGTCATTGGATAGCCTATTCTGAACAAAATATGTAAAAACCGCGGTACATAAGAGTTTTCTTATATATATACTTTGTTCAATATGGGAAGTTCTATGTACAGTAAATACAATCCCAGTTTCTACTTCACATGAGATACTTATCAGTCTGTATGAGTGAGTGAAAACCCCAGTGAGTGTGAATTTGTGTGTATAAATGAAGGGCCCGTATGAGAGTTAGATTGTGTTATATGGTATATACTGTTCGGAGGCTAGAAATGAAATGAGGCAAGAAAGACCAAACGCTGAGCCAGACCACAGGGGGTGGAGCTAGGTGATGTAAGGAGATGGGAGGGAAGAACAATAGGAAGAGGTCTTGCTCCACCCTCAACACAGACCAGCCTAAGAGAGAAGCATGTCTCCATTTTAAGTGGATGTTGGTGTATATATATATGTATATTGTGGTAATGTATAGAGGGAAGGTCACTCTTAGACTCCATGTTAAGTCTCTCACTTGAACAAATGTAGGTGGCCAAAGGAGGGGCATCTAATTTATTTCTGAGGGTAGTTGTGTGAGATAATAGCCCAGGATTACCACAGTATATTTATATATATATATAGGTTCTTTGAGTATGTGGAGAATTTAAAAATATTGAGTCGTGTTAATTTGAATATTATTGAATTAAGATACGAAAATGAGATAGCTGTGTACTTGAGACACCTGATAAGTACTTTAGTCAAATTAATAACAAAAGTTCTATTTTATAAATCTCATTTTCAATTAACAACAGTATTTTACATGAAAATAGTTACATTTGAAAAATAAGTAAAATTTTGAATGACAGAATTTGAGTATATCCCAAATGGTATCAGGGATACTAGTCCCTTAGTAAACCAGTAGTTAACCATCATTGGTGCAGTTGTCATGGTTGCAGATTGTAATAACAATATTTCCTCTCCTGTTTGCAGTATGTTTTCGTACAGGTACCGGAGATGGTGTGGGGCCCCGTAACGTCATGCTTCCTCAAGGGGTCATAAAATACTGTATAGAGTGCAAAATAAAACATCTTTCAGCTTCCAGACTAACTATGTATGAGACTGCCCTGCTAGCACCCTCACATATCGCAATCAAGTGGGGTAGAGTTCCAAATGCCGTTTCATGTCTTTTACTGAATTCAGAAGGTTGAGAGGAGGGGCAGCAGGTGCAGACCATGACATTAAATAGCAGGCACATGATAATGATTGTCGGAAGATTAATGAAAAAAGAGAAACTAGGGGTCCTAACAATAATGTTGTAACTGCCATGATTAATGTAAATCTTGAGTTTTACCCATAGATGGTTTCAAATATCGGTGAAATGGACAAGCAAAACAGGCTATGCAGTGGTAACCAACAGAAAGAGGTAATTGTACAAAAACCACTCTTTTCCTCCTGAGACACTCAGTTACTCAGGAAATAGAGGTGATGGCGCTCACTGAAATATTTAAGCTGGCTGCAGGTAAGACTGTTTGTGTCTGCACCGATTTAAGGTACACATTGGGAATCGTACACGATTTCACATCCTTTGTGGCACAGTGGAAGTTTCATGGGGTCCTTGAGTAAGCCAATCCAGAACGCAGAAGCAGTGTCTTTGTTCTACAAGTTTTTAGCTCTTTCCGCACAGGTGACTTATCATCAGAGTCCAGGCTTATGCCACAGAGACAACCACTGAGGCTGGAAGGAACCAGAGAGCAGGCACCGCAGCAGCCTGACTTCCCTTGAATGAGGTAACGGCTGGTAACCTGCTTGCACCTGAAATAGGTGTAGATATTTCTCTGTTGCTTGAATTACAGGAACAGGCCTCAAAAGAAGAAAAAGGAGGAGTGAAAAAGCGAACAGAATGCTACTGGGGTCTGGCAGAAAGGTAAAATGCCTGTGCCTCCCCTACACGCTGTACTCCATGATGTCACACCTGATCCCTGAGCTAACCCATTCATCCAAGGAGGTAATGTGTGGTATGGTGTCTTCTGCTTGGCTTACCCCAGGGTTCAACACTGCTGCAATAGGGTTTGTACAGGGATGCATAATATGCGCCCGTTACAATCCATGCCAATTGGTCAAGGTACCTTCTCGATGCGAGCCAGACTATCTGTATCAGTGACTACAGGATGATAGCATACAGCTACCACAGGTAGGTGTTTGGAGTTGTTGGTTTGCATAGACCTCTTTTCATGTTATTTGGAGGCGTGGCTTGAGAAAAAAATAAATAAATAAAAATAATTTTTAACACGCCAAAAATATGACCTAAGAATATGTTTTATGAAAGTAATTTTGAATATTTAGGTACACCAGAAGTCATAGTAAATAATAAAGGTAAACATTTTATTAGTCATCTACTTGGTTAGAACCACGCCTAAATATAAGACTAAGTTGAGGCCCTCTGAAGGTTTTGTTTGGTAATGCTGCTGTAATAGGCCTACGCTTATTCCAGGCCAAAAAGGAGGGTCTCACCTCCCATGTGAGTGCCTTATATCAGGAGTTATATCATCTGTCACTCATAAATGTGTATTCTCCGTGTTTCCAGATCAAAATGCAAAGAATTCTTTCAAGTGCTGTTAACCACTACGATCACAGTGAAACTTGAAAAAAGCTAATTTGGGTTCATGTCAGACATTGAATAAAGATTATCAAGGAAGGAGACAAATGTGGCCCATAATCCTTTGTTATATGTAGGACCCCTGCGGTCATTGGGCTGTCATTTCTCTTCTTCCTCATAAGGGATGTGGTAAATACATAACTACTGATGAAGAGGATTATGACAAATCTAGGAATATTGCGTTGTGGTGCAAATATAATTGCCTATTTGTAGCCCTCCATTTTGTCCTTCATCCTCCATTTTGTATTTTCCTTTATTCTCCATTTTGTATCTTACATACGAATAGCTATGAACATTCATGTGGCCTTCAACCCTGTTTGGTGTAGGAAGCTTTGATGTAACTGTGAAATGTGACAAAACAATGCTAACTTCATTAACTACAGTTCCATTTGTATAGGTTTGTTTGAACTCTGTCCATATACATTGTATGGCCAGGAATCTATTGTCTTGTTAATCCTGTGATACCATCAGCATTGTCTAGGGAATTGAGTTGTTGATTCTGAACCTTTGATCAATGAAACTGGCTCCTTCAGATGGTGGGAGTCTCAGACTGAAAACATCTTGGTTTTAAAAAGCTTGTGTATGACTAAGCAAGTTTTAGTGTATAAAATAGTACAAAAATGTCAATAGATACAATAAGGTAGCAGTAAGTGTACCAATGTTTCAGCCATATTGTATAATCAGACCAATGTTAACATGTAACAAACAATATAACCTGAGATCACACTTGGAAAGCCAGTCACATTCAACATGTTGTATGTCATTTAAACTATGAACAAGGTGGCTTATGCAGAAAACGTGAAATAAAGATAAATCTTTCAGGAGCCATCTACCTAGAATACCGTTGGGAAACTGTAACGTGTTGTGAGGTATTTTCCTTATCCTGGATATCACCCAGCAGTAGGAAGGGATAAGGCAGGAGACAGGGAAAGGCCCGAGAACACAAATAGGAAGGAAAAACCATCCAGGAGAATGAAAATACGCACAACAAAGGAGGGAATTGTGGGAGATATCCTATATGTATTTTCTGTATTTTTGTCAACTGTGAATATACTGTATTTTGTCTATAATGGTTTAAACCTCTAAGGGAGAAACATCACCCCCCCCCCCCCTTCCACAAGAATTTAAGGAGCAGTGCCTATTGTCCCAAGAACTGGTAAAACCAGTTCTAACTGGCCAAACCTTTTTAGGTGTTCTTGGACAGCAGAGAGGAGAAACACAGGATGTTCTTCTCACGAGGACATATTCAAGAATGAACTGAGCGTGCTCACTGAAGTTCCTCCCAGATGGATGACACCACAAGCTAACTCACAAATACCTCCCTCTGAGGACAACCAATCAGCACGCTAAATAATTGTAACTGTATACTTCCTGGGTGGAAACTTATTTAAGTTTCAACGCGCGCAGAATAAAGACAGACTCTTTTGGGACACATGATGTAGGCCGTGTGGTCTTTGAAAGGCTCTCCAGGCCTGTACACATATTATCTTAATTTGGAAACGCACAGTATATCGAGATAGCGAATTTTGCGCTAACAGCCCCATCCAGCAATGTCTCTCAGCGCAGCGTCCAGACGTCGCTAGCGCCACTGTTTGAGCGCAAGCGCAAGTACGCTGCCACGCACCCGCACGCTCAAGCGTTAAACGTGCACATAGCCAAATTGATCAGCCTGGAGATGCTGCCGTATAGGCTTGTGGAAATGGAGGCTTTCAAAAACATGATGGCGGCGGCGGCCCCGCGCTACTCGGTTCCCAGTCGCCACTACTTTTCCCGATGTGCCGTCCCAGCCCTGCACGACCACGTCTCCCGCAACATTGTACGCGCCCTCACCAACGCGGTTACTGCCAAGGTCCACTTAACAACGGACACGTGGACAAGCACAGGCGGGCAGGGCCACTATATCTCCCTGACGGCACACTGGGTGAATTTAGTGGAGGCTGGGACAGAGTCAGAGCCTGGGACCGCTCACGTCCTACCCACCCCCAGAATTGCGGGCCCCAGCTCGGTGCTGGTATCTGCGGCGGTGTATGCTTCCTCCACTAAAGCACCCTCCTCCTCCAACGCAACCTCTGTCTCGCAATCAAGATGTGTCAGCAGCAGCAGCACGTCGCCAGCAGTCGGTGTCGCGCGGCGTGGCAGCACAGCGGTGGGCAAGCGTCAGCAGGCCGTGCTGAAACTACTCAGCTTAGGAGAGAAGAGGCACATGGCCCACGAACTGCTGCAGGGTCTGACAGAGCAGACCGACCGCTGGCTTGCGCCGCTGAGCCTCCAACCGGGCATGGTCGTGTGTGACAACGGCCGTAACCTGGTGGCGGCTCTGCAGCTCGGCAGCCTCACGCACGTGCCATGCCTGGCCCATGTCTTTAATTTGGTGGTTCAGCGCTTTCTGAAAAGCTACCTACACTTGTCATACCTGTTAGGAAAGGTGCGTCGGGTCAGCGCACATTTCCGCAGCTCCAAGACGGACGCTGCCACCCTGCGTACCCTGCAACATCGGTTTAATCTGTCAGTGCACTGACTGCTGTGCGACGTGCCCACACGGTGGAACTCTACGCTCCACATGTTGGCCAGGCTCTATGAGCAGCGTAGAGCTATAGTGGAATACCAACTCCAACATGGGCAGCGTAGTGGGAGTCAGTCTCCTCAATTCTTTACAGAAGAGTGGGCATGGTTGGCAGACATCTGCGAGGTCCTTGGAAACTTTGAGGAGTCTACCCAGATGGTGAGTGGCGATGCTGCAATCATTAGCGTCACCATTCCTCTGCTATGCCTCTTGAGAAGTTCCCTGAAAAGCATAAAGGCAGATGCTTTGCGCTCAGAAACGGAGGCGGGAGAAGACAGTATGTCGCTGGATAGTCAGAGCACCCTCATGTCTATATCTGAGCACGTTGAGGAGGAGGAGGAGGAGGGGGAGGAGCATGAGGAGGACGGGGAAGAGACAGCTTGGCCCACTGCTGAGGGTACCCATGCTGCTTGCCTGTCATCCTTTCAGCGTGTATGGTCGGAGGAGGAGGAGGATCCTGAAAGTGATCTTCCTAGTGAGGACAGCCATGTGTTGCGAACAGGTACCGTGGCACACATGGCGGACTTCATGTTAGGATGCCTTTCTCGTGACCCTCGCGTTACACGCATTCTGGTCACTACGAATTACTGGGTATACACACTGCTCGGCCCACAGTATAAGGAGAACCTTTCCACTCTCATACCCAAAGAGGAAAGGGGTTCGAGAGTGATGCTATACCACAGGACCCTGGCGGAAAAACTGATGGTAAAATTCCCATCCGACAGCGCTAGTCGCAGAAGGCACAGTTCCGAGGGCCAGGTAGCAGGGGAGGCGCGGAGATCAGGCAGCATGTACAGCACAGGCAGGGGAACACTCTCCAAGGCCTTTGCCAGCTTTATGGCTCCCCACCAACACTGTGTCACCGCTCCCCAGTCAAGGCTGAGTCGGCAGGAGCACTGTAAAAGGATGGTGAGGGAGTACGTAGCCGATCGCACGACCGTCCTCCATGACGCCTCTGCCACCTACAACTACTGGGTGTCCAAGCTGGACACGTGGCCTGAACTCACGCTGTATGCCCTGGAGGTGCTTACTTGTCCTGCGGCTAGCGTCTTGTCAGAGAGGGTGTTTAGTGCGGCTGGGGGAATCATCACGGATAAGCGTACTCGCCTGTCAACTGACAGTGCCGACAGGCTTACACTCATAAAGATGAACAAAGCCTGGATTTCCCCAGACTTCTCTTCTCCACCAGCGGACAGCAGCGGTACCTAAACAATACGTAGGCTGCACCCGCGGATGGAAGCATTGTTCTCTATCACCATAAAAAACGGGGACCTTTTAGCTTCATCAATCTGTGTATTATATTCATCATCCTCCTCCTGATCCTCCTCCGGAAACCTCACGTAATCACGCCGAACGGGCAATTTTTCTTAGGCCCACAAGGCTCAGTCATACGACTTTTGTAAACAATGTTTATACGTTTCAATTCTCATTAAAGCGTTGAAACTTGCACCTGAACCAATTTTGATTTTAACTGGGCTGCCTCCAGGCCTAGTTACAAATTAAGCCACATTAACCAAAGCGATTAATGGGTTTCACCTGCCCTCTTGGTTGGGCATGGGCAATTTTTCTGAGGTACATTGGTCCTGTTGGTACACCAATTTTTTGGGGCCATCGCCTACAGTGTAATCCTAGTAATTTTTATGGGCTTCGCCTGCACTCATGCTACAGCAAGGTGTGTGGGGTTGGCCCACACTTTTGCTACATAAATGTAACTGGGGCCTTGTCTATACTGCAACTACTGAAATGTGAAAGAGACTGTTATCTCCCTAAACTGCTGCAACGGGAATGTTACTGTGTCCTGTCTTGACTGCTACTACTACTGAAATGGAACTAATACTGTGCTCCCCTATACTGCTGCTTCAGAATTGTTACTGGGGCCTGTCTTGACTGCTACTACTACTGAAATGGAACTAATACTGTGCTCCCCCTATACTGCTGCTTCGGAATTGTTACTGGGGCCTGTCTTGACTGCTACTATTACTGAAATGGAACTAAGACTGTCCTCCCCCTATACTGCTACTTCGGAATTGTTACTGGGGCCTGTCTGGACTGCTACTACTACTGAAATGGAAGTAATACTGTGTTCCCCTTATAATGCTGCTAGTGATATGTTACTGGGGCCTGTCCCTAATGCTACCGCTGAAATGTTACTAATTCTGGGCTCTGCCTATACCGCTGCTAATGCTATGTCACTGGGGTGTGGAAATGGAGGCTTCCCAAAGACATGATGGTGGTGAGGCCATTTCCCACGAACGCGGTTACTGTTAAGGTGCATATAACCACGGACACGTGGAGAGGACACGTAGTGCCTCAAAAACATCCCCCTCCTCCTCCAACAATGAAAACATTCTTGCCAAATACCTTTGCATTGGTCCGTCTGGTGGCAGTCCAAGAATTTCACCTTTACCGACACAACAAGAGAGGCCACCCACCATCCCCCCGCCACAGCCCACTTAATCCTGGCCACATTCCGAAAACCAACTAAATAAAACCACGCTACTAGGTCCGCAGTCGCCACCACATTCCCACCAACGCGGTTAAGGTACATATTACCACTCTGACTGGGGCATGCACTGTGGGCCGAAGCACACCTGTATTGTATGTGACTAGAGTTGAGCGAGCACCAAAATGCTCGGGTGCTCGTTACTCGGGACGAAATTTTCGCGATGCTCGAGGTTGCATTTCGAGTAACGAACCCCATTGAAGTCAATGGGCGACCCGAGCATTTTTGTATATCGCCAATGCTCGCTAAGGTTTCCATTTGTGAAAATCTGGGCAATTCAAGAAAGTGATGGGAACGACACAGCAACGGATAGGGCAGGCGAGGGGCTACATGTTGGGCTGCATTTCAAGTTCCCAGGTCCCACTATTAAGCCACAATAGCGGCAAGACTGGGCCCCCCCCTCCCAACAATTTTTACTTCTGAAAAGCCCTCATTAGCAATGCATACGTTAGCTAAGCACCACACTACCTCCAACAAAGCACAATCACTGCCTGCATGACACTCTGCTGCCACTTCTCCTGGGTTACATGCTGCCCAACCCCCCCCCCCCCCCCCGCACGACCCAGTGTCCACAGCGCACACCAAACTGTCCCTGCACAGCCTTCAGCTGCCCTCATGCCACGCCACACTCATGTCTATTTATAGGAGCATCTGCCATGAGGAGGAACCGCAGGCACACACTGCAGAGGGTTGGCACGGCTAGGCAGCGACCCTCTTTAAAAGGGGCGGGGCGATAGCCCACAATGCTGTACAGAAGCAATGAGAAATATAATCCTGTGCCACCGCCATCAGGAGCTGCACACGTGAACATAGCAATGGGGAACCTATGTGCCACACACTATTCATTCTGTCAAGGTGTCTGCATGCCCCAGTCAGACCGTGGTTTTTTATAAATAGTCACAGGCAGGTACAACTGGGAATCCCCAACTCCGCAATGGGAATTCCGTGTGCACCCACAGCATGGGTGGCTCCCTGGAACCCACCGGCTGTACATAAATGTATCCCATAGCAGTGCCCTGGACAGCAGAGCTAACGTCAGATTAAATGCAGGTGGGCTTCGGACCACACTGCATGCCCCAACCTGACCGGGCTTTTTAATTCATAGACACAGGCAGGTACAACTCCCTATTGTGAAGTCCCTGTGGACCGACAGCATGGGTGGCTCCCTGGAACCCACCGGCGGTACATAAAAATATCCCATTGCATTCCCCATCACAGCTGAGGTAACGTCCGATTAAATCCAGGTGGTCTTCGGCCCACACTGCATGCTCCAGTCAGACTGGGGTTCTTTAGAAGTGGACACATGTAGTTACAACTCCGTGTGGACCGACAGCATGGGTGGCTCCCTGGAACCCACCGGCGGTACATAAATATATCCCATTGCAGTGCCCAGCACAGCTGATGTAACGTCAGCTGCAATGCAGGTGGGCAAAATTTAATTGGATTACACTGTAGGCGAGGGCCCCAAAAAATTGGTGTACCAACAGTACTATTGTACCTCAGAAAAATTGCCCATGCCCAACCAAGAGGGCAGGTGAAACCCATTAATCGCTTTGGTTAATGTGGCTTAATTGGTAACTAGGCCTGGAGGCAGCCCAGTTAAAATAAAAATTGGTTCAGGTGCAAGTTTCAATGCTTTAATGAGCACCTTTCCGAGCAGGTCTGACAAGCGTGGGTAGCTTTTCAGAAAGCGCTGAACCACCAAATTAAAGACGTGGGCCAGGCATGGCACGTGCGTGAGGGTGCCGAGCTGCAGAGCCGCCACCGGGTTACGGCCGTTCTCAGACACGACCATGCCCGGTTGGAGGCTCAGCGGCGAAAGCCAGCGGTCGGTCTGCTCTGCAAGACCCTGCAGCAGTTCGTGGGCCATGTGCCTCTTCTCTCCTAAGCTGAGTAGTTTCAGCACAGCCTGCTGGCGCTTGCCCACCGCTGTGCTGCCACGACGCGCGACACCAACTGCTGGCGACGTGCTGCTGCTGACACATCTTGATTGCGAGACAGAGGTTGCGGAGGAGGAGGAGGAGGAGGAGGAGGAGGAGGGTGCTTTAGTGGAGGAAGCATACACCGCCGCAGATACCAGCACCGAGCTGGGGCCCGCAATTCTGGGGGTGGGTAGGACATGAGCGGTCCCAGGCTCTGACTCTGTCCCAGCCTCCACTAAATTCACCCAATGTGCCGTCAGGGAGATGTAGTGGCCCTGGCCGCCTGTGCTTGTCCACGTGTCCGTTGTTAAGTGGACCTTGGCAGTAACCGCGTTGGTGAGGGCGCGTACAATGTTGCAGAAGACGTGGTCATGCAGGGCTGGGACGGCACATCGGGAAAAGTAGTGGCGACTGGGAACCGAGTAGCGCGGGGCCGCCCGCCGCCATCATGTTTTTGAAAGCCTCCATTTCCACAAGCCTATACGGCAGCATCTCCAGGCTGATCAATTTGGCTATGTGCACGTTTAACGCTTGAGCGTGCGTGGCGGCGTACTTGCGCTCAAACAGTTGCGCTATCGACGGCTGGACGCTGCGTTAAGAGACATTGCTGGATGGGGCCGAGGACAGCGGAGGTGAGGGTGTTGGATCTCAGTGGCAGGTTGGGGCACAGGGGGAGAGGTAGTGGTGCAAACCGGAGGCGATGAACGGCCTTCGTCCCACCTTGTGGGGTGCTTGGCCTTCATATGCCTGCGCATGCTGGTGGTGGTGAGGCTGGTGGTGGTGGCTCCCCGGCTGATCTTGGCATGACACACCTTGCACACCACAGTTCGTCGGTCGTCTGCACTCTCAGTGAAAAACTGCCACACCTTTGAGCACCTCTGCCTCTGCAGGGTGGCATGGCGCGAGGGGGCGCTTTGGGAAACAGTTGGTGGATTATTCGGTCTGGCCCTGCCTCTACCCCTGGCCACCGCACTGCCTCTTCCAACCTGCCCTGCTGCTGCACTTGCCTCCCCCTCTGAAGACCTGTCCTCCGTAGGCTTAGCAAACCAGGTGAGGTCATTCACCTCATCGTCCAGCTGCTCTTCCTCCGAATCCTCTGTGCGCTCCTTCTTCGGACTTACTGCCCTTACTACTACCTCACTGATAGACAACTGTGTCTCATCGTCATCATCCTCCTCACCCACTGAAAGCTCTTGAGACAGTTGCCGGAAGTCCCCAGCCTCATCCTCCGGACCCCGGGAACTTTCCAAAGGTTGGGCATCGGTCACGATAAATTCCTCTGGTGGGAGAGGAACCATTGCTGCCCATTCTGGGCAGGGGCCCGAGAACAGTTCCTGGGAGTCTGCCTGCTCCTCAGAATGTGTCCTTTTAATGGAGTGAGGAGGCTGGGAGGTAGGAGGAGCAGCAGCCAGAGGATTCAGAGTTGCAGCTGTGGACGGCGTAGAAGACTGGGTGGTCGATAGATTGCTGGATGCACTTTCTGCCATCCACGACAGGACCTGCTCACACTGCTCATTTTCTAATAAAGGTCTACCGTGTGGACCCATTAATTGTGAGATGAATCTGGGGACCCCTGAAACTTGCCTCTCTCCTAATCCCGCAGCAGTCGGCTGCGATACACCTGGATCAGGAGCTCGGCCTGTGCCCACACCCTGACTTGGGCCTCCGCGTCCTCGCCCGCGTCCACGTCCTCTAGGCCTACCCCTACCCCTCAGCATGGTGTATTACGAGTAGAGGAGAAACAGAACGCTGTAATTAAATGTGCCGCTTATTGGCCTGTGGTTGGAGGCTGACTTCGCTTACGGAGCGCACAGCAGAGCCAGGAAACAATTTTGCGCATGCCTGTAGTGAGACGTAGGTGCGTAGGACTGAGCTAGTGGAATTCACAGCGCAGAAGCAGTCAAGTGGCCAAAGGGCAGTGGTAGGCCTTAAGTATTTTGCTTCAATTTTTTTAAATGGTGAGCTGAAACACCAGACAGATACTGTATGCAACGTATATATTGTATACTGTTTCCATCTGGCGCTATGACGGCGGTGATGTAACGGGCACAGCAGAGCCAGGAAACAAATTTGTGCAAGCCTGCTGTAAAGCTTAGCTGTGTATTAATTAGGACTACTACCCCCAGCAGACACGCAGTACACTGAAGACGGTCACAGGCAGCCCAAAGATAGTATTTTTCCCCAATTTTTTTGAAAAAGCCCACTGCCTATATAGACAGTATATCTCTTTCACCTTTCCCTCTTTCCCTGCCTCACCAGTACTGCCCGTATACTCTGTACAATGACTGCAGACTGAGGACGCAATGCTCTGCACGCCCGATATACAAAAAATAATAATTGTGCAACACTGCTAAAAGCAGCCTCAACAGTACTGCACACAGTCAGATGTGGCCCTAAGAAGGACCGTTGGGGTTCCTGAAGACTAAAATAAGACCTAACACTCTCCCTATAGCTGCTACAGCAAGACAGCACTTTGCCTGATCTGTGTCACCATGCATCTGTGGCGAGCCGCGGGAGGGGCCGATTTTTATACTCGGGTGACATCTGATCTCCCCAGCCACTCACTGCAGGGGGGTGGTATAGGGCTGGAACATCACAGGAGGAAGTTGTAATGCCTTCCATGTCTTTCTATTGGCCAGAAAAGCACGCAAATGTCTCAGAGATGAAAGTGAAAGTAACTCGAACATCGCGTGGTGCTCGTCTCGAGTAACAAACATCTTGCACACCCTAATACTCGAACGAGCATCAAGCTCGGACGAGTACGCTCGCTCATCTCTAATTAGGAGTTGATCCAGGGATTAATCTGATTGCCATAAGGGCGCCCACCCACTGGCGATTTTTTTCCCTGCGAAATTCGCAGCATTTTTTTCTCTGCAGGGGTCTATGGGACTTGTAATGTTAAAATCGCGATCGCGCAAAATCGTAATTTACCGCGAAATCGCGATTTTGCGCGATCACGATTTTAACATTACAAGTCCCATAGACCCCTGCAGAGAAAAAAATGCTGCGAATTTCGCAGGGAAAAAAAATCGCCAGTGGGTGGGCGCCCTTAGGGAGTTGGGAAGGAATTGACTCCTGCCTCTTGGGGTTTTTTGCCTTCCTCTGGATCAACAACATAGAAGGATAAACAGGCTGGACTAGATGGACATTGCTTTCATTCGGCTATACATACTATGTTACTATGTTACAGAGCTCTCCAAAACAGCCTACTCCAGAGCTGCACTCACTATTCTGCTGGTGGAGTCACTGTGTACATACATTACTTATCCTGTACTGCTCCTGAGTTATATCCTTGATTATACTCCAGAGCTGCACTCATTCTTCTGTTGGTTTTCATTGGAGACATTAAGCTTGTATATAAACACCCTGACAGTTTAGCTGCATCCCTATAATCCTGGATTTCTAGACTTTCAGTCTTCTGTGTCTCTACAATGAAGCACTTTTGCTCTTTCTGACAGGTCATTTGCTCCGTTCATTCTAAGCTGCAAGCTTCAATATCAACTATTGGAATTCTGGAAACCCTTTCACAGCCAGAGTGATGGAAGCCATGCAGCTACATAGAAAAGCCATTCTGCATAATGCTGCAGATTATATGTCTTTCAGGGTCTTTGTAACACTGGATGAGGACCCCCAGTGCACATTACCAGTAAGCAGTTACCTGTGAAGGAGTCCAAGATGCTTTGTTAATGGCTGAATTGACTATAAGATGTCACACAAGAAAGTGAGTTAGGGAAAGGGCTGAGCAAACTTTTGAAAAGTAAATCGAAAGTCCAACAATATTCATAAAATTATTATGGGGGGTGTTAGCATTATTGCCTTGCAGCACTGGGGTCTAGCTTCAAATCTGACATCTATTTCACGCTCATAATAATCCCCTTTAGGCCAGCCTCACACGACCCGATATGAATTGCAGATTCCGCAATCCACGGTAAAACGCAGTAATTGAATGGCATGTGTTTTCGATTTTTTTCCTTCACACTCGCAGACATGAATAGTGTTTTCCACGAGTGGAAGAAAAATACTCTCTTTTACCGCGGAATGCCCTCCATTGATGTCCATGGTGGGTCCAACAGGCAGCCCATATGCAATTAACGCCCGAAAGCCTCTGTGGTCATCCAAGATAGAGGTAAGTGTGGTAAGCAGGGTCAGCCGCATGCGGAATCCGACCCGGTCATGTGAGCCTGACCTTATTTATACAGCACATACTTATTATGCAGCACTTGACACTTTCTGCCCCTATTAGGGCTCACAATCTATATTTATCTATTAGTATGTTTTTGGAGTGGGGTTGGAAACCCATACAAACTCTTTCTTTCTTTTTCTCTTTCTTTCTTTTTTCTCCTACTTTCTTTCCTTTCCTTTCCTTTCCTTTCTTTCTTTCCTTTCTTTCTTTTTTTCTTTCTTTCTCTTTCATTTTTTCTTTCTTTTTCTCTTTCTTTCTCCTACTTGTCTTCTTCCTTCTCCTCCTTTTCTTCATCTACCTCCTTCCCATCTTCCTCTTGATTCAGCCAAGGTGAATCATCTGAGGTTCAGGTTCGCTTCGAACAGGATTTTCAGCAAAGTTTGACCCAAAACAGAGTTCAACTAATGCAGTTCACTCAGTACTACTTGGGGACTTTCTCTTTTTCCTGAGGGGGGGGGGGGGGGGGGGGGGTGTGAAGCTGCACTTACAGTCCAGTATAATACCTTGTCATTTGCATCTATCGTCTTGTCTCTTGCTGCTCCTGAGCCGCATGACATAGATGATACATCCTGGGTGGGTTTAGCAGAGATATGACCCTGCATACATTGATGTCAGTACCAGGCTGCTCCGGCTATAATCAGGCATTGCAACGAAGCAGCCCATAGGTCGGTGTGCCGTATATACGCTGACTCTGCTATGCCGCCTTTGAAAATCATATCTGATCTGTCAGTGTGCAGCCAAAATGCAATAAATAAAAATGAGGAGTTTGAAATGAGCTGTGAAATAAAGAAGCCGCGCAGCAGCAGAATATTGTGCTGAGACATCATGGGCTGCATCAGATTGCTCTGTGGCACAAGGAATCCTAAGTGAGGATGGACAGAAGTGGCGATGGGTTCAGCGGGGAAGGAGAATGAGCTGATTTTCTAGAGGGGGTGACTGTCATATACACTCCTTGTCGGAAAAACTCTCCCCTAGAAGTTGGCGGATGAAATGAAACTTTCTCTGTGTGATTGTAACATTGATATAAGTAAGGACTGTGGGTATATTAACCAACTTTACCCTTTCCCAAGGCTGCTTTTACCCATAACAAAAAAAAAACATTACACCAACTTTGTGGGTAAGTGGGGTCGGCCACAGCTTTATCCTTGATCCACACCTCCAACTATTGGACTGTAACTATTTTTATCCACAGAAAACCCGTCCGAAAGTCCCTCCTTTTACTACGGGCTTGAGGATCTCGTGTTTTAAACGTCCCAGGCATGGACCAAAACTCTGCCTTGCACGACATAACAGCTATGATGACTTGACACTTGAATCTTAATGATAAGATAACAGTCAAACGAAAACAGGGACACACGGGCGGGCGACTTTTCACCTTACCGGCACAAGGTGACCACTCCTCTCTCTCTAGCTCTTATATCCTCAGGTAACGCCCCTTTTCCCTAATCCTTTAGCTCCTTGCACAAAATTAACCAGCAGCCTCAGCCTCCCCATTTAAAAGAGCATTACCTGCAGTCACTGGCCGTTTCATTAATTATTTTATGGCCTTACAGAATTACAATATCAGAGCAAAAGGAGCATTTATTGTGGAGAACTGTCCCCTTGTATGGAGGCTCTAGCACCCTGTTGTACCGCCTCTAGCTTGGATACAAAGATGTGATTCAGGGGCATGGAGGCTTTAGTACCCTGTTGTACCACCTCTAGCTTGGATACAAAGATGTGATCATGGTGGGCATGGAGGCTCTAGAATTCTGTTGTACTGCCTCTAGCTTGGATAAAGGATGTGATACGGGGGTACGGTGGCTATAGTACCCTGCTGTACCACCTCCAGCTTGGATACAAGATGCGGTATGGACAGGCATAGAAGCTCTAGTACCCTGTTGTATGGCCTCTAGCTTGGATACAAGATGTGATACAGGGGGCACAGAGGTTCTAGTACCCTGTTTTACCACCTCTACCTTGGATACAAAAATGTGATGAGGGTGGGCATGGAGGCTGTAGTGCCCTTCTGTTCCAACTCTAGCTTGGTTACAAGATGCGACACAGGCAGGCATGGAGGCTCAAGTACCCTGTTTGGCCACCTCTAGCTTGGATACAAAATGTGATATGGGCGGGCATGGAGACTCTAGTACTCTAGAGTACTTCCTCTAGCTTGGATGCAAGATGTGATTCTAGTGGGTATCGAGACTCTAGTATCCTGTTGTACCGCCTCTAGCTTGGATAAAAGAAGTGATATGGGTGGGCATCGAGGCTCTAGTACTCAGTTGGATTGCCTCTAGCTTGGATGCAAAATGTGATACTGTCAGGCATAGAGACTCTAGTACCCTGTTGTACCACCTATAGCTTGGATACAAGATGTAATACAGATGGGCATTGAGGCTCTAGTACTCTGTTGTACCGCCTCTAGCTTGGATACAAGAAGTGATACCAGCAGGCATGGAGGCTCTATTATTCTGTTGGGCCAACTCTAGCTTGAATACAAGATGTTACATAGGTGGGCATGGAGGCTCTAGTACCCTGTTGTACCACCTCTAGCTTGGATGCAAGAAGTGATTCAGATGAGCATAGAGGCTCTAGTACTTTGCTGTACTGCCTCTAGCTTGGATACAAGATGTGATATGGGTGGGCATGGAGGCTCTAGTACCCTGTTGCACCGCCTCTAGTTTGGACGCAAGATAAGATACAGGTGGGCATGGAGACTCTAGGACCCTGTTGGGCTGCCTCTTGCTTGGATGCAAGATGTGACATGAGTGATTATGCAAGCTCTAGTACCATAGAATCCTAGAATGGTAGAGTTGGAAGGGACCTCTGGGTTCATCGGGTCCAACCCCCTGCTCAATGCAGGATTTACTAAATCATCCCAGACAGATGTCTGTCCAACCTCTGTTTGCACACTTCCATTAAAGGAGAACTCACCACCTCCCGTGGTAACCTGTTCCACTCTTTCAGTTTCATCCCATTGTTTCTAGTCTTTCCTTCTGCAGATGAGAATAGGGCTGATCCCTCTGCAGTGTGACAGCCCTTCAGATATTTGTAGATAGCTATTACGTCTCCTCTCAGGCTACTTTTTTGCAAGCTAAACATTCCCAGATCCTTTAACCATTCCTCATAGGACATTATGTGCAGACCGATCACCATCCTGGTAGCTCTTCGCTGAACTTGCTTCTGTTTGTTTATGTCTTTTTAAATATTGGAGTACCCTGTTGGGCTGCATCTAGCATGGATACAAGATGTGTTACAGGTAGGCATGGGGACATACAGGTTCCGTATGGTATCCTATGGCATATTGCTCCACATTTGCTGTAATTGAGCCTCTAGATAATGCAAATTCACAGGCTATCGCATATCGCTAGCGGTTGCGATAGTGAGCTAGCCCCATAGCAAACGGAGGCCCTTGCTGCTTCACCACCATGGGCCATTATTGAGTGACACTCGGGGAGATGAGGGCCATTACATGTGGCAGCCGGCAGGTAATTCTTCGCCGCAAACGTCCTACCACTAATATACTGCAGTTGTGCTTACTAAAGTATGTGGAGTAGATGAGAGTCTAAAACAATTAAGAACGTTTAAACATAACAAGAAGCGAGCGATTCAACTGTGATTTTTATGCTGGCTTAAACTGAGCGACAAATGAAAAGTGCGCGATGGCCATATTTAAATGTAACGATTATCATGGACTTTTGTTCGTTTGAGTGAACAATTGTTACATGTAATTGGCCCCGCTACCTCTGATCCTGGCTGTTGCAGGTAAGTGCCTGCTATAACAGACAGCTGGGACCCACCTTGTGTGGAAGACTCAAGCATTCTAACTTAACCACATATCTAATTGTAGCAGCAAGAGGGCTAATTCCATTATATTGTCTGCAGACCTCACCACCTCCACTCACAGCATGGCTCGAATAGGTTAAACAGATTGCTACGTTTGAAGAAGTTTCGAGTCACACTGAAAGGAGGCATGACTTATACCTCAGGACTTGGTCCCCTTGGTTGAACTTTTAGCATACATGATACTTCCAATTCGTATGACTTACTAAGATTGCGATGTCGAAAAGAGGTTTTATCTAATATACCTCTACTACTCACTCTAAAAGAGTAGTAGACTCTCATCTACTCCCCATACTTTGATATGCATTATTGGAGTCTCCTACCAATTCTGGGATTAACTTTGCGTCACTAGGGAGGCTTACATACTATTCCACACTTTGAAAGCTCCTTTCACAATTAGATCCAAAGATTGGTTATACATTAGAGATGAGCGAGCATACTTGCTAATGCTAACTACTCGAGCGAGTAGTGCCTTAGTTGAGTATCTGCCCGCTCGCCTCTAAAGATTCGGCTGCCGGCGGTGGGCGGGGAGCAGCGGGGGAGAGCGGGAAGAAACAGAGGGGAGATCCCTCTCTCCATCTCTTGCCCCCCCGCTCCCCCTGCTCACCGCCGCAACTCACCAGTCACCCACACCGGCAGCCGAATCTTTCGAGACGAGCAGGCAGATACTCGACTAAGGCACTACTCGCTCGAGTAGTTAGCCTTAGCGAGTATGCTCGCTCATCTCTATTATACATGTTTTATATTTGGAATGGCAGATGTCTCGTAAAAGAGTCCACAGGCTTTTTTAGCTAGAGACACAGCATCAACATTTTTGCTGGGATTTGCTAGTTTCAGCTATCTACTTAGCTGATTAGCTTTGTGGTAGATGTTGACATCTGGTAATCCAATCCCTCCAAATACTGTCTTCTATACTAAACCAGGTGGGGTCTCCCAATCTTTCATAAATACGCTGGAGAAAAGACCTTGGATGGATTGATAAAAGGCAGCTAGGAAAGGAAAGGGAACCATTGTCATAATGTATAAGACTTAAGACTTTAGGCATAATATGTGTCTGCAGCTGTTTTTTTCTGTCTAGCCTGGAGATCAGAGGGATACATGCTTGGAGTAGCCCACAAGGGTATGGATGAATCCCCCGGTGGGCCCTAACGCAGAGTGGGCCCCATCCTCTGACCCAAAGCACACAATCTTTTCATATTGGGTACATGAGAGTCTACCAATTCCTGCCCACTGCATTCCCCATGCAGTACAATAGAAACAGAGCTGTACCCAAATGCAATCACCTTTTTATTGAACTATATAGAGAATGCAGCAGTGAAAAATTAGTAATGGGAATAAGGTAATATTTGCATGTACAGTGGATCCCAGAATTAATTTTACGTGTCCAACATTTGAAATTTAGTTGGTGAAGATCAGCGAGGATGTTTGAGAGGTGTACGCCCAGGTACTTGATAGATCTTTTAGCCCAGGTAAACAGGAAACCTGTCTATATGTCATGAATCGAACCAGGGACGTCCTGCACTCCAGTCAGTAGCTCTCACTACTGAGCCAATCAGCCTTTGCATGACTCTAGACTTGTTCTATGTTCCCTGCTAATCTAGTCCCTGCCTCCTGGTCCTGACCTCTTCTCTGTTTCCTGATTAGGCTCAGGTAACAAAGGCATGATTATTGTGCTCCCTGCCTTTATCAAGCTGCATCTCCTAACCTGCTTCTCTCCTGCAAACTGTAACTACCCGCTGACGACTCCTGGCTCTCCTCCTGACAATGCTACCTTTCTCATCCATTTGTACTGTAAATGTTACTACCTGCTGATGACCTCCGGCTACCTTCTGACCACTCTCCAGTCCTGCATTGCTGCTACACCCATGGCTCCTATCCAGCACTGGTAAGACGCTACAAAATAATTGCGCCCAAACATGGATCCTGTAGAGGCCACTTTGAAAAACACATTCTAGAGCTAAAGGAATTTTGTGCCTCCTACCAGGAAATGGTTGCTAGAATGCAACGAGAGATTGAGAGGTTACAGAGGCAACTCTTGGAGATGCGCAATTCAGTGTCAGATGTCCGCATGCCGCTGCCAGCGAAATTTGCAGGAGATCGTCACCAATACCGTGGTTTCCTAAATCAATGCCGAATTTAATTTCAGATGCTGCCCACCTTGTTTACCAGTGTCTAGAAAAGGGTATTCTTCATCATTAACCTCCTCAATGATAAGGCGCTTTCCTGGGTCTTGCCGTGCATAGAGACCAACAACCCACCTTGTTTACCAGTGACCAGAAAAAGGTATTCTTTATCATTAACCTCCTCATCGATGAGGTGCTTTCCTGGGCCTCGCCATACATAGAGACTAACAGTAATCTTCTTGATAGCCTCAATGCCTTCATGACTGCTATCAGTCAAATCTTTGAGGATCCGAACCGTTGTGCCAAGGCCGAAGGGAGGTTACATAAGCTATTACAAGGGCGATGTTCCGTTGCATAGTATACGGCGGAATTTCGTCATTGGGTGAATGATACCACGTGGAACCCAGCCGCACAACAGAGACAATTTCATTTTGGATTATCTGAGTGCATAAAAGATAAACTTGCCAGAGTAGAGACCCCTAATAACCTGGAAGATTTTATCCAGCTGTGCATTCAAATTCACTAGAGACTTTCAGAGTGGCGAAAAGAGAGACTGCGAGATTTGGGCACCAACATCCCTTATTCCTTCAGTCAATCTACATTGAGTCCCCAGCCGAGGACTGAAGCCACATCAGAATTGATGCAGGTTGACATAATCCGCAAACCCCTCTCCACCACTGAAAAAGAAAGGCCCCATGCTGAAAATCTGTATCTTTACTGTGGAAGCTTGGGAGACTTTGTCTTAAACTGTCCAAAACTCACCCTAGCCAACGTCAACACCACAACCAATCCAGCCGTCACAAAACAAGGGGATGTCACCAAACACACCTTTGCACGGGTAGTGCAAGACAGTATGAAAACCCTTCCCCCACTCCACCATTTTGTCTTCCCAATAGAGACCCTAATGGGTAATCAGAAGATTACTGTGATCAGTGATGTTGGATTCAGGAGTCGGAGGAACTTAAAACTTGGACTTAAAATTTGCTCTTAACAAAATCATTGCCACCAGGCTTAAGCCCATACCGATTGATATGGAAACTGTGGATGGGTCACCCTTGACCTTGGGACCTGAAAATTGAACTAGAGCTCCGCATTAAAGCTGACCAACCATCAAGAAACAATCAGTTTTCAGCTCGTCTCACCCACCAAATTTCCAGTGATTCTCAGGATCCCCTGGTTCTCTACCCAACCATTTTTGGAGAAACTAAAGAATCTGTTTACTTCAGAACCAGTATTGATCCATCCAAGATTAAAATTGCCTTTTGTCGTGGAGGTGGACACCTCTCACTCTGCTGTGGGAGCTATCCTATAACAACGAGTCAGAGATAAGATGCAACTACATCTTTATGCATTTCTGTACTACACCTCATCACCCGCAGAGAAAAACAATGATGTCAGGTACAAGCAACTTCTGGCCATCAAGTTGGCCTTCACTGAATGAAGGGGCACCTCTTGGAAGAAGACCATCATCCAGTAACAGTTAGGATTCTAGGTGCTCTCCCTAAGGAGAAAAGATAGTGTTTCTGACCCACATCCCAGGCCTCTCTCTAACAAATTCAGAATCCTACTTCACAGTGATAAAGGGCAAAAACCCTGAAACAGCTGTCTGTGCATGGGCTCTGACTTTGCTTTCAATTCCTGCTCATTGTTGCAAGGCTTGTATAAAGAGTCTAACATTGACTTTAAGCATTGCTGCCTTCTCATAGGTGGCACTGTGGAGGTATTCTTTCATCTCCCATATTTGCATATTACCCAGAGGAGCGTAAATGGTCTTATAAGTCTCCTCACTCACGGTCTAGGTGCTCTCCCTTAAGTTACATGCGATTATAAATCAGATTTCAATAAGACATATAGAGACCAATTTTAAGGCATACATTTCGTACAGTGTTTCCATATTTTTGCCCATCCCCTGCATGTGTCTATGTATATTACTGATTGTGCTTTTTGGTGTTTCTATTATTCTTTGACTTGTATGTTAGTATTTATGCTGTGAAAGTAACTCGAGAATAATGGTTTAAAAGCACATCACTCATTTAGCCAGCTAATACACTCGCAAAGCGATGGAGAAATACAATTTATGCTAATAAATTCTTTAACAGATGTCCTTGCATTCATAATTATGCTTCTAGATGGTTTGGCATTCTTTCTTTGCTTATGTCTTGAATGTCTTTTTCACGGATTGTTTTGGTTGCAATAGAAACTAATGTATAAAAGAATTATCTATGCTAATACAGCTATAGATACATGAATATGCCAAAGATGTAAGCATATATCATTTGCTGTGAAGTGCTTGTTGTATTTTGGATGCCGATGGGCAGGCAGCTCATGATCAACTTCTGACAAGTGCTGGAAATTTTGCTATATAAACTATGCAATAATAAAGTGTTTCAGAAGAGCTTGGAGACATCACTTCAGCGTTTCTCATGGTCTCTGATGCATCGAATAATAATTAGGCATACCTGATTGTAAATCTATAGGAGGTCAATTTATGTGCAGATATCTCTTCTTCAAATCACCAAAATCCGCATGTTACATGTGAGTTTTGCTGTGGATTTTGATGTAGATCGGCACTAAAATCCAATATATGTACACATAACCTTGGGGCTCGTTCACACAATATTATAAAGTATAACACCCAAAGCATGGATTTCTATAGCATTCAATAGAATGTTAAAATGGAATGGATTTTCCCAGAATTAGCTGCAAAATTATGCCAAGTTAACAGGCGTCATGTGCTGCATGGACAGCAGCTAGACGGGCTTGGAGTGACTCAATACGGTGCTGGTAGGTTGTCTCAAGTATCTGAAACCATGCTGGAGGATGTATGGGAGGAGGTTCCATAGAGTGAACATGATGATTGAGGGGGCCCCACAGATGCTCAATTGCTTGTAAGTCTGGGGTATTAGGGTGCCAGGGAAGTACTTGGAAGTCTTGGTTGTGCTCTTCCAACCACTGTCGGACAATTCTAGCTGGAAGATCCCATCTGCCTCAAGGAAGAGAAACAGCATGTATGGGTGGCTGTGCTCTACGAGGATGGATTCATAACCAAATTGCTTCAGAGTCCCTTGCCCATGGATGTGCGGGCCAGAGAATACCCCAAAAAATCCCACAATGCTGCCACCACCAGCTTGTGTTCTTCCAGCAATGGATGCAGGGTGTTTGTTCTCTAATATTTCTCCCCTGACTCGCCAATGTCCATCTGTTCAATGAATTAGAAAATGTGACTCATTGGAGAGGGCAACCCTTTGCCAATCAGTGGTGGTCCAATTTGGATACTATCATGTAAATTAAAGCCTTTTCTTCTGATGCACCTTTATTATCATAGCTGCCTTGACCATCCATCTGCCTCAAAGCCCCATAGATCACTGAACTGTTATTTTAGACACATCTCGTGGCCCCCTGGTTCATTCCCTCGGTGAGCAGCTCCACTGTAGCATATCAGTCGGCACTCATGGATCTTTGTAGCTGACAGTCATTTCTCAAATCAACGGCACAGGGTGCTCCGCAGTTTCCATGTTGGTTATACTCAATGGTGCCATTGTCCACTTGTTCTATCTTTCACCACAGCAGCTTGTGAACAGTTCATAAAATGCGCTCTTTGAGAAATACTGCCACCCTTGGCCTGAAAGCCAATAATTATCTCTTTTTGCAGCTCTGATAAATCACCCCTTCTACCCCTGACTCCAACGAGTGATGTGTGAGCAGACAGACTATCACACCTTATATACTGACCAAGCCAGCCCATCACACGTCACTTCCTTCATGGGTTACACGCTGCCAAGTAGGAAGTGGTCATAGTAATGTGACTGGATATGTACCAGATTTCTGGCACAAATTGCAACAAATTGTCATGTGTTTCAGATACTTTTTTTGGTCAAATCGGAAAATGAGGGGGGGGGGGTATGGGACAGCAGTGTTGATTTGCAAGGAAATCTAATTTTTTTTTTTTCATTTTTTTAGCTGCTCTACTTTCATGCGTTTTAGTGCTTTTTAACGTACCTCATCACCCATTACAATAATGGGCTGCATTAAAAACCACTGTCAAAAGCAGTAGAATGAGTTCAAAAATGCTGCGTGAAATCACATTTTGGTAATGCATGTGTGAGAGCTGCCTTAAGCTTTAAACAGATGGGTGTGTTTTTCCGAATGGGAAGTTCCAAAGTGCAGATAATAGAACCATTTTTGCGCCCATTTTTTTTGCAGGCACAAAAATATAGGAATTGCCCTTTCTTGTGAGTATTTGCGCAGCAAAGAGCACATCTGCATGTGCGGGTATTAATGACCATTGTGCACACTCACGATCAACAACACCACATTAGGCTAATTAGTGATTGAAATCAGGGTGGGGTGATTAGCCTGCCCAAGTGAATGAGTGGTGACGGCGCGAATGCACTCGTTCACTGCGCAAAAAATTGTGCAGTATCAAGCATATTGCAACATCTATGGCGCAGCGGCTCAGCACTGCGCATGTGCGGCTGTGCGCCAGCCGACACATCCACAGAGCAGAGAGAAGACGCCGGACAGGTAAGCCGGAGGTCACTGCAGGGGCATGGGATCCCATCCCGCTGCAAGAATCTTGCAGTCAGAATCTGACCTGGCCGTCTGCATTCGGCCTAAAGGATCTGGGAATGTTTAGCTTGCAAATAATAGCCTGAGAGGAGACTTAATAGCGGTCTACAAATATCTGAAGGGCTGTCACAGTGCAGAGGGATCAGCCCTATTCTCATCTGCACAAGGGAAGACTAGAAGCAATGGGATGAAACTGAAAGGAAGGAAACACGGATTAGATATTAGACAGTGAGGGGGATCAATGAGTGGAACAGGTTACCATGGGAGGTGGGGAGTTTTCCTTCAATGGAAGTGTTCAAACAAAGGATGGACAGACATCTGTCTGGGATGATTTAGTAAATCCTGCACTGAGCAGGGGGTCGGACCCGATGACCCTGGAAGTCTCTTCCACTTCTACCATTCTAGGATTCTATGACTTTTCTCTTGAACTGAGGTCTCCTTCACACGTGCGACAGCAATATCGCTGCTAGAAAATTACAGTGATAGACATGCTGTGTTCGGTGTAAATCGCTGCATTTTCCTGCATTTTTTGCTGGGATTTTCAGGAGGGAGGGGGGGTAGTAATATAAGCCCTGGCTACATGAAAAACTTCTCCGGCAGTTCCGATGCACTTGTTTGTAGTCTTCAGCCACCACATCCTGGTCGGACGGGTCAAAAATCCTGCCTCCAGGAAGCGCTGGCTCTGTTGGGTTCACGAGCGCCTCAGCTCAGCCAATCACTGAGGCGCTCAATGAACCTATCATAGCCATTCAATGCGATGTGTTTCATGCATCTCCTTGCGTATTGTGCACACATTTGCGCCTCCCCATTGACTTCTACTGGGACCTTTGCTGTGCAAGTACGCAGAGAAATAGAACATGTTCTATTTTTTTTTTTGCGCCACCGAAATGTGTGCGCAAAATACGAGATGTGACCAAACCCATTGAAATGAATACATGTGCGAATTTTGAAGCAGGCCTAAACGGCGCCAATTTGGCCACATTTTTACCTGCAGAGCAGCTGCGCAATTCAACCCTGCACAATACAATCCAAAGCATTTTTTTAAAAACTCTGTGGATTTATCATAGAAAATTTCTGCGCCATGTGAAGGACCTTTCTGAAATCTCCTCCGCACGGCTTGTACTGTCAACGATGCAGAATTTCTTCAGCTATTCCGCTATCGGAAATCCTGCGGCACTGACTGCCTGTGTGAATGCGGCCCACAAAGCGTCTCCTTCTCATTACTTTCAGTCTTTTTGTTTCCCGCTAGTCGCGGCCATCGCGCTGATCATTGTGTTCAAAGCCCCAGACGGAAGCGAGAACTATCACCCTAATTAGCCAGACGACAAAATAGCAGCAGACCCTTCTCTGCATGAGCATTTCAGGACAGGCACCTCCACGGAGCGACACAATGTAACAAACCGCCACATTATGTATCGAATTCCTAAAATAGTAACACTAATAATGAGCAAACTCCAAAAGATCAAAGCAGAAAGAAGATCCAAGAGGGAAGACGAGGATAAGACGACGAGCCTCCACCGGAGGAACACTTTCTTCGTCTCTCAAGGACGTGTCAGCTGCTATTAATTACGTTGACGAAATAGATGCTGCAGGATCGCAGCGTGCGAACCTGGTTATTACTTTAAGATTGCTTGGTGCTCCGGTGGGAGGGCGGCCATTGTCATCGCAGCCGCCGCACTCCACAAGTTAATAAGGCAGCGCACTCCGATTCATATTAATCAGGCAGCAGGTCAGGAATACAACTCCCCCCGCGCTGCTTCCCCCGCCCTGACCTCCCGCCGCAGTCTTGTACAGGTTTATTCGCTTATTTTCGTATCATGGCGCAGCGATGACAGACGGCGACCCCAGCAGACTATTGTATGTTTATTAATAGGATCTTATGTCGGTTTCAACCTGATTTTTCTTTAGTTGCTCCTGAGCAGTTTTTAATTGGGGAACGGTAAGCGACCTGCAAGGAGCGACGGCGCGTCAGAATCCGCTTCTACGTAGAAATAAATTGTGGAGTTACTAATGGAGAAATAGTCTCAGAATTCAGAGTGAGCAAAGATGTCGGATATGGATTCATGCGGCATCAATAAGGCAGGAGGTACGCAGCGCCTCAGGTATAACTGGAAGGGGATATGCAAATATTTTATAGCTCTTTCACATGGGGGAATTTGCGCAGCCAATTTACATGCTAAAAAAATTGTAACTATTAGAACCAATGGTTTCCAATGGAAACGTTCAGATGAAGGAATTGTAGCTGCCCCAAAAACTCGCACCTAAAAAGATAGGACATCAGCGACTGAAATTCACGCAACTCAAATTCCCTGATGCATGAAAAGGTAGGACCAGACCTGTCTTTGGCGCGTGATGCACAGAAGTTTCCATAGACTCCTATTAGAGCTGGTGAAAAAAGGGAGAGGGAAGGGAGTGCTGCCGCCCCGCTAAACCCAGAAGCACATTTTAAATGTCCTGCTGTACGCTCCTGCTAGTCCCTGCGGGAATGAAAGGACTCCCAAGTGGGCTCCCTTCATCCCTATGGGGCTGGAGGGATTTCCCCACAGTGGGGAGAGAGAGAGCAAAATGAAGGGAGTCCCCAGGGAACCCGCTTCATTGCTGGGGACTCCCTTCATCTTCGCAGGGCTGGAAGGATTTGCTGGCAATGGGGAGAAAGGGATTTCCTTTCAGGAGAGATGTGAATGAGCCCTTACTGTGGATTGAGCATTATACGTCTGGGATGCTTGTTGGCCTATTGATTCGGGATTGAGTAACACATTGATCCACAGTGCCGTGCAACTGTTTGCCATAGATTTTAGTTAGACTTGCGGATTGTGACCGATTTCTGGAAACACGCGAACATGTATGAGTGTGCATATTACTATATACTGAATGGCCACTTTATTAGAGACCTCCAATTAGTGACGTGCCGGACCTCCTTTGGCCTTCAGAATTGCAGCTGTTCGCAGTGGAGTAGATTCCACTAAGAGATTCCTCGGACGAGCGTATAGGCAAATACACTTACCTCCGTGCAATGTTTTTGCGCAGTGAACGAGGTGGATTTGCCTGCGTAACGGCACATTTTACCGTTCTTTTTTGTTGTATGCAGGCCTGTTCGTATGAGCACACGTGACTCCCCCCCCCCCTCTGATTTAAAAGGCTATTCAGACTAATAAGGTCCAGATGTGTTCTATCTTTCATGTAATTGCGCAGTGTGTTGCACATTTGCGCACCTCCCTTAGACTTCTATGAGGACCTTTGCTGCCCAACATGCAGAAAGATAGAGCAGGTTCTATTTTTTCCGTGCGAACCAAAATACGCACATACAAATTGTTCATGTGAAACAATGGTTTCTATGCTCTGTGTGATGCGTGCGTATATCTAGAGTGTGCAAAAATGCTCCCGAGTACATCTATCTGAAGAAGTGATGAAATTGTTCTGCAGGAGTATCGGCCCCTGTGGACAGGAAGCTTCTTGTAGTTGCTGCAGATTAGCTGGAAGTGCTGACATGTTCTGATCAGCTGACAGGAAGGGGTCATTAATTCATGCTGCTTGTGCCAAATTCTGACGTCTCATCAGCACGGAGCAACAGAAATCTGGATCCAGCTGAATAGGTGATCTATTTTCACCAGTTTTTGCGCTATATTGCCCCTAGAGCCTCGTCTTTCTGCTTCTCTTAGACAGAATAGCGCTGGAACTGATTGTCTGCTGTTATAGTCCATCTGTGCTAAGGAACAGGGAGTTCTAAGTTTAGGCACGTTAGTTGGAGCTCCTGCGTTGTATTCAGCTGCTCCTGCCTGTTGGAAAGAACGATTCCTCACATCCTCCTCCGACCCCTTTCAGAGGAGTTGTTTCTGTCCACAGGATCCCCTTCTGCTGGATGTTCTTCCTCGATCACTCCAGTCTCAGTATACTTTCCACATCGTTACACGAGAAACCCGCACATGGTCGGCAGTGACATCCCGGCCCCGGCTAGTCTAGCAACGATGACCGGCCTCATTGGAAGTTGCTCAGATCGCTGGATTTTCCCATCTAATGTGGATTCGCACTGAAACTGATACGCAGAAAACTTGTCCCGTGATTTTATGCCGCACTCCGGGGTTACGGAGAGAATTTTCATACAGGGGAGCTCCAATCGTGGACGGACCAGGGGCTCTAATAGAGGGGCCATTTATTGTAGCTAGTTCTGCTCTCAGCTAAGAATTGGTTACAACAACGCTCTGTGAGCTCAGGATTCCAGACTGATACATTGTAGCAAATTACCAGAGATTTGTGGAGCTGCAGATGTGTCCAGATCACAGTGTTTACTGCATACATAAGCACATACTCAAGGCCTGCGAGTAGGATCCAGCCTGCCACTTAATGTGGCACGCAACAAGATCTGGATGCAGAAGGACTGACTCCCCATTTTTTCTGGAGGACGCTGCCAGCGCTTGGCAGATTGGTTGGTGCCAGCACAGAGAGTGGGTGCTATCTCTGATTCTGAGCTCCAGCGCACCTCCACACCGCTCTGCTCAACAGCTCATATGTGGGGGCACAGCTCTGACCACTCTACCCGGGCACCTTCGCCACCTCCAAGAAAGGAAGCTCGGTGCTAAAGAGGTGGGAGAAGAGAAACCCATCATAGTGCATAGAGCTCCATAGCCATGTGAGGGCTCATTCACACCGGCATCAAAATTGCAACAAAATTGCATGAATGGACAATTTTCCACAAGCCTCATTAGCGTTAAAATCGCCAATTCACACAATTGGCGTGTTGCCGAAAAAATGCGCTGCTGAGAGAGAGAGAGATTTTTATTTCGTCCGGCAGCACAAAACCTTCACTACGCTATATACAGTACATAAATACTGTGTGTTACCCGCAATAGTGAGCGTATATGTGCGGAAAAAAACGCATTTATCCACAAAAGATCCCCATAGAAGTCTATGCAACACTCTGCGCAATTCTGTGAGCAAAAGAACACATCTGGATCTCATTACGCTAAATAGCCTTTTAAATGGGGCGTGGTTGTGTCCCATGCGCCAAAAAAACTGCCCTGCGTGCACAAAACGTACAGTAAAATGCGCTGATATGCATGTTAATCTACCTCATTCATTGCACAAATACAATGCGCATACGCTCGTGTGAAGGAGCCCCCCTGCTGATGTGGCCCTCGGTGACGCCGCTGCTCTAGATGTTTGTTCCTGTATTCATATTTCTTGCCCTTTGTTTCCTTTCTTCTATTTCTCGCTGTTTTGTAAACATTTCCATCCTTTAAAAAAATGTAATTTGCCAGACTCGGGCGCCGCGGCGCAGGAATACTCACAATTAATTACGGAAATATTAAAACTGTTAGGAAAATAGAATTTGCTGTTCAATTTGCTCTTTGCTTAATGAGGAAATATGAGTTGAGCACAAGTTGCTAATTGTGTACAGATGTAACGCCGCTTCCCTGCACCGCGCAATTGTGATTCAAGGTTTATGCTAATTCCAGCCGGGGAGTCATCTGCCATCTTTGTGAGCGCCATTCATTTTAATCCAATGTTTTCTCAGGTAATGACAATGATAATGGAAAATGAGAAATATTCGTTAGACAAACAATTAATCAGACTTATTATCATAACAGGATCAGAACGCGGGACTCATACTGTCACATCGCTACTGGAAATCACATACCGTATTACAAAGCGAGGACGAAGAGACTGTCGCTGCCTCCAGGGAAGAAGCCGCAATATCACGGATGTGTCGTCAGTGGCGTTCATTACTTGTTTAGTTATTGTGTTGCAGAAAATAAGCACGTCAATGACAAACCCAGCTCTGCTACATCTGAAATGCGTAGCACGCTTACAAATACGTACATGCCGTGTACGCGGGCATATACATGATACAAACCAATGTCTGCGGAGGCCCCCAGGGCCCAATCTTAGGGCTTCTTCAGACAGGCGCATGAGGAAATATGCCTGCCTCAGTGCAACGTATTCGCGCAGTGAACAAAGTTCATTTGCTCGTGTATCGGTGCACTGTAATGTACTTCTTCGCGCACGGGTCAGTTCATATGCGCGCCTGTCCTGCCCTGATGCAAAAAAGACTATTTAGCCTAATGAGGTCCAGATGAGTTCTCTTTTGCATTGCATTGCGCAGCGTATTGCACATTTGCGTGCCTCCCATAGACTCCTATGTGGACCTTTGCTGCACAACTACACAGAAAGGTAGAGCAGGTCTTATCTGTTTGTGTGTGACCAAAATGCAGGCAAGGAAATTGTTCATGTGAAAGGCCCATTGCATGCACAGAAACAAATACAACCGCCTGAAGAAGCTCCTAGGGGGGTTTGTGAGGGATTAGGGGACAGATGTATTAAAGGAGATGTCCCGAGGCAGCAAGTGGGTCTATACACTTCTGTATGGCCATAATAATGCACTTTGTAATATACATTGTGCATTAATTATGAGCCATACAGAAGTTATAAAAAGTTTTTTACTTACCTGCTCCGTTGCTAGCGTCCTGGTCTCCATGGTGCCGACTAATTTTTGGCCTCCGATGGCCAAATTAGCCGCGCTTGCGCAGTCCGGGTCTTCTGCTGTTCTCTATGGGGCTCCGTGTAGCTCCGTGTAGCTCCGCCCCGTCACGTGCCGATTCCAGCCAATCAGGAGGCTGGAATCGGCAGTGGACCGCACAGAAGAGCTGCGGTCCACGAAGATAGAGGATCCCGGCGGCCATCTTCAGCGGTAAGTATTGAAGTTACCGGACCGCCGGGATTCAGGTAAGCGCTGTGCGGGTGGTTTTTTTAACCCCTGCATCGGGGTTGTCTCGCGCCGAACGGGGGGGGGGGGTTTAAAAAAAAAAAAAACCCGTTTCGGCGCGGGACATCTCCTTTAAGTCCCCTAGATTGGACAAGATATAGCACCCTGCTAGTATAAGCAGCAGCTAAATAGTTAACTTTATTAATATTATATGCTTGTATGTGCAAGGCTCTTCTATTTACTCCCACACTTTGTTCTCATGAGAAAATTCCTAATTTGATCTTTCTGCCTTCTCCTGAGAGAAACTTCACCCCTCCCATTGATAAGAAGGTATAAAGTTCTCTGCCAGCCTCTGTTTCAGCTCCATTTCTTAGAAATCAGGTATCTGAAAAGTTGTATGCCAGTAACCAACACCTTAAGGCCTCTTTCACACGAGCGTGGTTTTAGCGTACTATAGGCGCCTGAAAAGATCGCATCTAGTAGAACCAATGGTTTCCTATAGGGCCTAGCATAAAGTCAGTTGCACCACACCATGTGCACAGAGGTTTCTCTCTTCAGGCTGTCAGGCCCTGACTTCCTGGAGCTGCAGTCTTTTATGCTCCAGTTATGAAGTCAGGGCCTACAGCTGCGCTTCCAGAGAACTATGAGAAGGTACAGGTTCATAAAATGTAAGAATCTGTCTCAAAATGGCCGCTAGATACAAAATGGAGCATTATAATATGTGAATAAAGCTTGTGCGTAGTAAAACAGTAAATGAAGCAGAAATAACCTTAGAGCAGAAGATTCAGTGCAATGTCTAATGATGTGTCTGTGTTCTTTTTCATGAAAACAAAGTCTCGACACAGTTGTTATCAGAAGGAGTCCTCCCACACCTCCATTTGGAGACTTGGACAAAGGAATTGACTGTGCTACAACCACCTGAATAACAAAGTGAATACAAGGGAGGACCAGGGAGGACCAGATAACGCTGGGAGAAACAGACACTTGAAAACATTACAGATATATTCTCACTACACTGATTGCTGAACAATATATCATTCTTAATGTTTTTCTAACCCAATAAGATTAACCCCGTGACTAATGACGTATTCCTTTCCTGTATTAGAACTATACCAAGTCAATAAACACTCAGAGTACGTATGCCTTAAGCAGAGTGAGCTATATACTTGCCGGGGCTCTCTCTACGTATCTGAGGAGAACTGGAAACCGACTCTTTGTGTGGTTCTTGGCCTCCGTGGTGCACCGGATACGAATTGACTTGGAACCCAAGGCTTGAAAGGTTAATGTGACCGGTCATGTGTGGCGGTCCTTAACAACTAGGGTGAAGCTATGGACTGGAGCGCCACCCTGTCCAGACTAAAAGCCTGGGAGGGAGGTATACTCCATCTACAACTTCACCCTTTGCATGTCTACAACACATAACGGTGAGTTAGATTCTCATCAGTATATACACATAGAGGTGAGGTAGATTCTCCTCAGTATATACACTGTAACAGTCCTCCAGGGAAGGGGCGGCAGCGACACACTGGACTCCAAACCAAACAATGAAATCACTGCAAACTTTTATTTTTCAGCACAGCAAGCAACCCAACAGTGTCCTTCATCATAGCTTAAACACCGCGCAGTGTGCTTCAGTCCACACAAGCATAAAGGCAGTCACCATACCCAGTGTACACGGGTTTCACTCCTCAGGCTGTCAGGCCCTAACTTCCTGGAGCTGCAGTCCTTTATGCTCCAGTAATGAAGTCGTGGCTTACAGCTGTGCTTCCAGAGAACTAGGTTGAAGCTGTGGACTGGAGTGCCACCCTGTCCAGACTAAAAGCCTGGGAGATTGGTCGTCACTTGTCTTTCTGCGTTTTTTTTCAAACTCCTGCACTCTCTCGCGGAGTTTAAAAGCCGGTGAAGGGGAGGAAATTCCCCTCATTCAGGCGCAACTACACTCCGTGCTGCTCAGCGTAGTTGTGCCTATGATCATCTGAATAAGCCCTGAGGGCATATTCAGATGACTAAATGCACAATTGTGCATGCTTAAGTACAACGTATTTGCGCAGTGAACGAGGTTGATGAGGTATGATGATTTGTGCACATATCACCGTGTAGTACTGTATTTTTTTACATGCATGGCCTCTTCTGTGCGCAATCGGTTCGTTCTCATTACCTTGTTTTCACAGGCATCTGTCTAGGGCGTAAATAGCACCTGCTCTATTTTCCTGCATATTTGCGCACCAAGGAGCCCCATAGAAGTCTATAGCAAGTGCACATAATATGCAAAGATATGCGTAAAACCACAGGAAAAAAATACATCTGGAAATCATTAGGCTAAATAGCCATTTAAATCAGGGCAGGAGGTGTCGCGGGTGCACATGAACAGACCCTGCGTGCTCAAAAAAGTACAGTTCTATGTCGAGACACGCACGCAAATCGGTGTCATCAACGTCATCCACTGCGCAGATATGTTGCATTGAGTCAAGCGTGATTGCACATACGCTCATCTGAATACAGTGGGGCTTTATTGATTTACTAATACGTAGAGATGAGCGAACACCAAAATGTTCGGGTGTTCGTTATTCGGAACGAACTTCCCGCGATGCTCGAGGGTTCGTTTCGAACAACGAACCCCATTGAAGTCAATGGGCGACCCGAGCATTTTTGTATTTCGCCGATGCTCGCTAAGGTTTTCATGTGTGAAAATCTGGGCAATTCAAGAAAGTGATGGGAATGACACAGAAACGGATAGGGCAGGCGAGGGGCTACATGTTGGGCTGCATCTCAAGTTCACAGGTCCCACTATTAAGCCACAATACCGGCAAGAGTGGGCCCCCCCCCCCCCACAACTTTTACTTCTGAAAAGCCCTCATTAGCATGGCATACCTTTGCTAAGCACCACACTAGCTACAACAAAGCACAATCACTGCCTGGATGACACTCCGCTGCCACTTCTCCTGGGTTACATGCTGCCCAACCGCCCCCCCTCCCCCCCACAGCGCACACCAAAGTGTCCCTGGGCAGCCTTCAGCTGCCCTCATGCCACGCCACACTCATGTCTATTTAGAAGTGCGTCTGCCATGAGGAGGAACCGCAGGCACACACTGCAGAGGGTTGGCATGGCTAGGCAGCGGCCCTCTTTAAAAGGGGCGGGGCGATAGCCCACAATGCTGTACAGAAGCAATGAGAAATAGAATCCTGTGCCACCGCCATCAGGAGCTGCACACGTGGGCATAGCAATGGGGAACCTATGTGCCACACACTATTCATTCTGTCAAGGTGTCTGCATGCCCCAGTCAGACTGGTAATATGTACCTTAACAGTAACCGCGTTGGTGGTAATGTGGTGGTGACTGAGGACCTAGTAGCACGGTTGTATTTTGTTGGTTTTCGGAATGCGGCCAGGATTAAGTGGGCCGTGGCGGGGGGATGGTGTGGGGGCTCTCGTTGTGTCGGTAAAGGTGAAATTCTTGGACTGCCACCAGACGAACCAATGCAAAGGCATTTGCCAACAATGTTTTCCCTGTTGGAGGAGGAGGGGGATGTTTTTGAGGCACTACGTGTCCTCTCCACGTGTCCGTTCCATGTCAGCAATAGTAGCACTCAAGACAGGCCCCAGTAACAATTCTGAAGCAGCAGTATAGTGGGAGCGCAGTCTTAGTTCCATTTCAGTAGCCTTAGTATAGCCAAGGCACAAGTTACATTTATGTAGCTAAACTGTAGGCCAACCCCACACACCTTTCTGTACCATGAGTGCAGGCGAAGAACATAGAAATTACTATGATTACACTGTAGGTGAGGGCCCCAAAAAATTGGTGTACCAACAGTACTAATGTACCTCAGTAAAAATTGGCCATGCCCAACCAAGATGGCAGGTGAATCGCTTGGGTTAATGTGGCTTAAGTGGTAACTAGGCCTGGAGGCAGCCCAGTGTAACGAAAAATTGGTTCAAGTTAAAGTTCCAACGCTTTTAAGCGCATTGAAACTTATAAAAATTGTTCAGAAAAATTATTTGAGTGAGCCTTGTGGCCCTAAGAAAAATTGCCCGTTCAGCGTGATTACGTGAGGTTTCAGGAGGAGGAGCAGGAGGAGGAGGAGGAATATTAGACACAGATTGATGAAGCAGAAATGTCCCCGTTTTGGATGGTGAGAGAGAACGTAGCTTCCATCCGCGGGTGCAGCCTACGTATTGCTTACGTATTGCTGCTGTCCGCTGGTGGAGAACAGAAGTCTGGGGAAATCCAGCCTTTGTTCATCTTGATGAGTGTTAGCCTGTCGGCACTGTCGGTTGACAAGCGGCTACGCTTATCTGTGATGATTCCCCCAGCCGCACTAAACACCCTCTCCGACAAGACGCTAGCCGCAGGACAAGCAAGCACCTCCAGGGCATACAGCGCTAGTTCAGGCCACGTGTCCAGCTTCGACACCCAGTAGTTGTAGGGGGCAGAGGCGTCACCAAGGATGGTCGTGCGATCCGCTACATACTCCCTCACCATCCTTTTACAGTGCTCCCGCCAACTCAGCCGTGACTGGGGAGCGGTGACACAGTCTTGGTGGGGAGCCATAAAGCTGGCCAGGCCCTTAAAGACTGTTGCACTGCCTGGGATGTACATGCTGCTCGATCTACGCACATCCCCTGCTACCTTGCCCTCGGTACTGCGCCTTCTGCCACTAGCGCTGTCGGCTGGGAATTTTACCATCAGCTTGTCCGCAAGGGTCCTGTGGTATAGCAACACTCTCGAACCCCTTTCCTCTTCGGGAATCAGAGTGGGCAGGTTCTCCTTATACCGTGGATCGAGCAGTGTGTACACCCAGTAATCCGTCGTGGCCAGAATGCGTGCAACGCGAGGGTCACGAGAAAGGCATCCTAACATGAAGTCAGCCATGTGTGCCAGGGTACCTGTACGCAACACATGGCTGTCTTCACTAGGAAGATCACTTTCAGGATCCTCCTCCTCCTCCTCCTCCTCCTCCTCCTCCTCCTCAGGCCATACACGCTGAAAGGATGACAGGCAATCAGCCGGTGTACCGTCAGCAGCGGGCCAAGCTGTCTCTTCCCCCTCCTCCTCATCCTCCTCATGCTCCTCCTCCTCCTCCTGTACGCGCTGAGAAATAGGCAGGAGGGTGCCCTGACTATCCAGCGGCATACTGTCTTCCCCCGCCCCCGTTTCCGAGCGCAAAGCAGTTGCCTTTATGGTTTGCAGGGAATTTCTCAAGATGCATAGCAGAGGAATGGTGACGCTAATGATTGTAGCATCGCCGCTCACCACCTGGGTAGACTCCTCAAAATTACCCAGGACATGGCAGATGTCTGCCAACCAGGCCCACTCTTCTGAAAGGAATTGAGGAGGCTGACTCCCACTGCGCCGCCCATGTTGGAGTTGGTATTCGACTATAGCTCTACGTTGTTCATAGAGCCTGGCCAACATGTGGAGCGTAGAGTTCCACCGTGTGGGCACGTCGCACAGCAGTCGGTGCACTGGCAGCTTAAAGTGATGTTGCAGGGTGCGCAGGGTGGCAGCGTCCGTGTGGGACTTGCGGAAATGTGCGCAGAGCCGGCGCGCCTTTACGAGCAGGTCTGACAAGCGTGGGTAGCTTTTCAGAAACCGCTGAACCACCAAATTAAAGACGTGGGCCAGGCATGGCACGTGCGTGAGGCTGCCGAGCTGCAGAGCCGCCACCAGGTTACGGCCGTTGTCACACACGACCATGCCCGGTTGGAGGCTCAGCGGCGCAAGCCAGCGGTCGGTCTGTTCTGTCAGACCCTGCAGCAGTTCGTGGGCCGTGTGCCTCTTATCGCCTAAGCTGAGTAGTTTCAGCACGGCCTGCTGACGCTTGCCCACCGCTGTGCTGCCACACCGCGCGACACCGACTGCTGGCGACATGCTGCTGCTAACACATCTTGATTGCGAGACAGAGGAGGAGGAGGAGGAGGAGGGTGCTTTAGTGGAGGAAGCATACACCTCCGCAGATACCACCACCGAGCTGGGGCCCGCAATTCTGGGGGTGGGTAGGACGTGAGCGGTCCCAGGCTCTGACTCTGTCCCAGCCTCCACTAAAGTCACCCATCGTGCCGTCAGGGAGATATAGTGGCCCTGCCCGCCTGTGCTTGTCCACGTGTCCGTAGTTAAGTGGACCGTGGCAGTAACCGCGTTGGTGAGGGCGCGTACAATGTTGCGGGAGACGTGGTCGTGCAGGGCTGGGACGGCACATCGGGAAAAGTAGTGGCGACTGGGAACTGAGTAGCGCGGGGCCGCCGCCTCCATGATACTTTTGAAGGACTCCGTTTCCACAACCCTATACGGCAGCATCTCAAGGCTGATGAATTTTGCTATGCGGACGGTTAACGTTTGAGCGTGCGGGTGCGTGGCGGCGTACTTGCGCTTGCGCTCCAACAGTTGCGCAAGCGACGGCTGGACGGTGCGCTGAACTACACTGCTGGATGGGGCCGAGGACAGCGGAGGTGAGGGTGTGGGTGCAGGCCAGGAGACGGTAGTGCCTGTGTCCTGAGAGGGGGGTTGCATCTCAGTGGCAGGTTGGGGCACAGGGGGAGAGGCAGGGGTGCAAACCGGAGGCGCTGAACGGCCTTCGTCCCACCTTGCGGGGTGCTTGGCCATCATATGTCTGCGCATGGTGGTGGTGGTGAGGCTGTTGGTGTTGGCTCCCCGGCTGAGCTTTGCGCGACAAAGGTTGCACACCACTGTTCGTCGGTCGTCAGGCGTCTCTGTGAAAAACTGCCAGACCTTAGAGCACCTCGGCCTCTGCAGGGTGGCATGGCGCGCGGGGGCGCTTTGGGAAACACTTGGTGGATTATTCGGTCTGGCCCTGCCTCTACCCCTGGCCACCGCACTGCCTCTTGCAACCTGCCCTGCTGATGCCCTTGACTCCCCCTCTGAAGACCTGTCCTCCTGAGTAAGCATTGCACACCAGGTGGGGTCAGTCACCTCATCGTCCTGCTGCTCTTCCTCCGAATCCTCTGTGCGCTGCTCCCTCGGACTTACTGCCCTTACTACTACCTCACTGCAAGACAACTGTGTCTGATCGTCATCGTCCTCCTCACCCACAGAAAGTTGTTGAGACAGTTGGCGGAAGTCCCCAGCCTCTTCCCCCGGACCCCGGGAACTTTCGAATGGTTGGGCATCAGTGACGATAAACTCCTCTGGTGGGAGAGGAACCGCTGCTGCCCAATCTAAGCAGGGGCCCGAGAACAGTTCCTGGGAGTGTTCCCGCTCCTGAGCAGGTGTTATTGTAGTGGAGTGAGGAGGCTGGGAGGAAGGAGGAGCAGCAGACAGAGGATTCGGATTGGCAGCAGTGGACGGCGCAGAACTGCGGGTAGACGATAGGTTGCTCGAAGCACTTTCTGCCATCCAGGACAGGACCTGCTCACACTGCTCATTTTCTAATAACCGTCTCCCGCGTGGACCCATTAATTGGGCGATGAATGTGGGGACGCCAGAAACGTGCCTCTCTCCTAATCGCGCAGCAGTCGGCTGCGACACACCGGGATCAGGAGCTCGGGCTGTGCCCACACCCTGACTTGGCCCTCCGCGTCCTCGGCCGCGTCCACGTCCTCTAGGCCTACCCCTACCCCTCAGCATGCTGTATTACCAGTGATTTGATTTCACAGGCAGGAAATAAATTGGCGCAAGACTGCAGGCCAAATATAATTTTTGCCCTTTTTGGAAAACGAAAGGCCCCACTGCCTCTAGTGAATGAATTATCTAAGTTTAATAACTGTGCTGTGTCCCTGCTTATATGTCACAGAACGTGAGGGTAGCAGAGTTATTATAACTCTGGCAGAGCAGGTATTTTTTTCCCAATTAAGGAAAGCAAATGGCGAAGCCAGCAGTAAAGCGTAGCTGGGTGCGTCTGATTTAGCAATGTTGTTCACGCAGCTCACACGTGTCCACAGCCCTTAGGACGGACAGAGGCTGGACAAATAGATTTGTTTTCAGTTTTTTTCCACCAAAAGGCAGCACTGCGTATATTCAATGAACATGAGAAGTTTAATAACTGTGCTGTGTCCCTGCTTATGTGTCACAGAACGTGAGGGTAGCAGAGTTATTATAACTCTGGCAGAGCAGGTATTTTTTTCCCAATTAAGGAAAGCAAATGGCGAAGCCAGCAGTAAAGCGTAGCAGGGTGCGTCTGATTTTTACAGGTTGCAGACGCAGCTCACACGTGTCCACCGGCGTTAGGCCGGACAGAGGCAGGACAAATTTAATTATTTTCCGTTTTTTGGCACCAAAAGGCAGCACTGCGTATATTCAATGAATAACAACTGTGTTGTCGCCCTGCCTATACAATTCTTTCCCTGCAGTATCAATGGAGGGTGCAATGGTCTGCAGAGGCGATTTTGAGAAGCAAAAAAAAATGCAGCACAGCTAACAGCAGCCTGGACAGTACTGCACACGGATAAATATGGCCCTAGAAAGGACCGTTGAGGTTCTTGAAGGCTACACTCACTCCTAACACTCTCCCTGCCTATGCAGCACTTCTGTCCCTAATGCCGGGTGCAATGCTCTGCATTGCCGATTTTGAGGAAAAAAAAATTTGCCACTGCTAACAGCAGCCAACACACAGCTATCAGTGGCCCTAATAAGGACCTTTGGGGGGTCTTGAAGCCTACACTAACTACCAATTCTTTCCCTACAGCAGCTCCGGTACAAACAGCACTGTCCCTCATCTAACTCACACCGCATCTGAGGCGAACCGCGGGAGGGGCCGACTTTTATGTTCGGGTGACACCTGATCTTCCCAGCCACTCACAGCAGGGGGGTGGTATAGGGCTTGAACGTCACAGGGGGAAGTTGTAATGCCTTCCCTGTCTTTCAATTGGCCAGAAAAGCGCGCTAACGTCTCAGGGAAGGAAGTGAAAATAACCAGAACACCGCATGGTGTTCGTTACGAATAACGAACATCCCGAACACCCTAATATTCGCACGAATATCAAGCTCGGAAGAACACGTTCGCTCATCTCTACTAATATGGTCTAAAACCTTATTCACCGGAACATTTTTGTGCCTCACAATAAAATTGCGCCCATCAGAGCCAATGGTTTCCTATGGAGACATTCAGAAAAATTATTTTGTTAACGCACAAAATATTGGACCCAAAAATATAGCACGTAAGTGCGTGATTTTTGCGACCAAAATTCCACGTTGCCAAAAAAAAAAGGGTTGCCCTATCTTTGAACCGAAAACCGCTGGAGGCCCCATAGACTCCTACGGGAGTCTATGGAAACCGTCATAAAAAAGGAGGAGGAGCGTTGCTAAACACTGACAGAAGCCTCTAGTTGAGGCATTTAGAAGTGATTACTAGTAGTTCTGACGACCGAGGGATTTCAGGGCTGCAGCGTAATTTTCCTGCTAACTTACCCGCAAAATTTACGTTCTTGTGAAATAGGCCTAAATGTTAGACAGCGCAAACTTACATTAGACAGTCTAAGGCCTCTTTCACATGAACATTAATATCACGGCTAAGTTAGCTGTGCATTAAAAGTGCGACCATCTCTGCCGAAAATCGTATAAACGAAGAATAGCCAGGGCCACGTTATTATTCGCCCGGCAGAACTAATAGTACTCACTTTAAAATGTCTCACTAGAGGCCCCAGTCAGTGTTCGCAAGCGTGGAATTTCAGTTGCTGAAATCACGCACTTGTGTGCTATATTGTTTGGTACAATATTTTTGCGCACCAAAAAATTGTTTGTCGTAGCGGCTCCTCTGAATCATAAATCTGTCCGACTTCAAGCTGTCTAGTGTAAATTTAGACCACATATTAGTTGGCTTAGTTTTCACCAAAACTTGTATCAAAATGTTGACGCAATTCATGTCCATTTGGCACAATTTTTGGTGCAGTTTAGGCCATGCCCCTTTTTTGAACAAGTCTGAAAAACTGCCCAAAAGTATTCAAAAGCACAGGGTAAATTTGGCGCAAAGCACCTAGGACGCTTTTATTGCGTAATCTATATCAGAAAACTGTTGTATTTTGAATAGTAAATTGGCGCCATGGTATGTAATTTATTCACCTGCTATCCACCAGGAGCGTTCCCGTGTATCCTCAGCTCGCTGCTCTTCCGATGAACACCATTTTTTTTCTTCTGCGCTTTTAATGATCAAACTCTTATTAAAATGGAAATTTAGCAGAACGAGCCCCGAGAAGCAGAAGGGAAGGAGGAAGCGAGCGGATTCACTCATAAACATTTCCCTTTTGGAAAGAGAATGATATCTGCTGAATCCTTCGGGCCGAAAACATCTGATTCCAAATTAGATAAATATTTCATAAGATTCCTTCTCTGTTGAAGATTATGAAAACCAGCGGCAGCCATGATGGTCGGGCTTCTTATAAGTAGGAGGCACCGGGCTCAACGGGCAGTTCCATACAAAATGACACCAAAATCTAATGCCTGGGATCGGAATGAATATACCTTAGAGTGACCCACAGGACACCACAGGGTCTGTGGATAGTGAGACTGGCCCTGCACCCTCTTCTTCTATTGGGCTCATAGAAGGTAGGATATCCATAAGACTCTCCTCCTTCCTACTTACACATAATGTTAGCAAATAAGGGAGAAATCATTATCTCGAGGCCATCACTAGGTTTGAAAAGTGAAGAGAATAGAAATCAAGTATCTTCCATCCCCTCTTATAACAGTTTTGCTGGACCATAAGCCAGAGGTATGTTACCCTTCACCTCAGATGGCCATGAGTAGGATATGTTTTAAGTATAGGTTTGAAAGTATAGGAAATTGCTCCCATTCACTGATCGCAAGCTCAGATAATGTTGAGAAACTAAAGCACTGAGCTTGGCAGTTACTATTAGCAACAAACAGTCTCTTAACGGGATATACTGAGCTTGGTGGTTACAGTCTCTAAGAGGCACACTGAGCCTGTTGGTTAGAGTTGATGTTGAGTGAACCAAAATATTAGAACCCTGTTTCGGGCTGAACTTTGCTAAAAGTTTGGTTCGATGAAAACCCAAACCTTGAGTCGTTCGTCTGGGAAGAGCCCACTATGAGAAGAAGGAAAATGAAAGAGAAGACGGCAAAAAAGAAGAAGGAAAAAGAGGAAAAAGTAGGGAAAAGAAGACTGAAAATAATCATTATCCTTCCTTTTTCTTCTTTTTCCTTTTTTTATCCTCCTTTTTGGTAATACCTTTTGGTTACTCTTCTCGAGTAACTGCTTAATGGTCCGAGCAGGCTCAGGGGGTGGGGGTGAGCTGTGTGCGGCAGGGGTTGGTGGGGGAGAGAGTGAGAGAGATCTCTCTCTCTCTATCCCACGCTAACACCCCTCCCCGAGCCAGCTCGGACCAGTAAGCAGTTACTCGAGAAGAGCGATGCTCGCTCGAGTAACTGCTTTATTCGAGCGTGCTCGCTCATCTGTAGTACTTGGATACACTCCTAGGTGACCTAAGAGAGTTATGCAGGGCTTTTATGGTTTTAAGGCAGTGTTTTATACCAGTTTTAGGGGTATTGATGAAGTTCTGATTTAGTTCAAACTCATTGGGACTGAACAAAATGTTTTGCCAAAATTGGGCGAAACAGCTGAGCTGCACTTTTTAAAAGTTTGCTTATCAATAGATACAGTCTCTAATAGGCATACTGAACTTGGTAGTAATAGTCTAAAATGTGCACACTGAGCTTGGTGGTCAGAATCCCTAATGGCACGCTGAGGTTGGTGGTTATGGTCTCTATTCGGCACACTGAACTTGGTAGTTACAGTCTGAGCTTGGTGGTTGTGGCCTCTAATGGACACATTAAACTTGACAGTTGCAATCTCTAATGGGCACACTGAACTTGGTAGTTACAGTCTGTAATGGGCACACAAAGCTTGGTAGTTACGGTCTCTAAATGGCACACTGAGCCTGATAGTCATAGTCTCTAATGGGCACACTGATCCTGATGGTCACAGTTTCTATTACTTCACATCCTGAAAGAAAAATACAGGGTACTCAGGGATAACCTAAATAATCTCTGGTCAGACGTTCCTCTAGGGTTTACTTAATCAACGGTACAGTCTCTCCAGGTAGTGATGCAGAACTGCCCCTATTATCCAGGAACACTAGTAAGCATGATTTTTTTTCCAGGCCAGCAGTCTTATGCAAGGCCACAAGTAATATAGATCAAAAGGCCAGGGTGGTGTATACAAGCCACAGGATTCTAGGGTCCACAGCTACTGCAAGGTTTGTTTCCTGGGCCCAACTCTGATTCACATGGACCAAGTCGGATGACTCTTACTCCTTCCACTCAGTCTCGCGTAGCCAAAATAGCCACCGTAGACACTTACTGTACTACATGATGGAATTACGTCACAACTCACCCGAGGCACTGCAACCACATTGCAACGGAGCCATGCCATAATCCAGCACCTGCTTCCATGACCAGAACCTGTAATCACGCACAATGATAGCAGTTCACGCACAATGATAGCAGTTAACCGTTTCTACATCACAACAAACAAAACCTGGTTATTTCACAGGAAGGTCAACCAGCGCAACTGCTAATAAAACATTAGTCCCCATGCACAGTCCTGGTTACATCACTACAACCACTGCAGTCCAATTGCTGACAGCATCAAATAGCCCTTTACACATTGTAAAGTAGAAACAGACCATAAATGAGGATTCAAAAGGAGAATTAATTAAAAGATGATCTAACGATAGGAAAAAGCCACAGAAGCCCTCCACAAATCCCTAATAGAATTAATTCCAATTACGGCACCGCCTGCCAGCGAAGCCAAAGGAAATTAGGAAACCTTTTCTGTATTGGGTTCATTGGCTGAAAAACCAGAACCCATGAGGGAAGAATCCAGAAGATGATTAGTATTATTATGTCAGATGATACCGCATTAATGGGGGAAGTGGCGCTATTAAATCTGGAATTAGAAAATTGTAATATTTGAAAATTCAATTTGCAGGCTTATTTAATAAAAGCGGCAAAGACTCAAGTCCCTAGATACTGGAAGGAGGAAGACGCTGCAAGTAGTGAATGTCGTGAAAAGCGTTAATACTTTACTGAAGCTCAGAAATGTCATAATGAAGAGTGAATCCGTCTAAACCTCCTCAACGATGCCGATGGAAACGGATACCCAGATTTCCAAACGTTTTTCTCATCTCTGGCACATGTGCTGAACTCAAGGCCTGCTATGTTATTTTTTGTGGCCCACAAGATTCGGACACAGAAGAGCCTCTTCTAGACCAGAAGGTCCTAAGATGTGCTGGTAAGACCCTCTGGCACACTGTGGACTAGTTAGCGGGATACTGCTGCGTACTGGGAACATGACCGCCTTCTTGATCCTACAATGTGACATCAGGTGCATGCGGGCTGAGCGCTGTGGCTGTTACTGCAGCCCCTGGAGTCACCGATGGGAGCCGCCCTGCCTGCTTCTCCTACTATGCCTATCCTACAGCCTTGGTACTGCTTGCCAAGGCTCAGACCATCTTGCAAGGCACAGTCCAGTCCAGCTTCCCTGTCCATATCCTGTGAGCCTGCTGCACAGATCAGAGAACATTGTGTTATACTGCTATTTAACCCAATGAGGCCTCGGTCAGAAGGGCGTTTCTTCGCATGATTTGCGCATGCGCATGCGATTCGCGCATACATAGACCCAATGCTTCGCAATGGGATCGGTCACATGCCCGCTTTTTATGCGGATGTGCGATAAATTATAGGACACAACGATTCGCATAACGCGTCTATCTACGTTTCCTTGTGTTCTATATATGCGCTCAATGGGGCCGGCAGCAGCAGCGGCGACCTCATTAAGAACATATACTATAAAGATCATTCTCCTCTGCCACAGCTGTAACAGTCTAGTCTGTGTAACAATGGGGATGTTTCTTACACAGATGGGCCATTGTGCCTACTTATTCACGCTGGCATACACAATTTTGATTAGTGAAAAACGCACCTCTTTCACTGCATGTGTATGTACATTTTTGGTGCATCTGTGCGTTTTTTTAGGTTTGTGTTGCATCCATGTGTCATTCATTTTTTAAATAGGGGAGATGGAACAATACCTCCACAGTGCCACCTACTGCAAGGCAGCATTCCTTCAAGTCAATGTTAGACTCTTTATACAAGCCTTGTAATAATGACCAAGAATTGAAAGCAAAGCCAGATCCCATGCACAGACAATATTATTAGATACCGCTACGGCATAGTATATGGAAATACAGCAAACCATGGTATGGTGCGACCCCTGAGTGGATAACCCACACAGGCATCAGCGCTCCCAACAAATAGGCAGAACTTCAGCAGTCGCTATATTGTTAGATAATACCAGACATCAGAGGAGTGAGAGTAGGACACCCGCCAATCCTAGATGCTTTCATATTGTCCCAAAACCATGGGGAAAAGAACACATCTAGACTGCATTAGGCTAAATAACCTTCAAAATCACAGCAGGGTGCAGTGGGGTTAGGGTCTCACACCCATGTGAGAATTTAAAATCCATATTTTGAATCTGTTTTTTCTCAGAAAGTAGATGCAACATCATCTGATCTTCCCTGTGCTATTAGGGGAATAAAAGAATGCAGACTATCTGTAAGCAGAGAAATGGTGAGGGAACACTTAGCTAAATTACATGAATTCAAGTCTCAAGGTCTAGATGAATTACATCCTAGGATACTGAAGGAAGCAGTGGAGGTAATTGCTCAACCACTCGCCGTTATCTTCGAAAATTCCTGTAGAACAGGAGAAGTCCCAGAAGATTGGAAAAGGGCAAATGTTGTCCTTATCTTTAAAAAAAAGGAAGAAGGTGGAACCAGGAAACTACAGGCCTGTGAGCCTAACTTCTATATGGGGAAAGATCTTTGAACAAATTATTAAACAACATTAGAGATGAGCGAACGTACTCGTCCGAGCTTCATACTCGTTCGAGTATTAGCGTGTTCGAGATGCTCGTTACTAAAGGCGAGCACCACGCGATGTTCGAGTTACTTTCACTTTCATCTCTGAGACGTTAGCGCGCTTTTCTGGCCAATAGAAAGACAGGAAAGGCATTACAAATTCCCCCTGCGATGTTCAAGCCCTATACCACCCCCCTGCAGTGAGTGGCTGGCGAGATCAGGTGTCACCCGAGTATATAAATCGGCCCCTCCCGCAGCTCGCCACAGATACATTCTGACAGAGATCAGGGAAAGTGCTGCTGATGCCAGAGCTGCTATAGGGAGAGCGTTAGGAGTGATTTTAGGCTTCAAGAACCCCAACGGTCCTTCTTAGGGCCACATCTGACCGTGTGCAGTACTGTTGAGGCTGCTTTTTGCAGGGTTGCACATTTTTTTTTTGTATATCGGCCGCGCAGAGCATTGCGTCCAGAGCATTGCGTCCTGCAGTAATTTTACATAGTCCACGGCCAGTAGTGGTGGTGAGGCAAGGACAGTGAAAGACATATCAAGTCTATATAGGCAGTGGGCTTTTCCAAAAAAATTTGGGAAAAAAAATCTATTTGGGCTGCCTGTGACCGTCCTGACTGTACTGTGTCTCTGCTGGGGGTAGTTGTCCTAATTCATACGCAGCCAGCTAAGTGTTACAGCAGGCTTGCGCAAAATTCTTTCCTGCTCTGCTGTGCGTTCCGTAAGCGAAGTCAGCCTCCAACCACTGGCCAATAAGCGGCACATTTAATTACAGCGTTCTGTTTCTGCACTACTGGTAATACAGCATGCTGAGGGGTAGGGGTGGGCCTAGAGGACGTGGACGCGGGCGAGGACGCGGAGGCCCAAGTCAGGGTGTGGGCACAGGCCGAGCTCCTGATCCAGGTGTATCGCAGCCGACTGCTGCGGGATTAGGAGAGAGGCATGTTTCTGGCGTCCCCACATTCATCTCACAATTAATGGGTCCACGCGATAGACCTTTATTAGAAAATGAGCAGTGTGAGCAGGTCCTGTCGTGGATGGCAGAAAGTGCATCCAGCAATCTATCGACCACGCAGAATTCTGCGCCGTCCACTGCTGCAAATCTGAATCCTCTGGCTGCTGCTCCGCCTTCCTCCCAGCCTCCTCACTCCATTACAATGACACATTCTGAGGAGCAGGCAGACTCCCAGGAACTGTTCCCGGGCCCCTGCCCAGAATGGGCAGCAATGGTTCCTCTCCCACCGGAGGAGTTTGTCGTGACCGATGCCCAACCTTTGGAAAGTTCCCGGGGTCCGGTGGATGAGGCTTGCGAATTCCGGCAACTGTCTCAAGAGCTTTCAGTGGGTGAGGAGGACAATGACGATGAGACACAGTTGTCTATCACTCAGGTAGTAGTAATTGGAGTAAGTCCGAGGGAGGAGCGCACAGAGGATTCGGAGGAAGAGCAGCAGGACGATGAGGTGACTGACCCTACCTGGTTTGCTACGCCTGCTGAGGACAGGTCTTCAGAGGGGGAGGCAAGGGCAGCAGCAGGGCAGGTTGGAAGAGGCAGTGCGGTGGCCAGGGGTAGAGGCAGGGCCAGACCGAATAATCCACCAACTGTTTCCCAAAGTGCCCCCTCGCACCATGCCACCTTGCAGAGGCCGAGGTGCTCAAAGGTCTGGCAGTTTTTCACTGAGAGTGCAGACGACCGACGAACAGTGGTGTGCAACCTTTGTCGCACCAAGATCAGCCGGGGAGCCACCACCACCGGCCTCACCACCACCAGCATGTGCAGACATATGATGGCCAAGCACCCCACGAGGAGGGACGAAGGCCGTTCACCGCCTCCGGTTTGCACCGCTGCCTCTCCCCCTGTGCCCCAACCTGCCACTGAGATCCAACCCCCCTCTCAGGACACAGGCACTACCGTCTCCTGGCCTGCACCCAAACCCTCACCTCCGCTGTCCTCGGCCCCATCCAGCAATGTCTCTCAGCGCACCGTCCAGCCGTCGCTAGCGCAAGTGTTGGAGCGCAAGCGCAAGTACGCCGCCACGCACCCGCACGCTCAAGCATTAAACGTGCACATAGCCAAATTTATCAGCCTGGAGATGCTGCCGTATAGGGTTGTGGAAACGGAGGCTTTCAAAGGTATGATGGCGGCGGCAGGCCCCGCGCTACTCAGTTCCCAGTCGCCACTACTTTTCCCGATGTGCCGTCCCAGCCCTGCACGACCACGTCTCCCGCAACATTGTACGCGCCCTCACCAACGCGGTTACTGCCTAGGTCCACTTAACAACGGACACGTGGACAAGCACAGGCGGGCAGGGCCACTATATCTCCCTGACGGCACATTGGGTGAATTTAGTGGAGGCTGGGACAGAGTCAGAGCCTGGGACCGCTCACGTCCTACCACCCCCAGAATTGCGGGCCCCAGCTCGGTAGTGGGATCTGCGGCGGTGTATGCTTCCTCCACTAAACCACCCTCCTCCTCCTCCTCCTACGCAACCTCTGTCTCGCAATCAAGATGTGTCAGCAGCAGCACGTCGCCAGCAGTCGGTGTCGCGCGGCACGGCAGCACAGCGGTGGGCAAGCGTCAGCAGGCCGTGCTGAAACTACTCAGCTTAGGAGAGAAGAGGCACACGGCCCACGAACTGCTGCAGGGTCTGACAGAGCAGACCAACCGCTGGCTTGCGCCGCTGAGCCTCCAACCGGGCATGGTCGTGTGTGACAACGGCCGTAACCTGGTGGCGGCTCTGCAGCTCGGCAGCCCAACGCACGTGCCATGCCTGGCCCACGTCTTTAATTTGGTGGTTCAGCGCTTTCTGAAAAGCTGCCCACGCTTGTCAGACCTGCTCGGAACGGTGCGCCGACTCTGCGCACATGTCCGCAAGTCCCACACGGACGCTGCCACCCTGCGCACCCTGCAACATCGGTTTAATCTGCCAGTGAACCGACTGCTGTGCGACGTGCCCACACGGTGGAACTCTACGCTCCACATGTTGGCCAGGCTCTATGAGCAGCGTAGAGCTATAGTGGAATACCAACTCCAACAGTGGGAGTCAGCCTCCTCAATTCTTTACAGAAGAGTGGGCCTGGTTGGCAGACATCTGCCAGGTCCTTGGAAACTTTAAGGAGTCTACCCAGATGGTGAGTGGCGATGCTGCATTCATCAGCATCACCATTCCTCTGCTATGCCTCTTGAAAAGTTCCCTGCAAAGCATAAAGGCAGACGCTTTGTGCTTGGAAACAGAGGCGGGGGAAGACAGTATGTCGCTGGATAGTCAGAGCACCCTCCTGTCTATATCTCAGCGCGTCGAGGGGGAGGAGGATGAGGAGGAGGGGGAAGATACAACTTGGCCCACTGCTGAGGGTACCCATGCTGCTTGCCTGTCATCCTTTCAGCGTGTATGGCCTGAGGAGGAGGAGGAGGAGGATCCTGAAAGTGATCTTCCTAGTGAGGACAGCCATGTGTTGCATACAGGTAACCTGGCACACATGGCTGACTTCATGTTAGGATGCCTTTCTCGTGACCCTTGCGTTACACGCATTCTGACCACTACGGATTACTGGGTGTACACACTGCTCGACCCAAGGTATAAGAAAAACCTTTCCACTCTCATACCCGAAGAGGAAAGGGGTTCGAGAATGATGCTATACCACAGGACCCTGGCGGACAAACTGATGGTAAAATTCCCATCCGACAGCGCTAGTGGCCGAAGGCGCATTTCCGAGGGCCAGGTAGCAGGGGAGGCGCGGAGATCAGGCAGCATGTACAGCACAGGCAGGGGAACACTCTCTAAGGCCTTTGACAGCTTTCTGGCTCCCCAGCAAGACTGTGTCACCGCTCCCCAGTCAAGGCTGAGTCGGCGGGAGCACTGTAAAAGGATGGTGAGGGAGTACGTAGCCGATCGCACGACCGTCCTCCGTGACACCTCTGCCCCCTACAACTACTGGGTGTCGAAGCTGGACACGTGGCCTGAAGTCGCGCTGTATGCCCTGGTGGTGCTTGCTTGTCCTGCGGCTAGCGTCTTGTCAGAGAGGGTGTTTAGTGCGGCTGGGGGAATCATTACAGATAAGCGTACCCGCCTGTCAACCGACAGTGCCGACAGGCTTACACTCATCAAGATGAACAAAGCCTGGATTTCCCCAGACTTCTCTTCTCCACCAGCAGACAGCAGCGATACCTAAACAATACGTAGGCTGCACCCGCGGACGGAAGCATTGTTCTCTATCACCATCAAAAACGTGGACCTTTTAGCTTCATCAATCTGTGTATAATATTCATCCTCCTCCTCCTGCTCCTCCTCCTGAAACCTGACGTAATCACGCCGAACGGGCAATTTTTCTTAGGCCCACAAGGCTCAGTCATATAATTTTTGTAAACAATTTTTATACGTTTCAATGCTCATTAAAGCGTTGAAACTTTCACCTCAACCAATTTTTATTTTAACTGGGCTGCCTCCAGGCCTAGTTACAAATTAAGCCACATTAACCAAAGCGATTAATCTGTTTCACCTACCCTATTGGTTGGGCATGGGCAATTTTTCTGACGTACATTAGTACTGTTGGTACACCAATTTTTTGGGGCCCTCGCCTACAGTGTAATCCAATTAATTTTTTGTCCACCTGCATTAAAGCTGACGTTACATCAGCTTTGCTGGGCACTGCAATGGGATATATTTATGTACCGCCGGTGGCTTCCTGGCACCCACCCATGCTGTCGGTCCACACGGAGTTGTAACTGCATGTGTCCACTTCTAAAGAACCCCAGTCTGACTGGGGCATGCAGTGTGGGCCGAAGCCCGCCTGCATTAAACATGACATTACCTCAGCTGTGATGGGCAATGCTATGGGATATATTTATGTGCCGCCGGTGGCTTCCTGGCACCCACCCATGCTGTGGGTCCACAGGGACTTCACAATAGGTAGTTGTACCTGCCTGTGTCTATGAATTAAAAACCCCGGTCAGGTTGGGGCATGCAGTGTGGGCCGAAGCCCACCTGCATTTAATCTGACGTTAGCTCTGCTGTCCAGGGCACTGAAATGGGATACATTTATGTACAGTCGGTGGGTTCCAGGGAGCCACCCATGCTGTTGGTGCACACGGAATTCCCATTGCGGAGTTGTACCTGCCTGTGACTATTTATAAAAAAACGCGGTCTGACTGGGGCATGCAGACACCTTGACAGAATGAATAGTGTGTGGCACATAGGTTCTCCATTGCTATGCCCACGTGTGCAGCTCCTGATGGCGGTGGCACAGGATTATATTTCTCATTGCTTCTGTACAGCATTGTGGGCTATCGCCCCGCCCCTTTTAAAGAGGGTCACTGCCTAGCCGTGCCAACCCTCTGCAGTGTGTGCCTGCGGTTCCTCCTCATGGCAGACGCACTTATAAATAGACATGAGGGCGGTGTGGCATGAGTGCAGCTGAAGGCTGCGCAGGGACACTTTGGTGTGCGCTGTGGACACTGCGTCGTGCGGGGGGGGGGGGGGGGTTGGGCAGCATGTAACCCAGGAGAAGTGGCAGCGGAGTGTCATGCAGGCAGTGATTGTGCTTTGTTGGAGGTAGTGTGGTGCTTAGCTAAGGTATGCATTGCTAATGAGGGCTTTTCAGAAGTAAAAGTTGTTGGGAGGGGGGGGGGGCACTCTTGCCGCTATTGTGGCTTAATAATGGGACCTGTGAACTTGAGATGCAGCCCAACATGTTGCCCCTCGCCTGCCCTATCCGTTTCTGTGTCGTTCCCATCACTTTCTTGAATTTCCCAGATTTTCACAAATGAAAACCTTAGCGAGCATCGGCGATATACAAAAATGCTCGAGTCGCCCATTGACTTCAATGGGGTTCGTTACTCGAAACGAACCCTCGAGCATCGCGAAAATTTCGTCCCGAGTAACGAGCACCCGAGCATTTTGGTGCTCGCTCATCTCTAAACAACATGTATGCAAGTACTTGGATAAAAATGGAGTAATTAAGCAGAGCCAGCATGGGTTTGTAACAAACAAGTCATTCCAGACGATTCTAATTTCCTTCTGTGACAGAATCACCGACTGGGTTGATCAAGGAAATGCGGTGGATATAGTATATCTAGACTTTAGTAAAGCATTTGACAAAGTATCTCATACTTATTGAAACAATGACCAAATATGTGATTGACAAGGCGACTGTTAGGTGGATTCGCAACTGGCTGAGTAATCGTACTCAAAGAGTGGTCATAAATGCCTGCACATCCAAGTGCAAGACTGTATCAAGTGGTGTACCACAAGCTCTGGCCTGGGCCCAGTGTTGTTTAACATTTTTAGGGCGGTTTCAGATGATCGAAGAGCAAATATGTTCGCCGGTACAGAATGTATTTTCACATGAACTAAGTTAGAAGATGGCAAGAAACAGGCTGATATGTCCGTGTCGGCAGATAGTTTGGTTATTTTTGCAATCCAAATGCCAGTTCACATGCTCGTGTGTTACAACCTTCTCGTAGAATAGACTGGCAAATAAATGCCAAAATAGGGCCAGCTGTCTTCTTTTCACTCCATTGTATGCAAGGTACCTCCCTCCCCCTCCCTTTTTTAAGATACTTCTATGGCAGCTTTCTTCCTAACACGGACAAAGATAGAGCAGGTCCTATCATTTTGCGTATGAAGATTTTGTGCAGAAAAAACGCATTTGTCTGAATGAATCTATTAAAATTATTGACGTGTCATGGGGGGGGGGAGATTTTTAGTGTGCGGAAGGCCTCAACAAATACGTTCGTCTGCAATCGCTCTCATATGTGGGCAACTAATGTTTAATTCCAGGTAGGTAGTTCATTATTCATTGGACATTTGAAGAAAGTAGTTTAATCATTAAACTTTACATTAAAGAGTGAGACCCTAAAATCCTATTTGCAGTCCCAAGAGGTTTGCTGATTTTAATTTTATCCCCTACCTACTGCCGAGTTGTGCAGGCCTGCAATAAGGGGCCATTCAGTGTATAATACAGAAGCAGCTAAGGAAAGGAATATTCCATTATCATATTATCAGGAGCTGTGGAGAGTCCATCACCTGTAGAAGAGACCTATAGAACAGAATGTCTCCGTCAGCTTGTTAATGGCCAACACTTTATTATCTTCACCCCGTATGTTACACTCTCAGGGAAGTCCTGGATATGTGTTTTTTATATTCTGCTCCTCATTATGTCATTGATCTCACATATTTCCACCTGTGATTGACTGAATGGTTGCAGAGTCCTCCAAGCACTGAACGAATGCCTGTGATTTTGCAATAAATCTTTTCGACTTTGCTAATAGCCAAACCATAAAGAACCTTATTAGCGGTCCAAGAACTCTTCCGCCAAGACGTTGGCTTCGGTCTTGAAGGTCTACGGAATTATCCTCCATTCTAAAATAGAACAGGAAACATACAAGAGTAGCGAATCATTAGAGACGGACGTGCAATAATTAAATATAGACAAGTCCGGGATACAATAGACAGCGAGAGGAATCCCTACAAGGATAAATTGTTCTGCTATCTAAGACCTGAGCTGATAAAAAATCGAGGCTTCAAGGGAAGGTTGCTCTCTACAGTGCGGGAGGGAAGTCGTATATATTGTCTCACAATTTCCCCAATGTCATGATAAGTTCTTCCGCCTCAGAACATTGTAAAACATTGTGTTCAGAGTTCAGCAGATTTACTGTTGGTAGTTATAAAAAATGGAAGGAGATAAATTTAAAGGGAAACAAAAAGGCATTAAATCCACCTTCATAGAACCAATCAGAGGAGTCGATTATTATTTAAGGGGTTTCCCAGTGCTTTACTCTTGATGATCTTTCCTTAGGATAGAGCAATAGTAGTTGATCGGCTGAGTTCAACCACACGGTGCCTCGATTGATCAGTAGATATTGGGCCTGCTGCATGACAGATAATTGCAACGGCCCAGGTTGTTTTTGCATTGCATTCAGTAGGAGCTGCACCTGTAATTGCCAACCCATTCTGCTGCAATGGGGACCAAGTTTCCAGCTTCTCCATCCCCACCAAGGACAGGTCATCAATATTAAAGTCCAAGAATGCTCCATTAAGTGATGAACAGCAGGGAGGTGGAGACTGGTCCAGGGAGGATTCATTGAGATGCATAGGTATACTGATTGTCATGAAGCTGCTGCAGACATGTAGGGCTTATGAGGGCACAAAGGGGAAAGCTTGGGCTTGTGGGGATCACAAAGTAGACACCATGGGCTTGCGGGGGTGCAAGAGGAGCAGCATGAGCTTGTGGGAACACAAAGAAGGCAGCATTATCTTCTGGGGAGTATACAAGGGGCAGCATTGACTTGTGAGGGCAGAATAGGAATGGGCACTATGGATTTGTGGAAGTACAAAGGAGACAGTGTGGGCATGTGGGGGCACAATTATAGCAGCATGGAGTTGTGTATGCACTAAGGAGGTACCGTAGGGTTCTGGGAATACTAAGAAAGCACCATGGGCTTGTTGGGGCTAATGTACCCGTAGCTTGTGGGAGCACTATAGTGACACTATTAGCTTGTGGGGGCAGTAATGTGGCACAGTTAGCTTGAGGGGGAACTAAAGAGGCACAGTTACTTTGTTGGGGGCACTAAGGGTTCACAGTTACTTTGTGAGGGGTGCAAAGAAGGGAACTATAATTGTGGGGCATTAAGATGGCACTGTTGCTTTGTGCAAGACACTAAGGGGTCAATATTACTTTGTGAGGAGCACAAAGAAAGGCACTGTAACTGTGGGGCACTAAGGGAGCATTATTACTTTGTGGGAGACAATACTGGTGCGTTATTACTTTGGGAATAATAATAAAGGGGCACTCTTACTTTGGGGGCACAAAGGGCACTAAAACAGGCAATAAGGGACCTTATTACTTTGCAGGGGCACAAAAGGGAAGTGGGACACAAAGATGGAATTTTTACCATGTGGGGGACAAAGGAAGCATTATTATTTTGCAGTGATAACAATTGGGGAATGATTACTTTGAGGGGCATAAAAGAGGCTACTATACTGTGTGGGATGCAAAGGAATCCGCTGAGAGAGGCAGGGGCAGCAGCAGAAGGGTGTGTATGTGTGCAGTGACTGTCTAAAGCTGTGATTGGAAGAAGTCTTCATAGTGGTCTGGACCTAGAGAGAAAAGAAAAAGTAAATACAATGACACCAATAACAGAAGATGCCATCTGTGATCATGGAGGTAATAGCACTATAGTCACTTTCATTGGAGGTAATTGCACTATAATTACTATTACTACATACAGCTGGAATCTGACTGTTACTAGAGCTGAGCTACTGTATCTAAGCCCACCATGTTATAAAATTTGCATTATTCTGTCTCCAACACTAATTTTTTTTTTTGGAGGGCGGGAGACATATGTTCTGAGATTTGTGCCCCTGTTCTTAAAAGCACCTTGGCTGGCAGCCATAAAGAGAAGTTGTGCATGCGGGTAAGGGGGATCCAGGCTGAACTTTTGAATCCGGGCCCATGAGCTTTTAGCTACGCCTCTGGTGCCAAGCTGACCAAATGCCATTTGCCATACATTGCTGCCACTAAGAAAAACAAGACTTTGATTTTGCTCTTAAAATTTCTTCAGTAAAGAAGTTTCAAGCACCACCATGTTTGCACCACTGCCGAGCTGACTACCCCTGCCAGATCCATCCAATGACCAGTACAACTTCATGCAGTTGGATTTGCCTGCAGTAGCCATGAGTAGCCAAGACCATCAGTTCCATTCTCCCAGTTCTTGAGCCTGAGCTTGACTTCACCTTCATCCAACAGTCCTTAATGAATATTCCAAATATCAGTAGTCTGTATGCGTAGAACACAATTTCCCCAAAGTAGCAGATTTTAAATAATGTATTCAATGTATTCCACAGCCATGGACCTTGAGACTGAGATTTACAGAAGCCCAATATCTAGACAGCACGATTTTTATATCCCTCGCTGTCACACATTTATATGACTTTCCTTTGCATGGAGGCTTTGATATGGCCTTGGTAGAGTAGTGCAACATGTGTAGCACCATGTAATATAAAGAGAGGTTCATCAAGAGGAAGCAAATAACAGGTGGATACCAAAAAGAAGATTTCCCAGGAGTAACAGACCACTGAAGGCATTCAGGAAGTGTCTTCAGACCATAATGGCAGACATGAGCTTCTCCAAGGAACAGCTATGCCCCATTTTCGAATGACTTCCAGTAAAGTTTCAATAACCCAGGACAGGTTTGGCAGATGTTTTACCGAAAGAGAAACTTGGATGTAAAACTTTGTAGAAAGCAGCATTTCTCAAATTAAAATTTAATTGAGCCAATTATTCTTCTCCTGCAGCTCATCAGAAGAAAAGGTTAAGCTACATTTAAATAAGCCGCGTTGATTGTTGAATTATTCATCCCGGCAGTGACATATCGCTGTCCTTATAATTTATTGCACTAAACACCGCATAAACATTGGTTAGTCAGCTGTAATTCCTGAGGATGCAGTCAGTCACCGGAGCCGCGCTCTTGCTTGTCCAGTCTGCAGATAAAACATGTCACTGATGGCTGGTGTCGATCCAGCGTGGACACATTGATAAAGTCAAAGGAAAACGTAGGGCTGCATTAGGATTCAGTCCACAGCCTACAGGCCAGTCAGTCTGTCGCCTCCAGGTAGGAGCACATTCATCCAGATAGATGTTTCCGTAATGTGTTGTCTGATACACTGATGCTACAGGCCATAAACTACAATGAAAGCACCAAAGAACATAATAATTATCTCCACTGTGTCTGAGGAGCAAGAGAATTGACCATAGTTACCATATGTACTCTCCAGTCCTCAGAAGACCACCTTCTCTGCTGTCCCCTAGTGAGCCCCTCACATAATAGTCACCAGGACTTCTCCTGTGTGTCACTTATACTTTAGGATTCACTATCCCAAAACATCTGACTCTCCATCGCCTGGGAAAGCTTCAAAAGGAACCTGACAAACCTACAACCTCCAGTCACCCTACTGCAGCTACAACCGGGCACCTTCTATCTGCACCTACTTTAACATAACATAGTATTTTAGGCTGAAAAAAAAGACTTGTGTCCATCCAGTTCACCCTATTACCCCCCCCCCCCCCCCCATGCTGATCCAGAAGAAGGCAAAAAAAAACAATGAGGTAGAAGCCAATTTTCCTAATTTTCAGGGAAAAAAATTCCTTCCCAGCTCCACTCTGGCAAACAGAATAATCCCTGGATCACCGACCCTTCTAAGTAATCAGTGATATAACGTGTAATAGTGTAACACTCAAGAACGCGTCCAGGCCCCTCTTGTACTCTTATAGTGATTTTGCTATCACCACGTCCTCAGGCAGAGAGTTCCATAGTCTCACTGCTCTTACAGAAAAGAACCCCTTCTATGTCCGGGTAGAAACCTTCTTTCTTCTAGATGTAGAGGGTGCCCCCTTGTTACAGTCCTGAGTATAATTATATTATGGAAGAGATCTCTGTATTGACGCTTGATTCATCCATAGTTATTAGGTCGCTCCTCAGCCGTTTTTTTCTCATCTAAATAACCCCAATTTTGATAACCTTTCTGAGTATTGTAGTCCACCGTTCCATTTACTAATTTAGATGCCCACTTTTGAACTGTCTCCTTCCCCTCTACACTATAAGCCCTAGCAGGAAGGGTTCTTTCTCCCTCTGTATCAATTTGTTAGTTATTTAGTGGATGTTCATTGTTGCTGTTGTTTCATCTGTAATGCATTTAAACCCCTGTTTAACAAATGTACAGTGTCTGGGAATGGAAAGCACTATAAAATAATTACTACTTTTGCTACTACTGATAATATTGTGGGCTTTTAAAAAAGAATTATTTAAATAGGCCCTGCTGCAGATCTCCTGCTTCTGTTCATACTGCCATAACATTAAAAGGGTTCTAAGGATAGAACATTAGTAGTAGATCAGCAGAGCTCTGCCACTCAGGACCCTTACTGGTCAGCTATTCACCAGCCCAGTGTGCTTTTGCACTGAGCTGATTTCTGTAAATAGCAGACAACTTCATTCTTACAGCAGTGGCCATACATGGTATTACAGGCAAAATTCCCATTGGTAGGAACGGGTGCCATACCAAGCCTGGCCACTGCAATGAGAATGGAGCTGTCTACTTCCTGTAGAAATCAGCTCAATGCATGAGTGCACCACCACAGAGAATAGCTAATCAACAGGGGTCCTTGGCAGCAGATCCCTGCTGACCTATTATTAATGGCCAATCCTAAGTGTAGGACATCAGTAGTTTACAACTCGACAACTCCTTTAAAGGATTTTTTTCAGCCATCAGCCACCACTAGGGGTAACTCACTGAAGACTGATTTATTTTAGGTACATTGAAAGGTGTATTACAGAGACCTTCCCCAGTGGTTGCTTTAACTCTGTATTCAGGTTACTCCTCTCAGTGATGGCTGTATTGTTATATATATATATATATATATATATATATATATATATATATATATATAGCTTAACCTAATAGTGATTGCATAAATCTGCATGTAGTGAGCTCCCTCTAGTGCTGACTATAAAGCCTGTATGTAGTGAGCTTTCCCTTGTGGTGTTTGTATATTTTTCTGTATATAATAAGCTCCCTCTACAGGTGGTTGTTTAAATCCGTATATAGTGAGCTCCCATTAGTGATGACTTTATATATCTGTATACAGGCAGCCCCTGTATATATCTATAAGCAGAAAGCTCACACTTATGGTGACTGTATACAGTATATCTGTATAGAGTGAGCTCCCTCTAGTGGTGGCTGTACATATCTATAAATAGCGAGCTTACCCTAGTGGTGGTTGCATATATCTTTATGTGGTGAGTTCCCACTAGTGATGTTTTTTTTATAACTGTATGTAGTGAGCTCCCTCTAGTGGTGGCTGTAAAATCAGTATGTAGTGACCTCCCTCAACTGTATAGTGGTCACTGTATATATTTGTATGTAGTGAGCTATATATAGCAGTGGCTTCAGGCAGAAAAAAAGCTCATTCTGGCTATATGAAGGGAAGCAGGGGATTTGAACCTCTGTATTAAAAAAATGATTTGCCCGTGTCCCCTCAACCATGACATTGCTATGTATAGCACTGCAGACATATGACCATACAACCGCCTCCTTATAATCATCAGAACACTATTACAAAGATAAGACACAAAGAACAGAATCTTCAACCCAATACAACATTTCCTATAAATCAGTGTCCCTGGTATTCCATAAATAAGTGCCCCCCTTCCCTAGAGCCAGTGATGACTGATACACATAGAGAAGGGCAGGCATGGATTCAGCCAGGGTGAAGTCTGCTTGTTTGTACACAGGATGCTGCTGACTGCAGAAGGCGGATGAATGTTTTATATTCACATGTTGTAGAATTTCGCTCCAAGTTCAAATCAATTAGAGACGGGATGGAAACAATCCATCTGCTAATTAAGATGTAAAGCTCGCTGGCTGCTCCCAAAGAAATGGGTTCTGCAGCACTTTACTCTTCCCGTTAAAAGTGAACATGCAGCTAAGAGCCCGGGACCTTCACAGGCAGAAAATAAGCCAGATGTCTTCTTCCTTGTCTTATAATAGAGCAAAGCTCCAAAAGCGGACTGATGTAACTAGAAGGTAGGGACTGAAATAGCTAATAGGAATGAAAGGAATGGACTGATATAACTAATAAGAACTTCTGATATAACTGATGGGAGTGGATTGACATAGCTAGTAGGTTGAGACCTACTTAACTAATGGAAATGAACTGATATAACTAGAAGGTAGGGACTGAAATAGCTAATAGGAATGATAGGAATGGACTGATATAACTAATAAGAACGTCTGATATAACTAGTAGGAGTGGACTGGCATAACTAGTAGTTGGGGACTGAAATACTTAATAGGAATGATAGGAATGGATTGATATAACTAATAAGAACTTCGGATATAACTAGTAGGAGTGAACTAACATAACTAGTAGGTGAGAACTGACATAACTAATGGAAATGGACTGATATCACTAGAAGGTAGGGACTGAAATAGCTAATAGAAGTGGACGGATATAACTAACAAGAATTCTTTTATGACTAATAGGAGAGGACTGATATAGTTAGTAGCTGGGGACTGATATAACAAGTTGGAGTGGACTAGCATAGCTGCTAGGTGGAAACTGAGATTGTGAATATGAAGAATGGACTGATATAACTAATAGGAATGGACTTATATAACTAGTAGGAAGAGAGTGATATAACTAATAAAGGTGGACTGATATAACTAAAGAAGTGAACTGATATTGGATTGCTATAACTAGTAAGAATGGACTGATATAAATAGGTGGAGGAGACTGATATAGTTATTAAGTGTGTACTGAAAAAACTAAGAGGGGTGGATTGATATACCTAGTAAGTGGAGACTGATATATCTAATAGGAGTGTACTGATATAAGTAGTACGAGTGAAGTGAATTAATTAGTAGGTATGGACTGATATAACTAATAGGAGAAAACTAATATAACTAATAGGAGTGGATTGATATAACTATAAGGAGTGGATTGATATAAGTTGTAGGTGGAGACTAATATAACTAGTAGAGTGAGCTGATATAACTAATAAGTGTGAACTGATATTGGACTGGATTGATATTAGACTGATATAACTACTTGGAGTGGACTGATATAATATGTAGCTGGGGACTGATATAACTAGTAGGAGCATACTGATATAATTAGGGGAATGATATAACTAATAGCAGTAGACTGATATGACTAATAGGAGTAGACTACTGGTATAACTGATGAGTGGACTGATACAAGACTGATATAACTAGTAAGAGTGGACTGAAATAACTAGTAGGGGTGGGCTGATACAGCTAATAGTCGTAGACTTATATAATTAAAGGGGTTGTCTCGCGGCAGCAAGTGGGGTTATACACTTCTGTATGGCCATATTAATGCACTTTGTAATGTACATCGTGCATTAATTATGAGCCATACAGAAGTTATTCACTTACCTGCTCCGTTGCTGGCGTCCTCGTCTCCATGGTTCCGTCTAAATTCGCTGGCAGCTTGCTTTTTTAGACGCGCTTGCGCAGTCCGTTCTTCTCCTTTCAGCACGAGCCGCTTCAGTGTGCTCCCCGCTACAGCTCTTCTGCGCATGCGCAGACGAGCTGTCACTGCTCGGGAGCACGCTGGAGCGGCCATTCTGTACCATCCTCTGTTAGAGGAAGGTGCAGAGCCGCCCAGCTGTCCCGCCGTCCAGCTGTCCCGCCGTCCTGCCACCCAGGTAAGTGATGGGCCGGGGGGGCTGCCGCTGCGCCGGGGGCGCTGTCGCTTGATGGGGGGGGGGGGTGCCGCTGTGAAGGGGGCGCTGTTGCTTGATGGGGGGGGCTGTTGCTTGATGGGGGGCGCTGTCGCTTGATGGGGGGGGCTGCCGCTGTGATGGGGGCGCTGTCGCTTGATGGGGGGACTGTCGCTTGATGGGGGGGCGCTGTCGCTTGATGGGGGGGCTGCCGCTGTGATGGGGGCGCTGTCGCTTGATGGGGGGGCTGTCGCTGTGATGGGGGCGCTGTCGCTTGATGGGGGGGCTGTCGCTGTGATGGGGGGGCTGTTGCTGCGATGGGGGGGGGGCTGTCGCTGCGATGGGGGGGCTGTCGCTGCAATGGGGGGGCTGCTGCTGTGCCGGGGGGGGGGGGGGGGGCTGCGCCGGTTACCTGCTGCCTGGCGGTGGGTGACTGGTCGGCCGTGTTCACTCCTGGGGTCCGGTCGGCAGCTGCGGGGCGTCTGGTTGTCAGGGAGACACAGCTGGTAGCGTCTCGGGAGCGCGCACGTCGGGCTACAGCAAGCGATGGGAAAAGAGCCGGCGGCCATCTTGGGAAAATTTTTATAAGTTGCTGAAACGCTGGAACGGTAAGTACAAACCAGCTAGAAAAGTCATTTACAGGGGGGCTTAGTAATGTATGCTTAATTAGGGGGACTGGGCAATAAAAAAAAATCCACTCCTGCCTCGAGACATCTCCTTTAATAGAAGTGGACTGTTTCAGCTAATAAGAGTAGACTATATTGGACTGATATAACTGGTAGAACTGGGCTGCTATATGACTGATATAAGTGATAGATGGACTGATATAACCAGTAGCACTGGACTAATATAGGCCTGATACAACTAGTAGAAGTGGGCTGATATAACTAATAGCAATAGACTATTACATACAGTAAATAACAGAAGAACAGAAGTGGATTGATAAAACTAGTAGGACTGGACTGATACAGGACTGCTATAACTAATAGGAGCAGACTGATAACTATACTTTGCTTGTCTCATTTCAGTAGGTACGAGAAGCGCTGGATATGTGAAGTGCTGGAGTCTGCGCACAATGGCTGCCACTGATTTATATGGAGATGTAACATTTTTGCAGCTTTCTGAATCACTTTTCCTCAGTGCTGGAAAACAAGAGATTTCCTGGGATAATAAATAAAGTCCTTCATAAAGACGGATCGTGTTTTATGAGAAGATGAAGCGTTAATCAGCAGACATGACAGGCGGACAGAAGGAGACCTCACCTGTCAGGATACCGCCTGTCCCACATGTGGCGGAGGGCGAGGATCCTGCGCCTCTCATGTCCCGGCCACAGCCTCTGGAAGAAATAAATATTGTGGCTTTTATTAACGTGTCGGCGCATCATAAAACCGAATCATTTCCAGGGTATTTTACTGGCAAAATATATACGAGGAAATGAAAGTTCAATCTATTGCTTTATGATCCCAGCAAGAAAACACATAAGTCAGCCTTCATGGGCTGCGTCTCCCAAGGAGCTGCTCAGGAGACAGTGCAGGAGATGAACAGCTCACCTCCTGGACGTCCGAGAAAATTCCATCCTCATCCATATACATTATGTACCATCCCCCTCCTGGAACTCTACAAAGGAAGGACTCATGTACAGCAGAAAAAAAAGGATGATGATCCGCAACAAAGTATCGTTATTGTTGCTGTATATGAGAGATAATAATAACATTTATGGTTTTCAAATCTATCTCTCTCATATCTATCTATCTATCTATCTATCTATCTATCTATCTATCTATCTCATATCTATCTATCCATCTCATATCTATCTCATATCTATCTATCTCATATCTATCTATCTATCTCATATCTATCTATTATCTATCTCATATCTATCTATCCATCTCATATCTATCTATCTCATATCTATCTATCCCATATCTATCTATCATCTATCTATCTATCTATCTATCTCATATTTATCTATCACATATCTATCAATCTATCTATATATCTCATATCTATCTCTCTATCTCATATCTATCTATCTATCAATCCATCTATCCCATATCTATCTATCTATCTATCTATCTATCTATCTATCTATCTATCTATCTATCTATCTATCTATCTATCTATCTATCACATATCTATCTATCTATCTATCTATCTATCTATCTATCTGATATCTATCTATCTATCTCATATCTATCTATCTATCTATCTATCTATCTATCTATCTATCTATCTATCTATCTATCCAATATCTATCTATCTCATATCCATCTATCTATCTGTCTCTCTATCTATCTCATATCTATCTATCTATATATCTCATATCTGTCTATCTGTCTATCTATCTATCTACCGTATTTTTCGCTTTATAAGACGCATCGGATGATAAGACGTACCTGGGTTTTAGAGGAGGAAAATAGGAGAAAAATATTTTGAACTCCCCAGACCAGGCAGTGAGGGAGGTATTACAGGAGAAATAAACAGTAGTAGTACCGCCTCGGAATGAAGTATATACCACTAGGTCAACCTGTCATTCAGGACCCAGGAAAGCTGAGTATAAATGTAATGGTAATCTCATTACTTGTCATCCAGCTTTCCAGGAGCCCTGAATCCCACGTTGAATAGTTATGGCAATGCATGTGGTATGCATGCTTGCATAACTCTGCAGTTGGCATTCAGGATCCTGGAAGAGCTGAGTGACAATGCAATGATTCCATTAGTTGTCACCCAACTTTCCAGGAACCCTGCATGGCATGTATCATTATGGTTATGCATAACTAGGCACAAATATATACACAATGCAGGCCGCTCTTTCTCCCTCTGCCCCTCCCCCTCCCTCTCCTATGTAGCTGGCAGATGTGAGAGTGTCTGTACATACAGCTGACTGCTGAGGCAGGGGGGAGCAGCAGCTCCCTCTCACTAATCAACTGCTGTATGGGTGCTGGTGTGGAGCGGACCTGCTATCTTTATCACACTGTCAGCAATATAGCAGGAGCTGCCTGTCTGTACAATAGCTTCCTGCTCCTCCCCCGCCCCCAGCAATCAGCTGTTGTACGGGCCGCTCTGCTCCTCCCTTCCCCCCCCCAGCACCCCAGCAATCATCTGTTGTACGGGCCGGGCCGCTCTGCTCCCTGCTCCTCCCCCGCCCCCAGTAATCAGCTGTTGTACGGGTGCTCTGCTCCCTGCTCCTCCCCTGCCCCTAGCAATCAGCTGTTGTACGGGCCGGGCTGCTCCCTGCTGCTCTCCCGCCCCAACAATCAGCTGTTGTGCAGCCGCTCTGCTCTGCTGCTGTGCCGGCTTTGTATGCAAACGGCCGGCCGCACAGTGAGAAGGATTTGCGATCCTCTTCAGCTCCGGCCGGGTCTGATCTCGCACGTTCGCTCTATAAGACGCACTGACTTTTTCACCCAACTTTGGAGGGGAAAAAAGTGCGTCTTATAGAGCGAAAAATACGGTCTCATATCTATCTTCTTATATCTATCTATTTATCTATCTCATATCTATCTATCATCTATCTATCTATCTCATATCTGTCTATCTATCTCATATCTGTTTATCTATCTATCTATCTATCTCATATCTATCTATCTATCTATCTATACATCTCATATCTATCTATCTCATATCTGTTTATCTATCTATCTCATATCTATCTATCTATTTATCTATCTCATATCTATCTATCTATCTATCTATCTATCTATCTATCTATCTCATATCATCTATCTATCTCATATCTATCTATCTATCTATCTATCCATCTATCTTATGTCAATTTTACGTATATCTATTTAATCTCTATCTATCTTACTATTGATTATAAATGTCGATTTCATATCTTTTTTACAGGGGGTGAACAAAAATAGGAAAATATTGTACGAAATGCATGGGATTATAAATCATATTTCACAATGCTACCAGTTAATTTTAGCTATATCAGTCAGACGTGTAGAGACTTTAAGTAAAGGTAATATGACACAGATGCTGCCAGGCAGAATTGAACATCTGCCAGAACAACGAGGTTCCGTCGGTCAGGTGTTTCCATATTTTTGTCCACTCCCCCCATCTATCTATCTCATATCCATCTATCTATCTATCTATCTATCTATCTATCTATCTATCTATCTATCTATTTATCTCATATCTATCTATTTATCTATCTATCTCATATCCATCTATCTATCTATCTGATATCTATCTAGCTCATATCCATCTATCTATCTGATATCTATCCATCTCACATCTATCTATCCATCTATCTATCCCATATTTATTTATATTATATCTATCTATCAATCTCACATCTATCTATCTCATATGTATCTATCTATCTATCTATCTATCTATCTATTTATCTATCTATCTCATATCCATCTATCTATCTATCTGATATCTATCCATCTCACATCTATCTATCCATCTATCTAGCCCATATTTATTTATATTATATCTATCTATCCATCTCACATCTATCTATCTATCTATCTATCTATCTATCTATCTATCTATCTATCTCATATGTATCTATCTATCCATCTATCTATAGCCATTTTAACATGTTAGTTGGTCACCCCTTTTAGACATGATGACAACGTATTAGAGAACAGACAAAATCCTCAACAAACAGTTGGATATTGCGTACGGCCACAATAGGGCTCCCTACAGTACAGAGTGAGATCATACCTCTCAACTTCTGTAAAAAGAAAAGAGGAGAAAAATGCATGTGATGCATGCGGTGCGCTGTGGCAGGTTCTTTTAGGCCACGCTGTTTAACGCTAATCCACCACCTTGGTATCACTTTACTGTAATAGTGCACATTAGTGACCCCCTCACGGTAATAGAGATCCCTTCACAGGGTTACTATACTTCCAAATAATATCCAGTTACCAGCGCTATACAGTGATAACAGTTACAGTGCAGTTACTTCTAGTGATCATAGATACATAGAAAAAGATGGATATTAGATAGATACATAGATAGATATGAGATAGATAAATAGATAGATATGAGATAGATAGATATGGGATAGATAGATAGATAGATAGATAGATAGATAGATAGATAGATAGGAGATAGATGATAGATAGATAGATAGATAGATAGATAGATAGATAGATAGATAGATAGATATGAGATAGATAGATAGATAGATATGAGATAGATAGATAGATATGAGATAGATGATAGATAGATAGATAGATAGATAGATAGATAGATAGATAGATAGATAGATAGATAGATAGATATGAGATAGATAGATAGATATGAGATAGATAGATAGATAGATAGATAGATAGATAGCAGATAGATAGATAGATATGAGATAGATATATAGATAGATAGATAGATATGAGATCGCGGGATAGATAGGGGATAGATAGATAGATAGATAGATAGATAGATAGATAGATAGATATGAGATAAATAGATGGATAGATATGAGATAGATATATATGAGATAGACAGATAAATAGATATGAGATAGATGATAGATAGATATGAGATAGATAGAAGATAGATAGATAGATAGATAGATAGATAGATATGAGATAGATATATAGATAGATAGATATAGCTGCATCACATGATGCTTTGAGTATTCACATTCAGTAGGAAGTCTATAAGGTGAGTGTCTCATCCGCTAATATTTGATTCCTCAGACAGCGTTACGGCAGACATTAGTTGCAGCATTCTCCCAACTCACCTTCTTTGATAAATCTGGTGCATTGAACTGTGCTGTGAGGTTGGACTCTCCGGCTCATTCATTTTCTGGCTGCCAGCTGACAGAAGGGAGCTGACCTTGGTGCTGAAATACCTCTTATTTGCATCGTCAACTCCCTGATCTCCAGCAGGGTGAGCCACTAATCACCATTCAAAAGAAAGTTTTGACAGTTTTCAGAAAGTTGCACAGAACTTTTTCTTTACCTATACAGAGATTTTTTTTAGACATTATTAGTGAGGGAGATGGATAGTCTCAGAGGCAATTTCTACATTTCCTAATGCAGCCACTTCTGGAATATGAAATGTTGAGAATCTTAAGGACATTTTAACTGCAATAGAAATCCTTATCACTTAAAAAGTCACTTGAAAATATACCATGTTTATCTTTCTGAGGTTGATGAATGAAATCAACTTTAAAGAAAAGTTCATTGGTTTCCTGTACACAAAGCTTAAAAACACTACACTTTTCAAGTGACTTTTAACCCCTTAGTGACATGACCTATTTTGGATCTACGGACGCAATGCTATTTGGGGATTTTCATCTCCACTTTTATTTCTCCATTGACATGACTGTGTGAAGGCTTGTTTTTTGCATGCTGAGCTGTAGTTTTTATTGGTACCCTTATTGGGAACATATAATGTATTGCATAACTTTAATTACATTTTTTTTGAGAGGACAGGAAGAAAAAAAACATCAATTCTGCCATTGTTTTTTGCTTTTTTTACAGAGTTAATTATGCAACATGATAATTTTTTTCTCAAGCTGGTATGATTACAATATCCAAATTATATATATTTTCCACTTTTACACAAAACCAAAAACTTTTTTTTAGATTTTTTTCATTCTTTTGCATCGCTGAATTCAAAGTCCCATAACTTTTTTATTTGATCATCAACAGAGCTCCGTGATGGAATACAAATGGCTTTTTAAATTATTTTTAGATAGTTTTTTTGGGGGAGTCAAAATTGGTTACAAAATTAGCTTTCTTAATAGGGTTTGCTGTGCAAGATAAAAAGTGGTTCAATTTATTGTATAGGTTGTTATGAATGCAGCAATACCAAATGAGTTTTTTGGGGGGAAAGTGCATAAAAATGTTTGTATTAGAAATATTTTGTGATATTACTTTTTATATATATTTTTATGTCTCCTGCATGGAATTTGTAAAGCTTTGATCACTATGATAAAACACAGATCCAGTCCCATTGTCTGGCATCTTGATAGAGAAACAGCTATTAATACAAAAAAGTTTCCGTGCTCATGGGACTGTTTCAGTTCAGTAATCAATCAATTCCAAATTGAAAAGCATTTACAGTTACTCGAAAGGAGGGGGTATGATGGCCAGAAATCCCCCTCCTTGAAGTGATGCCTCCTTACTGTCAAATAAACTCTACGTTCCAACCGCATTAATACAATATCACCTTTATTTCGGTTGATGATGAGATATAGGCAACGCGTTTCTGTGCTCTCAGGCACCTTCTTCAAGCCAATCATCATAAGATAAAACAGCACATATATATAATCATAAAAATCAACTTACATTAGGAACCCTCCGCACATGTCAGCGGTTACGGGGACATCGGGGGCGTGTCAGGCGTTTCAAACATCATCACGACCGTCACATGATCGGCGTGTGACGTTTATGTTTCCGGTGGAGGGCGCGATGTGTTCCATCTGCAATATCGCGGTTATGCTGACCTCACTACATCAATTACGTGACTCATATGTGTCGCTCGGATAGTGTGGAGCGTCCGCAGTAATTAGATTCATGACAACACTCCATTAATCACATGACTGATGTCACATGATATTTGTTTCTTGTGGAGCACATACTATTGTATATCAAATCCTGGATGTATTATGTGATATGTACAGGGTATATCAGTAGAACCTTCAGATTATTTCTTTGCGGACATATGTAATTCCTTGTTATAAATAAAATGACATATATCAAGAAATATAACAGCATAAAATATATTATTTCCTAATATTAGATAGTATTTGCAATTCTCGACTATGGCAACCCATTGGCCATCTGCGATTACATGGAAGAGGACCAATGATGTCACAGAGGCAGCGCCTCACAGCATTTAAAGGGTTAACCCCGGGGATTGGTGTTCTGTTGCAGTGGGAAGCCAGCTGACAGTGTAAGCCGGCTCCCACTGCAGATGGTGTGGGCTCAGTTTCTGAGCCCATGCCTTCCATAGGATGTAAATGTATGCCCATTATTCCTGCTTGCTCACCAGGACATATATTTATGTCATGGAGCGTGAAGGCCTTAACCAGCATCCACTTCCTGTAATCTATCTTGCTGCCTCTGTTACTAGAGATGGACTTCATATGACAACAGGCAGGGGACAACAAGTCAGGATGGAAGGTGACCCCATAGAGCAAGTTCCAGAACAAAAACATGATTCTAGGTAAATTGCGATTTGCACTTTTACTATCACTCTGGCCCAGATGTTGTGTCTCCTCCATCCAGAGTCTCAGAATGTCTATCAGCCATATCTTCCTTCTTCTCCTTCTGCCTTCTAAAAGTCAACATGGAGAAAACCTACCAGACTTTTCAATCATAATCAATGGGTCTATACTTTCTCTAGTCACATATATCTGCTGTCTCGGGGTGACATCTGACCCTGCCCACTCCTTCAAACTGCACCTAGAGTAAAATCCAGGTTCTGGCACCTCTAGCTCAAAAACATTTCTCGAACAGGATCTTTCCTCAACCTCATCATTACTAGGAAAAGGAGAAGGCAGAAGGGGTTATAAACCACTCCTGCCTTCTCCTTCTGGTTCTCAGCTATGACTATCAGCTGACGACCCGAACTGCTTTTACTCGATTGCAGAAGCAGGGGCTTTAATCCTGCACTGTTTTTTACTATTGACTATTGACCAACTGCTGTAAATTTACAGCGCTTAATGGGTTAATGAAACCCTATTGCAAAGATGATAGTAAGCCCAAAATACATGTGCAGGAGATCACTGTTATTATTGTGCTATAATAGGCTTACCCAACATCCCCCTGGTTGTGAAAAATTGGTTTGTTCTTAGTCCCTGATTTGGGTTAATGAGGAAGCCCCACATATAGTAATAGGGGCTGGTATATAATTGTGAGACCTGCCCACTACGGGCAGATCCAGACTGCATGGGAAGTAGGAAGGGAGCTACTCACAGCTCCCTAAATATTCCCTCCAGAAAGCCAGATAACTGCTTCAGACTAGCTGTAACAAACTAGGTATCAGATTTCAGCCCATACTTAAAGTGGGACTGCAAATAAGGGAGATGGAATAAATCCTCCACAGTGCCACCTATTGAAAGGCAGCATTCCTTCGAGTCAAAGTGGGACTTTTTATACAAGTCTTGTTACAATGACTGGGAATTAAAAGCAAAGCCAGACCCCATATACATACAGCTGTTTCCGGGTTATTGCCCTTCATCAGTGTACAGTAGGAGTCTGGCTTTTGCTAGTGAGAGGCCTGGGACAGGGGTCAGAAACGCTCTTTTCTCCTTAGGGAGAGCAACTATATACTATAAACTAAGTGAGGAGACTCAAATGGCCACGCACGCTCCTCTGGGTAATATGCAAATAAGGGAGATGGAATTAACAAGACTTGTATAAAAAGTCCCACTTTGACTCGAAGGAATGCTGCCTTTCAATAGGTGGCACTGTGGAGGATTTATTCCATCTCCCTTATTTGCATATTACCCAGAGGAGCGTGCGTGGCCATTTGAGTCTCCTCACTTAGTTTATAGTATATAGTTGCTCTCCCTAAGGAGAAAAGAGCATTTCTGACCCCTAAAGTGGGACTGAAATCCCATTTTACTAAAACAGCTTAGCAATGAACTGAGTGTTGCTTTCAGTTTACCTCAGCAGACCTGATGCAATTAGCTCTTGCTAATTGCTGGAGTCTAAAGCAACTTTGGCTGATCCTCCTTGGCTAAGTTTTAGCCCCAGTCAGATCATTTCTAGCTAGTGTTATAGATAGGGATTGGTGTGTAGTTTAGGCACTAGTGGTTGGTTAGGTGATCGATGGCCCACAGGGAGATTAGTGGTCTGGTTACAATGATAGAATAGATAGAACTAGGGACTAGTATAATGTAGTCAGGCTTGTTCCTGGATTCAACTCCTGTGTGGAATCGTTGGATCAGAAAAGCTGCTGCAATACTTATCATCATTCCTATCCAGACCTCCATCAGAATGCTGTTCACACCCTGCAGATTCCTACAATCAACCACAGAAGGGACCCTTGCAATGTGATTTTTCTTTGTCTCTGACGTCGGATGGTACTGTGCATGGGATGTCATGCATATGTATATATACATATACCCAGGTATATAGTGACTGTGGTTGAATACTATTGGGACTGCTTTAGGAACTGAAGTATTTGATGTACCATATATAATGTTTGAGTAACCAAGGAAACAATTATGTATACACATAGAGAACTGTTAGATTCTCCTCAGGCTGCATGTACCAATGTCCTTCTGCAGAATGTGCCACCCCTCCCACTCTCGTCATTTAGGACCTAAAGAATGCTTGCTAAATTTCATGCTTGTACGACACAAAGAAGTTACATTACATAGGGGTGCACTTACTTTTGCAATTAGCAGTGAATAATCAAGCTGTGACCCCCTTAATTTTCCTATTTAGGACCTAAAGAATGGTCATGCTAAATTTCATGTTTGTATGACACCGGAAAGTTAGGGAATTAGATTAGGTACATTACACAGGGGTGCCAATACTTTTGCACTAAGCATTGAGTAATCGAGTTGTGACGCCTTTACTTTTACTATTTAGGACCGAAAGAATGGCCGTACCAAATTTCATGTTTGTGCAATATCAGGAAATTAGAGAACCTTTGTAACTCTTCAGCTTCAATTGGCTTTACTCAGAGTTTTCCATGGTAGAAGCCTATGGGACATTATAGGTTCATTGATTTTCATCAGCTTCACTTGTAACTGCAGCAATCTTAGAATAGGACAGCAGGCATAGAGCAGAGCTACATGCACAGAGCCAGTATGGATGCATACAGAGACCCTGAGGCTATTCACTGTGGAGCTCTAGGCACTCCATGAGCTGCCATATGATGCCTCCATGCAGTGTTGTAGTATGGATATACTTCTGAATAGCACTGTATATATGGGATTCAGTGAAGCATACCACATTTTCTTCTGTAGAATTCATATGAAATCCAACAGAAAAATTTTCTGTAGTCCTCTCTGATCTCCTTTGGGTCCAATATTATGGCCATACAACTTGGAGGTTGCCGTAATTTTCTACATAGAAGCCTGAGCCAACTGGAGAACAACCCTGAAACATCAATAATGCCACCCAGCTTTCTCGAGTACAGATTTTGAAAAAAATGTCATGGATAAATCCCCTTTAAGGGCTGTTTTCCACTTCTCGGCTCCTTGTAGATCTCAACGCTTTAGAAATAGACCCAGGCAGATTAAATGTTTCCAAAAAGTCGGATTTCAGAATGCATTTGACCATAATTAATTGTTTGTTTGCTTTTATTAAATAGCTTCTATCGGCGCTTGTCCAATTTCATCAGCAGCTGAAACTTGAGATTTGAAGCAAGTAAATTTCTCTTAAGTCACAGGGTGTTTCCTGGGGAATTAAGACTCAACAGTGAACTGCCGCTGACCGAGCGTCTCTCACCTCATACAAGTCCATACGTGGAGCCTCATGCACATGATTAAATCATTTTCCTATTGATGTTCTTATTGATATTACCACCTACATAAATACCCGGCCATTCATGTAGCAAAACACTCATTAGTTGGCTGTTCAGCTGGATGACTCTATAGATTTGCTGTCACATCCCATCTGTAGACAGTACAGTATTCTGCATTATAATAAGTTAAGTAAGATGGAAAGTTCTAGTAAGACATATTGGAAATATCCAATAACAATGGTTAGCGCGTTTCCTGTGTTACGGAAATACAAAAGTCAGGTAGATAAAGGTATGGTGTCGGCCGCACCTTAAAGAAATCAGACAACAACAAGTTCTGGTTTCAGTAAGGGAATGAACTGAATGATCCTCCCTCTCTGTAGATTTATACTCACAACTTTTTTATACATCACAAGCAAAATGCTAAATCAAAAGCTTGACAAAACCTTGTTATAATTGTGAGATTCTAATATATTTTTTAAAGAATCACAGCCTTGGCATATTATATACAATCTATCTATAGTTAATTTGACCAGCGACACTCTCTCCTACACTTTCTTCCATCATGCTGAGGAGAGGACAACCTACACATATAAGTTCCTCATATTTCTCAGAATTGCATAATTACAACCTCAAACCTCAGTCACATAGCTTGGCCACCAACTTAGAGAAAAGGTCACCATGATCTGAAGTCACAGTGTCTTAAAGACATCTGTATTCGTAAAGGCTACAAAAAAAGCTCTTATCATTTTCAATGCAAAAATAGAAGTTAGTTAATGTTTTGTGTTTACTCTATAGATTATTTTAAGGTGTTTCCTTCTATTAGGTAATACTTGATTTATTTTAATGACTTCAAATGGCTGCGTGTGTGAACCTGCTCCTTCTAGGAGATAGCAGTGGCCATCGTTGTTGGTGCCACTTACAGTCTTCCTTGGTCATATCTGGTTGCTTGGTTACATCATGGGATATCCTGGTAGAGACTTCTGACTATTTCTCTAGGTTTGGTTCTAGTAATGGTTTTGTCTTCTAGATTTGTCCCTTAGTTTTGCTTGAGTCTTGGTTATGACTTTCATTTATACCCTTGGTTTGGCTCCAGTTAGAGATGAGCGAGCGTACTCGTCTGAGCTTGATAATCGTTCGAGTATTAGGGTACTCGAGATGCTCGTTACTCGAGACGAGCACCACGCGGTGTTGGAGTCACTTTCATTTTCTTTCCAGAAAATTTTGCACTGTTTTCTGGCCAATAGTAACACATGGAAGGCATTACAACTTCCTCCTGTGAAGTTCCAGCCCTATCCCACCCCCCTACAGTGAGTGGCTGCAGAGATCAGGTGCCACCCGAGTACATAAACTGGGCCCGCCTGTGGCTCGCCACAGATGCACGCTGAGAGACATTAGGGAAAGTGCCGTCTTGCTGTAGCTGCTATAGGGAGAGTGTTAAGCTGTTATATTCGTCTTCAAGAACCCCAACGATCCTTCCTAGGGCCACATCTGACTGTGTGCAGTACTGTTGAGGCTGGTTTTAGCAGTGTTCCACTTTTTTTTTTTGTATATCGGGCGTGCAGACCATAGCGTCCTCAGTCTGCAGTCATTTTACTGAGTATAGGGGCAGTACTGGTGAGGCAGGGACAGTGGTACAGGGAAAGAGGTATACTGGCTATATAAGCAGTGGGCTTTTTCAAAAAAATTTGAAAAAAAAATCTTTGGGCTGCCTGTGACCATCTTAAGTTTACTGCGTGTCTGCTGGGGGTAGTAGTCGCTCACTTATTACCCAGCTAGGTGTTACTGCAGCCTTGCGCATAATTTTTTCTGGCTGCACTGTGCTTTCAATAACCACAGTCATCCTCCAACAGGGAAATCCATATACAGGCTATATAGGCAGTGGGCTTTTTCACAAAAATTGGGAAAAAATACTATATTTGGGCTGCCTGTGACCATCTTCAGTTTACTGCGTGTCTGCTGGGGGTAGTAGTCGCTCATTATTACCCAGCTAAGCGTTACAGCAGGCTTGCGCATAATTGTTTCCTGGCTCTACTGTGTCCGTTACATGATCGCCGTCATCCCGCCAGAGGGAAACAGTATACATATATACGCTGCATACGGTATCTGTCTGGTTTCTCACCTCACCATTTAAGAAAATTGAAGCAAAATACTTAAGGCCTACCACTGGCCTTTGGCCACTTGACTGGTTCTTCGCTGTGAATTCCAGTAGCTCAGTCATACGCACCTAGGTCTCACTACAGGCTTGTGCATAATTGTTTCCTGGCTCTGCTGTGTCCGTTACATGATCACCGTCATCCCGCCAGAGGGAAACAGTCTACATATATATGCTGCATATGCTGTCTGTCTGGTTTTTCACCGCACCATTTTAAAAAATTGAAGCAAAATACTTAAGGCCTACCACTGGCCTTTGGCCACTTGACTGGTTCTTCGCTGTGAATTCCAGTAGCTCAGTCATACACACCTAGGTCTCACTACAGGCTTGCGCATTATTGTTTCCTGGCTCTGCTATGCGCTCCGTAAGGGAAGTCAGCCTCCAACCACAGGCCAATAAGCGGCACATTTAATTACAGCGTTCTGTTTCTGCTCTACTCGTAATACACCATGCTGAGGGGTAGGGGTAGGCCTAGAGGACGTGGGCGCGGCCGAGGACGCGGAGGCCCAAGTCAGGGTGTGGGCACAGGCCGAGCTCCTGGTCCAGGTGTATCGCAGCCGACTGCTGCGGGATTAGGAGAGAGGCAAGTTTCTGGCGTCCCCAGATTCATCTCACAATTAATGGGTCCACGCGATAGACCTTTATTAGAAAATGAGCAGTGTGAGCAGGTCCTGTCGTGGATGGCAGAAAGTGCATCCAGCAATCTATCGACCACCCAGTCTTCTACGCTGTCCACAGCTGCAACTCTGAATCCTCTGGCTGCTGCTCCTCCTTCCTCCCAGCCTCCTCACTCCATGAAAATGACACATTCTGAGGAGCAGGCAGACTCCCAGGAACTGTTCTCGGGCCCCTGCCCAGATTGGGCAGCAATGGTTCCTCTCCCACTGGAGGAGTTTGTCGTGACTGATACCCAACCTTTGGAAAGTTCCCAGGGTCCGGGGGATGAGGCTTGGGACTTCCAGCAACTGTCTCAAGAGCTTTCAGTGGGTGAGGAGGACGATGACGATGAGACACAGTTGTCTATCAGTGAGGTAGTAGTAAGGGCAGTAAGTCCGAGGGAGGAGCGCACAGAGGATTCGGAGGAAGAGCAGCAGGACGATGAGGTGACTGACCCCACCTGGTGTGCAACGCCTACTCAGGACAGGTCTTCAGAGGGGGAGGCAAGGGCATCAGCAGGGCAGGTTGGAAGAGGCAGTGCGGTGGCCAGGGGTAGAGGCAGGGCCAGACTGAATAATCCACCAACTGTTTCCCATAGTGCCCCCTCGCGCCATGCCACCCAGCAGAAGCCGAGGTGCTCAAACGTCTGGCAGTTTTTCACTTTTTTCAGCCGGGGAGCCACCACCACCAGCCTCACCACCACCAGCATGCGCAGGCATATGATGGCCAAGCACCCCACAAGGTGGGACGAAGGCCGTTCACCGCCTCCAGTTTGCACCACTGCCTCTCCCCCTGTGCCCCAACCTGCCACTGAGATCCAACCCCCCTCTCAGGACACAGGCACGACCGTCTCCCGGCCTGCACCCTCACCCTCACCTCCGCTGTCCTCGGCCCCATCCACCAATGTCTCTCAGCGCACCGCCCAGCCATCGCTAGCGCAACTGTTTGAGCGCAAGCGCAAGTACGACGCCACGCACCCGCACGCTCAAGCGTTAAACGTGCACATAGCCAAATTGATCAGCCTGGAGATGCTGCCGTATAGGCTTGTGGAAACAGAGGCTTTCAAAAACATGATGGCGGCGGCGGCCCCGCGCTACTCGGTTCCCAGTCGCCACTACTTTTCCTGATGTGCCGTCCCAGCCCTGCACATCTCCCACAACATTGTACGGGCCCTCAACAACGCGGTTACTGGCAAGGTCCACTTAACAACCGACACGTGTACAAGCACAGGCAGGCAGGGCCACTATATCTCCCTGACGGCACATTGGGTAAATATAGTGGAGGATGGGACCGAGTCAGAGCCAGGGACCGCTCACGTCTTACCCACCCCCAGAATTGCGGGCCCCAGCTCGGTGCTGGTATCTGCGACGGTGTATGCTTCCTCCACTAAACCACCCTCCTCCTCCTCCTCCTACGCAACCTCTGTCTCGCAATCAATGTGTCAGCAGCAGCACGTCGCCACCAGTCGGTGTCGCGCGGCGTGGCAGCACAGCGGTGGCCAAGCGTCAGCAGGCCGTGCTGAAACTACTCAACTTAGGAGAGAAGAGGCACACAACCCACGAACTGCTGCAGGGTCTGACAGAGCAGACCGACCACTGGCTTTCGCCGCTGAGCCTCCAAATAGGCATGGTCGTGTGTGACAACGGCTGTAACCTGGTGGCGGCTCTGCAGCTCGGCACCCTCACGCACGTGCCATGCCTGGCCCACGTCTTTAATTTGGTGGTTCAGCAGTTTCTGAAAAGCTACCCATGCTTGTCAAACCTGCTCGGAAAGGTGCGCCGGGTCAGCGCACATTTCCGCAAGTCCAACACGGACGCTGCCACCCTGCGGACCCTGCAACATCGGTTTAATCTGCCAGTGCACCGACTGCTGTGCGACGTGCCCACACGGTGGAAGTCTACGCTCCACATGTTGGCCAGGCTCTACGAGCAGCATAGAGCTATAGTGGAAAACCAACTCCAACATGGGCGGCGTAGTGGGAGTCAGCCTCCTCAATTCTTTACAGAAGAGTGGGCCTGGTTGGCAGACATCTGCCAGGTCCTTGGAAACTTTGAGGAGTCTACCCAGATGGTGAGCGGCGATGCTGCAATCATTAGCGTCACCATTCCTCTGCTATGCCTCTTGAGAAGTTCCCTGCAAAGCATAAAGGCAGACGCTTTGCACTCGGAAACGTAGGCAGTGGAAGACAGTATGTCACTGGATAGTCAGAGCACCCTCAATTCTATATCTCAGCACGTTTTGGAGGAGGAGGAGGGGGAGGAGCATGAGGAGGAGAGGGAAGAGACAGCTTGGCCCACTGCTGAGGGTACCCATGCTGCTTGCCTGTCATCCTTTCAGCGTGTATGGCCTGAGGAGGAGGAGGAGGAGGAGGATCCTGAAAGTGATCTTCCTAGTGAGGACAGCCATGTGTTGCGTACAGGTACCCTGGCACGCATGGCGGACTTCATGTTAGGATGCCTTTCTCGTGACCTTCGCGTTACACGCATTCTGGCCACTACGGATTACTGGGTGTACACACTGCTCGACCCACGGTATAAGGAGAACCTTTCCACTCTCATACCCGAAGAGGAAAGGGGTTCAAGAGTGATGCTATACCACAGGACCCTGGCGGACAAACTGATGGTAAAATTCCCATCTGACAGCGCTAGTGGCAGAAGGCACAGTTCTGAGGGCCAGGTAGCAGGGGAGGCACGGAGATCAGGCAGCATGTACAGCGCATGAAGGGGAACACTCTCCAAGGCCTTTGCCAGCTTTATGGCTCCCCAGCAAGACTGTGTCACCACTCTTCAGTCAAGGCTAAGTCGGCGGGAGCACTGTAAAACGATGGTGAGGGAGTACGTAGCCGATCACACAACCGTCCTCCGTGACGCCTCTGCCCCCTACAACTACTGGGTGTCGAAGCTGGACACGTGGCCTGAACTCGCACTGTATGCCCTGGAGGTGCTTGCTTGCCCTGCGGCTAGTGTCTTGTCAGAGAGCGTGTTTAGAGCGGCTGGGGGAATCATCACGGATAAGCGAACCCGCCTGTCAACTGACAGTGCCGACAGGCTTACACTCATAAAGATGAACAAAGCCTGGATTTCCCCAGACTTCTCTTCTCCACCATCGGACAGCAGCGGTACCTAAACAATACGTAGGCTGCACCCGCGGATGGAAGCATCGTTCTCTTTCACCATAAAAAATGGGGACCTTTTAGCTTCATCAATCTGTGTATTATATTCATCCTGCTCCTCCTCCTGAAACCGGATGTAATCACGCCGAGCGGGCAATTTTTCTTAGGCCCACAAGGCTCAGTCATATTACTTTTGTAAACAATGTTTATACGTTTCAATTCTCATTAAAGCGTTGAAACTTGCACCTGAACCAATTTTTATTTTAACTGGGCTGCCACCAGGCCTAGTTACAAATTAAGCCACAGTAACCAAAGCGATTAATGGGTTTCATCTGCCCTCTTGGTTGGGCATGGGCAATTTTTCTGAGGTACATTAGTACTGTTGGTACACCAATTTTTTTGGGCCCTCGCCTACAGTGTAATCCTAGTAATTTTTATGGGCTTCGCCTGCACTCATGGTACAGCAAGGTGTGTGGGGTTGGCCTACACTTTTGCTACATAAATGTAACTGGGGGCTTGTCTATACTGCAACTACTGAAATGTGCAAGAGACTGTTATTTCCCTAAACTGCTGCAACGGGAATGTTACTGTGGCCTGTCTTGACTGCTACTACTACTGAAATGGAACTAATACTGTGCTCCCCCTATACTGCTGCTAGTGATATGTTACTGCGGCCTGTCTAGACTGCTACTACTACTGAAATGGAACTAATACTGTGCTCCCCCTATACTGCTGCTAGTGATATGTTACTGGGGCCTGTCTAGACTGCAAGTACTACTGAAATGGAACTAATACTGTGCTCCCCCTATACTGCTGCTTCGGAATTGTTACTGGGGCCTGTCTTGACTGCTACTACTACTGAAATGGAACTAAGACTATGCTCCCCCTATACTGCTGCTTTGGAATTGTTACCGGGGCCTGTCTTGACTGCTAGTATTACTGAAATGGAACTAAGACTGTGCTCCCCCTATACTGCTGCTTCGGAATTGTTACTGGGGCCTGTCTTGACTGCTACTACTACTGAAATGGAACTAATACTGTGCTTCCTCTATACTGCTGCTAGTGATATGTTACTGGGGCCTGTCTGGACTGCTACTACTACTGAAATGGAACTAATACTGTGCTCCCCCTATACTGCTGCTAGTGATATGTTACTGGGGCCTGTCCTAATGCTACCGCTGAAATGTTACTAATTCTGGGCTCTGCCTATACCGCTGCTAATGCTCTGTCACTGGGGTGTGGAAACGGAGGCTTCCCAAAGACATGATGGCGGCGAGGCCATTTCCCACCAACATGGTTACTGTTAAGGTGCATATAACCACGGACACGTGGAGAGGACACGTAGTGCCTCAAAAACATCCGCCTCCTCCTCCAACAATGAAAACATTCTTGGCAAGTACCTTTGCATTGGTCCGTCTGGTGGCAGTCCAAGAATTTCACCTTTAACGACACAACAAGAGAGCCCCCCCACCATCCCTCCGCCACGGCCCACCTAATCCTGGCCACATTCCGAAAACCAACTAAATAAAACCGCGCTACTAGGTCTGCAGTCGCGACCACATTCCCACCAATGCGGTTACTGTTAAGGTACATATTACCAGTCTGACTGGGGCATGCACTGTGGGCCGAAGCCCACCTGTATTGTATCTGACGTTAGCTCTGCTAAGCAGGGCACTGCAATGGGATACATTTATGTACCACCGATGGGTTCCAGGGAGCCACCCATGCTGTGGGTCCACAGGGACTTCACATTACGGATTTGTACCTGCCAGTGTCTATGTATTAAAATCCCCGGTCAGACTGGGGCATGCAGTGTGGGCCGAAGCCCACCTGCATTTAATCTGACGTTACCTCAGCTGTGCTGGGCAATGCAATGGGATTTTTTAATGTAACACTGGTGGCTTCCTGGGACCCACCCATGCTGTCGGTCCACACGGAGTTGTACCTGCCTGTGTCTACTTATAAAGAACCCCAGTCTGACTGGGGCATGCAGTGTGGGCCGGAGCCCACCTGTATTTAATCTGACGTTAGCTCTACTATACGGGGCACTGCATTGCGACAAACTACAGGAGCAATACAGCGCTAATGAGACGAGCACAGCCACACTAGCATTGGAGTCTGCTGTAGGCACGCGATTGCTGAGGGTTTGTGCAGAGGCCTATGTCCTGGGTGCAGTGAAAGTCCGCTTCCAGCCTAGGATTGCTGAATCTGTGGGCCGAGGTCTATGCCGTGGGCACGTTGCAAGTCTGCCATGTTTGGCCACTCAGATCAATTTTTGGTTCATGTCTTGGGTTTCCTAGGACTCACCTATGCTGTTGGTGCAAACTTAGTTCCCATTGCGGTGTTTGACCTGTCTGGCATAAAGGCACTGACTGACCTGGGTAGGGGGCAGAGCACTGACGGCTTTCCCCTTGCAGTGTGGATTGAGCTATGCGACACCTTGACAGAATGAATACTGTGTGGCACATGGATTCCCCATTGCTATGCCCACGTTTGCAGCTCCTGACAGAGGTGGCACAGGATTGGAGTTCCCATTGCTTCTGTACAGCATTGTGGGCTATCGCTCTGCCCCTTTTAAAGAGGGTCGCTGCCTGGCACTGCCAACCCTCTGCAGTGTGTGCCTCCGGTTCCTCCTCTTGGCAGACGCACTTATAAATAGACATGAGGGTGGTGTGGCTATGAGGCCAGCATGTGGCATGAGGGCAGCTGAAGGCTGCGCAGGGACACTTTGGTGTGCGCTGTGAACACTGGGTCGTGCGGGGGGGGGGGGTTGGGCAGCATGTAACCCAGGAGAAGTGGCAGCGGAGTGTCATGCAGGCAGTGATTGTGCTTTGTTGGAGGTAGTGTGGTGCTTAGCTAAGGTATGCCTTGCTAATGAGGGTTTTTCAGAAGTAAAAATTGTTGAGGGGGGCACTGTTGCCGCTATTGTGGCTTAATAGTGGGACCTGGGAACTTGAGATGCAGCCCAACATGTAGCCCCTCGCCTGCCCTATCCGTTTCTGTGTCGTTCCCATCACTTTCTTGAATTTCCCAGATTTTCACAAATGAAAACCTTAGCGAGCATCGGCGATATACAAAAATGCTCGAGTCGCCCATTGACTTCAATGGGGTTCGTTACTCGAAATGAACCCTCGAGCATCGCGGGAAGTTCGACTCGAGTAACGAGCACCAGAGCATTTTGGTGCTCGCTCATCTCTAGCTCCAGTCTTCCATACTTATATCCCTTGGTTTGTCTCCAGTGCTGAATATGACTTCTATTTATGTCCCTCAGTTTGGCTCTAGTTTTGGATATGACTTCTACTTATATCCCTTGGTTTGGCTCCAGTCTTGGATACGCTTTCTACTTATGTACCTTGTTTGGCTCCAGTCTTGGACATGACTTCTACTTATGTCCCTTGTTTTGGCACCTGTCACGAGTAGTATTGTTACACAGATTCAGAATATATTAATGCAGCAGAAGTAGTTAAATAAATATTGCATATTTTTAAATGAAAATAATTGCAAGTAGATATTAGTATATTAACAAGTAAAGTCTTGGATATGACTTCTACTTATGTCTCTTGGTTTGGCTCCAGTCTTGGATTTGACTTCTACTTATGTTCCTTGGTTTGGCTCCAGTCTTGGATATGACTTCTACTTATGTCACTTGGTTTGGCTCCAGTCTTGGATATGACTTCTACTTATGTCCCTTGGTTTGGCTCCAGTCTTGGATATGAATTCTACTTATGTCCCTTGGCTTGGCTCCAGTCTTGGATATGAATTCTACTTATGTTTCTTGGTTTGTCTCCAGTCTTGGATATGACTACTACTTATGTCCCTTGGTTTGGCACCTGTCACGGGTGGTATTGTTACACAGATTCAACATAGGATGCAGCAGAAAAAGGTAAATAAATATTGCGTATTTTTATATGAAAAAAAAAAATTGCAAGTAAATATTAGTATATTAACTAGAGATGAGCGAGTATACTCGCTAAAGGCAATTGCTCGAGTGAGCATTGCCTTTAGCGAGTATGTCCCCGCTCGAGAAGGTTCGGGTGGCGGCGCGGGGGAGCCGTGAGTAGCGGCAGTCAGCAGGAGGGAGCGGGGGGGAGAGAGGGAGAGAGAGATCTCCCCTCCGTTCCACCCCGCTCTCCACGCAGCTCCCTGCCCGCTGCCAGCACCCGAACCTTCCGTCTCGAGCGGGGGAGATACTCGCTCATCTCTAACATTAACTAATAAAGAATTAAGCCTTACCGTACATTTACCTAATGATAACTATGGCTAACTAAATCCTAGGATTAATAATAGAGATGAGCGAACGCGTTCGTCCGAGCTTGATATTCGTGCGAATATTAGGGTGTTCGGGATGTTCGTTATTCGTAACGAACACCATGCGGTGTTCTGGTTACTTTCACTTACTTCCCTGAGACGTTTGCGCGCTTTTCTGGCCAATTGAAAGACAGGGAAGGCATTACAACTTCCCCCTGTGACGTTCAAGCCCTATACCACCCCCCTGCTGTGAGTGGCTGGGAAGATCAGGTGTTCGCCTAATATAAAAGTCGGCCCCTCCCGCGGCTCGCCTCAGATGCGGTGTGAGTTAGATGAGGGACAGTGCTGTTTGTACCGGAGCTGCTGTAGGGAAAGAATTGGTAGTTAGTGTAGGCTTCAAGACCCCCCAAAGGTCCTTATTAGGGCCACTGATAGCTGTGTGTTGGCTGCTGTTAGCAGTGGGATTTTTTTTTTCTCAAAATCGCCTCTGCAGACCGTTGCACCTGGCATTAGGGACAGAAGTGCTGCATAGGCAGGGAGAGTGTTAGGAGTGAGTGTAGCCTTCAAGAACCTCAACGGTCCTTTCTAGGGCCATATTTATCCGTGTGCAGTACTGTCCAGGCTGCTGTTGGCTGTGCTGCATTTTTTTTGGGCTTCTCAAAATCGCCTCTGCAGAGCATTCCACCCTCCATTGATACTGCAGGGAAAGAATTGTATAGGCAGGGCCACAACACAGTTATTATTCATAGAATATACGCAGTGCTGCCTGTTGGTGGGAAAAAACTGAAAAGAAATCTATTTGTCCAGCCTGTGTCCGTCCTTACGGGCGGTGGAGACGTGTGAGCTGCGTGAAATACATTGCTAAATCATACGCACCCAGCTACGCTTTACTGCTGGCTTCGCCATTTGCTTTCCTTAATTGGGAAAAAAAATACCTGCTCTCCAAGAGTTATAATAACTCTGCTACCCTCACGTTCTGTGACACATAAGCAGGGACACAGCACAGTTATTAAACTTCGCAGGTTCATTGAATATACGCAGTGCTGCCTGTTGGTGGGAAAAAACTGAAAAGAAATCTATTTGTCCAGCCTCTGTCCGTCCTAACGCCTGTGGAGACGTGTGAGCTGCGTGAAATACATTGCTAAATCATACGCACCCAGCTACGCTTTACTGCTGGCTTCGCCATTTGCTTTCCTTAATTGGGAAAAAAAATACCTGCTCTCCAAGAGTTATAATAACTCTGCTACCCTCACGTTCTGTGACACATAAGCAGGGACACAGCACAGTTATTAAACTTCGCAGGTTCATTGAATATACGCAGTGCTGCCTGTTGGTGGGAAAAAACTGAAAAGAAATCTATTTGTCCAGCCTCTGTCCGTCCTAACGCCTGTGGAGACGTGTGAGCTGCGTGAAATACATTGCTAAATCATACGCACCCAGCTACGCTTTACTGCTGGCTTCGCCATTTGCTTTCCTTAATTGGGAAAAAAAATACCTGCTCTCCAAGAGTTATAATAACTCTGCTACCCTCACGTTCTGTGACACATAAGCAGGGACACAGCACAGTTATTAAACTTCGCAGGTTCATTGAATATACGCAGTGCTGCCTGTTGGTGGGAAAAAACTGAAAAGAAATCTATTTGTCCAGCCTCTGTCCGTACTAACGCCTGTGGAGACGTGTGAGCTGCGTGAAATACATTGCTAAATCATACGCACCCAGCTACGCTTTACTGCTGGCTTCGCCATTTGCTTTCCTTAATTGGGAAAAAAAATACCTGCTCTCCAAGAGTTATAATAACTCTGCTACCCTCACGTTCTGTGACACATAAGCAGGGACACAGCACAGTTATTAAACTTAGATAATTCATTCACTAGAGGCAGTGGGGCCTTTCGTTTTCCAAAAAGGGCAAAAATTATATTTGGCCTGCAGTCTTGCGCCAATTTATTTCCTGCCTGGGAAATCTAATCACTGGTAATACAGCATGCTGAGGGGTAGGGGTAAGCCTAGAGGACGTGGACGTGGACGTGGCCGAGGACGCGGAGGGCCAAGTGAGGGTGTGGGCACAGGCCAAGCTCCTGATCCAGGTGTGTCGCAGCTGTCTGCTGCGCGATTAGGAGAGAGGCACGTTTCTGGCGTCCCCACATTCATCGCCCAATTAATGGGTCCACGCGGGAGACGGTTATTAGAAAATGAGCAGTGTGAGCAGGTCCTGTCCTGGATGGCAGAAAGTGCTTCGAGCAACCTATCGTCTACCCGCAGTTCTGCGCCGTCCACTGCTGCCAATCCGAATCCTCTGTCTGCTGCTCCTCCTTCCTCCCAGCCTCCTCACTCCACTACAATGACACCTGCTCAGGAGCGGGAACACTCCCAGGAACTGTTCTCGGGCCCCTGCTCAGATTGGGCAGCAGCGGTTCCTCTCCCACCAGAGGAGTTTATAGTCACTGATGCCCAACCATTCGAAAGTTCCCGGGGTCCGGGGGATGAGGCTGGGGACTTCCGCCAACTGTCTCAACAACTTTCTGTGGGTGAGGAGGACGATGACGATCATACACAGTTGTCTTGCAGTGAGGTAGTAGTAAGGGCAGTAAGTCCGAGGGAGCAGCGCACAGAGGATTCGGAGGAAGAGCAGCAGGACGATGAGGTGACTGACCCCACCTGGTGTGCAACGCTTACTCAGGAGGACAGGTCTTCAGAGGGGGAGTCAAGGGCATCAGCAGGGCAGGTTGCAAGAGGCAGTGCGGTGGCCAGGGCCAGGGGTAGAGGCAGGGCCAGACCGAATAATCCACCAAGTGTTTCCCAAAGCGCCCCCTCGCGCCATGCCACCCTGCGGAGGCCGAGGTGCTCTAAGGTCTGGCAGTTTTTCACAGAGACGCCTGACGACCGACGAACAGTGGTGTGCAACCTTTGTCGCGCAAAGCTCAGCCGGGGAGCCAACACCAACAGCCTCACCACCACCACCATGCGCAGACATATGATGGCCAAGCACCCCGCAAGGTGGGACAAAGGCCGTTCACCGCCTCCGGTTTGCACCCCTGCCTCTCCCCCTGTGCCCCAACCTGCCACTGAGATGCAACCCCCCTCTCAGGACACAGGCACTACCGCCTCATGGCCTGCACCCACACCCTCATCTCCGCTGTCCTCGGCCCCATCCAGCAGTGTAGTTCAGCGCACCGTTCAGCCGTCGCTTGCGCAAGTGTTCGAGCGCAAGCGCAAGTACGCCGCCACGCACCCGCACGCTCAAACGTTAACCGTCCGCATAGCAAAATTCATCAGCCTTGAGATGCTGCCGTATAGGGTTGTGGAAACGGAGTCCTTCAAAAGTATCATGGAGGCGGCGGCCCCGCGCTACTCAGTTCCCAGTCGCCACTACTTTTCCCGATGTGCCGTCCCAGCCCTGCACGACCACGTCTCCCGCAACATTGTGCGCGCCCTCACCAACGCGGTTACTGCCACGGTCCACTTAACTACGGACACGTGGACAAGCACAGGCGGGCAGGGCCACTACATCTCCCTGACGGCACATTGGGTGAATTTAGTGGAGGCTGGGACAGAGTCAGAGCCTGGGACCGCTCACGTCCTACCCACCCCCAGAATTGCGGGCCCCAGCTCGGTGGTGGTATCTGCGGAGGTGTATGCTTCCTCCACTAAAGCACCCTCCTCCTCCTCCTCCTCCTCTGTCTCACAATCAAGATGTGTTAGCAGCAGCATGTCGCCAGCAGTCGGTGTCGCGCGGTGTGGCAGCACAGCGGTGGGCAAGCGTCAGCAGGCCGTGCTGAAACTACTCAGCTTAGGCGATAAGAGGCACACGGCCCACGAACTGCTGCAGGGTCTGACACAGCAGACCGACCGCTGGCTTGCGCCGCTGAGCCTCCAACCGGGCATGGTCGTGTGTGACAACGGCCGTAACCTGGTGGCGGCTCTGCAGCTCGGCAGCCTCACGCACGTGCCATGCCTGGCCCACGTCTTTAATTTGGTGGTTCAGCGCTTTCTGAAAAGCTACCCACGCTTGTCAGACCTGCTCGTAAAGGCGCGCCGGCTCTGCGCACATTTCCGCAAGTCCCACACGGACGCTGCCACCCTGCGCACCCTGCAACATCACTTTAAGCTGCCAGTGCACCGACTGCTGTGCGACGTGCCCACACGGTGGAACTCTACGCTCCACATGTTGGCCAGGCTCTATGAACAGCGTAGAGCTATAGTCGAATACCAACTCCAACATGGGCGGCGCAGTGGGAGTCAGCCTCCTCAATTCCTTTCAGAAGAGTGGGCCTGGTTGGCAGACATCTGCCATGTCCTTGGTAATTTTGAGGAGTCTACCCAGGTGGTGAGCGGCGATGCTACAATCATTAGCGTCACCATTCCTCTGCTATGCATCTTGAGAAATTCCCTGCAAACCATAAAGGCAGCTGCTTTGCGCTCGGAAACGGGGGCGGGGGAAGACAGTATGCCGCTGGATAGTCAGGGCACCCTCCTGTCTATTTCTCAGCGCGTACAGGAGGAGGAGGAGGAGCATGAGGAGGATGAGGAGGAGGGGGAAGAGACAGCTTGGCCCGCTGCTGACGGTACACCGGCTGATTGCCTGTCATCCTTTCAGCGTGTATGGCCTGAGGAGGAGGAGGAGGAGGAGGAGGATCCTGAAAGTGATCTTCCTAGTGAAGACAGCCATGTGTTGCGTACAGGTACCCTGGCACACATGGCTGACTTCATGTTAGGATGCCTTTCTCGTGACCCTCGCGTTGCACGCATTCTGGCCACTACGGATTACTGGGTGTACACACTGCTCGATCCACGGTATAAGGAGAACCTGCCCACTCTGATTCCCGAAGAGGAAAGGGGTTCGAGAGTGTTGCTATACCACAGGACCCTTGCGGACAAGCTGATGGTAAAATTCCCAGCCGACAGCGCTAGTGGCAGAAGGCGCAGTTCCGAGGGCCATGTTGCAGGGGATGTGCGTAGATCGAGCAGCATGTACATCCCAGGCAGTGCAACAGTCTTTAAGGGCCTGGCCAGCTTTATGGCTCCCCACCAAGACTGTGTCACCGCTCCCCAGTCACGGCTGAGTCGGCGGGAGCACTGCAAAAGGATGGTGAGGGAGTACGTAGCGGATCGCACGACCATCCTTGGTGACGCCTCTGCCCCCTACAACTACTGGGTGTCGAAGCTGGACACGTGGCCTGAACTAGCCCTGTATGCCCTTGAGGTGCTTGCTTGTCCTGCGGCTAGCGTGTTGTCGGAGAGGGTGTTTAGTGCGGCTGGGGGAATCATCACCGATAAGCGTAGCCGCTTGTCAACCGACAGTGCCGACAGGCTAACACTCATCAAGATGAACAAAGGCTGGATTTCCCCAGACTTCTGTTCTCCACCAGCGGACAGCAGCGATACGTAAGCAATACGTAGGCTGCACCCGCGGATGGAAGCTACGTTCTCTCTCACCATCCAAAACGGGGACATTTCTGCTTCATCAATCTGTGTCTAATATTCCTCCTCCTCCTCCTCCTGCTCCTCCTCCTGAAACCTCACGTAATCACGCTGAACGGGCAATTTTTCTTAGGGCCACAAGGCTCAGTCAAATAATTTTTCAGAACAATTTTTATAAGTTTCAATGCGCTTAAAAGCATTGGAACTTTAACTTGAACCAATTTTTCGTTACACTGGGCTGCCTCCAGGCCTAGTTACCACTTAAGCCACATTAACCAAAGCGATTAATGGGTTTCACCTGCCCTCTTGGCTGGCCATGGCCAATTTTTGGGATGTACATTAGTACTGTTGATACAGCAATTTTTGTGGGCCCTCGCCTACAGTGTAATCAAATTAATTTTTAGCCCACCTGCATTACAGCTGACGTAACCTCAGCTGTGTTGGGCAATGCAATGGGATATTTTTATGTACCGCCGGTGGGTTCCAGGGAGCCACCCATGCTGTAGGTGCACACGGAGTTTTTAATACATCTGTACACTTCTAAAGAACCCCAGTCTGACTGGGGCATGCAGTGTGGGCCGAAGCCCACCTGCATTAAGCACGACATTACTACCTCAGCTGTGTTGGGCAATGCAATGGGATATTTCTATGTACCGCCGGTGGCTTCCTGGCACCCACCCAGGCAGTGGGTCCACAGGGAATTATAAATGCATCTGTTTCCACTTATAAAGAAACCCAGTCTGACTGGGGCATGCAGTGTGGGCCAAAGCCCACCTGCATTAAGCACGACATTACTACCTCAGCTGTGTTGGGCAATGCAATGGGATATTTTTATGTACCGCCGGTGGGTTCCAGGGAGCCACCCATGCTGTAGGTGCACACGGAGTTTTTAATACATCTGTACACTTCTAAAGAACCCCAGTCTGACTGGGGCATGCAGTGTGGGCCGAAGCCCACCTGTATTACGCACGACATTACTACCTCAGCTGTGTTGGGCAATGCAATGGGATATTTCTATGTACCGCCGGTGGCTTCCTGGCACCCACCCAGGCAGTGGGTCCACAGGGAATTATAAATGCATCTGTTTCCACTTATAAAGAAACCCAGTCTGACTGGGGCATGCAGTGTGAGCCAAAGCCCACCTGCATTAAGCACGACATTACTACCTCAGCTGTGTTGGGCAATGCAATGGGATATTTTTATGTACCGCCGGTGGGTTCCAGGGAGCCACCCATGCTGTAGGTGCACACGGAGTTTTTAATACATCTGTACACTTCTAAAGAACCCCAGTCTGACTGGGGCATGCAGTGTGGGCCGAAGCCCACCTGTATTACGCACGACATTACTACCTCAGCTGTGTTGGGCAATGCAATGGGATATTTCTATGTACCGCCGGTGGCTTCCTGGCACCCACCCAGGCAGTGGGTCCACAGGGAATTATAAATGCATCTGTTTCCACTTATAAAGAAACCCAGTCTGACTGGGGCATGCAGTGTGGGCCGAAACCCACCTGCATTAACCCTTTCCAGTCCACTGTGTGACCTGTGAAGACATTAGGGTTTAAGGCTGTACAGCTCCGTTGTTGGTAGACGTCCGTCGGGGTTCTCTTACTGTATATTGCCAGCCTCTCTGCTGTCGGAGCCTATCCTACGTGTCAGCTCATGCAGTACTGGCTTTAGCCAGCATATAGCGCCGTTGTATAACGGCAGAAAAAGAGTAAGCCCCCTAGGAAAACCATATACAAATTGGATTGGAAAGGGTTAAGCACAACATTACTACCTCAGCTGTGTTGGGCAATGCAATGGGATATTTCTATGTACCGCCGGTGGCTTCCTGGCACCCACCCATGCTGTAGGTGCACACGGAGTTTTTACTACATCTGTACACTTATAAAGAACCCCAGTCAGACTGGGGCATGCAGTGTGGGCCGAAGCCCACCTGCATTAAGCACGACATTACTACCTCAGCTGTGTTGGGCAATGCAATGGGATATTTCTGTGTACCGCCGGTGGGTTCCAGGGAGCCACCCATGCTGTGGGTCGACAGGGACTTCACAATAGGGAGTTGTACCTGCCTGTGTCTATGAATTAAAAAGCCCGGTCTGACTGGGGCATGCAGACACCTTGACAGAATGAATAGTGTGTGGCACATAGGTTCCCCATTGCTATGCCCACGTGTGCAGCTCCTGATGGCAGTGGCACAGGATTCTATTTCTCATTGCTTCTGTACAGCATTGTGGGCTATCGCTCCGCCACTTTTAAAGAGGGTCGCTGCCTAGCCGTGCCAACCCTCTGCAGTGTGTGCCTGCGGTTCCTCCTCATGGCAGACGCACTTCTAAATAGACATGAGTGTGGCGTGGCATGAGGGCAGCTGAAGGCTGCGCAGGGGCACTTTGGTGTGCTCTGTGGGGGGGAGGGGGGGCGGTTGGTCAGCATGTAAGCCAGGAGAAGTGGCAGCGGAGTGTCATGCAGGCAGTGATTGTGCTTTGTTGTAGCTAGTGTGGTGCTTAGCAAAGGTATGCCATGCTAATGAGGGCTTTTCAGAAGTAAAAGTTGTTGGGAGGGGGGGGGGCCCACTCTTGCCGGTATTGTGGCTTAATAGTGGGACCTGTGAACTTGAGATGCAGCCCAACATGTAGCCCCTCGCCTGCCCTATCCGTCACTGTGTCATTCCCATCACTTTCCTGAATTGCCCAGATTTTCACACATGAAAACCTTAGCGAGCATCGGCGAAATACAAAAATGTTCTGGTCGCCCATTGACTTCAATGGGGTTCGTTGTTCGAAACGAACCCTCGAGCATCACGGGAAGTTCGTTACGAATAACGAACACCCGAACATTTTGGTGTTCGCTCATCTCTAATTAATAACACTGGCCTACAAAACAAACTTTTTTTCTCTCACATGCATATTTAAGTGTGATTCTAGTAGTGCTTCCCCTCCCGAATTCAAATGTGTTGTTAGACTTTTTCCATTAGGCAGGTTTTTTTGTGACACACATTTCAGGTTTTTAAAAATGTATACTTATGTAAGTCAACATTATGTGAAATACAGTTTACCTAGAAAGTTTTTGATGATGACTGATGGGAATATTTTGCTTCTGGGATCTTTCTTCATTGTCCAGCCATAGTCAGCTGGCATACTGGGACTCCACTTGTCTTGGTACTTCTATTCCATCATAGAAATCTGCTCACCATGCCAGTCACTGACATCCCCAAGATTTTCTGGGAAGAAGTTCAAGAAGTAAAGTTCTAAGGACATATTGCATCAATAGCTTGGTTTGGTTTCACAAGATCACTCACTAGATCACAATAGTGTTCTGATTTATGATTTCCAAGTAAAGAAGAGGAGACATCTTTGAATGACAACCAGGCAGTTTATAGCAATTGATTTAACAGTTCGTGAAATTTTTCATCATCCACCACTGATCGTATTTGTGGCCCTATAAAATTTTCTTCTTTCAGTTTCGCATCGCTAACTCTGGGAAATTTAGATTCCAAATGCAGAAATGCTGCAGAATTTCTATCAATTGCTTTTACAAATTGTTTCATCAGTCTCATTTTTTTATGCAGTGGAGGCAAATACACTTTTTCAGGATTTACTAAAGATACACTTTGTTTGTCTGGGAATAAGAGATGCACTTTTAGGCCATTGTTTTTGAATATAATGAGACTTCCTATCCCTGCTATCCCATCCATATAAGATACAGCAGATCTAAGGGACCCAAGTTGCATTCCAAGTAGAGATGAGCCAGTACTAAAATGCTCGGGTGCTCGTTATTCGACCCAAGCTTTTTGTAATGTTTGAGAGCTCTATTCAAGTAGCGAACCGCATTGAAGTCAATGGGAGGCCCGAGCATTTTTCAATGGACCCGGCGGGTGCCGAGCTTGTTTTTTTTCTCTCTCTCTCTCTCTCTTTCTCTCTTTCTCTCTTTCCCTCTTTCTCTCTCTCTCTCTCCTCCCCCAGCCAGACACTGCTGCAGTCGTGCGCACGCTTGGCACATCACAGCAGGAAGTGCTAAACCGGGGAGGGGCCATAAAATTTTCTCAAACTCGGCGTGGTACTCGCTCGAGTAATGAGCACCATCGAGTATGCTACTACTTGAACGAGCATCAAGCTTGGACGAGCATGTTCGCTCATCTCTAATTCCGAGCAATAAAGTAACAACCTTCAAATCTCCACAGATATTTCAGCTTTATTTTTCATACTGGATTTTTTCTAATAACAGTTTCATATTTTCTTATGTCTCTTTCATATCAGCAGCGTGCGCTACAGGGATTCATCACATACAGAAAGGACACTAAATATAAAAGTAATTCATCCAATGGCAAACCATAAAGAACACCTAAATTAAAAAGAAACAATAAGTGTCAGAAAAAAGCCCTGTTGAAAAATTGTAATAACATATTTGAATTCAGGAGGTGAAATACTGCTAGAATCATCATTAAATATTCTTCTAAAAAAATCATGTAATACGTTGTGCACAATGCAGAGTAATATCTTCAGAATGTTATCAGTACTGCTGTACGAAGATTAGTCCTCTAGAACAGAAATATAAGTCACACTCAATAGACAGTTTATCTTGAAAAGAGGTTAACACTTTGCTATTATCCAGGCAGCATTCGAACGCTAAGCAAAATTGTCTCTATTAAATCATTAGTGACGACCCCATTGCCTTTTTATGTCCTGCTTTGCTGGGCTTTAATCCCCAGGGTCGTAAAAACATGCTTTCCCTGGGGATTAAAACCACATGGGCTGAGGACATTACAGCTTCATGCTGTTGGTTCCTGGAGGTAGCCGACAACCTGGAGCTGTCATAGGGGGCCATGGGAAGCCGCCCCCCCCCCCCCCCCATACGATTGGCACTATCCAATGGATAGCGCTGATCCCATTGCAATATAAAAAAGTTTTTAAAAAGTTAAAGATTCAGCTGCCCTCACAGATTGGATCCATGAAGGCAGCTAAGCGTACTCACGCCTGTCATCCACGATGTCCCGCGGCGATCTGGTCTTCCAGTCTTCTGCACATGACCACCAGGTTTCATTACGTCAGCCACATGTGCAGATGTGCTGAAGGCCAGGAGCCCCAGCAAATTTGAAATCTCCTGGCTACTGATGGAGACCGGAAGTGACCGGTCTCCAGATCCATGATCGCCATTATCCATTGGATTACGGCGATCATGGAAAAGTGAAAAAAAGTTTTAAAAAGTTATTGTTTCAGCTGCCCTCATGGATCTGATCCATAAGGGCAGCTGAAAATACTTACCCCCATCCTCCGTGATGTCCCTCGGCGATCTGCACCTGCCGATGTGGTGCACATGAGCAAATTTAAAATTTCCCTGCACCCAGCTGTCAAAGATAGTGAAGGGAGATGAAATTACATACCTAAAGTCCCCAGATTTGTTCCCCAATGGAATCTTTATCTGCGGCTTCCACATACAGCCGTGTGAGCCCTGGCATTATTCAGGTCGCTACTAGAGATGAGCAAGCGTACTCGTCCGAGCTTGATACTCGTTCGAGTATTAGGGTGTTCGAGATGCTCGTTACTCGAGACGAGCACCACGCGATGTTCGAGTTACTTTCACTTTCATCTCTGAGACATTTGCGCGCTTTTCTGGCCAATAGAAAGACATGGAAGGCATTACAACTTCCTCCTGTGATGTTTCAGCCCTATACCACCCCCCTGCAGTGAGTGGCTGGGGAGGTCAGGTGACACCCGAGTATTAAAATCTGCCCCGTCCGCGGCTCGCCACAGATGCATTCTGACAGAGATCAGGGACAGTGCTGCTTATGCTGCTACTGCTATAGGGAGAGTGTTAGGAGTTATATTAGGCTTCAAGAACCCCAACGGTCCTTCTTAGGGCCACATCTGACCATGTGCAGTACTGTTGAGGCTGCTGTGAGCAGTGTTGCACTTTTTTTTTTTTTTTTTGTATATCGGGCGTGCAGAGCATTGCGTCCTCAGTCTGCAGTCATTGTACAGAGTATAGGGCCAGTACTGGTGAGGCAGGGACAGTGGTACAGGGAAGGAGATATACAGGCTATATAGGCAGTGGGCTTTTTCAAAAAAAATTGGGGAAAATAGTATACTTGGGCTGCCTGTGACCGTCTTCAGTGTACTGCGTGTCTGCTGGGGGTAGTAGTCCTAATTAATGCGCAGCTAAGTGTTACAGCAGGCTTGACTGCTTCTGCGCTGTGAATTCCACTAGCTGAGTTATACGCACCTACGTTACAGTGCAGGCGTGCGCAAAATTGTTTGCTGTCTCTGCTGTCTCCATTACATCACCGCCGTCATCCCGCCAGAGGGAAACAGTATACATAATATACGCTGCCTACAGTATCTGTCTGCTGTACCAGCTCAGCATTTAAAAAAATAGAAGCAAAATACTTAGGGCCTACTAGTGGCCTTTGGCCACTTGACTGCTTCTGCGCTGTGAATTCCACTAGCTGAGTCATACGCACCTACGTCAAAGTGCAGGCGTGCGCAAAATAGTTTCCTGGCTCTGCTGTCTTCGTTACATCACCGCCGTCATCCCGCCAGAGGGAAACAGTATACATAATATACGCTGCCTACAGTATCTGTCTGCTGTACCAGCTCAGCATTTTAAAAAATTGAAGCAAAATACTTAAGGCCTACTTTGGCTACTTGACTGCTTCTGCGCTGTGAATTCCACTAGCTCAGTCATACGCACCGACGTCTCAGTGCAGGCGTGTGCAAAATTGTTTCCTGGCTCTGCTGTTCGTTCCATAAGTGAAGTCAGCCTCCAACCACAGGCCAGTAAGCGGCACATTTAATTACAGTGTTCTGTTTCTGCTCTACTCGTAATACACCATGCTGAGGGGTAGGGGTAGGCCTAGAGGACGTGGACGCGGGTGAGGACGCGGAGGCCCAAGTCAGGGTGTGGCCACAGGCCGAGCTCCTGATCCAGGTGTATCGCAGCCGACTGCTGCGGGATTAGGAGAGAGGCAAATTTCAGGGGTCCCCAGATTTATCTCACAATTAATGGGTCCACACGGTAGACCTTTATTAGAAAATGAGCAGTGTGAGCAGGTCCTGTCGTGGATGGCAGAAAGTGTATCCAGCAATCTATTGACCACACAGACTTCTACGCTGTCCACTGCTGCAACTCTGAATCCTCTGGCTGCTGCTCCTCCTTCCTCCCAGCCTCCTCACTCCATTACAATGACACATTCTGAGGAGCAGGCAGACTCCCAGGAACTGTTCTCGGGCCCCTGCCCAGAATGGGCAGCAATGGTTCCTCTCCCACCGGAGGAGTTTGTCGTGACCGATGCCCAACCTTTGGAAAGTTCCCGGGGTCCGGGGGGTGGGGCTGGGGACTTCCGGAAACTGTCTCAAGAGCTTTCAGTGGGTAAGGAGGACGAAGACGATAAGACACAGTTGTCTATCAGTGAGGTAGTAAGGGCAGTAAGTCCGTGGGAGGAGCGCACAGAGGATTCGGAGGAAGAGCAGCTGGACGATGAGGTGACTGACCCCACCTGGTTTGCTAAGCCTACTGAGGACAGGTCTTCAGAGGGGGAGGCAAGTGCAGCAGCAGGGCAGGTTGGAAGAGGCAGTGCGGTGGCCAGGGGTAGAGGCAGGGCCAGACTGAAAAATCCACCAACTGTTTCCCAAAGTGCCCCCTCGTGCCATGTCACCCTGCAGAGGCCGAGGTGCTCAAAGGTGTGGCAGTTTTTCACTGAGAGTGCAGACGACCAACGAACTGTGGTGTGCAAGGTTTTTCGCGCCAAGATCAGCCGTGGAGCCACCACCACCAGCCTCACCACCACCAGCATGCGCAGACATATGATGGCCAAGCACCCACAAGGTGGGACGAAGGCCATTCACCGCCTCTGGGTTGCACCACTGCCTCTCCTCCAGTGCCCTAACCTGCCACTGAGATCCAACCCCCCTCTCAGGACACAGGCACTACCGTCTCCCGGCCGGCACCCACACCCTCACCTCCGCTGTCCTCGGCCCCATCCAGCAATGTCTCTCAGCGAAGCGTCCAGCCGTCGCTAGCGAAACTGTTTGAGCGCAAACACAAGTACGCCGCCACGCACCCGCACGCTCAAGCGTTAAACGTGCACATAGCCAAATTGATCAGCCTGGAGATGCTGCCGTATAGGCTTGTGGAAACGGAGGCTTTCAAAAACATGATGGCGGCGGCGGCCCCGTGCTACTCGGTTCCCAGTCGCCACTACTTTTCCCAATGTGCCGTCCCAGCCCTGCACGACCACGTCTCCCGCAACATTGTACGCGCCCTCACCAACGCGGTTACTGCCACGGTCCACTTAACAACGGACACGTGGACAACCACAGGCGGGCAGGGCCACTGTATCTCCCTGACGGCACATTGGGTGAATTTAGTGGAGGCTGGGACCGAGTCAGAGCCTGGGAACGCTCACGTCCTACCCACCCCCAGAATTGCGAGCCCCAGTTCGGTGCTGGTATTTGCGGCGGTGTATGCTTTTTCCACTAAACCACCCTCCTCCTCCTCCTACGCAACCTCTGTCTCGCAATCAAGATGTGTCAGCAGCAGCACGTCGCCACCAGTCGGTGTCGCGCGGCTTGGCAGCACAGCAGTGGGCAAGCGCCAGCAGGCCGTGCTGAAACTACTCAGCTTAGGAGAGAAGAGAGAAGAATGGGCCACGAACTGCTGCAGGGTCTGACAGAGCAGACCGACCGCTGGCTTTCGCCGCTGAGCCTACAACCGGGCATGGTCGTGTGTGACAACGGCTGTAACCTGGTGGCGGCTCTGCAGCTTGGCAGCCTCACGCACGTGCTATGCCTTGCCCACGTCTTTAATTTGGTGGTTCAGCGCTTTCTGAAAAGCTACCCATGCTTGTCAGACCTGCTCGGAAAGGTGCGCCGGGTCAGCGCACATTTCCGCAAGTCCAATACGGACGCTGCCACCCTGCGGACCCTGCAACATCGGTTTAATCTGCCAGTGCACCGACTGCTGTGCGAAGTGCCCACTCGGTGGAACTCTACGCTCCACATGTTGGCCAGGCTCTATGAGCAGCGTAGAGCTATAGTGGAATACCAACTCCAACATCGGCGGCGTAGTGGGAGTCAGCCTCCTCAATTCTTTACAGAAGAGTGGGCCTGGTTGGCAGACATCTGCCAGGTCCTTGGAAACTTTGAGGAGTCTACCCAGATGGTGAGCGGCGATGCTGCAATCATTAGCATCACCATTCCTCTGCTATGCCTCTTGAGAAGTTCCCTGCAAAGCATAAAGGCAGACGCTTTGCACTCGGAAATGGAGACGGGGGAAGACAGTATGTCGCTGGATAGTCAGAGCACCCTCATGTCTGTATCTCAGCGCGTTGAGGAGGAGGAGGAGGAGGACCATGAGGAGGAGGGGGAAGAGACAGCTTGGCCCACTGCTAAGGGTACCCATGCTGCTTGCCTGTCATCCTTTCAGCGTGTATGGCCTGAGAAGGATCCTGAAAGTGATCTTCCTAGTGAGGACAGCCATGTGTTGCGTACAGGTACCGTGGCACACATGGCGGACTTTATGTTAGGATGCCTTTCTCGTGACCCTCGCGTTACACGCATTCTGGCCACTACAGATTACTGGGTGTACACACTGCTCGACCCACGGTATAAGGAGAACCTTTCCACTCTCATACCCGAAGAGGAAAGGGGTTCAAGAGTGATACTATACCACAGGACCCTGGCGGACAAACTGATGGTAAAATTCCCATCTGACAGCGCTAGTGGCAGAAGGTGCAGTTCCGAGGGCCAGGTAGCAGGGGAGGCGGGGAGATCAGGCAGCATGTACAGCGCAGGCAGCGGAACACTCTCCAAGGCCTTTGCCAGCTTTATGGCTCCCCAGCAAGACTGTGTCACCACTCCCCAGTCAAGGCTGAGTTGGTGGGAGCACTGTAAAAGGATGGTGAGGGAGTACGTAGCCGATCGCACGACCGTACTCCGTGACGCCTCTGCCCCCTACAACTACTGGATGTCGAAGCTGGACACGTGGCCTGAACTCGCGCTGTATGCCCTGGAGGTGCTTGCTTGTCCTGCGGCTAGCGTCTTGTCAGAGAGGGTGTTTAGTGCAGCTGGGGGAATCATCACGGATAAGCGTACCCGCCTGTCAACTGACAGTGCCGACAGGCTTACACTCATAAAGATGAACAAAGCCCGGATTTCCCCAGACTTCTCTTCTCCACCAGCGGACAGCAGCGCTACCTAAACAATACGTAGGCTGCACCCGCGGATGGAAGCGTCGTTCTCTATCACCATCAAAAACGGGGACCTTTTAGCTTCATCAATCTGTGTATTATATTCATCCTCCTCCTCCTGCTCCTCCTCCTAAAACCTCACGTAATCACGCCGAACGGGCAATTTTTCTTAGGCCCACAAGGCTCAGTCATATGACTTTAGTAAACAATGTTTATACGTTTCAATTCTCATTAAAGCGTTGAAACTTGAACCTGAATCAATTTTTATTTTAACTGGGCTGCCTCCTGGCCTAGGTACAAATTAAGCCACATTAACCAAAGCGATTAAGGGTTTCACCTGCCCTCTTGGTTGGGCATGCGCAATTTTTCTGAGGTACATTAGTACTGTTGGTACACCAATCTTTTGGGGCCCTCGCCTACAGTGTAATCCTAGTAATTTTTATGGGCTTTGCCTGCACTCATGGTACAGCAAGGTGTGTGGGGTTGGCCTACACTTTTGCTACATAAATGTAACTGGGGGCTTGTCTATACTGCAACTACTGAAATGTGCAAGAGACTGTTATCTCCCTAAACTGCTGCTAGTGATATGTTACTGGGGCCTGTCTAGACTGCTACTACTACTGAAATGGAACTCATACTGTGCTCCCCCTATACTGCTGCTTCGGAATTGTTACTGGGGCCTGTCTTGACTGCTACTACTACTGAAATGGAACTAAGACTGTGCCCTCCCTATACTGCTGCTTCGGAATTGTTACTGGGGCCTGTCTGGACTGCTACTACTACTGAAATGGAACTAATACTGTGCTCCCCCTATACTGCTGCTAGTGATATGTTACTGGGGCCTGTCCTAATGCTACCGCTGAAATGTTACTAATTCTGGGCTCTGCCTATACTGCTGCTAATGCTATGTCACTGGGGTGTGGAAACGGAGGCTTCCCAAAGACATGATGGTGGCGAGGCCATTTCCCACCAACGCGGTTACTGTTAAGGTGCATATAACCACGGACACATGGAGAGGACACTTAATCCTGGCCACATTCCGAAAACCAACTAAATAAAACCGCGATACTAGGTCCGCAGTCGCCACCACATTCCCACCAACACGATTACTGTTAAGGTACATATTACCACTCTGACTGGGGCATGCACTGTGGGCCGAAGCACACCTGTATTGTATGTGACATTAGCTCTGCTGAGCAGGGCACTGCAATGGGATACATTAATGTACCGCCGAAGCCCACCTGCATTTAATCTGACGTTAGCTTTGCTGTCCAGGGCACTGCAATGGGATATATTTATGTACCGCTGGTGGGTTCCAGGGAGCCACCCATGCTGTGGGTCCACAGGGACTTCACATTAGGGATTTGTACCTGCCAGTGTCTATGTATTAAAAACCCCGGTTAGACTGGGGCATGCAGTGTGGGCCGAAGACCACCTGGATTTAATCGGACGTTACCTCAGCTGTGATGGGCAATGCAGTGGGATGTATTTATGTACCGCCGGTAGTTTCCTGGGACCCACCCATGCTGTCGGTCCGCACTGAGTTGTAACTGCATGTGTCTACTTATAAAGAACCCCAGTCTGACTGGGGCATGCACTGTGGGGCGAAGCCCACCTGCATTAAACCTGACGTTACCTCAGCTGTGCTGGGCACTGCAATGGGATTTATTTATGTACCGCCGGTGGGTTCCAGGGAGCCACCCATGCTGTGGTTCCACAGGGACTTCACATTAGGGAGATGTACCTGCCAGTGTCTATGTATTAAAAACCCTGGTCAGACTGGGGCATGCACTGTGGGGCGAAGACCACCTGCATTTAATCGGACGTTACCTCAGCTGTGATGGGCAATGCAATGGGATATATTTATGTACCGCCGGTGGGTTCAAGGGAGCCACCCATGCTGTGGGTCCACAGGGACTTCACATTAGGGAGTTGTACCTGCCAGTGTCTATGCATTAAAAACCCCGGTTAGACTGGGGCATGCAGTGTGGGCCGAAGACCACCTGCATTTAATCGGACGTTACCTCAGCTGTGATGGGCACTGCAATGGGATATATTTATGTACCGCCGGTGGCTTCCTGGAACCCACCCGTGCTGTGTACAATTCCTATTGCGGAGTTGTACCTGCCTGTGACTATTTATAAAAAAGCCCGGTCTGACTGGGGCATGCAGACACCTTGCAAGAATGAATAGTGTGTGGCACATGGATTCCCCATTGCTATGCCCACGTGTGCAGCTCCTGATGGAGGTGGCACAGGATTGAATTTCTCATTGCTTCTGTACAGCATTGTGGGCTATCGCCCCTCCCCTTTTAAAGAGGGTCACTGCCTGGCCGTGCCAACCCTCTGCAGTGTGTGCCTGCAGTTCCTCCTCATGGCAGACGCACTTATAAATAGACATGAGGGTGGTGTGGCTATGAAGCCAGCGTGTGGCATGAGTGCAGCTGAAGACTGCGCAGGGACACTTTGGTGTGCTTTGTGGACACTGGGTCGTGCGGGGGGGTTGAGCAGCATGTTACCAGGAGAAGTGGCAGCGGAGTGCCATGCAGGCAGTGATTGTGCTTTGTTGGAGGTATGCCTTGCTAATGAGGGTTTTTCAGAAGTAAAAATTGTTGGGAGGGGGGCGGGGGCACTCTTGCCGCTATTGTGGCTTAATAGTGGGACCTGGGAACTTGAGATGCAGCCCAACATGTAGCCCCTCGCCTGCCCTATCCGTTTCTATGTCGTTCCCATCACTTTGTTGAATTGCCCAGATTTTCACAAATGAAAACCTTAGCGAGCATCGGCGATATACAAAAATGTTCGGGTCGCCCATTGACTTCAATGGGGTTCATTACTCGAAACGAACCCTCGAGCATCACGAAAAGTTTGTCTCGAGTAACGAGCACCCGAGCATTTTGGTGCTCGCTCATCTTTAGTCGCTACCTGTAATACGTAATTTACAAGAAGCTCCGGGAAAGCTCGCCTTCCTGCAGTTCCACGAGCAGCTTGTGAGGTGCCTTCCTTGTGAGGCCGCCACACGGCAGCAAGATTACAAAGCCACGCAGAGCACCACTCTACACCCCATCCCTGCCGCTGAGGTCAAGAAATACGCCCAAAAAAGCATGGGAAGAGAAGAACTACCCGATTTTATTCCACTATGTGCCCATTCCAACCAGGCTTCCGTAATTACCCCTGTCTTAGGAAATGCCATACAGTTTACATTATTACTTTTATCTAAGATTTCGGGAATGGCAAAAAGGGCGCAAGGGGGGGGGGATATTTTTAGGGAGTGAATTTATTTTCTGCACAAGTGGGCAGAAAATGGGGCCTGGAATTTATGAAGTTGTGCCCTCAAATCCAACGGGTGTTCCCTCCATTATAGGCCAAACCTTGTTTCCTGTAAGTAGATTAGGGCCACAGTGGGTATGTCTCTGAACACGGGACAAACGGGGGGATCCATTTTACAGTGAAAGTCTTCATTTACATGTGTCCTGTACAAAAAAACTGCTTTTACAATGACACAATTGCCAAAAAAATGAAAATCATATTTTTTTTCTTTCTGCTTTTCTTAAATTAATTCAAAAACTGTGGGATCAAAATATGCAGTACAGCCCTAGATGAATTTGATAAGAGCCTAGTTTTCAAAATGGGGTCATTTGTGGGGGTTCTCCATCGTTTTGGCCACTCAGGGGCTCTAACAATGGGCAATGGGGCCTAAATGACCTTCAAGCAAAATTTATGTTCTGAAAGCCACCGGCTGCTCCCTTCATTTTGGGCCCTGTTGTGTATACGGACAGAAGATTAGGGCCACAATGGGTATGTTTCTATATACAGGACAAACAGGGGGATCTATTTCGAGGTATAAATGCTCATTTTAATGTGCACTATAGAAAAAAAAAACTGCCTTTAAAATGACACATTTGCAAAAATATTCAATTTAATTTTTTCTCCTCTAAATTTGCATTAACTCCTAAAAAAACTGTGGGGTCATTTGTGGGGTATCCATCATTCTGACACCTATGAGCCTTTGCAATCTTGGCTTGGTGCAGGGAAACAAAGTGTTCCACAAAATGTTGATAAGTAATGTTAAATTTGTCCGTCTCCTAAAGGCTAATTCCCACAGACGGATTTCTGCCGCATTTCACGTGGTGGAAATCTGCGGCGTTATTCCGCAGCTATGAGGTTCTATTGAGCCTAATAGCTTTTTGCCCTGAATGTTCACTCTGTGGAATTCTACTGTGTAATTCGGCAGTGTAAAAGAAATCGCGGCATGTTCTATTTGCTGTAGAAAAATGCGCAGCCGGCTTCCATTGTAGTCGATGGAAGCCATCCGGCACGCGATGCTTCTACTGTGAGCACAGCAGAAATATTGCGTGATTGTGCGTCACCGCTCACCACCGGCACGTCATGCGCTGCACTGCACGCCAGCTCGCCGAATGGGACTCTTGCAGTGGATACAGAAAGGTAAATATGGGGTCTTTGTGGGGCACTATGTCAGACGCTGCTGTGATATTCCGCTGGCAGAGTCCGACACAGCTGTGGGCATAAAGCCTAAATGGTTAAAAAAAAACTAAAGTTTTTCAAATGTGTGCCCAGAATAAAGTAAACAGATGGAAATATATATCTCATCAAAAATGTGTACAGTATGTTTACTCATATTTGAGATAATGCAATTGAAAATGTTACAAAAATTAAAATATTTTTAACATTTTCCCAATATTGGCACTTTTAATAAATATGCACAAATTATATTGGACTATTTTCACCACCTAAATGAAGTACAATATGTCGCGAAAAAGCAATGTCAGAATCACTTGGATATGCAAAACCTTTACGGAGTTATTCTATGTTAAAGTGACACATGTCAGATTTCCATAATTTGGCTTGGTCATTAAGGCGCAAACAGGCTTGGTCACTAAGGGGTTAAGAAGGCATGGCCTCATGTATCAGTCCGTAATTGCTGGCAAGGCACTTGGTTGAACAATCTACGACCTTTGGTGTAATGCTCTCTCGTACAATAGGACTATTGCTTGCTAAGTCCCTACAGTGTGCACAGCTAGGGTTTTTACTGAAGTCGGCCTCAGTTACGATATGTTGCACAGAATTTGCTGCCTCCATTGTACTAGGTTGCCTTAGGTCAGGAGTGCTACTCCACCATGTTGTTTCTCTTGTTCCTAGCTGCAGTCCAGATATCCCACTGGGTTGGGGTAGTAGCACGGACGCTTTCTTCTTTCAGGATCTAGACAGCATGCAGACTATGTCATTCTGTGCAGTGCCCAGCGCACCTTCTACACAGCTCTTCCTGCAGACTATCACACCTGTCCTGGCAGCATACCTACCGTGTTTCCCTGAAAATAAGACATTGTCTTATATTATGTTTTGCCCCAAAAAGGGCACAGTGTCTTATTTTCAGGGGAGCTTACCTGCTCCTTGGCATCCGGATAGTCCATGGTGTCCCGATAGTCTCCGGAGGCGCTGCGGCAAGTGTGTCCCCCCCCCCCCCCCTGTCTGCCTGCTCAACTTCTTTCTAGTGATGGGGCTTTGAATACCCCGCCTCCAGCAAAGCGAGTGCTGTGATTGGCTCATCACAGCGCCAGCAGCCAATTACAGCCAGTGCTCGATAAGCTAAGCACAGTCATTCAGTGATGTCTTCACTGAATGGCTGTGGTTCGCTCATCAAGTGTCGGCTGTGATTGGTAGATGGCGCTGAGATTAGCCAATCACAGGGCTCGCTCTGCTGGAGGTGGGGTATTCAAAGCCCCATCACCAGCAGAAGCGGAGCAGGCAGACGGGAAGGACTCAACCGTTTGTCGCAGTGCCACCGGTGACCATTAAGATGCCGCGGACCATCCGGACGCCGCGGACCAGGTGAGTATTGATTTTTTTTATTTTTGGGGCACCTCAGCTAGGTCCTATTTTTGGGGGATTATATTTCAAGCCTCCCCCGAAACCCAATAGGTCTTACTATCGGGTGGGGCCTATTTTCTGGGAAACATGGTAGCAGCACCTCTGCTCACTGCCACAGTCCCTGCACTTCACTTTTCCTGTGGCACAGCGACAAATCCTTTTTATATGGCGATCATACTGCTGAAAAAGTTTCTTCCGCACTTCTTGTTTCTGGCACTGTTTGCATCTAAATGCACTGCCATGCACCTGAATGTGGTGCATGCTCTGTCCTTCTCTTCCCCAGCCTTGTCTGACAGGGAGGTGAAGCTTAGCACAGAACAGACGGGAGCCTCTTACACACCAATCTTGGCTATGGCTTCTAGTTACAGTATGACTCTTGGTTAGATTCCAGTCTGGACTGTGACTTCTGGCTATGTTCCTTGGTTTGGTTCCAGTATTAGTGATGACTTCTAATTAAATCCATTGCATTGATTTGGCTATAGCTACTGTATGCCCCTTCGATCGGTTCTGGTCTAGGCTATGACTCCTAGTAATCTTCGTAGTGTCAGGAACTGAGATAGCCGGACATTGAATTCTGGACTTCTGAGTCATTTCTTGCAGCCTCCAGTTTTTTCAGCATTCGCGCATTAATGATTACATCTGGTCTATGGCCAAGCATAGTAAATGTTGCCCTATTTAAGCCCTCAGTTTGTACTTCCTGTGCTTGATTATTTTGACTTGTCTGTATCCAGCTCTCCTGAGTCCTGTACTGTATAGGGAACTCTGTCTACAAAACCCAGCATGTCTGACCATTACTGACTTCTTTTCAGACCACTCCACTTTCCTACAACTCCTTTAAGTCCTACAGATTCTGTATTATCACTGCCTATTATAGTGAATTGTATCAGTTGTCTCTCCCATTGGATTCCATGTTGGAGAACCAACATCATTATGCTTCATTTGCTTCCAGTGTTAGCTGTGACTCCCAGCAATGTTCCTTGGCGTGGCTTCAGTGTTAGCTAAAACTTCTGACTACAACATTTTTCTTTATTTCAGTCATGGCAATAACTCCTAGCTCTGTCCCTTTTTTTGGTTCTCATCTTGACTGTGACTTCTAGCTATTGGTTTTGGTTTAGATCCAGTAGTAGCTAAGATTTCTGGCTATGTCCTTTGGTTTGGTTCCAGTCTTGACTTCTGGCTGTATATTCTTGGTATGGTTCCATTAACAGCTGTTACTACTGGTTATTCTAGACATTTATTGACTCTATTCCAGTGTTACTAAAACTTTGAATTCTGTCTAAATCCATCGCCTTGATTTCAGAGCTGGCTATTAATTCTGATCACATTACATGATTTATCCCATACTAATCCTGAGCTACATCCTGTATTAAACTTCAGAACTGCGCCCACTATTCTGCTGGTGGAGTCATTGTGTACATACATTACTTATCCTGTACTGATCCTGAGTTACATCCTGTATTATACTCCAGAGCTGCACTCACTATTTTGTTGGTGGAGTCACTGTGTACATACATTACTTATCCTGGACTAATCCTGAGTTACATCCTGTATATCTTTTATTATAAAAGTAAAAAACACAACAAAGACAAACTGTAACAATCAGAATAACCATATAAAGCAATATAAGGCCCTTCCCCCACAGTCCGTGATCCATAAACAAAGTAAAATGTCCATATCCGGGTTTCCTCCCCGACGTACACACCCACACACATACACACTCAACATATAACACAGTATACAAGTATATACCTAAAATATAAAACTAAGGAAACTATAACTACATAAACCCTGTAAACTATAACTCCAGGTCCAGCCGTGCCGCACTGTACCCACACAGAACAAATGTAAGCAATAACATAAACAGCATAAATAACTGAAATAACAACAGAAATAAGCAAATTCAAACAGAAAGACCGAGCCAAGTGGCATAAATAACTAACTAAAAATATGCTTGGTTTTTTTTTTTTTTGGTTTTTTTTTTTTTTTTTTTTTTTTTTTTTGGGTCCCCAGTGCAGCTTGGGGGCCAAGCCTGCTCCACCAGTCCATGCCCAGAGTTCTTAGTTCAGGATGTGCCAAGCCACACCAGGGTTTTTTTTTTTTTTTTTTTTTAGAAATAGCACACTGTGCCTGCCGCAGCCTGGGGGCCATGCCCGCTCCACCAGTCCGTGCCCAGAGTTCAATGTTCGGGACGTGCCAGGCTACGGCTCGAGGCGTGAATCCCTCTCCCCCCAACTCCCCACCCAACCTACCTACCACCCAGAACGTGAATATATACAATATACAATATATACAAAAGCATAATACACTCCAACCAACATACATAATATATACTATATACATAACCCGAAAGCCTAAGGTCGGCTCTCCTGCAGCCCTACTTCATTCCATTTTGCCCATACCAAAACAAAAAGCTTCATGGTGCACTCACAGCCCCCCACCGGGATTGGAGGTGATAAGCCGGGCACAGACATCACAATGTTCTATCCCTTGAATTTAAAAAGGTGTCCCTATTCTCTCCCTAATTTGCCCTAGACTGTCCTTAGTCTGCCCCTCAGTCTGACCCTTCATGGAAAACTGTCCCTGCCCTATCCCTCCTCTTTCCCTATCCTGTCCCTATTCTCTCCCTACTCTGCCCCTAGAAGATTAAGAAAAGACTGTCCCTAACGAAATACAAGCCCTCTCCATAGGAGAGAAGCTTTAGATGTGCCCAGCCTCTCATACTCCAAAGAACGCACCTTCACCAGGTCACCCAGGATGTTCCTACATACCGTATCCACGGGGAGGACTTTCAGCTCCGTCGAAATCAGGCACCGTGCACTCCAGATGTGGAACCTGACCACTAGGCTAACTAGAAATAAAGTGCAGCGGTCCCTGCCACCAAGGCCTCTGAAGGCTCCATAAGCCCACTCCGCATAGGAGAGGTGTGCCAGCTGATGCCAGCCTATGGAGACCCCTACCCGTTGGTATACCTCTGTATTAAAGGGGCACTGAAGCAGGAAATGCTCCATGCTTTCCAGCACGTCGCTGCACTCCTGACGGGGGCAACCCCTGTCAATCAGAGGCCTGCTCTTCAAGTTACCCCTTACATACAGTCTCCCGTGAAAGCAGCGCCAAGCCAAGTCCCAAAACTTCAAGGGGACCCGGGTTGAATTCAGTAAACGTAACCCTCCCTCCAGGTCCCGACTTGGGCAGTCCTTGAGCGCCAGGGGCTTCTGGAAATGAGTCAACAGGACTCTTTCGTCGAGGAGCCTCCTCGTCAGAGTCCTGATCTCCCACATCCCCAGACCCCACCGGCGTATCACCTTCAGAACCAAGGTAGCGTAAGCCGGGAGATATCCATGCTGCGTGCGAAGGTCCTTCACTCGCCCTCCTGTCTCCCATTCCTGGAAGAAGGGCCGAAACCATCCCCGGCAGGAGTAGACCCACAGAGGAGCCCTTTCTTGCCAGAGGTTGCCTATGTTAATCTTAAAAAAGGTGTCTACAAGAAACACCACGGGGTTGACCATAGATAACCCCCCTAGTCTCCTCGTGCGGTATGTAACATCTCTCCTGATCAGGTTCAACCTATTCCCCCACAACATTAGGAAGAACAAGTTGTAGACCCGGGTCCAGAGAGGTTCTGGCAAAATGCATACGCTGCCCAGGTAGATGAATAAAGGGAGCAGGTATGTTTTGATCAGGCTAACTCTTTCCCGAAGGGTCAAAGACCAACCCTTCCACTGGTTTACCTTCTGAGTGGCACCATCCAGCCTGTCTACCCAATTTTGCATGGGGTAATCCCCCTGGCCAAATTTGATGCCAAGAACTTTTGCTGAAGTCTGGGGCACCGGAAGAGTGTCCGGGAGATCAAACACAGGATCCCCCCTTCCTAACCAGAGACTTTCGCACTTATCCCAGTTGACTCTGGACCCGGATGCCTCTGAGTAGGCATCCACCTCCGACACCACAAACTCCGCCTCCTCCCTTGAGGATACGAAGAGCGTGACATCATCGGCGTATGCCACTGCCCTCAGGGTAGCCTCCGGCACCGCCCGGTCCATCCCGACCCCTGCTATAGGTCCACGATCAACCCTCCTAAGAAAGGGATCTATCGCAAACACATACAACAGGGGACTTAGAGGACAGCCCTGACGGACACCGGAACCCACCTCAAAAGGGCGGCCAAGCCAACCGTTCACCAGCGGGAAAGTCTCAGCCCCTGCATACAATGTTCGCAGCCAATCAACAAACCCCACTGGCAGGCCATATCTCAGAAGGACTGACCAGAGGTACTCGTGATTAACCCGATCAAACGCTTTGGCCTGATCCAAGGACAGCAAGTACCCCTCCCAGTGACCAGCCTTACCCTGCTCCACTGCCTCCCGGACACCAAGAACAGCGCTAAAGGTGCTACGGCCTGGAACAGAGCAATGCTGGGCCCCCGAGAGGAGCTGGGGTGCAAACTTGACCAACCGATTAAACAGCACTTTTGCCAGAACCTTCCTGTCCGTATTGAGAAGTGCTATGGGACGCCAGTTCTCAATACGGCTCGAGTCTTTACCCTTTGCCAGAAGGATCAAAGCTGACCTCCTCATTGACTTTGGCAGAGTGCCCGAGGAAAGACACTCATTTAATACCTCCGTCAAGAGGGGACTCAAGAGGTCCTTGAAGGTCTTATAATACTCGGATGTTAGTCCATCCGGTCCTGGCGATTTTTTGAGCCGGAGCCCATCAATCGCCAGTTTAACTTCCTCTATTCTGATCTCTCCTGTCAAAACATCAAGAGAGGTGTCTACCCCCGGCTCAGGGACAGTTTCAGCCAGGAAAGCCGACATCACTTCCGAATCTAGATCCCTCTTTCCCAAGAGTTGCGAGTAGTAGGATCTGACGACCTCCAGAATCCCTGATCTGGATCGATTCAGGGATCCTGTACTATCGATCAGTCCAGTGACCACTTTACTATTCACTGACATCCTACAGTTTCTGTAAGGGTCGGGCGAGCGGTACTTCCCGAAATCCCTCTCAAAAACCAAGGATGCGTGTCTATCGTACTGGCACTTCTTGAGCAAAGATTTCACTCTGGAGATCTCCTCGCGGCTACCTCCAGTCGAAACGAGATGTTCGAGTTTCCTCCTCAGGCCGTTGTACAGGCGGTACCTGTCCAGGCATCTGAGGTTGGAGAGCTCTCGGAAGAACCTTGCCGCCCTCCTCTTGAACATCTCCCACCACTCTGACTTACTGCTACAGAGATCCAGTAATGGTACCTGGCTCTGCAGAAAATCCTCAAAGGACTGTCTTATCTCTGCTTCCTCCAGGAGTGATGAATTCAGTCTCCAAAAACCTCTGCCCATCCGGGGGGTCTCTGCAACATTCAGAGAAAACAATATTAGACAGTGATCGGAGAATTCCACCTCAACAACGGACACTGGTGAAGAGATGGCTTCCTCCTTCAAATAAAACCTGTCTATTCTAGACCTGCTCTGACCTCTATAATAGGTGAACCCCTCGTGGCCTGGGGTGTGCCGGATGTGGACATCCACCAGACGAGCTTCGCTAGCTATGCTATTAAGTGCGACGCTGTCAAAAGTCAACCGCCTGTCTCCAGAGCCTCCCCTATCGCGGGCTCTCGTGACTGCATTAAAGTCACCTCCAAAGACAACTTGGCGGCTGGTAAAAAGGTAGGGCTTGATCCTCATAAAGAGACTCTTCCTGTCCTTTTTTGACTGGGGACCGTAGATGTTGACAAGTCTTAATTCTTGTCCCTTCATGAGGACATCTAAGATCAGGCACCTTCCCATTTCTAATTCAATAACTCGTCGGCATTCAACCGCTGCGGTAAAAAGGACCGCCACTCCACTATACGGCTCGGCCGCAAGAGACCAGTAGGAAGGGCCTGACCTCCACTCCCTTTTTGCCTTATGTATGGCTGCCAAATCGGACAGCCTGGTCTCCTGCAAAAATAAAATGTCGGCTTCAACGCGGCCGAGAAAATCAAAGGCCGCAAATCTAGCCGTATCAGACTTAATGCTGGCAACGTTAATTGATGCCAGAGTCAGCGGAGTGGGTGCCGCCATCATGAGTGATTAAATTAGACGGCTTTCTTCCTCACACCCGCTTCCTCGGGGTCAGAGGAAATCCCCTTGCCTCTTTTTTTGGACACAGATGTGTCCATAGCAAGGGATCCCCCGACCCCGTCGTCCTTGTTTCCAGGCTCCAGAGTAGCCTCCACCCCGGAAGGAACTATGCCTTCACGAGGTGGAGACTCAGCGCCCCCTGTTGACCCTTTCTTTGCCCTAGGAACCTTGCCCTCTGCCTCCCCCTCAGAAGAGGAGGAAGAGATGTCTCGGAGGGCTCGGAACCTATTGGAGAGTCCAACTGGAGGTGAGCAGGCTTTTCCTTCCAGTACTTGGCCCGGGGTGGGAGAAGATCTTGAATCCCCCCTTCGTTTCCTCCTCGTGGCACCTAGCTTACGCCGTTTCTCTAGCCATCTCTTGCCTTCCCCATCCACACTTTCACAGTGGGAGGAATCTGCAGAGTTGGTCTCCTCCCTCTGGATCCTCCTGTCCTCCTCATCTAAATCGCTGTCCCTCAAAGCCTCAGCCGCGAGATTTGCTTCTGGAACAGGGGCCACCATCGACCCACCTGCTGTGGGTGCTCCTGTCAGCTCCCTGCTCCGTCTGCGTTTCTCCTGACGCCTCTGCTCTGCAGGCGTCTTTTGCCGGTTCTTCCCTGGCTCCTGAGCTCCTCCACCTCTGCTGGTCCCCTCACCCCCGGAGGCAACATCATGACCCCCATCCGTAGGTGCTGAGACCGCATTGGCAAAGGAGCGCGGACAGCGACTAAATGGGTGACCGAGGTCACCACACAGGTTACACCTAATCTCTGCACAGGAGGCGGCTAGATGACCAAGACCCCCACACAGAGCGCACTTCAAGGTCTTACAAGCGGCGCTCAAGTGTGAGGGGTCGCCGCACCTGTGGCAGAGCTTCGGCTGCCCCTGGTAAAAGGCCAAGATACGATCCCTGCCGAGGAAGGCTGCAGATGGTATGTGTGCCACTGAGTTACCTGAACGCTTCAGCTTGACCATGAACGTCCAGGCCCCAGACCATATGCCGTGCTCATCCCTGTTCTTTTGGGGCATCTCCGTCACCTCTCCGTACCTACTGAGCCACGTCATGATGTCAAAGCAAGAAAGTGACTCATTACGAGTCAAAACGGTCACCTTCTTGATACCGTTCTGGCGAGACACCACCTGGATGGCAAAGTCTCGCCAACCGGGCTCGTTTTTCACCAGCTCGTAATTCCCCCAGAAGATTTCTAGGCCCTCTGGGCGAACGAAACTGATGTCAAACTCAGACGTGCCGTAGGGATGGATCAGGGCAAAGATGTCAACCGCCCTGAAGCCCATCTTCAGCAGAAGCTCCACTACCCTTGCCCTCGGGGGGCATGCATCATTGCCTCTCCAACGAAGACGGACCACATTCCTACGACCTGCGTCCTGCCCGGGTGTCGGTAGGGACCATACGGTCTCCCCCCTTTGCTCTCGGAAGGCACCCAAGCCATGTCTCTCTTTCCAGAGAGATAGATCCACCTCTCTTCCTCCAACTGTGATTGTACTCTCCCCCTTCCGTAAAGCCTCCAGGAGACGCTGTTGCAAAACGCCCTCCCTAGAGCCTGGAGACAAGGAGGACCCCTCCCCTCCAGCGGCGACACTGGCATAACTCCTACCAGGTGTTGTCGCCGCCGGAGGGGCGACTGGACCCCATGACCCCTCTGGCCTAACTACCTTATCCCCTGGGCCTCCAGATTCCTGGCCGCCAGGGGTACCCGAGGTGCCCGGAGGCCCAGCAACTGCAGAGGAACGTGTACCCTCGGCCTTGTCCCTTACATCTGCCGCACGCTCTCGCACATTCATCCCCGGATCTACCACTTTTTTCGTTGGATCATGTGGTCCATGGGTCCTGGCCTCTTCAGAGGTAGATGGTAAAACCTCCGGATTTTTGCTTGTGTTTTTACTTTTTCTTTTTTTCTTTTTTGCCTCCGCATCACTGGAGGCGCGGGATCCGGCCTGACTTGCTCCCAAATTATGGGAGACCCCAGATTTTAGGTCCACAGCCCCCTCCGCATCACAGGCAGCACTTGCTGCATTAGTGGCACCGCTGCCACCCTCCTTTCCGGTACCGCGACCTGCATCTGTACTGGCCTTTACTGCACCTTTCTTACTGATCTCCTTGCCCTTGTTACCAACTAGCACAGGGACAGGGGGTCTGACCAGCTGGGCCCTTTTCTCCCCAACTTCCCGCTCCAGGCCCACCACAGAGCCCGAGCCAGGGGGGTTTTTGGGGTCAGAACTCTGATCCGACTTTGCAGCCAGACCAGAGCTCCCAGGAACGAACACAAGCTTTTCCTGCAGCTTCTCCGGTTTCTTTTTCTTTCTCTTTATCTTTGTGCCCTGCTCTGGCAACTCGTCGCCAAACATGAAGCCCTCCATATGTACAGAGGCTTCCGGCTGCGGGGTCTTCTGTAGCTGCAATCTCCCTGTTCTTTCCTCCACCTCAGATTCCCCTGAGGTGGAAGGCAGCGCAATCTCTTCAGGTAGCTTGCCTCTGGGACTTGTAGTGCCTCTGGGCGTTGGTGCCAAGTCTTGAGAGCACACAGGCTGCTCCAGGGTCTCCTGCACATCCTCAAACTCTTCATCTGAGGCTTCACCATCACTTGACTCATGGTCACTGCACCTTGCCGCCATCTTAGCAAACCGGTCGTCGTTCAGAATTTTTTCTTTAAAGGGCCCGCTCTCCTCCAGGATCTTTGCCCTCACCGCTTCCCACATCTTTATGCAGTCTTTGCACTTATTTATCGCTGACCTGGCTTCTGCCTGTTTGTCTTTAGAAGCTTTTTGCTCCAGTAACATTTTGGCGTCACGGAGCTTCCCTTTTTGTACCACCAACATTTTCCCTGCAAAGTTGTAGTCGGTGATGTTTTTAGCCAGCCTGGAGGCCAGCTCAATCACGGATTCCTCCTTCTTTTTGTCACTCCACATTCCCGTGCTTACCGGTATCTGCGGCTCACCTGCTCTCCTGCGGGTCTGGCTGCGCGTAACCATCTCACTCCCGGTGCTGTCAGAAGCTGCCGTGCTGACAAACGGAGCCACGCTGCTGCAGCCACGGCCCGGACCCAGTCTCTTCTTACCTCCAGCAGCTCCTGTCTTCTTGCGGACTGCTGGCTTTTCTGGCACCCGTGGCAAAGTTTTTTCGGAAGACTCTGATGCCACCATTGCCATCACTTCCCTCCCTCCCCCCAAGTGGCCCCGGGGGGAGGAGGTGCGGTACTCCATGTCCAACAAAGCCCAGAAAAGTGCACCTTCTCTGGGATCCAAACTCAGCAGAACCTCCTTCTCTGACCACACCCTGGAAGTTGCAGAGCTTAACCAGCACACACCCAACTCCAGAAGCTGCACTCACTATTCTGCTGGTGGAGTCACTGTGTTACATACATTACTTATCCATTACTGATCCTGAGCTACATCCTGTATTATACTTTAGAGCTGCACTCACTATTCTGCTGGTGGAGTCACTGTGTATATACATTACTTATCCTGTACTGATCCTGAGTTACTAGCGCTGTACCTTGAGTTGGTCAATGTCATGTTCAACAGCAGAAATCAAGAGCAGCTATATTTTACCTAACATCTTTATTTTCTACCTTTCATAAGAAGCAATGAAAATGTTGCGGGCTAAACAATTCAGATATAGAAAATGATAGGAACATTATTGTTTCTTCGATTTAAATTATGCATCGGGAGTGAGTACATTTGCACGGCGCATCATTAGCACAGTATCTCCATCAAACTTCTCCTAGATTATAGGCAGCTTATTTTCCATCGACGGTTGGCTTCTCCAGTGGCCGGCAGCCAGACTGAGCTCATCTCAACACATTTAAATCCCTTTAATCAATGAATGATAGGATGTAATGCTTGGAGAACTGGCAAATGGGCAAATATGCTTTACTTTTGGTTTTACTCAGTATCAGCCATTGGCTTTCATCCATTGAAAAAATAATGACTGGGTAGTAAGCGTTATGAGGAGCATTAAAGTGGAACTATTGGTATTAATTTAAAGTCTGCTGCCATCTGTTTATCTCTGGAAATCCCCTTCAGTTTCTATCTCCTTTGCAGTCCAAGCTCCACTGCACAGCCAGCTCCATAATCTGCTCCACAAACTAATATTTATTGTTCTTTATGTTCAGCTTCAATTTTTTTTCTTTGCACCAAATATATTTCCAAAAAGAATTATATGAGATTTGTCAGAAAATTTTCTATGAAAAAGGACAATGCATTTTTCATATTCACTTCAATGAATTTCTAGAAACACATTTGTATCCTGATCTAATAGGAAATATTACATAAACACAGGTAAAAAAAAACTATTATCCCAAACTTATGTTATCTATGTACAAAATCATAAATTCCATAGTATTGCTTAACTGTACAATAAAATAACTATAATAATACTACCTCCTATGTAAAAGCATATTACTATTATAATACTGCTCCTATGTACAAAAATATAACTACTATAATACTGCCCCCTATGTACAGGTATATAACTACTATACTACTGCCCCCTATGTACAGGTATATAACTACTATAATACTGCCCCCTTTGTACAAAAATATAACTACAATAATACTGCCCCCTATGCACAAGAATATAACTACTATACTACTGCCCCCTATGTACAGGTATATAACTACTATAATACTGCCCCCTATGTACAAAAATATAACTACTATACTACTGCCCCCTATGTACAAGAATATAACTACTATAATACTTCCCCCTATGTACAAGAATATAACTACTATAATACTGCCCCCTATGTACAGGTATATAACTACTATACTACTGCCCCCTATGTACAGGTATATAACTACTATAATACTGCCCCCTTTGTACAAGAATATAACTACTATAATACTGCCCATATGTACAAGAATATAACTACTATAATACTGCCCCATATGTACAGGTATATAACTACTATAATACTGCCCCCTTTGTACAAATATATAACTACAATAATACTGCCCCCTATGCACAAGAATATAACTACTATACTACTGCCCCCTATGTACAGGTATATAACTACTATAATACTGCCCCCTATGTACAAAAATATAACTACTATACTACTGCCCCCTATGTACAAGAATATAACTACTATAATACTTCCCCCTATGTAAAAGAATATAACTACTATAATACTGCCCCCTATGTGCAGGTATATAACTACTATAATACTGCCCCCTTTGTACAAAAATATAACTACTATAAAACTGCCCCCTATGTAGAAGAATGTAACTACTATAACACTGCTTCTATGTACAAGAATATAACTACTATAATACTGCCCCTATATACAAGAATATAACTACTATACTACTGCCTCCTATGTACAAGAATATAACTACTATAATACTGCCCTCTATGTACAAGAATATAACTACTATAATACTGCCCCCATATGTACAAGAATATAGCTACTATAATACTGCTCCCTATGTACAAGATTATAACTACTATAATACTGCCCCCTATGTACAGGTATATAACTACTATAATACTGCCCCCTATGTACAAAAATATAACTACTATACTACTGCCCCCTATGTACAAGAATATAACTACTATAATACTGCCCCCTATGTACAAGAATATAACTACTATAATACTGCCCCCTATGTACTGGTATATAACTACTATAATACTGCCCCCTTTCTAGAAGAATATAACTACTATAATACTGCCCCCTATGTACAAGAATATAACTACTATAATACTGCCCCCTATGTACAGGTATATAACTACTATAACACTGCCCCCTTTGTACAAAAATATAACTACTATAATACTGCCCCCTATGCACAAGAATATAACTACTATACTACTGCCCCCTATGTACAGGTATATAACTACTATAATACTGCCCCCTATGTACAAAAATATAACGAATATTCTACTGCCCCCTATGTACAAGAATATAACTACTATAATACTGCCCCCTATGTAAAAGAATATAACTACTATAATACTGCCCCCTATGTACAGGTATATAACTACTATAAAACTGCCCCCTATGTACAAGAATGTAACTACTATAACACTGCTCCTATGTAAAAGAATATAACTACTATAATACTACCCCTATGTACAAGAATATAGCTACTATAATACTGCCCCCTATGTACAAAAATATAACTACTATACTACTGCCCCCTATGTACAAGAATATAACTACTATAATACTGCCCCCTATGTGCAACAATATAACTACTATAATACTGCCTCCTATGTACAGGTATATAACTACTATAATACTGCCCCCTTTGTACAAGAATATAACTACTATAATACTGCCCCCTATGTACAAGAATATAACTACTATAATACTGCCCCCTATGTACAAAAATATTACTAATATTCCACTGCCCCTATGTACAAGAATATAACTACTATAATACTGCCCCCTATGTAAAAGAATATAACTACTATAATACTGCCCCCTATGTACAGGTATATAACTACTATAATACTGCCCCCTTTGTACAAAAATATAACTACTATAAAACTGCCCCCTATGTACAAGAATGTAACTACTATAACACTGCTCCTATGTACAAGAATATAACTACTATAATACTACCCCTATGTACAAGAATATAACTACTATAATACTGCCCCCTATGTACAAGAATATAACTAGTATAATACTGCCCCCATATGTACAAGAATATAACTACTATAATACTGCTCCTATGTACAAGAATATAACTACTATAATACTGCTCCTATGTACAAGATTATAACTACTATAATACTGCCCCCTATGTACAAGAATATAACTACTATAATACTGCCCCCTATGTACAAGAATATAACTACTATAATACTGCCCCCTATGTACAAGAATATAACTACTATAATACTGCTCCCTATGTACAAGAATATAATTATTATAATACTGCTCCAATGTATAAGAATATAACTACTATAATACTGCCCCCTATGTACAAGAATATAACTACTATAATACTGCCCCCTATGTAAAATAATATAACTACTATAATGCTGCCCCCTGTGTACAGGTATATAACTACTATAACACTGCCCCCTATGTACAAGAATATTACTACTATAATACTGTCCCTATGTACAATGATATAACTACTATAATACTGCCCCTATGTACAAGCATATAACTACTATAATACTGCCCCCTATGTACAAGAATATAACTACTATAATACTGCCCTCTATGTACAAAAATATAACTACTATAATACTGCCCCCTATGTACAAGAATATAACTGCTATAATACTGCTCCCTATGTACAAGGATATAACTACTATAATACTGCCCCTATGTACAAGAATATAACTACTATAATACTGCCCCCTATGTACAAGAATATAACTGCTATAATACTGCTCCCTATGTACAAGAATATAACTACTATAATACTGCTCCTATGTACAAGAATATAACTACTATAATACTCCCTCTATGTACAAGAATATAACTACTATAATACTGCCCCTATGTACAAGAATATAACTACTATAATACTGCCCCCCATGTACAAGAGTGTTTTGTGCGCAAAAGTTTTGCAGCTTTTCGGGTTCAGCCTAGTAAATGATTTTGTGGATTTAGTCCCATCTATCAGCTTTTCAATACTTCTCTAGCCTCCGGTAATAGTAACAGAATGCTTCAGTTTAAATTAAAGCTTTACTTTAAGAAAATTACAATCACAGTCGCTAAGTACATTTGATTCGCAGACACAAGCAGAGGAGACATCCTGCTTTGGATTCTGTACATGAGACATCTCAGTTAGGACTTCCTTATGAAATTCTGTAGAAAGTTAACTCCGGGCACTAATATCCATCACCCCCTCATCACTAATCTCACATATTTTTTCTGTTCCATAAATGATCTTCTAAGATGTCGTATTTCAGTTCATTTATCTACAAAAAATAAAACAAGAAGGATTAAAAAAAGTCTATTCTTCATGACTCCGGGTCATAGACAAAACTTCTATTAAAGCAGGATTTTCTTCAGCCCTGTCATCGAATAAGATGTATTTCCATACAAATAAGAAGCATCTGAGATTGGGTTTGTATCTTGCCTCCCCATAACTGATATGTACATATTTATTGTGCACAATGAAATGGCTTTACTATGGCTCTTGGACAAAATTGAGCCTTTTGCAGCTGATACTATAATATAAAATAAATAGATGGGTTTCTTGTACATAATAGAGAGTCAATGGCAGGGAACAGCTCAGCTTTCTTGTTTTTCTCTTCTTGTGTATTTCAGAATTTGCAGAATGTATAAAAATATGAAGGCAAGATATGGAAAAAGGAACAAATATCAAATACTGTATGTAAAAATGGTAATAAAATATAGTTACAGTAGTCAACACTTTCCAAAGGGAGGAAGGAGAAGAATTCTAAAATAAGAACGAAGGAGAAGAAATGAAAATAAAAAAGGAAGGGGGAAAAGAAGGAAGAAACAAACAAAAAGAAAGGAAGGGAGGAAAGAGGAAAAAAGAAGGAGGAAGGAAGGAAGGAAGGAAGCAAGGAAGGAAAAGTAATAATAAAAAGATGGAAGGAAAAGAAAAAGCAAAGAAGGAAGTAAGAAAGTAATGGAAAGAAGGAAAAGGAAATGAACGAAGGAAGGAAGCAAGAAAATAAGAAAGGAAAGATGGAAGGAAAAGAAAGCAAAGGTATAAGAAGGAAGGAAAATAAATAGAAGGAAGGAAAGAAAGAAAAGAAAGAAAAAGAGTGAAGACATATGAACGAAGGGAAAAAAATGAAAGGAGTGAAGTAAGAAAGGGCAAGTGAAAGAAAAAGAAGAAAGGGGGAGAAGGAAGGAAAGAAAGAAGGAAGGAAGCAAGGAAAAGTAATAAAAAAAGATGGAGGGAAGAGAAAAGAAAAAGAAAAGAAGGAATTGAAAGTAATGGAAAGAAGGAAAAGGAAATGAATGAAGAAAGGAAGCAAGAAAATAAGAAAGGAAAGAAGGAAGGAAAAGAAAACAAAGGTATAAGAAAGAAAAATAAATAAATGGAAGAAAGGAAAGAAAAGAAAGAAAAAGACATATGAACAAGGAAAAGAAAGGAACGTGAAGGGAGGGAAGAATCATGAAGGGATAGAGAAAACTGTACTTCCTGTCATGCATTCCTCCTCTTAATATATGTGTCAATCATGACTATTAACGTTTAGCTTTCAAATGATTGGACAAGGCACTGTCCTCTGGAAGGTCAGCACACTTCTTTCCTTAAGTACTCTGTGCTGTTTGAGAACTTAGAATGTGTAACTCTCAGTGTGACCTCCTACTTGTCTCCATTCCCCTTCCTGCACCATGCCCTGTCTACACTGACATCACATCAGTGTAAAGATACCTGCTTCGCTCTCCCAGGTAGTCCTCACCGTGGTATTGTCCGCTTGGTTTGTCTCCATCAGATCTATTACAGTTGTATCGAAGTTTGTCAGAAATTTATTTTTTAAGTATAAATTTAAAAAAAGTTTAGTATTAATGAGACAAATGTGCTGTATGAGTGCAGTCTGCATGCCGCTGGGATTTATCTGTATATTCTGATTCAACTAATCAGTCTTGTTCTGTGTACAAAGTGTACAAATAACATATGTGCAGATTCACCAGAGGTTTCATCTCCATCTCCAGCAGCAGCTGTGTGAATCCGCTGCCCAGAATATGCATATGGAGGGTTAGCCGAGGATGCAGGGGCGGCAACAAGTGAAGTACAAAGAAAGTCTCCATCAGTTATTATCCTCTATGAAGTAGTGAAGGGAGGTCTCCGATCTCAACATGTCACAGATAACAAAGCCATTAAAATAAGTTGAATGTATTAAAGAGCAACTCCACCCAAATGATGCCATGTCCTTTACTTTAATTTTACTTGGCCTGTACGGCCATTGGACATGTAAAAGTAGTGACCACTAGAGATGAGCGAGCATACTCGTCCGAGCTTGATACTCGTTCGAGTATTAGGGTGTTCGAGATGCTCGTTACTCGTAACGAGCACCACGTGATGTTCGAGTTACTTACACTTTCAGCCCTGAGAAATTTGCGCGCTTTTCTGGCCAATAGAAAGACAGGGAAGGCATTACAACTTCCCCCTGCAACGTTCAAGCCCTATACCACCCCCCTGCAGTGAGTGGCTGGCGAGATTAGGTGTCACCCGAGTATTGAAATCTGCCCTTCCCGCGGCTCGCTACGGATGCATTCTGACATTAGTTCAGGGAAAGTGCTATCGTGTTGGAGCTGCTATAGGGAGAGTGTTAGGAGTATTTTAGGTTTCAAGAACCCCAACGGTCCTTCTTAAGGCCATAAATCTTCTCTATATGCGCTCAATGGGGCCGGCGGCAGCAGCGCCGACCCCATTGAGAACATATAGAAGACAAATCCTTCTTCTCTGCCACAGCTGTAACAGCTGTGGCAGAGAAGAACGATGTTTGCCCATTGAATTCAATGGAGCCAGCAATACAGCAGGTTCCACTGAAAGCAATGGGCTGCCGGCGATCGCAGGATGAATTGTCGGGAAGGGGTTAAATATATAACCCCTTCCCTGCAATTCATCCAGAAATGTGTTACAATAAAAATATATACCGGCGTATAAGGCGACCGGGCGTATAAGACGACCCCCCAACTGTCACCTTATACGCCGGCAATACAGTGGAGCAAAGAATAAAAATCATTACTTACTTCTTCTGACGTTCTGCGGCGCTCTTGCAGGCTGTCACTCCCTCCTGGTGTTCTGCGGTGCTCCTGCAGGCTGTTGCTCCCTCCTGGTTCCCGGCAGAGCATTGATTTCTCTACGAAGGGCTTTAGATCCCCGCCTCCAGAAACACATGTGCCTTCAGCCAATCACAGCCAATGACAATGATGTCATTGAATGGCTGTGATTGGCTGTGTTTCTGGAGGCGGGGATTTCAAGCCCTGCCTCCAGAAAGCAATACTCTGCCGTGGACCAGGAGGGAGCAACAGCCTGCAGGAGCGCCGCAGAACGTCAGAAGAAGTAAGTAATGATTTTTATTCTTTGCTCCACTGTATTGCCGGCGTATAAGGTGACAGTTGGGGGGTCGTCTTATACGCCCCGTCGCCTTATACGCCGGTATATATTTTTATTGTAACACATTTCTGGATGAATTGCAGGGAAGGGCTTATATATTTAAGCCCTTCCCGACAATTCATCCTGCGATCGCCGGCAGCCCATTGCTTTCAGTGGAACCTGCTGTATTGCTGGCTCCATTGAATTCAATGGGCAAACATCGTTCTTCTCTGCCACAGCTGTTACAGCTATGGCAGAGGAGAACGATCTTTACGCTGACAGTGCGGGAGGGGGGGCACTCTTGCCGCTATTGTGGCTTAATAGTGGGACCTGGGAATTTGAGATGCAGCCCACCATGTAGCCCCTCGCCTGCCCTATCCGTTGCTGTGTCGTTCCCATCACTTTGTAGAATTGCCCAGATTTTCACAAACGAAAACCTTAGCGAGCATTGGCGATATACAAAAATGCTCGGGTCACCCATTGACTTCAATGGGGTTCGTTACTCGAAATGAACCTTCGAGCATTGCGAAAATTTCGACCCGAGTAACGAGCACCCGAGCATTTTGGTGCTCGCTCATCTCTAGTGACCACTCATCTACTTTCAAGAAAACCTCATGAAACTCTCTCTGCTGCTCCCTCTCCCCTCTCACAGCATGCAGTCTCACAGACAGCACAAAAGAAAAACTGCAGCTGCACCTGCCTCCTGCCTTAGCTTTTGTCTTTTATTTACTACTAGCTGATATACCCGGCTTCGGCCGAGTTAATTTGGTACTGGTGTTTATCTGGTGTTCACACGGAAAATCTTATGAAGTCGTGGTTACTTTAGAGATACTGAGGAAAAAGATATGTTCACCATTTTGCATAGTTCTCTGTGTTACCCAGGAAACACCACGTGGAGGTAACCATGCGATGTTTCCTTTATATAAAATGACATCAGGAAGTGAGAGAATTAGATTACGTACGTAAAATTTGGACACTAATTCTTTTGCGCTTAGAATTGAATAATCGAGTTGGGACCCATTAACTTTTCATATTTATGACATAATCAATGCTTGTGCCAAATTTCATGTTTCTGTGACATTGGGAAAGGAGAGATTTAGATTATGTACGTAAAATTTGGACACTAATTCTTTTGCGCATAGAATTGAATAATCGAGTTGGGACCCATTAGCTTTTCCTATTTATGACATAATCAATGCTCGTGCCAAATTTCCCATTTCTATGACACCGGAAAGTGAGAAAATTACATTCCGCACGTAAAATTTGGACGCTAATTCTTTTGCGCATAGAATTGAATAATGGAGTTGGGACCCATTAGCTTTTCCTATTTATGACATAATCAATGCTCGTGCCAAATTTCCCGTTTCTATGACACCGGAAAGTGAGAAAATTACATTCCGCACGTAAAATTTGGACGCTAATTCTTTTGCGCATAGAATTGAATAATCGAGTTGGGACCCATTTGCTTTTCCTATTTATGACATAATCAATGCTCGTGCCAAATTTCCCGTTTCTATGACACTGGAAAGTGAGAAAATTACATTCCGCACGTAAAATTTGGACGCTAATTCTTTTGCGCACAGAATTGAATAATGGAGTTGGGACCCATTAGCTTTTCCTATTTATGACATAATCAATGCTCGTGCCAAATTTCCCGTTTCTATGACACCGGAAAGTAATAAAATTACATTCCGCACGTAAAATTTCGATGCCAATTCTTTTGCGCATAGAATTGAACAATCGAGTTGGGACCCATTAGCTTTTCCTATTTATGACATAATCAATGCTCGTGCCAAATTTCACGTTTCTATGACACCGGAAAGTGAGAAAATTACATTCCGTACGTAAAATTTGGACGCTAATTCTTTTGCACATAGAATTGAATAATGGAGTTGGGACCCATTAGCTTTTCCTATTTATGACATAATCAATGCTCCTGCCAAATTTTGAGTTTCTATGACATTGGGAAGTGAGAGATTTAGATTATGTACATTAAATTTCGACGCCAATTCTTTTGCACTAGAATTGAATAATCGAGTTGGGACCCAATTACTTCTCCTATTTTAGGGATACTCTATGCTCGTGCCAAAATTCATGTTTGTACGACATCGGGAAGTTGGAGAACTTTTGGCGAGTCAGTCAGTCAGTGAGTGAGTGAGTGGGTCAGTCAGTGAGTCAGTCAGTGAGTGAGTCAATGAGTCAGTCAGTCAGTCAGTCAGTGAGTCAGTGAGGGCTTTCAGCTTTATATATATAGATTTTTTTCTAGATTCTGGACTTGTGTGACTGAGGAGGTTTGTGAATATTTACTAATGTTCAATGGCCACTCTATTAAGAATACATTTTTACATCATTGATCCCCCTCACTTGATTGCCTGTCACACTCTGGAGGGCTCTGTGTATTCCAGATACTACCATGTAGTATAGTCCCCTATCTGATGCTTATCCGGCACCATCATCATGGTGACAATTTTTCTTTCACTTTCACAACAATCCCATGATGCATCACCAGAGCTTTAGCTAAAGGCTATAGCATTCTGCCTGCTGGGGGACAATTTACTTATTATAACCTTCAATATTCACCTAATAAGCTACAGACCATAAGTATACAGTCATGGTTCAGAAATATGTGAGAGCAATACCTCAGATACCCATTTCCCGTGAATAAAATTCAGAGCTCTAAGCTTATTGTATAAGATCCAAAAATGGAATGGGCCATGTTCCAACCCCAGGTGTTACCTAAGAAAGGATATAATGGTGATGGTGTTGGTGAGATATCTGCTTGGGAAATACTCTACGTCAGTGAAGGCGAACCTTTTAGACCCAAGCTGCAACCAAAAACCCACTTATTCATTGCAAAGTGCCAACATGGCCATTTACATGGGCCGATTATCGCATAGCGGTGATGTCAGCGCTCGCGCAGTCGTTTACCCAACTGTCGCCTGTGCTGGGTCGACAGCGCATGTGCCCACAGACAGAGGCGTGAGTGCTGCCTCTGGCACGTGTGCCATAGGTTTGCCACCACAGCTCTAGATCCTACCTTGAATGTTGGGCCTATGGTTGGATGTCATTTTGCCTCTGAGGTTATACAGTCCAAAACCCATGGTAGTGTTTTTAACCCCTTGAGTGGCACGCCCGGAAAATTTCCGGGGCCAAGCTCCACTGCTCATAGCAACATAGCCCGGAAGATTTCCGGGCTATGTATCACTATGGGAGCTGCAGAGCACAGTGCCACAAGCTGTGACAGTGTGCTCTGCCTGCACAGACGCACACAGAGCAGTGCAAGGGCTTTGAAAAACCAGCCGAAGATATTGCCGACATGTCGGCAATGTCCTGCTTTGTTTACAAGTTGCCATAGAGACCATCGGCTTGTCAGAAGCAAGCCGATGGTCTCTGTGGCAGGGAGAGCTGGTTGTTAGCTGTCAGAGGACAGCTAGGTACCAGCTCTTACAGCAGAGATCAGAGAAAACCTCCGATCTCTGCTGTGTTAACCCTTTACATGCTGCAGTCTATGTGACTGCAGCATGTAAAGGGCTGTCCCTGCAGCATGTAAAGGGCTGTCACCATCGGACCCCCGGAATGTGATCAGGGGTCCTAATGGGTCCCTGTGGAAGTCCCCTAAAGGAAAAAAAAAAAAAAAATTTTTTAAATAAAAAAAAAAAAAAAGTAAAAAAATTATTAAAAAAATAAAAAAAACACTTGTCTCCCTTTACTTTGTAAAAAATCAAAAATACAATCACACATGTGGTATCCGTGTGCGTCGTAATGACCCAGAGAAGGAAGTTAATACATTATTTAACCCCTTAATGACATGGCCCCTTTTTTTCTTTTTTCCCCATTTCTTTTTTTCCTCCCCCCTGTTTAAAAAATCACAACTTGTCCCGCAAAAAACAAGCCCTCATATGGCCATGTCAATGGAAAAATGAAAAAGTTATGGCTCTTGAGACGCAACTGCAAAATTAGTTGAAATTCAATGATTAGACCATTTTAAAAAACCTGCCCTGGTGGGCACGACAGGGTGGTAGGAAACCTGCCACTCAAGGGGTTAAAGGAATGGAAAGAAATGACTGTTCAAGTATTATCCATTTTTTTTATTTCCAGCATGTCTGTACTAATCAACAATCTGTAGAAGATGGGAGGCTTTATAATTAGTAGTTATTAGAGATGAGCGAGCACCAAAATGCTCGGGTGCTCGGTACTAGAGTCAAACTTTTTGTAATGCTTGAGAGCGCGTTTCGAGTAACGAACCCCATTGAAGTCAATGGGCAACTCGAGTATTTTTCAGGCTGACCGATGCTCCGCATAGGGGATGATTTGTGAAACACCGGAAAACCTCAGAAAGTCATAGAAACACCACACAAACGGATAGGGAACGGCAGGGGCAGCATGCATGGCTGCATCTGAGGTTCCCAGGTTCCACTATTAAGCCAAAATGGGGGCAAGAGCCTGGCGGTCACCCCCCCCAACAATTTACTTGGGACAGACCATAAGCAGCAAGGCATACGCGCTGGCACATCTTAGCTAAGCACCACACTAGCTGTAACTAAGGACAATCACTGTCTGCAGGTGACACCACTGCCTCTTCTCCTGGGTTACATGCTGGCATTGCTGTCCAACCCCCAGCAAACCCTGCGTTAGCTGGCCTCATGCCACACGCTCGCTTCATAAAGCGTACTCGGATGCTAGTTCAGCTGTGAACGTCTCATTAAATCAGTTACGGTTGCTTTCATCACTCCAAGGACTGGATGAACCACAAAGAAGTTCAACAGGCCAAACCTGGCGCAGTTGCACCCCCCCTCCCAGGACTGTCCAACCCCTAGCAAACCCTGCGTTAGCTGGCCTCATGCCACACGCTCGCTTCATAAAGCGTACTCGGATGCTAGTTCAGCTGTGAACGTCTCATTAAATCAGTTACGGTTGCTTTCATCGCTCCAAAGGCTGGATGAACCACAAAGAAGTTCCACAGGCCAAACGTGGCACAGTTGCATCCCCCCTGGAATTTTTCCTCTGCCCACACCCCCAGCAATCGTGGGCATAAAGCGGATTCGGATGCTAGTACAGCTGTGAACGTCCCTTAATTCAGTTACGCTTCTTTTGATTGGTCCAAACGAGTGTCTCAGATAACTGTGGTAACACGAGAGCAAATACATGTCGTCCAACGCCGATTCCCATACCCCAAGCAGGAGGAGGAGGTGGCATAATAAGCCCGAGAAACCATGACCGAGGTAGTACCCGCAATACTCTGTGTGGGAAGCACGTGAGCAGGCCCTGGGTTAGGCTCGGTCCCAGCCTCCACCTTGTGTGACCCAAGGTGCCGTGAGTTACAAAGCTATGGGAAATCCATGTGTCCCCACATGCTTCATTCTGTGTATGCGTCAGATAGCTGAACACCGCGCTGGGAAAGCTGTCTGCACTCTGCACCCTACCCAAGTCCTTCAGTGTATTTGTGCCAGACAGGTAAAACACCGCAATGGGAAGTCTTTGTGCACCCACAGCATAGGCGAGCCCATGAAACTCAAAAACAGTATAACACATGAAGAAATCAGAGTGTCCACACATGGCAGAGTTTCACCCTGCCATGGACCTCGGCCCAGACTTCTGCCCTAGTCATTCTGTGTATTTCTGCCAGACAGCTGGGAAACACCGCTATGGGAAACCTTTGTGTACCCACAGTATAGGCGGACCCCCCAAACTTCTTATTAGCAAGTGTATAGGCGGACCCCTGAAACTTTTCTGTTGCAAGAGTATAGGTGAACCCCTCAAACCTTTTAGTAGCAAGTGGATAGGCGGACCCCTCCAACCTTTTAGGAGCAAGTGTATAGGCAAACCCATCCAACCTTTTAGTAGCAAGTGTATAGGCAAACCCCTCAAATCTTTTAGTAGCAAGTGTATAGGCGGACCCCTGAAACTTTTCTGTTGCAAAAGTATATGCGAACCCCTCAAACCTTTTAGTAGCAAGTGTATAGGTGGACCCCCCTAAACCTCTTAGTAGCAAGTGTATAAGCGAACCCCTCAAACATTTTAGTAGCAAGTGTATAGGTGGACCCCCTGAACCTCTTAGTAGCAAGTATATAGGCGGACCTATGAAACTTTTCTTTTGCAAGAGTATAGGCGAACCTCTCAAACTTTTTAGTAGCAAGTGTATAGGCGGATCCCCCAAACCTCTTAGTAGCAAGTGTATAGGCGAACCCCTCAAACCTTTCAGTAGCAAGTGTATAGGCAGACCCCCAAACCTCTTAGTAGCAAGTGTATAGGCGAACCCCCGAAACATTTCTGTAGCAAGAGTATAGGCGAACCCCCGAAACATTTCTGTAGCCAGAGTATACGCGAACCCCTGAAAATTTCTTCAGTAGATTCATTAAGAATTATTCTGTTATTGCTCAACCCCTGACCGATCTTACCAAGAAGGGTGCCGACTTGGTAGGATGGTCGCCAGAGGCCCTAGAGGCTTTTAGTTGTCTCAAAAGGGCGTTTACTGCTGCCCCAGTGCTAGTACAGCCTGATGCGCTGCGACCGTTCTTCATTAAGGTCGATGCGTCTGAGGTGGGGGCGGGGGCTGTATTGTCTCAGGAAGTCAGCGGGAGACCTGGGTATAGTCCATGTGTGTTCCTCTTGCGGAAGTTCTGTTCGGCGGAACTTAACTACGACGTGGATAATCGGGAGTTATTGGCGATTAAGTGGTCTCTAGAAGAGTGACGTCACCATCTTGAGGGGGTAAGGCATCCTATTACCGTGTATACTGATGATAAAAACTTTGTATGTCTTGCCAATGCTAAGAGACTCACAGCTCGTCAGGCCAGTTATTATGTTAGGGTATACTACCCTTGATACGCCAGCCTGGGTGCCCTAGATCTCACCCACAACCCCTGTCCCTGCCTACTTGCCCAGGCCAGGTGGGCGTTGTTTTTCGCCAGGTTTAACCATGCCGTTACATATATTCCAGGGGAGAAGAACGTAAAGGCAGATGCCCTCTCCTGGAGTTTCGGTTTGCCGGAAAGTGAGACAGTGGCCAGGCATGTCTCGGGAGATCCGCGACTTTGTTAAGGTATGCTCTGTCTGTGCACGCAGTAAAAGTCAGTGACGGCATCCGGAGGGGCCTTTGAGACCGTTACCGGTGCCTTTTCGTCCGTGGTCGCATTTATCGGTAGATTTTATCACCGATCTACCTGAGTCTCGGAAGTTCACCCCTATCCTAGTTGTAGACCGTTTCTCAAAGATGGCACATTTCGTGACGTTAAAGAAGCTACCTTCTGCAATAGAATTTTCCAAGATTTTTGTAAAAGAAATCATTTGTCTACATGGGGTTCCCGAGAACATCGTATCTGATTGCAGTGTTCAGTTTGTTGCGCAATTTTGGCGAGCCTTCTGTAGAAACCTGGGAACGTTGCTTTCCTTCTCGTCAGCATTCCACCTGCAAACTAATGGTCAGACTGAGCGGAAGAACCAAGATTTAGTGCAATATTTACGGTTGTTTGCTAGCAAAAAGGCTCATCAGTGGGCAGAATTCCTGCCGTTGGCAGAGTTTGGGCTAAACTTGTTCTTGTTCTTCCACTGGGGTATCTCCATTCCTCTGCATATACGGTCAGCATCATCGCTTCCTTACAACTATTTCTACTCTGTCTACTCCGACAGGACCTGCTTGCACTACTCTGTTTGTAAGAAAGCTCTATCACGTGGAACTGCAGATTGTAATATGAAGCTGGGGAGCCTAGAAACCTGCCTCTCTCCTAATCCCTCAGCAGCCAGTTGGGATTCACCCTGCCCAGGACCTCGGCCTGTGCCCACACCCTCACTTGGACGGTCTGCGTCCTCGACCCTTACCCCTACTCCTCATCATGGCAGATTAAGGATAGAGCAAGGCCCAAATAGATTACCCCACTGTACATCGCTGACAACTGTGACTACTTCACCGCACACAGAGACTTGTAGATAGCGGAGGCACTATGCTGTGACTTAAAAAAATTAACCCGCTGTCTTGTGCTGATATCTAGCAGTAATTTACCGCTCACAAAGACTTGTGGATAAGAGAGGCTGTATGGAGTGGGAGAAGATTCTAAAGCCAGTGGATAGTGCTGGTAACTGCAGCAATCTCAACTCCCCCAAGGAAAGGGTATTGTGAGATGCTCTGCACAGCGGCAGAGCTGAAATACTTTGCAGTGGCCTAGGAAATATTAGAGTAGTGTTTCGCGGTGAGACCTCTGTCTAATGCATTGCAGACTGAGAACGGTATAACTAAAACAGCTTTGCAGTTGCCTAGGAAATATTAGAGTACTGTTTTGCGGTGAGACCTCTGCCTAATGCACTGCAGACTGAGAATGCTATAGCCCTAAGAAGGACCGTTGGGGTTCTTGAAGAGAGGATCCTACTCTAACACTTTCCCTATATAAGCAGTAGAGATGAGCGAACGCGTTCGTCCGAGCTTGATATTCGTGCGAATATTAGGGTGTTCGGGATGTTCGTTATTCGTAACGAACACCATGCGGTGTTCTGGTAAATTAAACTTTCTTCCCTGAGACGTTAGCGCTTTTTTTTGGCCAATATAAAGACAGGGAAGGCATTACAACTTCCCCCTGCAACGTTTAAGCCCTATACCACCCCCCTGCTGTGAGTGGCTGGGGAGATAAGGTGTCACCCGAGTATTGAAATCTGCCCCTCCCGCTGCTCGCTATGGATGCATTCTATATGCGCTCAATGGGGCCAGCGGCAGCAGCGCTGACCCCATTGAGAACATATAGAAGACAAATCCTTCTTCTCTGGCACAGCTGTAACAGCTGTAGCAGAGAAGAACGATGTTTGCCCATTGAATTCAATGGAGCGGCAATACAGCATGTTCCACTGAATGCAATGGGCTGCCGGCGATCGCAGGATGAATGGTCGGAAAGGGGTTAAATATATAACCCCTTTCCTGCAATTCATCCAGAAATGTGTTACACTAAAAATATATACCGGCGTATAAGGCGACCGGGCGTATAAGACGACCCCCCAACTGTCACCTTATACGCCGGTAATACAGTGGAGCAAAGAATAAAAAGCATTACTTACGTTTTTAGATGATCTGCGGCGCTCCTGCAGGCTGTCACTCCCTCCTAATCCACGGCAGACAAGCTTTCTCCACGAAAGACTTTAAATCCCTGCCTCCAGAAGCACATGTGCCTTCAGCCAATCACAGCCAATGACAATGATGTCATTGAATGGCTGTGATTGGCTGTGTTTCTGGAGGCGGGGATTTCAAGGCTTGAAATCCCCGCCTCCAGAAACACAGCCAATCACAGCCATTCAATGACATCATTGTCATTGGCTGTGATTGGCTGAAGGCACGTGTCTTTCTGGAGGCAGGGATTTAAAGCCTTTCATAGAGAAAGCTTGTCTGCCGTGGATTAGGAGGGAGTGACAGCCTGCAGGAGCGCCGCAGATCATCTAAAAACGTAAGTAATGCTTTTTATTCTTTGCTCCACTGTATTACCGGCGTATAAGGTGACAGTTGGGGGGTCGTCTTATACGCCCCGTCGCCTTATACGCCGGTATATATTTTTAGTGTAACACATTTCTGGATGAATTGCAGGAAAGGGGTTATATATTTAACCCCTTTCCGACCATTCATCCTGCGATCGCCGGCAGCCCATTGCATTCAGTGGAGTCGGCTGTATTGCCGGTTCCATTGAATTCAATGGGCAAACATCGTTCTTCTCTGCTACAGCTGTTACAGCTGTGCCAGAGGAGGACGATCTTTATGCTGACAGTGGGGGGGGGGGGGGGGGCACTCTTGCCGCTATTGTGGCTTAATAGTGGGACCTGTGAACTTGAGATGCAGCCCACCATGTAGCCCCTCGCCTGCCCTATCCGTCACTGTGTCATTCCCATCACTTTCCTGAATTGCCCAGATTTTCACACATGAAAACCTTAGCGAGCATCGGCGAAATACAAAAATGTTCTGGTCGCCCATTGACTTCAATGGGGTTCGTTGTTCGAAACGAACCCTCGAGCATCACGGGAAGTTCGTTCCGAATAACGAACACCCGAACATTTTGGTGTTCGCTCATCTCTAATAAGCAGTTCTTTCCCTAAACCCTGTCTAATGCACTGCAGACTGAGAATGCTATAGCTGTAATGCTCTGCACATGGCAAGATGCTTTAAAAAAAAAAAGGGTGCACTACTGCTCCCAGCCAGCCACAACTGTAATGCACACGATGAGGAGTAGCCCTAAGAAGGACCGTTGGGGTTCTTGTAGAGAGGATCCAACTCTAATACTTTTTCTGTATAAACATCAGCACTTTCCCTAACCTCTGCCAGTATGCGTCTGAGGCGAGCCGCGGGTGGGACCAGGTTAAGTACTCGGCGGTCACCTGATCGGCCCAGACACTCACTACTGTGGGGGGGGGGAGAGACAGGGCTGGCACGTCACAGCAGGAAGTGGCAATGCCTTCCCCGCATGTTTATTGGCTAGAAAATGGCGCTAAAAATACGGGGAAGGGAAATGAAATTGACTTGAGTACCGCTTGGTGTTTATCTCGAGTACCAAGCACCTGGAGTACCCTAATACTCCAACGAGTAGCAAGCTCAGAAGAGCATGCTCGCTCATCTCTAGCAGTTATGTTTGGTAAGCCTATGCCTCATCTGGTTTTTGGGTGAAATAGTATGTGACAAGCAATACATGCCAGTTTACCCTTCCAGATAAGTTATTTATCAAGGAATGGATAAACCTGAAAAAAAAGTTTGGAATGTTGATTGGTAGTGCTTCAAAAAAGTGTAAGATGCGGGGAAGCATGTTCATTTTAACTATGGTATGAAAAAAAAAACTAAGTCCAAGAATCTAAGTCCTTTCTGAGGAGTTGTAGTAACAGAAGAAAGTTTACTGCATACAGTGGTGAGAATTCATTGCTCAAAAATACTCCTAAATATTTCATGGTATCTGGAGACCAACGAAATGAAAAATCACCACTCAAGTCAGAAACTATAGATGGTAGTTATGTGATATTTAGTGCTTCAGATTTTTGAAAGTTAATTTTAAAATTGGAAAGATGAGTTGGGGGTCTTCCATCCGGTACTGGTGTATCTTGTCTCCACCAGAAATATAAGTGGACAGCTGCAAAGTGAAAGGTAACACCTTTGTTTTGCCCTGTTAACACCCCTCTAAGCTTCCAACTTTCAGTAAGAGCACTCACCGCAGCTTCTCCCTGTTTAACGTATAAGTGAAGAAGAACCCGACTCCCCATTTCTCTGTGTGTGTGTGTCTCCACCCGCCAGCCGGTGTTCGCGCTGTGTGACAGTGTCCAGGTGCCAAGACACAGATGTCTGCGGTTGTTGGACTCCAAGGAGGCAGCGGTGAATTACAGACTGCGGCCGGCAGAGGTGAGATGCGTGCCCTTGTGAAGTGTGCTGTGTGGCCGGGTAACAGCAAGATGGTAGGGGGAAACTTACTGAAAATCCCTGCCCTTACCACAGGTAAGCCTTCCTTCATGGCTGAAGCTGCTTCCTGTGCCCTCTCAGGTCCTGCCATCCTGGCTTGCCACCGGCTTCTTGCTTCCCTAGATGTCGGCAAAACATTGCAGGTGGCCGTGCTTGTGGACAGAAGATGCGTTTCTGGCAGCCAATGAGAAGTGTTGTGGGCATGACTGGCAAGAAGGTGTGTTTCCACCAGCCAATGAGAAGTGTTGTGGGAGTTAGCTGTAGCTCAGACAGCCCACGCCATACTTCCGGTGTTGACAAGATACACCAGTACCGCTGCTGTGTCTGGTACTGCATGTGAGTCATGTGACGAATGAGTGTTTATGTCACTAGGTAAGGGAAGAGGCCGGAATAGTTATGGAACCCAAGTGCCATGGTCTCTTCAAAAAGCTGATCAATAGGGGTACTAGGATAGCTTTGAATGCTGAAATGAAGATATCCAGTATGACTTCCATCGCGCTCTGATGGTATGCCTCTACATAGTTATATAAGTGTATAAATATATTCTGATTATAGTTCTCTAAGGTAAATGATGAACAGAAATTACATTCTGATGTAATCAGCTTTAAGTGGCGTGCATGACTCATTAGCAGCCTAACGGAGAAGGATCAGTAATTAGTAAGTTACAAAACTGGAAATCTGTTTATATAATACAAAACACAGGTATATAGATTATAGAAAACACCATCCAGGGGTCATCTGCTCACATCCAGAGAGCATGGTGGTATAACCTTGATTTCTTCTGTGTATAGTGATATACAGCATGCTGCTATAACCTGGGTTTCTTCTGTATATAATTATGTATGTACAGCTTGTATAAGTTATACATCTCCCTGTATATAGTGATATGGACCATGTTGGTGTTATCTGGGTATATTCTGTATATAATTATATATGTACAGCTGGTATAAGTTATACATCCTGCATATAATAATAGGGAGCATGCTGGTATAACCTGGGCATCTGCTGTATATAATTATATAAGTTATACATCCTGTATATAGTGATATAGACCATCCTGGTGTAACCTGGGTATCTTCTGTATATACCTTTATATTTACAGCTGCTACAAGTTATACATCTCCTATGCATTATGATATGGATCATGCTGGTATAACCTGGGTATCTCCTGTATATTATTATTTATGTACAACTGGTATAAGTTATAAATCTCCTGTATATAGTGAAATAGAGCATTCTGGTATAACTTTACTATGTTCTGTAAATAATATACTGGTATAACCTGGGTATCTCCTATATACTATTATTTATGTACATCAGAAATAAGTTATACATCTCCTGTATATAGTTATATGGACAATGCTGGTATAACCTGGGTATCTCTTGTATATAGTTATATATGTACTACTGGTATAACTTATGAAACTTGTATATAGTGATATGAATCATGCTGGTATAACCTGGGTATCTCCTGTATATAATTATATATGTATAGCCAGTATAAGTTATACATCTCCTGTATATAATGATATGGATCCTGATGGTATAACCTGGGTATCTCATGTATATAATTATATATGTATAGCCAGTATAAGTTATACATCTCCCTGTATATAGTGATATGGACCCTGCTGGTATAACCTGGGTATCTCATGTATATAATTACATATGTACAGCTGGTATAGGTTATACATCTCCGGCATATAGTGATATGGAGCATGCTGGTATAACCTGGGTATCTTCTACATATTAGTATTTATGTACATCTTGTATAACTTATTCTTGTTCTTTAAGTATAGTCGGTCTGTTTTAGCCGTCCTAATAATAGAGGCGCACATACTGTCATTGGGAATGCTCATACAATAGCATTGATATTTATTTCCCACAGTATAATCTGGGCTCCATGTCTGGCCGCAGGCTCCTACATTGCTGTGTATTCCTTGTTTCTTATACTTTCCCTCTACATCTTGAGTTGTTGAGAGCAATTACCAGTAACATCAATGAACCCTCTAGATGAGGTTTCTCTCAGCCCTCGCCGCTGCATCATCGCTTGCAGTCATTTTTCACAATGCAGAAACTCTGGAGTCAGCATCTTAGTTTAGTTTCTCTAAAATGCGCGGCATATATCTGTCATGTAGCGGACCTGAGGGGCTCCCACTGCGGGGATGACAACTGTCTGCAAGTATACATGGTGCAAAAATAACAATGGAACTGAGTCCGGATCGGTTTTACAGTTGTTTGCGCTGTGCATGTGCCGGCGCCATTGGGTTAATTGCACTGTGTATGGACTGGGTCAGAAGACTTAATACAGGAGTCTAAACAAGGGTCTATACAGGGGTGCAGCAATAGGGGGTGGAAAAATGGTAGTTGCAATTCGGTAACCAAAGCCTCCTCCGACACTAGTATCATGATAGAAAGTACTTGGGAGTCCTGTAAAAGGTTTCACTTTAGAAGTCTGATGAAGGGGCAAGGCGCAGTACTCATAATTCAAGGGGGTGTGGCCTAAAAACGGAGCGGGGTATATGTTTGTAACAATTGCAATCTATAATTTAGTTTCAGGTATCCAGAAATAGCTGAGGAGGGGGATGACAACTTTGTCCCATTTTTTCGGTAATTTCCACATATGTCTTGATACATCTGCACCTGTTTCATTGCAGAGATGTATCTATAGGGAATATAGAGACAGCATAGGTGTAGGTTCCCACCCACTTAATACAACACCTGTATCATAAATAGCACATGGGAGGCGAGGTCTCATGACGGTTCATTGGGCTCCAGAAGCCAGTAGACAAGCCATAGCTGAAGCCACCATGTGGCCGTTACGTGCGTCAAATTAAATGCCGGGGGCACGCTTGATTTTAGAGGAACACAAGACGATTTTGAAGTGGTATTGAAAATTTGAGAAGGTGTGAAATACAATGACAAAGGCGGCATGAGTTTGGAACAAAACCACTAAGGGGTTAAGAAAGACAGTCACACGTATTCGCAATAAGTTGGAAACTTATAGCACCATGAATAATGTGGAAAAGCGTAAATCTGGGAGGAGTCACACAGTGACAAGTCCTGCTTCCTCGAAAGGTGTTGGAACACCACAAAAGTCTGTCAGTGTGCATGTTAGTATACAGTGCATTCTTAACCCCTTAAGGACTGCCCCCTTTTTTTTCATTTTGTGTTTTTCCACCCGCTTTGAAAAAAATCATTTATTTATCCATCAACGTAGCTGCTGTATTTTCCACTGGTACTATATAATGGACCATATAACGTACTGGGAAAGTATTCAAAATCTCAACAGTGAAGTGAAATTGAAAAAAAAATGCAATTCCGCCATCTTCGGGAGGGTCTTGTTTTTACAGCGAACACACTGTGGCAAAAATGACATGATAACTTTATTTAATGGGTTGGTACAATTACGGCGATATTAAATTCATATATATATATTTATTTATTTTTTTAATTATTATTATTTGCTGTATTATTTTTAAAAAACAGAATGGCATCAGAAAAAAATTAACTATTTTCTGCCGCCATCTTTGGACCACCATAACTTTTTTATTTTTCCATTGACATAGTGGGATGAGCGCTCACTTTTTGCAAGATCGATCTCTCTCTCTCTCGCCAGCCAGCCCAAAAATTTGCCAATGAAGCGCGCTGCGTCGCGGCGGGGGAGGAGCCAAAAACTGGGGCGGGGTTGAACTAGGCTTGATGCTCGTTCGAGTAACAACTCACCATTTTGCTCCTTGCACATTTCTTCTTTTTACTGTGCATGTGCTAGGGAGGCGGATGCCTTGGCTGTGTAGTCTGATGTCAGAGAGGTTATGCTGCACTGCCGAGGCATCCTCCTCACCAGCGAATGCACAGCAGAGCAAGAAAGTCAGCAGGAACCCTCAGCTGCTCTTGCGCCTCCGCTCACACACAAGGCGCAGGATTTGCAGCTGAGATAGCAGATGATGGGCACCGTCAATCAAGCAGAGATCGAGTGAACATATGTGAAGCTCATGAATACATTAGACTAAGGTGAGCGGATGTCCCAATTTCGACGGGACAGTCCTGCTTTGGGACCCTGTGTCACGCTTTCCCCAGGGCCCTAGCGGGACAAGCATTTGTCCCGCTTTTGGGATGTCTGTCTCGCTTGTGTCCCTCTTTCACAATGTCGGGCCATGATGAAGGTGATTACCAGCTGGAGTGCTGTAGCTTCCTGGCTGGAAATCATTTTGCGGTGCTGCTGTGGGAGGCATGCACTGATGGCAGTGTGTGCATCTGGGATCTTCCTCCCCTGACCTTTCTCCTTGGTTCCGCAGTAGAAGAGAAGGAGGGAGGAGGCGCTGCTGCGGGTGCACACAGTTCTACCAGCAGCAGTGCTGAGCAAAGGAACAGTGGCGCTCTGGAGACCAGGAGAAGGGTGACTATATTGGTTTCAGGGGGGCACTATTACTACTGGAGCTACTGTGGGAGTCACTGTTACTACTGGGGTCGATATAGGGAATACTATTACTACTGGGGCTGATATAGGGGTCACTATTACTACTGGTGCCACTGTGGGGGTCACTATTACTATTGGGGCTAATATAGTAGTCACTATTACTACTGGGACTAATACAGGGGTCACTATTACTAGTTGGACTAATACAGGGGACACTATTACTATTGTGGCTGATACAGGGGACACTATTACTACAGTGGCTAGTATAGGGATCACTATTACTGCTGGGACTAATGTAGGGGTCACTATTACTACTGGAGCCACTATGGGGACGCTTACTACTGGGGCTAATATAGAGGTCACTAATACTACTGAGGCCATTGTGGGGGAGACTGTTATACTGCATGTAGCAGTATACCTCTAGCTGACTTAGGGTATGTTTACACGTGGCGTAAATGCTGCAGAATGTACACAGCAGAAATTTCCGTGGCAAATTACGCAGCATTTCTGAATCCAAAAACCAGTCAAAATCCACACCATTGGTGCAGATTTGACTGGAAATCAGTAACGTATCTGCAGCTCCTGTCATACTATGTGGCGCTCCCCCTCACCTCTTCCAAAGGCCTCTTGCTATCAGTGCTCCCCGGCTTCCAGTGCCCAGTGGCCTGATGCGCTGCTGCTGGTCAGGTGATGCTGGTCAGGTGAGGCCACTACAAAAAATGCTGGAATTCAGTTTTCTCCATTTTACTCCACTTTTAAAAGGTTTTCGGTACATTATATAATACATTAGATAGAATCACTAAAAGATTTACCTTGCCCCATAAAAAACAAGCCCTCAGATATCTGCATTGATGGATAAAAAAAGAGTTATGGTTTTTTAAAAAAAAGGGGGAAAAAAACTAAAATGAAAAAAGGGGCAGTCCTTCAGGGGTTAAATTACTTCTTTGGTCCCCTGACTTAAGACCCGTGTGACTGAGCCCTAAGAGCATGTTCACATGGAACGGACATTCTGCAGCAGATCTGCAGCTGACAGTCTCTCTCAAAGCCCATGTCATGCGGAATTTGGTGCAGAATTCATTGAGAGGAGGTGCATTCTGCAGCGCAAACGGCTAAAAAATTGATATGCTGCAGATTCAAATTCCATACAAATTCCGTACAACATGTCAATTTCTGCTCGGGTTTTGTGCAGATTTTTCCCATAGCATCTCATCCACTATGCTGCTACTGTACAAGCTGCATTTTTTCTGTGTGGAGGGTCGGAACGGAAAGTCTGCGGCGAATCCACCCCATATGACCATGGCCTACAGGATGGGGTGTAACCTAAAAAGCCACCTGCATCAGCTGCATTAAGGGAAGTAATTGAAATGTTGTGCAGAACAATCCCTATGGACGCTGTAACCGATGCTGTACGCACAGTAGTTTCCCGAAATCAGAAGGTGACTACTTTGAGCACCTAATGTGATAGCAGAAGTCCAACGTGACTTTGATGTCTATATAAGTCAAGTAATACAGCTTTAGGGCTCATGTCCACGGGGAAAATATGATTTAAGATCCGCAGCGGATCTCCCGCATGCGGATCCGCATCCCATAGGGATGCATTGACCACCCGCGGCTACATAAATACCCGCGGATCATCAATAAAAGTGATTTTTAAAAAAATGGAGCATGAAAAAATCTGGACCATGCTCCATTTTCATGCGGGTCTCCCGCGTGGACGGCTCCCGCGGGCTTCTATTGAAGCCTATGGAAGCCGTCCGGATCCGCGGGAGACCTAAAATAGGAATTTAAAGCATTTACTCACCCGCAGCGGGCCGCGAAGCTCTGCTCTTCCTCACGGCCGCATCTCCCTTGCTTCGGCTCGGCGGATGTGCCCGGCGCATGCGCGCGGCACGTCGACGACGTGCCGGCGACGTGCCGCCGGCGTCAGGAATTCATCCGCCGGCCGAAAATGAAGATCCGGCCGTGAGGAACAGCTGACCTTCCCCGCCCGCGCCGGATAGGTAAATGCTTTTAAATTACTATTTTCGGCGCTCATGTCCGCGGGGCAGGAGGGACCCGCTGCAGATTCTCCATTGAGAATCTGCAGCGGATCTGATTTTCCCCGTGGACATGACGCCTTAATGCAGAAATTTTTCACGTTGTAGTTTGTATACATTTTTTGGGGCTACCCTGTATACATCACAGTATGACCTGCGTGATCACCGCACACGTTAGATTGGCGCTTGTCTCCCTGTTACATGAGTATCTCGCGTTCATCGAATCCGCATTTAAAGTAGCGGGACAGAACTCAGCAGAGGCAATATTGATTATTACATATGATAGATGTTATCACTTAAGAGGTCAGTAAATTAACCACCGCTTCTCAGGAAGCCGAATGACGAGGATCAGCAGAGCCACAACATCATATATATTAATGGTGATCATTACGAGAACCCGCAGGCACGTGAAGGCCACAGATGGGAGACACAGCGCTAATAGTAATCATCAGTAACCACATCATTAGTCAGTCATTTATTAAATTATATTTAATTATTTTGCTTTTTACATATTTTGACTATTGCTAATTAGTAAATATTTAATCAGAATTTTAATTTCCCTTATGAATGGGGTTATTAGCATCCCGCTTCTCCGGCAAATTATTGATAATGATAATGAAAACAAGCAGAAAACATTATAATAGTAAAATAAAAAAAATTGTATGAAACGGCCGGGTCCCAAATAACATGTTACTATCTGTGATCCCAGAGACATAACAAGGTACTATCTGTGATCCCAGAGACATGACATGTTACCATCTGGGATCTCAGAAACATTTCATGTTACCATCTGGGATCGCAGACACAAAATAAGTTACCATCTGTGATCCCAGAGACATAACAAATTACCATCTGTGATCCTAGAGACATGACAAGTTACCATATGTGATCCCAGAGACATGACATGTTACCACCTGGCATCTCAGAGACAAAATAAGTTACCATCTGTGATCCCAGAGACATAACAAATTACTATCTGTGATCCCAGAGATATGACATGTTACCATCTGGGATCTCAGAGACATTTCTTGTAACCATCTGTGATCCCAGAGGCATAACAAGGTACCATCCGTGATCCTACAGACATAGCAAGTTACCATATGTGATCCCAGAGACATGACATGTTGCCATCTGGGATCTCAGAGACATGACAAGTTTCCATCTGTAATCCCAGAGACATTTCATGTTACCATCTGTGATCCCAGAGACAAAATAAGTTACCATCTGTGATCCCAGAGACATAGCAAGGTACCACCTGTGATCCTACAGACATAACAAGTTACCATATGTGATCCCAGATATATAACATCTAACCAACTGTGATCCCAGAGACAAAACATGTTACCATATGTGATTCCAGAGACATAACAAGTTACCATCTGTAATCTCAATGACATGAACTGTCACCATCTGTGATCTCAAAGACATGATATGTTATCATCTGTTATCCTAGAGATATGACATGTTACCATATGTGATCCCAGAGACATAACATGCTACCATCTGTGATCCCCACCTGCTGAAAGGGCTGCCTCTGATTGGCTGAGCACTGTGACCAATCAGAGGCAGCACTCAGCTATTGAATGACAGCTGAGAGCTGCCTCTCATTTGCTAAGCACTGTGACCAATCAGATGCAGCTCTCAGCTGTCATTCAATAGCTGATTGCTGCATCGGATTGGTCACAGTGCTCAGCCAATCAGAGGTAGCCCTTTTAGCAGGCGGGGATTTTAAATCCCCCCTGCTGAAAGCACTTCAGAACAGTGCAGGGAGAAGACCTGGCTAGACACGCGGAGCCCCGGCAGCAGCGGAGAGGTGAGTATATATATATATATATATATATATATATATATATATATATTTTTTTTTTTTTTACACATTTTGGAGATAAATTTCAGGGAAGGGCTTATATTTAAAGCAGGGCTTGTTGGCAGCCCATTGCTTTCAATGGAGTCGGCTGTAGCACCGGCTCCATTGAATTCAATGAGAGAACATTGCACTCCTCTGCCACGGCTGTGCCAAAGGATCGCAATCTTTACTGTATGTTCTCAATGGCTCGGTGCTGCTGCCGCCGGCCCCTTTGACCACAAGGTTAAGCACCTGGATGTGACAGTATCCAGGGTATTTTTTATATCCAAAAAAAAAAGATTGCCGCAGTTACTTGCATTTTAAAATCCGCTGCCCTATATTTACCGCTGTGCATTGTTGTGCACAGGTAAATATCGGGCATATGACCGCTGCCATTGAAAAGCATCGGTTCTTTATAGATGGGGATCGCAAATGCAGGTAACATGCGCACATAGAAACGCCCGTCTGACTGAGCCCTTAGGTGATTATTTAGAGTGTCACTTGGTATTAGGAGCAGATATCTAATATAAAAAAGTCTACGGGTCTCCCTGTTTGTCTGTTTTTCTCTCTCTCTATCTCTCTGTCACTTTATCTATACTTTTTTCTCTGTTTGTCTCTATCTTTGTTTGTCTCTCTCTGTCTCTTTCATTGTCTGCCTCTCTCAGTCTATTTCTGTCTGTCTATCTCTCTTTCTGTCTCGGTATTGCTCTGTCTCTTTCGTCCACTTTCTGTCTCTGTCTCTCTATCACTTTCTCTGGGTCTCTCTATCGCTCTCTCTCTCTCTCTTTCTAATGCTCTCTCTATCGCTCTCTCTGTGTCTTTCTATTGCCATCTCTGTCTCTCTATCACTATATCTTTGTCTGTCTTTCTATTGCTCTCCCTGTCTATTACTCTCTCTTTGTCTCTCTATCTCTCTCGCTGTCGCTATCGCTATCTCACTCTGCTTCTCTATTGCTCTCTCTTGGTCTGTCTGTCTCTCTATCGCTGTCTCTATATCGCTTTTTCTCTCTCTATCGCTCTCTCTGTCTCTATTGCTTTCTCTCTGTCTCTCTGTCGTTGTCTCTCTCACTATCGCTGTCTCTCTCTGTCTTTCTTTCGCTCTTTCTCTGACTGTTTCCCTCTCTATCCCTGTCTCTCTCTCTCTATCGCTCTTGGTTTGGCAGTGTATGGTGCAGCTTAGCAGTTAGAGATGAGCGAACGTGTTCTTCCGAGCTTGATATTCGTGCGAATATTAGGGTGTTCGGGATGTTCGTTATTTGTAACGAACACCATGCGGTGTTCTGGTTATTTTCACTTCCTTCCCTGAGACGTTAGCGCGCTTTTCTGGCCAATTGAAAGACAGGGAAGGCATTACAACTTCCCCCTGTGACGTTCAAGCCCTATACCACCCCCCTGCTGTGAGTGGCTGGGAAGATCAGGTGTCACCCGAACATAAAAGTCGGCCCCTCCCGCGGTTCGCCTCAGATGCGGTGTGAGTTAGATGAGGGACAGTGCTGTTTGTACCGGAGCTGCTGTAGGGAAAGAATTGGTAGTTAGTGTAGGCTTCAAGACCCCCCAAAGGTCCTTATTATGGCCACTGATAGCTGTGTGTTGGCTGCTGTTAGCAGTGGCAAATTTTTTTTTCTCAAAATCGCCTCTGCAGACCGTTGCACCTGGCATTAGGGACAGAAGTGCTGCATAGGCAGGGAGAGTGTTAGGAGTGAGTGTAGCCTTCAAGAACCTCAACGGTCCTTTCTAGGGCCATATTTATCCGTGTGCAGTACTGTGCTGGCTGCTGTTAGCTGTGCTGCATTTTTTTTTGCTTCTCAAAATCGCTTCTGCAGAGCATTCCACCCTCCATTGATACTGCAGGGAAAGAATTGTATAGGCAGGGCCACAACACAGTTATTATTCATTGAATATACACAGTGCTGCCTTTTGCTTGTAAAACAAGTGAAAATAATTCTATTTGTCCGGCCTCTGTCCGTCCTAAGGGCGGTGGACACGTGTCGGCTGCGTGTGACACCTTTAAAAATCATACGCACCCAGCTACGTTTTACTCCTGGCTTCGCCATTTGCTTTCCTTAATTGGGAAAAAAAATACCTGCTCTGCCACAGTTAATAACTCTGCTACCCTCACGTTCTGTGACACATTAGCAGGAAAACAGCACAGTTATTAAACTTCTCATGTTCATAGAATATACGCAGTGCTGCCTTTTGGTGCCAAAAAACGGAAAATAATTCTATTTGTCCGGCCTCTGTCCGTCCTAAGGGCGGTGGACACGTGTCGGCTGCGTCTGCAACCTGTAAAAATCATACGCACCCAGCTACGTTTTACTCCTGGCTTCGCCATTTGCTTTCCTTAATTGGGAAAAAAAATACCTGCTCTGCCACAGTTAATAACTCTGCTACCCTCACGTTCTGTGACACATTAGCAGGAAAACAGCACAGTTATTAAACTTCTCATGTTCATAGAATATACGCAGTGCTGCCTTTTGGTGCCAAAAAACGGAAAATAATTCTATTTGTCCGGCCTCTGTCCGTCCTAAGGGCGGCGGACACGTGTCGGCTGCGTGTGACACCTTTAAAAATCATACGCACCCAGCTACGTTTTACTCCTGGCTTCGCCCTTTGCTTTCCTTAATTGGGAAAAAAAATACCTGCTCTGCCACAGTTAATAACTCTGCTACCCTCACGTTCTGTGACACATTAGCAGGAAAACAGCACAGTTATTAAACTTCTCATGTTCATAGAATATACGCAGTGCTGCCTTTTGGTGCCAAAAAACGGAAAATAATTCTATTTGTCCGGCCTATGTCCGTCCTAAGGGCGGTGGACACGTGTCGGCTGCGTCTGCAACCTGTAAAAATCATACGCACCCAGCTACGTTTTACTCCTGGCTTCGCCATTTGCTTTCCTTAATTGGGAAAAAAAATACCTGCTCTGCCACAGTTAATAACTCTGCTACCCTCACGTTCTGTGACACATTAGCAGGAAAACAGCACAGTTATTAAACTTAGATTATTCATTCACTAGAGGCAGTGGGGCCTTTCGTTTTCAAAAAAGGGAAAAAATTATATTTGGCCTGCAGTCTTGCGCCAATTTATTTCCTGCCTGTGAAATCAAATCACTGGTAATACAGCATGCTGAGGGGTAGGGGTAGGCCTAGAGGACGTGGACGCGGCCGAGGACGCGGAGGGCCAAGTCAGGGTGTGGGCACAGGCCAAGCTCCTGATCCAGGTGTGTCGCAGCCGACTGCTGCGCGATTAGGAGAGAGGCACGTTTCTGGCGTCCCCACATTCATCGCCCAATTAATGGGTCCACGCGGGAGACGGTTATTAGAAAATGAGCAGTGTGAGCAGGTCCTGTCCTGGATGGCAGAAAGTGCTTCGAGCAACCTATCGTCTACCCGCAGTTCTGCGCCGTCCACTGCTGCCAATCCGAATCCTCTGTCTGCTGCTCCTCCTTCCTCCCAGCCTCCTCACTCCACTACAATAACACCTGCTCAGGAGCGGGAACACTCCCAGGAACTGTTCTCGGGCCCCTGCTTAGATTGGGCAGCAGCGGTTCCTCTCCCACCAGAGGAGTTTATCGTCACTGATGCCCAACCATTCAAAAGTTCCCGGGGTCCGGGGGAAGAGGCTGGGGACTTCCGCCAACTGTCTCAACAACTTTCTGTGGGTGAGGAGGACGATGACGATCAGACACAGTTGTCTTGCAGTGAGGTAGTAGTAAGGGCAGTAAGTCCGAGGGAGCAGCGCACAGAGGATTCGGAGGAAGAGCAGCAGGACGATGAGGTGACTGACCCCACCTGGTGTGCAACGCTTACTCAGGAGGACAGGTCTTCAGAGGGGGAGTCAAGGGCATCAGCAGGGCAGGTTGCAAGAGGCAGTGCGGTGGCCAGGGGTAGAGGCAGGGCCAGACCGAATAATCCACCAAGTGTTTCCCAAAGGGCCCCCTCGCGCCATGCCACCCTGCAGAGGCCGAGGTGCTCTAAGGTCTGGCTGTTTTTCACAGAGACGCCTGACGACCGACGAACAGTGGTGTGCAACCTTTGTCGCGCAAAGCTCAGCCGGGGAGCCAACACCAACAGCCTCACCACCACCACCATGCGCAGACATATGATGGCCAAGCACCCCGCAAGGTGGGACGAAGGCCGTTCAGCGCCTCCGGTTTGCACCCCTGCCTCTCCCCCTGTGCCCCAACCTGCCACTGAGATGCAACCCCCCTCTCAGGACACAGGCACTACCGTCTCCTGGCCTGCACCCACACCCTCACCTCCGCTGTCTTCGGCCCCATCCAGCAGTGTAGCTCAGCGCACCGTCCAGCCGTCGCTTGCGCAACTGTTGGAGCGCAAGCGCAAGTACGCCGCCACACCCGCACGCTCAAACGTTAACCGTCCGCATAGCAAAATTCATCAGCCTTGAGATGCTGCCGTATAGGGTTGTGGAAACGGAGTCCTTCAAAAGTATCATGGAGGCGGCGGCCCCGCGCTACTCAGTTCCCAGTCGCCACTACTTTTCCCGATGTGCCGTCCCAGCCCTGCACGACCACGTCTCCCGCAACATTGTACGCGCCCTCACCAACGCGGTTACTGCCACGGTCCACTTAACTACGGACACGTGGACAAGCACAGGCGGGCAGGGCCACTACATCTCCCTGACGGCACATTGGGTGAATTTAGTGGAGGCTAGGACAGAGTCAGAGCCCGGGACCGCTCACGTCCTACCCACCCCCAGAATTGCGGGCCCCAGCTCTGTGGTGGTATCTGCGGAGGTGTATGCTTCCTCCACTAAAGCACCCTCCTCCTCCTCCTCCTCCTCCTCTGTCTCGCAATCAAGATGTGTTAGCAGCAGCATGTCGCCAGCAGTCGGTGTCGCGCGGTGTGGCAGCACAGCGGTGGGCAAGCGTCAGCAGGCCGTGCTGAAACTACTCAGCTTAGGCGATAAGAGGCACACGGCCCACGAACTGCTGCAGGGTCTGACACAGCAGACCGACCGCTGGCTTGCGCCGCTGAGCCTCCAACCGGGCATGGTCGTGTGTGACAACGGCCGTAACCTGGTGGCGGCTCTGCAGCTCAGCAGCCTCACGCACGTGCCATACCTGGCCCACGTCTTTAATTTGGTGGTTCAGCGCTTTCTGAAAAGCTACCCACGCTTGTCAGACCTGCTCGTAAAGGCGCGCCGGCTCTGCGCACATTTTCGCAAGTCCCACACGGACGCTGCCACCCTGCGCACCCTGCAACATCACTTTAAGCTGCCAGTGCACCGACTGCTGTGCGACGTGCCCACACGGTGGAACTCTACGCTCCACATGTTGGCCAGGCTCTATGAACAACGTAGAGCTATAGTCGAATACCAACTCCAACATGGGCGGCGCAGTGGGAGTCAGCCTCCTCAATTCCTTTCAGAAGAGTGGGCCTGGTTGGCAGACATCTGCCATGTCCTTGGTAATTTTGAGGAGTCTACCCAGGTGGTGAGCGGCGATGCTACAATCATTAGCGTCACCATTCCTCTGCTATGCATCTTGAGAAATTCCCTGCAAACCATAAAGGCAACTGCTTTGCGCTCGGAAACGGGGGCGGGGGAAGACAGTATGCCGCTGGATAGTCAGGGCACCCTCCTGTCTATTTCTCAGCGCGTACAGGAGGAGGAGGAGGAGCATGAGGAGGATGAGGAGGAGGGGGAAGAGACAGCTTGGGCCGCTGCTGACGGTACACCGGCTGATTGCCTGTCATCCTTTCAGCGTGTATGGCCTGAGGAGGAGGAGGAGGAGGATCCTGAAAGTGATCTTCCTAGTGAAGACAGCCATGTGTTGCGTACAGGTACCCTGGCACACATGGCTGACTTCATGTTAGGATGCCTTTCTCGTGACCCTCGCGTTGCACGCATTCTGGCCACGACGGATTACTGGGTGTACACACTGCTCGATCCACGGTATAAGGAGAACCTGCCCACTCTGATTCCCGAAGAGGAAAGAGGTTCGAGAGTGTTGCTATACCACAGGACCCTTGCGGACAAGCTGATGGTAAAATTCCCAGCCGACAGCGCTAGTGGCAGAAGGCGCAGTACCGAGGGCAAGGTAGCAGGGGATGTGCGTAGATCGAGCAGCATGTACATCCCAGGCAGTGCAACAGTCTTTAAGGGCCTGGCCAGCTTTATGGCTCCCCACCAAGACTGTGTCACCGCTCCCCAGTCACGGCTGAGTCGGCGGGAGCACTGTAAAAGGATGGTGAGGGAGTACGTAGCGGATCGCACGACCATCCTTGGTGACGCCTCTGCCCCCTACAACTACTGGGTGTCGAAGCTGGACACGTGGCCTGAACTAGCGCTGTATGCCCTGGAGGTGCTTGCTTGTCCTGCGGCTAGCGTCTTGTCGGAGAGGGTGTTTAGTGCGGCTGGGGGAATCATCACAGATAAGCGTAGCCGCTTGTCAACCGACAGTGCCGACAGGCTAACACTCATCAAGATGAACAAAGGCTGGATTTCCCCAGACTTCTGTTCTCCACCAGCGGACAGCAGCAATACGTAAGCAATATGTAGGCTGCACCCGCGGATGGAAGCTACGTTCTCTCTCACCATCCAAAACGGGGACATTTCTGCTTCATCAATCTGTGTCTAATATTCCTCCTCCTCCTCCTGCTCCTCCTCCTGAAACCTCACGTAATCACGCTGAACGGGCAATTTTTCTTAGGCCCACAAGGCTCACTCAAATAATTTTTCTGAACAATTTTTATAAGTTTCAATGCACTTAAAAGCGTTGGAACTTTAACTTGAACCAATTTTTCGTTACACTGGGCTGCCTCCAGGCCTAGTTACCACTTAAGCCACATTAACCAAAGCGATTAATGGGTTTCACCTGCCCTCTTGGCTGGCCATGGCCAATTTTTGGGATGTACATTAGTACTGTTGATACAGCAATTTTTGTGGGCCCTCGCCTACAGTGTAATCAAATTAATTTTTAGCCCACCTGCATTCCAGCTGACGTTACCTCAGCTGTGTTGGGCAATGCAATGGGATATTTTTGTGTACCGCCGGTGGGTTCCAGGGAGCCACCCATGCTGTAGGTGCACACAGAGTTTTTAATACATCTGTACACTTCTAAAGAACCCCAGTCTGACTGGGGCATGCAGTGTGGGCCGAAGCCCACCTGCATTACGCACGACATTACTACCTCAGCTGTGTTGGGCAATGCAATGGGATATTTTTGTGTACCGCCGGTGGCTTCCTGGCACCCACCCAGGCAGTGGGTCCACAGGGAGATTAACCTACATGTGTCCACTTCTAAAGAACCCCAGTCTGACTGGGGCATGCAGTGTGGGCCGAAGCCCACCTGCATTACGCACGACATTACTACCTCAGCTGTGTTGGGCAATGCAATGGGATATTTTTGTGTACCGCCGGTGGGTTCCAGGGAGCCACCCATGCTGTAGGTGCACACAGAGTTTTTAATACATCTGTACACTTCTAAAGAACCCCAGTCTGACTGGGGCATGCAGTGTGGGCCGAAGCCCACCTGCATTACGCACGACATTACTACCTCAGCTGTGTTGGGCAATGCAATGGGATATTTCTATGTACCGCCGGTGGCTTTCTGGCACCCACCCAGGCAGTGGGTCCACAGGGAGTGTAACCTACATGTGTCCACTTGTAAAGAACCCCGGTCAGACTGGGGCATGCAGTGTGGGCCGAAGCCCACCTGTATTACGCACGACATTACTACCTCAGCTGTGTTGGGCAATGCAATGGGATATTTCTATGTACCGCCGGTGGCTTCCTGGCACCCACCCATGCTGTCAGTCCACAGGGACTTCACAATAGGGAGTTGTACCTGCCTGTGTCTATGAATTAAAAAGCCCGGTCTAACTGGGGCATGCAGACACCTTGACAGAATGAATAGTGTGTGGCACATAGGTTCCCCATTGCTATGCCTACGTGTGCAGCTCCTGATGGCGGTGGCACAGGATTCTATTTCTCATTGCTTCTGTACAGCATTGTGGGCTATCGCCCCGCCCCTTTTAAAGAGGGTCGCTGCCTAGCCGTGCCAACCCTCTGCAGTGTGTGCCTGCGGTTCCTCCTCATGGCAGACGCACTTCTAAATAGACATGAGTGTGGCGTGGCATGAGGGCAGCTGAAGGCTGCGCAGGGACACTTTGGTGTGCGCTGTGGGGGGGAGGGGGGGCGGTTGGTCAGCATGTAACCCAGGAGAAGTGGCAGCGGAGTGTCATCCAGGCAGTGATTGTGCTTTGTTGTAGCTAGTGTGGTGCTTAGCAAAGGTATGCCATGCTAATGAGGGCTTTTCAGAAGTAAAAGTTGTTGGGAGGGGGGGGGGGCCCACTCTTGCCGGTATTGTGGCTTAATAGTGGGACCTGTGAACTTGAGATGCAGCCCAACATGTAGCCCCTCGCCTGCCCTATCCGTTTCTGTGTCATTCCCATCACTTTCTTGAATTGCCCAGATTTTCACACATGAAAACTTTAGCGAGCATCGGCGAAATACAAAAATGCTCTGGTCGCCCATTGACTTCAATGGGGTTTGTTGTTCGAAACGAACCCTCGAGCATCGCGGAAAGTTCGTTCCGAATAACGAACACCCGAACATTTTGGTGTTCGCTCATCTCTATTAGCAGTGTATGCTGTGTTGCTTAGCAAGGCTTCACTCATTCCAGCGCATGCCTGAAGCTCAGCAGCACCGCCAATAGACTTAACATTGTAACTTCAGCATGTGTGTCATCTAATGACACCAACATCATACACCAAAGTTACAGGAAAGGAGGCAAAGTGCAGTGCAGGAAAAAGCATGTCGGCTTATTTATATGACATGTGTTTCCTCACCGCTTGCTTCTACTTGGTCTTCTGTTTTGGGCCCTAAAGGCGGTATTCATATTATTGTGATTCTTACGTGACTTTATCCCCCATTGGCAAATACTTGAGTTTTTATAGTAATGGCGCCATTGTATCCCACCATACCTGTGGCCAAATACAGCCATGTAGATCCTGTATAGTGTAGAAGCAATATAACATAGAACTATATTCAAGCTTCCTTCCCATCCCGACCCCACAGGAGCTTACAGTCTAATCTCTGCACTCGTCTCCGGCGCTCCCGTGTATCACGATGAACCTTCCATTTTCTTCATTATTGTTTTGCTCTGCACACATTTCATAAAAAGTGACATTTCCATTTTACTCTCACAAAAACTAAAACCAAATTAGCATCTGAGAAATTAAAGGAGATGTCCCGCGCCGAAACGGGTTTTTTTTTTTTTAAACCCCCCCCCCCGTTCGGCGCGAGACAACCCCGATGCAGGGGTTAAAAAAACCACCCGCACAGCGCTTACCTGAATCCCGGCGGTCCGGCGTCTTCATACTCACCTGCTGAAGATGGCCGCCGGGATCCTCTATCTTCATGGACCGCAGGGCTTCTGTGCGGTCCATTGCCGATTCCAGCCTCCTGATTGGCTGGAATCGGCACGTGACGGGGCGGAGCTACACGGAGCTACACGGAGCCCCATAGAGAAGAGCAGAAGACCTGGACTGCGCAAGCGCGGCTAATTTGGCCATCGGAGGGCGAAAATTAGTCGGCACCATGGAGACGAGGACGCCAGCAACGGAGCAGGTAAGTATAAAACTTTTTATAACTTCTGTATGGCTCATAATTAATGCACAATGTATATTACAAAGTGCATTATTATGGCCATACAGAAGTGTATAGACCCACTTGCTGCCTCGGGACATCTCCTTTAATGATTTATCTGTTTATTTGGCTACAAACCTGTCACCGATGAAATGACGGCGCGTCATCCTGCGCATCCATTAGTCGGTGTTGTTGTGGAAACCATTCAATTTACAAGTTACATTGACGAGATGAGGCATAATTATACCTGACTTATTGTCGCTGAGCAAAAGTGATTGTAAAAGCTGACAAAACTGTGATCGACTTTCTGTCTTCTTTACATTCTCAGTCACTGCTCTTTTCTAGGGAATGGATAGGATGCACTCTCAGTGATGTCACTGCCACGGGCGGTGGTGCGACACAAGTTTAGGATAGCGCGGCGGTGACAGACGGAGATGGAGGTGGCACATTTTTACAAAAATATGCTTCACTGAACGAACTAGCAGAATACCATACTTTAAATGGTGCACTAATTATCTTAAAGTGACAGTAACCTATTTATCTACTACAATTCAAAGTGCACCTTTCATCACTCAGCGTTCTTTGCCAACATATACATTATCCATTGGCAGAACAGAGTTACATCTCAGCGGAACAAGACACTTCGTACACCATCATTACTATCTAGCATCTTTGCATAACTCCATAATCATCATTGTACTCTGTTTTACCGAAGGTCCGCGGCATGCCAACATCGCGACCTAATGCACCGTAGGTGCCATAGTACATAACTAACTTACAGATATCCGTATTATTGCGGACTCAGAGAACCGTAGATATAAGACCACATCTACAATACAGCATTACTGTCTCACATGCATCTTATAATATCTTTAGCTGGCGTATAACGCCACTGCTGAAATTGGCGCAGAGCACCACTGCACGAACTTGTGCTGTCCTCCATTGCAATGCACTTTGCATCATGAATCCTTACATCGCTCACTAACTATACAGAGCCCAGTGTCAATCACTAACCATTAACACCTTGCCGCAACCCTTGTATCACAGTCCCTTATGGGAGATATTCCTCCAGTCCGAACTTGTCCATCATGGTCACTGTCTCTGTAGTGGGCATACTGCTGTTGTTAAGTATCCTATAGCTTGCTTGCTTCCATGTTGCCACTGGTGTTGTCTGCTTTGGAAACTAAGTTCTCTGCCACGTGGTCTGTCTTGGCCCCCGAGTCATCAGAGCCACTTCTGTAGCCTCTTCTTGCACTGCTCCTCCAGCACAGGGACAGCACACTGGTCACTACACTTACTGTCCACCTTTATGTACTTCGCATCTGTCCTGCTCTGCTGCTATCTCTAATAGAACTGTATTTCTGGTCTCAGCCTTCTCTCTTCTCTTGCTCTGTCTGCTGTGATGCAAGTCAGAGCCTTTAATATTGGGCACCTATGGCACCAAACTTTTCCTGGGCATGAGGATGGGGTGGGGCCCTTGCCCGCTCTATTTCACAGCAGTGGGGCCGATATTCATAGCGATGATGTGCTAGCCGCGTCACAACTACAGTATTGGGGGGGCGGATTCTCTTCAGCCCCAGAGAGGCTTCAACAGAGTGGCACCACCTGGTGCTCTTCTCATGGTGCCTGAGCACTCCTGCTCTCCTCTCCCTGGCCGTGACTCTAGCTAATGTAGGGGAAGCCACACAGTGCAGCAGTGTTGTTCCCCAGCTCCAGTCTCCTCTGCTCCCATGCCTCTGCTCTGGTAGGTTTCAGACCAAAGGGGACAGGGCTAAGCGCGTCTACTACCGACTGCATGCCGCTGTATGCCATAAGGGGGAGAGCGCTGCAGCGCTACCCCTTTACATCACCACTGCTCTATAGAGAATTCATAGGCTGCATTCTCAGTGAAATATTCAGTTCAGGATTGGTCTGATTTCCTCTTCCTCCAGAATGGTGGCTCAGTGGTTTATATTGTTGCCCTGTAGTCCTCGGGTCCTAGGTTCAAATCTTGCCCATAGCAATATCTATATAGGTTTCTTCTTCTTCTTAATAATAATAAACATCTATATTCACTCCATGCAGATGTTTCCTGGGCCTGATTTGAACCCAGAACTCCAGTACTGCGAGGCAACAGTGCTGAGCCACCATGTTTTTTCTCCCTTTTTTCAATACTCCCTCCTTCCTCCTCTTGTATAATATGGATGTGTTATACAATGAAAGGTCATTATTTTTGTGAGAGAAGTCATAATGTTCTCTCATGCACCATCCTGCTTTTGTTCCATCTTGAGTTTCTTTTCCTACTTTTCTGTCTGCTGACACGTCTATGCAGGTGGTTGGGTTTATGTACCAGGCAGTCTGAGGAATGCTAGGACACTTCGTATGAAACATGAAGAAATGCAATTAACTCAGGTCAAAATCGAAAGTATACGCAGCCCCCAGGGAGAGGGAAGCGGGAGAAAAGAACAAGTGATTAAAAGTTTGGGAAACAGATATCTGTCCACCTAATTGGCATATAGAGCAAAACAGAAGATAATTAGTTCTTTTAATTGATATGTACGTCTATTAGAGATGAGCGAGCACACTTGTCCGAGCTTGATGCTCGTTCGAGTATTAGGGTGTTCGAGATGCTCGTTACTCGAGGCGAGCACCATGCGATACTCGACTCCATTCCATTTCCTTCCCTGAGAAATTTGAGCCCTTTTCTGGCCAATAGAAAGACAGGGAAGGCATTACAACTTCCTCCTGTGACGTTCCAGCCCTATCCCACCCCCCTGCAATGAGTGGCTGGCGAGATCAAGTGACCGCCGAGTATATAAAGCAATCCCGCCCACGTCTCGCCACAGACACACGCTAAGAGAGATCAGGGACAGTGCTGCTGCTGCTATAGGGACAGTGTTAGCGTCTTCAAGAACCACAACGACCCTTCTTAGGGCCACAGCTCAACTAGTGCATTACTGTTGTGGCTGCTGTGAGCAGTTTTGCACAATTTTTTTTTTTTTATGTATATCGGATGTGCAGGCTGTAGCGTTCTCAGGCTGCAGTCTGTACTTGAGTATAGGGGCAGTATTGGTCAGGCAGGGACAGTGGTAGTGTAGAATCCTGTCTACAAGTACCCCAATGGTTCTTCATAGGGCAACCTGCGACCGTGTGCATTGAACTCCGTGGTTGCTGGGAGTTGTAGTACCTGTAGTGGGTGCTGTGATCACTTTTGCACCAATTTTTTTTTATGTATATCGGGCGTGCAGGCTGTAGCGTTCTCAGGCTGCAGTCTGTACTTGAGTATAGGGGCAGTATTGGTCAGGTAGGGACAGTGGTAGTGTAGAATCCTGTCTACAAGAACCCCAACGGTTCTTCTTAGGGCAACCTGTGACCGTGTGCATTGAACTCCGTGGTTGCTGGGAGTTGTAGTACCTCTGTATTGCACAGCAGAGCCTGCGTGCAGCCTTCATTTAAACACTTTTCTGTCCGCACTTTGCGTTGCCTCAGTTCAGTCTGCCTCTAAGTGTACGCCAAGAAACCACACATTTTCTACAACGCTCTGTGTTATACGTGTGCTGTCTCACAAGTGCACGGTCTGCCCGATGCCCATAGATTGAAATTACAATACACACTGCATAGCCTCAGCCTGCATTGCATAGAAAAATAAGGAGATTTTTTTAAAAATTCCTTTTTACGGCTGCCGGTGACCTAGTGCATTTGCCTGCATGGCCTGTGGGACTTCACGTCCATCCAAACTGCATAGTTCACAGCAAGGCCTAAGTACAGCCTTCCTTATAATTTATCTCTGGCTTCATTTAGCGTTATATTACCGCTGGCAGCCACCAACTGCGCGACAATAATTCACAAACATTTTTACACCGCTCTGTCTCTGCTCGATTCTTAATCCAGCACGCGGTCGAGGACGCGGAGTCCCAAGTGAGGGTGTGGGCATAGGACGAGTTCCTGGTCCAGGTGAATTGCAGCCGGCTGCTGCGGGAGTAGGAGAGAGGACAGTTTCTGGGGTTCCCAGCTTCATATCGCAATTTTTGGGTCCACGTCGTAGACCTTTATTAAAAAATGAGCAGTGTGAGCAGGTCCTGTCGTAGATGGCAGAAAGTGTATCCAGCAATCTATCGACCACCCAGTCTTCTACGCCGTCCATTGCTGCAACTCTGAATCCTCTGGCTGCTGCTCCTCCTTCCTCCCAGCCTCCTCACTCCATGAAAATGACACATTCTGAGGAGCAGGCAGACTCCCAGGAACTGTTCTCGGGCCCCTGCCCAGATTGGGCAACAATGGTTCCTCTCCCACCGGAGGAGTTTGTCGTGACCGATGCCCAACCTTTGGAAAGTTCCCGGGGTCCGGGGGATGAGGCTGGGGATTTCCGGCAACTGTCTCAAGAAATTTCAGTGGGTGAGGAGGACGATGACGATGAGACACAGTTGTCTATCAGTGAGGTAGTAGTGAGGGCACACAGAGGATTCGGAGGAAGGGCCGCTGGACGATAAGGTGACTGACCCCATCTGGTGTGATAAGCCAACTGAGGACAGGTCTTCAGAGGGGGAGGCAATTGCAGCCGCAGGACAGGTTGGAAGAGGCAGTGCGGTGGCAAGGGGTAGAGGCAGGGCAAGAGCAAATAATCCACCAGCTGTTTCTCAAAGCACCCCCTCGCGCCAAGCCACCGTGCAGAGGCCAAGGTGCTCTAAGGTGTGGCAGTTTTTCACTGAGACGGCAGATGACCGATCAACAGTGGTGTGCAACCCTTGTCACGCCAAGATCAGCCGGGGAGCCACCACCAGCAGCCTCACCACCACCAGTATGCGCAGGCATATGATGGCCAAGCACTCCACAAGGTGGGACAAAGGCCGTTCACCACCTCCAGCTTGCGCCACTGCCTCTCCCCCTGGGCCCCAACCTGCCACTGAGATCCAACCCACCTCTCACAACACAGGCATGACCATCTCCTGGCCTGGACCCACACCCTCACCTCCGCTGTCCTCGGCCCCATCTAGCAATGTCTATCAGCGCAGCGTCCAGCTGTCGCTAAGAGAATCGTTGGAGCGAAAGCGCAAATACACCGCCACACACACACACGCTCAAGCTTTAAATGTCCACATAGCCAAATTGATCAGCCTGGAGATGCTCCCCTACAGGCTGGTGGAAACTGAGGCTTTCAAAAACATGATGGTGGCGGCAGCCCTGCGCTACTCTGTCCCCAGTTGAAACTATTTTTCACAGTGTGCCATCTCAGCCCTGCACGACCACGTCTCACGCAACATCATACGCGCCCTCACCAACTCGGTTACTGGCAAGGCAGGGCCACTATATCTCCCTGACGGCACATTGGGTGAATTTAGTGGAGGCTGGGACCGAGTCAGAGCCTGGGGCCGCTCATGTACTACCCACCACCAGAATTGCGGGCCCCAGATCGGTCCTGGTATCTGCGGCGGTGTATGCCACCTCCACTAAACCTTCCTCCTCCTCCTCCTCCTTCTCCAACGCAACCTCTACCTCGCAATCAAGACTTGTCAGCAGCAGCACGTCGCCAGCAGTCGGTGTCACGCGGCAGCACAGCGGTGGGCAAGCGTCAGCAGGCCGTGCTGAAACTACTCAGCTTAGGAGAGAAGAGGCACACAGCCCACGAACTGTTGCACGGTCTGACAGAGCAGACCGCTCGCTGGCTTTCGCCACTAAGCCTCCAACAGGGCATGGTCGTGTGTGACAACGGCCGTAACCTGGTGGCGGCTCTGCAGCTCGGCAGCCTAACGCACATGCCATGCCTGGCCCACGTATTTAATTTGGTGGTTCAGCGGTTTCTGAAAGACTACCCACACTTGTCAGATCTCCTCGGCAAGGTGCGCTGGGTCAGCGCACATTTCCGCAAGTCCAACACGGACGCTGCCACCCTGCGCACCCTGCAACATCGGTTTAATCTACCAGTGCACCGACTGCTTTGCGACGTGCCCACACGGTGGAACTCTACGCTTCACATGTTGTCCCGGCTGTATGAGCAGCGTAGAGCTATAGTGGAATACCAACTCCAACATGGGCGGCGAAGTGGGAGTCTGCCTCCTCAATTCTTTACAGAGGAATGGGCCTGGATGGCAGATATCTGCCAGGTCCTTGGAAACTTTGAGGAGTCCACCCTGATGGTGAGCGGCGATGCTGCAATCATTAGCATCACCATTCCCCTGCTATGCCTCTTGAGAAGTTCCCTGCAAAGCATAAAGGCTGATGCTTTGTGGGCGGAAACGGAGGCGGGGGAAGACAGTATGTCGCTGGATAGTCAGAGCACCCTCATGTCTATATCTCAATGCATGGAGGAGGAGGAGGAGGGGGAGGAGCCTCAGGAGGAAGAGACAGCTGGGCCAACTGCAGAGGGTACCCATGCTGCTTGCCTGTCATCCATTCAGCGTGTATGGCCTGAGGAGGAGGAAGAGGATACTCAAAGTGATCTTCCTAGTGAGGACAGCCATGTGTTGCGTACAGGTACCCTGGCACACATGGCTGACTTTATGTAAGGCTGCCTTTCTCGTGACCCTCGCGTTAGACGCATTCTGGCCACTACGGATTATTGGGTATACACACTACTTGACCCATGGTATAAGGATAACCTTTCCACTCTCATTCCCGAAGAGGAAAGGGGTTTGAGAGTGATGCAATACCACATGGCCCTGGTGGACAAACTGATGGTAAACTTCCCATCTGACAGCGCTAGCAGCAGAAGAGGCAGTTCAGCGGGCCAACTAGCAGGGGAGGCATGGGGATCCGGCAGCATGTCCAGCGCAGGCAGGGGAACACTCTCCAAGGCCTTTGCCAGCTCTATAGCTCCCCAGCAAAACTGTCTCACACCTCCCAAGTCCAGGCTGAGTCGGAGGGAGCACTGTAAGAAGATGGTGAGGGAGTACGCAGCCGATCGTACCACCGTCCTCCGTGACGCCTCTGCTCCGTACAACTACTGGGTGTCAAAGCTGGACACGTGGCCCGAACTCGCGCTGTATGCCCTGGAGGTGTTGGCTTGCCCTGCGGCTAGCGTCTTGTCAGAGAGGGTGTTTAGAGCAGCTGGGGGAATCATCACGGACAAGCGTACCCGCCTGTCAACTGACAGTGCCGACAGGCTTACACTCATAAAGATGAACAAAGCCTGGATTTCTCCAGACTTCTCTTCTCCACCAGCGGACAGCAGCGCTACCTAAAGACCTTTGTCAATCTGTCTATGATATTCGTCCTCCTCCTCCTGCTCCTCCTCCTGAAACCTCTTGTAATCACCACAAATGGGCAATTTTTCTGTGGGCCAAAAGGCTCATATAACTTTTCTAAATAATATTTATCTGTTTCAATTCTCATTAAAGCATTGAAACTTCCACCTGAACCAATTTTTATGTTGACTGGGCTGCCTCCAGGCCTAGTTAAAAATTAGGCCACAGTACGCTAAGCGATTAATGGGTTTCACCTGCCCTCTGGGTTGGGCATGGGCAATTTTTCTGGGGTACATTAGTACTGTTGGTACACCAATTTTTCGGGCCCTCGCCTGCAATGTAATACAAGTGATTTTTATGGGCTTCGCCTGCACTCATGGTGGACCACTGTGTCTGGGGTTGGCCTACAATTTTGCTACAGAAATGTAACTCTGTTCTGCCTACCTATACTTCTGCCACAGTAATGCTACAGGGGTCTGACTATACTTCAGCAACAGAAATGTTACTTCGGTCTGCCGATACTTCTGCTCCTGAAATGTTACCTTGGTTGGTGTATACTGTCACTACTGTAATTTTACTAATACTGGGCTCTGCCCATAATGCTTCAACGGAAATGTTACTGGGGCAGGTCTATACTGCTATTACAGAAATGTAACTAATAGTGGGCTCTGCCCATACTGCTTCTACATTAATGTTACTGGGGTCTGACTATACTGCTACTACTGAAATGTTACAAATACTTTGCTCTCCCTACACTGCTGCCAGGGAAATGTTTATCTGCTGCTTTGCCCATACTGCTTCTACGTTACTGTTACTAGGGTTTGACTATACTGCTACTACTGAAATGTTACAAATACTTTGCTCTCCCTACACAGCTGCCAGGGAAATGTTTATCTGCTGCTTTGCCCATACTGCTTCTACGTTACTGTTACCGGGGTCTGTCCGCACTGCTGGAACTGAAATGTTACTGGTGTCTGTCTAGACTTATACTACTGAACAGTTACTGGGGTCTGTCTATACAGATACTACTGAAATGTTACTGGGGTCTGTGTATACTGCTGCAAATGAAATGTTAGTGGGGTCTGTCGTCACTGCTGCCAATGAAATGTTACAGGGGTTTGTGCATACTCTTACCGCTGAAATGTTGCTAATTCTCGGCTCTGCCTATACTGCTGCTACTGCAATGTTACAGGGTAGTGGAAACGGAGGCTTCCCAAAGACATGATGGTGGCGAGGCCGCGCTACTAGGTTCCCCAGGCGCGATAACTTTTCAGCAACGCAGTCACTGGTAAGGTGCATATAACCACAGACACGGGGACAGGACACGTACTGCCTCAAAAACTTCTCCGTCCTCCTCCTCCAACAATGAAAACATTCTTGGCAAATGCTTTCGCAGTGGTCCGTCTGGCGGCAGTCCAAGATTTCACCTTAAACGACACAATAAGAAAGCCCCCCACCACGGCCCACTTAATTCTCGCCACATTCTGAAAACCAACGGAATAAAACCGTGCTAATAGGTCCACAGTCGCGACCACTATCCCACCAACGCGGTTACTGTTAAGGTGCATATAACCATGGACACGGGGACAGGACACGGACTGCCTCAAAAACATCCCCGTCCTCCTCCTTCAACAATGAAAACATTCTTGGCCGAAGCACACCTGTATTTAATCTGACGTTAGCTCTGCTGTCCAGGGCACTGCAATGGGATATATTTATGTACCGCCGGTGGCTTCCTGGGACCCACCCATGCTGTCGGTCCACACGGAGTTGTAACTGCATGTGTCTACTTATAAAGAACCCCAGTCTGACAGAGGCATACAGTGTGGGCCAAAGCCCACCTGTATTTAATCTGACGTTACCTCAGCTGTGCTGGGCAATGCAATGGGATTTATTTATGTACCGCCGGTGGGTTCCAGGGAGCCACCCATGCTGTAGGTGCACACGGAGTTGTAACTGCATGTGTCTACTTATAAAGAACCCCAGTCTGACTGGGGCATGCAGTGTGGGCCAAAGCCCACCTGCATCTAATCTGAGGTTACCTCAGCTGTGCGGGGCAATGCAATGGGATTTATTTATGTACCGCCATTGGGTTCCAGGGAGCCACCCATGCTGTCGATCCACACAGAGTTGTAACTGCATGTGTCTACTTATAAAGAACCCCAGTCTGACTGGGGCATGCAGTGTGGGTCAAAGCCCACCTGCATCTAATCTGAGGTTACCTCAGCTGTGCGGGGCAATGCAATGGGATTTATTTATGTACCGCCATTGGGTTCCAGGGAGCCACCCATGCTGTGGGTCCACAGGTACTTCACATTAGGGATTTGTACCTGCCTGGGTCTATGTATTAAAAACTCCGGTCAGACTGGGGCATGCAGTGTGGGCCGAAGCCCACCTGCATTTAATCTGACGTTACCTCAGCTGTGCTGGGCAATGCAATGGGATTTATTTATGTACCACCAGTGGGTTCCAGGGACCCACCCATGCTGTCGGTCCACAGGGACTTCACATAGGGGATTTGTACCTGCCTGTGTCTCTGTATTAAAAACCCCGGTCAGGCTGGGGCATGCAGTGTAGGCCGAAGCCCACCTGCATTTAATGTGACGTTACCTCAACTGTGCTGGGCACTGCAATGGGATTTATTTATGCACCACCGGTGGCTTCCTGGGACCCACCCATGCTGTCGGTCCACACGGAGTTGTAATTGCATGTGTCTACTTATAAAGAACCCCAGTCTGACTGGGGCATGCAGTGTGGGCCAAAGCCCATCTGCATTTAATCTGACGTTACCTCAGCTGTGCTGGGCAATGCAATGGGATTTATTTATGTACTGACGGTGGCTTCCTGGGACCCACCCATGCTGTCGGTCCACACGGAGTTGTAACTGCATGTGTCTATTATAACGAAACCCAATCTGACTGGGGCATGCAGTGTGGGCCAAATCACACCTGCATTTAATCTGAGGTTACCTCAGCTGTGCTGGGCAATGCAATGGGATTTATTTATGTACCCCCGCTGGCTTTCTGGGACCCACCCATGCTGTGGGACTACACAGACTTCACATTAGGGAGTTGTACCTGCCTGTGTATACTTATAAAAAAAAAACAGTCTGACTGGGGCATGCAGTGTAGGCCGAATCCCACCTGTTTTTAATTTGACGTTAGCTCTACTATCCGGGGCACTGCATTGGGACAAACTACAGAAGCAATACAGCGCTAATGAGACGTGCACAGTTACGCTAGCATTGGAGTCCGCTGTAGGCCCGCGATTGCTGAGGGTTTGTGCAGAGGCCCATGTCCTGTGTGCAGTGAAAGTCCACTTCCTGCCTAGGATAGCTGAAGCTGTGGGCCGAGGCCTATGTCGTGGGCGCGGTGCAAGTCTGCCATGTTTGGCCACTCAGATCAATTTATTGTTCATTTTTTGGGTTTCCTAGGACCCACCTATGCTGTTGGTGCAAACTTAGTTCCCATCGCGGTGTTTGACCTGTCTGGCACAAAGACACTGACTGACTTGGGTAGGGGGCAGAGTGCAGACGGCTTTCCCCTTGCAGTGTCGATTGAGCTATGCGACACCTTGACAGAATGAATACTGTGTGGCACATGGATTCCCCATTGCTATGCCCACGTTTGCAGCTCCTGACGGAGGTGGCACAGGATTGGATTTCTCATTGCTTCTGTACAGCATTGTGGGCTATGGCCCACCCCTTTTAAAGAGGGTTGCTGCCTGGCCCTGCCAACCCTCTGCAGTGTGTGCCTGCGGTTCCTCCTCATGGCAGACGCACTTATAAATAGACATGAGGGTGGTGTGGCTGTGGGGCCAGCATGTGGCATGAGGGCAGCTGAAGGCTGCGCAGGGACACTTTGGTGTGCGCTGTGGACACTGGGTCGTGTGGGGGGTTGGGCAGCATGTAAGCCAGGAGAAGAGGCAGCGGTGTGACCCGCAGGCAGTGATTGTGCTTGTTTGGAGGTAGTCTGGTGCTTAGCTAAGGTGTGCCTTGCTAATGAGGGTTTGTCCGAAGTAAAAATTGTTAGGGGGGGGGGCACTCTTGCCGCTATTGTGACTTAATAGTGGGACCTGGGAACCTGAAATGCAGCCCAGCATGTTGCCCCTCGCCTGCCCTATCCGTTTCTGTGTCGTTTCCATCACTTTCTTGGGTTTTGCAGATTTTCACAAATGAAAACCTTAGCGAGCATCGGCGATATACAAAAATGCTCGAGTCGCCCATTGACTTCAATTGGGTTCGTTACTCGAAACGAACCCTCGAGCATTGCGGAAAGTTCGACTCGAGCAACGAGCACCCGAGCATTTTGGTGCTCGCTCATCTCTATAGTTAATGTAACTAAACACGTTGCAAGACCTGAGGGAGGTTCTGCTTGGAGACTGGCGTCACTGCACTTGCTGAGTTTTAATAACCAAGGTAATAAGTGAATTGTAATAAGCTATTTATAAGTGAGGTGCCTCTTAAGCCTCATTTTCTAGTTTTTCTAAAAACTATAAATATTGTTGTCTGTTAACAAATAAATTAGTTGTCACTCTTACACAAAGTGTTGTTTGATGTACCAATGCTTCTGCGAGCAGCTCGTAACTTAATCCTTTGAATTTGGAACACAAAAATAGTGGGGGAGGAGGAAGGGGATTGACTCTCTAGTGACAGGGCAGACTGCACTTTTAGTGATGTCACCACTGCTGTCTGCTGAATGGACAGACTGCATTCTTAGTGATGTCACTGCTGCTCTCTATAGTGAATGGATAAGAGGTGGCATTGATTATCTCTAATCATATATTACCACTTTAGTTCTTGGCAGGTCTGCAGCACCATAATGTTGAAACAGGAGGTCCAGGATTAAAACCACATTGCATGAAGCTGTAGAAGGAGGCAAAAGTACATTTAAATAATACAATAAGTGCATTTCTTCAGATAAATCCTGTGATTATCATGAGCGAGCGCCGCCGCCTCCCTGCCGCCCGTAGGGACTCCTGGAATAGCTCTTTAATTTTTTTTTCTTGTTTGATGGGAAACAAGAGAGCTAATTACATACAGAACGCCTGGTGATAGACAAGAGCTGGTTTGTGTCCAGTTGTTTCCCCCGTCCCTGTAGAATATTCCACCTTGCTTTGTATGAGTCCGGCACGTTATATTTCTCCTTGTAAGGAGTTCGCTAATTAGCTGATGCATCTCCTACTTGCTCATCAAAAGTCAACGTTGAAGAGATATTTACTCCCCCGAGGCATCTTCTCAGCATTCAGAGTCCTCTAAAATGTCTGCAGTCCCCATACTCCCAGCTCGTGTCTTAATTTAATGGTATTTACTATCCACAATGGTCTCTATTAGGCTTTAAACTCTCCAAGGGCCCTTTATGACTGCGCAGAAGTCGCATCAAATCTTTTCCTTTTTGCAATTACAGTCATTTTAAAGGGAGTTCAATTGATTTGTGTGCCAAGAAGCTGCCATCTGTGGTGCCGAAAGAAAGTTTATGCTATAAAAATGTCAGAAAAATAGTTATTGGAGCAGCTGATCACGGAGGAGGGGGTGTCGTCGGGCAGTGGGATTCCCCCATGATCAGCTGTCCGTTAGTGAATCGGTCAGAGAGCAACAGGGGTTCGTTACACTGAATGGCTGCTTTATTAGACCCCATCTAGTAGTGAGTTGGACTCCTGTGACCTGCAGTACTGCAGCAATTCATGGTGTCGTAGCTCCCACTAGGTGATGAAATCATTCTGCAGGAATGTCGGCCCTTACGGACAGGAGGCTTCTTGTAGTGCTGCAAATTTAATGCAGGTCCTGGTATGTTCTGACCAACTGATAGGAAGGGGTCATCAATTCCTGCTGCTTGCGCCAAATTCTGACCTCCCATCAGCACGGGGCAACAGAAATCTGGATTCATCTGACCAGGTGATGTTTTTCCACTGCTCAGTGATAAAATTATTGCACTGTTTTGCCCGTGGAGTCTTGCCTTTCTGTTTCTCTTAGACAGAATGGTGCTAGAACTGAAGATGCGTACCTCCACCCAGTGGTCCCAGACTTCAGGACACTTGGGTGTGAACATTTGGGAGAAGATTAGTACCACTGCACTGGGCCTTGTATATGAAAGATTTAGGACTGGCTCATGCTCTCTCTCTCTGGGGGATCACTTACTGATCACACTGATCCTTGCGTTCGGGAAATCTCTCGTCCTCTTCCATCTTCAACACAAGAGGGGTGAAGGTGCCTTCATGTGCCTTTTTGCTTTGCTCTATCAGCTCCAGAAAATGGACCCTGAACCGACTTCTTCCTCTTTTCCCGCTCTTAAGCGCTTTCATTTATAGCCTTACTCATACCACGTGACAGGACATAAATTGATACATTTACAGAAAGTCTCCAGGATTTGCAGACACTTAACCTCTCACTTGCTGCACCTGTGCAATACACATAACAGAAGGACAAGACAGTTTTGCACAGAGCATCTACATAAGATATACATGTATGACATTATGGAGGGGGCCAGGAAAGCATATACTGGGCCACTACAGAAATACTTGTGTTTTCTCCAAACCCTTTTATTTTTTTTCCGCAGGAAGGGTACTTGGCAAGAAGAAATGGTAGTGGAATAGTCTTCAACCTTGTATGAAATGGGTTATAAACCATGCAACAGTTTTTTAATAGTACCTGAAATAGGGGGAGGTCCTTGCAGACATGGAATTACGGGTACAGGGCAGAAACAACTGGCACAAAGTGGGACTCATGGATGAGGTCAGGGACGTGTGAACTAAAATGCTACTTTGGATATTTGCGTTGACGACCAAATTTCTGTGTTCCAAGGACAGCTTCTTACCTCTGTTGGAAGTTGCTTTAGTGGCAACTAAAACCAAGCCAGGGGGCAGGCCATGTCTTTGAGCTATGGACAATATGCTCACAGTAGCAGTAATCCAGGTACCCGCTCCTCTTTGTTTGCATTGCCGACTAAACCAATTGTGATGGAAAGCCGCCTTTTTGTCATCTCAGCAGTTCTCAGGACACCTCTATCAGACCTCAAAAATAGGCACAAAATAGCTGCCTGTCTCTTTCTCCTTCTTCCTTAACCCTGCCTTGCGTCTCGACACACAACCTCTTATTGGGGGCATCTGTTTCCCAGAACTCTCCTTGCTCATAGTATTTCCTAAAATGGTTAGTGGTTACAATGGAGTTAGACTGGCTTGGCAGACATGGTAGGTTTAGATACACAGCTCAGCATACTGTATCACACATGATGGACTTAGACACGTACTGTGCCTTGAGATTATAATATATTGTTACCAGCTCTGCAGCACAGGTCTCCCTTTAAAAATCAAGGAAGAACTTGCTTTCCTTCTCTTATTTCTGATATTTCAGTAGGAAGTAATGAGGTGATTGGAGAGTTCACTCCTCCAGTCGCACCCTGGGATTACATGTCAGACATGCATTATACTGCCCACCCTATCTGCTAATCTTTACCTATTATATGACCTTAGTAGGGCTCCATTCAGCTGCAGGGTCCCACAGGTCTATCTCAGCACTCCACATCCAAGTGTACCTATACTTGACCTTCTCACATGGAATCAATGTGACATTAAACCAGATAAATAACACCAGGCTTCTCACATCCCATCTTGATCAATATCCGACCGCCGATACCCGAACGTCACCACACACATAACACTGGGAAGTATACCAGAGGGTTCAATAGTCAGAGCTCTACTCTACTACTGTGCTAGAGGCAGTATTACAGAAGATATATTCTTGTACATAGGAGCAGTATTACAGTAGTTATATTCTTGTACATAGGGGGCAGTATTATAGTAATTATATTCTTGTACATAGGGGGCAGTGTTATAGCAGTTATATTCTTGTACATAGGGGCAGTAATATAGTAGTTATATTCTTGTACATAGGGGGCAGTATTATAGTAGTTATATTCTTGTACATAGGGGACAGTATTATAGTAGTTATATTCTTGTACATAGGCGGCCATATTATAGTAGTTATATTCTTGTACATAGGAGCAGTAATATAGAAGATATATTCTTGTACATAGAGGGCAGTATTATAGTAGTCATATTCTTGTACGTAGAAGCAGTATTATAGTAGTTATATTCCTGTACATAGGTGGCAGTATTATAGTAGTTATATTCTTGTACATAGGTGACAATAATATAGTAGTTATATTACTGTGAATAGGGGGCAGTATTATAGAAGTTATATTCTTGTATAGAGAGGGAAGTATTATAGAAGTTATATTCTTGTACATATGGAGCAGTATTGTAGTATATTCCTGTACATAGCTGGCAGTATTTTGGTAGTTATATACTTGTGTATAGGGAGCAGTATTATACTAATTATAGTCTTGTACATAGGTGGCAATATTTTAGTAAATATATTCTTGTATGTAGGAGGCAGTATTATAGTAGTTATATTCCTGTACATAGGTGGCAGTATTATAGTAGTTATATTCTTCCACATAGGTGGCAGTATTATAGTAGATATGTTTCTGTGCATAGGTGGCAGTATTATAGTAGTTTTATTCTTTTACATAGTAGACAGTATTATAGTAGTTATATTCTTGTACATAGAAGGCAGTATTATAGTAGTTTTATTCTTGTACATAGAAGCAGTATTATCCCCTTAACGACCAGCCCATAGTGTTTTTACGTCCTCCCGAAGTGGGCTTTATTCTCTGAGGACGTAAAAACATGCTTCCTGCAGAGAATAATGCCCCTCGGGCTGTGGACGTGACAGCTCCATGCTGTTGGTGTCCACAGGTAGCTGACAGCATGGAGCTGTCATCCCGGGCTGTTCGGAGCCCCCCCCCCCGGCATTGCGATCGGCGCTATGCAATGGATAGCGCCGATCGCAAAAAAGTAAATAAAAGTGCAATAAAAGTTAAAGATTCAGCTGCTCTGATGGATCGGATCCATCGGAGCAGCTGAAATTACTCACCGATGTCCGCCGCACGACTCCCAGCTGTCCCGATGCTCCGGGCGCCGTAGCCGTCCTTCTGCGCATGCGCGCCAGGCGGCATTACGTCAGCCGCATGCGCAGAAGGCCCGGCGGCGCGGGAGACTTAAAATCTCCTGGCTCCCGGCTCCTGTAGGTAGCCGGGAGGCAGGAGATGTCAGCGGGGACCACGGTGAGCGGTCCCCGATACTGCGATCGCCGTTATACAACGGATAGCGGCGATCGCAAAAAAGTTTTTAAAAAGTAAAAATCAGCTTAATTTCACCCCCCCTCATGGATCCGATCCATGAGGGGAGGTGAAAATACTCACCTCAGGTCCGCCGATGTCCTCCGGCCGGTGTCGGGACCCCCCACTGGCTTCTGCGATGTGCTGATGCGGCGCGCATGCGCAGAAGCCGGCGAGCCCGGCAAATTCAAAATCTCCCTGCACCCGGCTGTCACAGATAGCCGAGTGCAGGGAGATATGACTGGGAACCGCTGTATGCGGTTTCCAGTCATATGATCACCGTTATCCATCAGATAACGGTGATCATATAAAGTTCGAAAGTAAAAAAAAAAAAAAAAAGTTAAAAGTAAAAAAAAGTTTAAAAAGTTAAAGTTTCATCTCCCCTTATGGATCGTATCCGTAAGGGGGGATGAAATTACGTACCCAAGGTCCTGGATTTGTTCCCTGGTGGGATGTTGATCCGCAGATCTTACCCCAGCTTCGGCGCATGCGCCCGTCAGCATGATGGCGGACGCATGCGCAAAAGTGAAAGATTGCCCAAGAAATATAAAATCTCCCTGCTGCTGGCTACAAAAGGTAGCCAAGAGCCTGGATATGTCACGGGTAGCTGCGGTATGCGGTTACTGGTCACGTGATCGCCGTTATCCAATGCATAATGGCGATCACGTAAAAGTTCTTTAAAAAGTGGCAGTTTCTTTTCCCCTCACCGATGCGATCGGTGAGAGGAGATGAAACATCTTCTCGGAGGCTTCCGCATTTGAATCCAGATGCGATTATCCTCCATGGACCCTTCCGGCTGCTGCGCATGCGCCCGCCGGCAAAATGCCGGACACATTCGCAGGAGCCGGGAAGCCCAGGAAATTTTAAATCTCCTTGCTCCCAGCGACTAACGGTCGCTGAGTGCTTGGAGCAGTGACCAGTGGCCTCGCTGAGCGGTCCCCGGTCACGTGATAAAGTAGCGATCTAACATTAGGCCGGTCACACATGACCGGAGAGGAATTACAGGTTCTGCATGCGCTTGATCAGCGGTAATCCACGGATCAATCGCATGCATTGGATTACACAATTCCCCCCAATTAGCGGGTCGGAATTACGGAATCCACTCGCAGAAACAGAACACAGCATGCTATATTTTACCACGAATATCTGCGACCTAGAGCCCTTTGTGCTTTATGACCGCGGATATACTCGCACCCCATATGCAAACACATTGTGTACGGGCTGCGGGTACCCGAGTCATCTCTAAGCGATGGCGCGGGAAATGCAAACAAAAAAAACGCCTGTGTGAGTAGGCAGTTATGCGCAGTACATTACGCAACCGTACGCAGGGTCACAGCCGGGCTCACAGCTGAAATCCGCTGCAGGCCTCGGCAAGCGGATTCCGCCTACGGCTACGTGAGCCCGGCGTTATTCAGACCTCTACCAGTAATCCATAATTTACAAGAAGCCCCGGGAACGTTCGTCTTCCTGCAGTTCCAGGAGCAGCTTGTTGAGCGCCTTCTCTGTGAGACCGCTGCACCGCAGCAAGATTACAGAGCCTCACAGCGCCACTTTCTACACCCCATCCCCGCCGCTGAGGTTACGAAAAAAACCCCAAAATACATGAGAGGAGGGGGGATACACAGTTTTCTTGCCCCATGTGCCCAGCCCAACCAGCCTCCGTAATTACCCCTGTCTTCGGACATAAAACGCAGTTTATATTATTACCTTTATCTAATATTTAGGGAATGCCAAAAAATGGGGATGGCGGGGGGGGGGGGGGGGGATTATTTTTAGGAAGTCAATTCTTTTTCCGTATAAGTGGGCAATGGGGCCTGGAATTTATTCAGTTCTGCCCTGAAATCCAGCGGGCATTCCCTCCATTATGGGCCTAGCCATGTGTCCTATAAGTAGATTAGGGCCACAATTGGGTATGTTTCTGAACACGGGACAAACAGGGGTATTCATTTTGGGGTGAAAGTCTTCATTCCTATGTACACTGTACAAAAAAAACAGTTTTTAAATTGACAAAATTGTCAAACAAATGAAAATCGTAATTTTTTCCTTTTGCTTTGCTTAGATTCATTCAAATACTTTGGGGTCAAAATATGCAGTACACCCCTAGATGAATTTGTTAAGGGGTCTAGTTTTTAAAATGGGGTAATTTGTTGGGGTTCTCTATCGTTTTGGACGCTCAATGGCTCTACATGTGGGCAATGGGGACTGGAATTTATTCCGTTGTACCCTGAAATCCAACGGGTGCTCCTTCCATTATAGGCCTAGCTATGTTTCCTTTAAGTAGATTAGGGCCACAATGGGTATGTTTCTGAACACGGGACAAATGGGGGTATCCATTTTGGGGCGAAAGTCTTCATTCCTATGTACACTTTCCAAAAAAAACAGTTTTTAAATTGACACAATTGCCAAAAAAATGAAAATTGTAATTTTTTCCTTCTGCTTGGCTTAGATTCATTCAAAAACTGTGAAGTCAAAAAAGTCATCATACCCCTAGATAAATTCGTTAGGGGGTCTACTTTTCAAAATAGGGTCACTTGTGGGGGTTCTCCATCGTTTTGGTCACTCAATGGCTCTACAAGTGGGCAATGGGGACTAAATCTCCTTCAAGCAAAATTTCTGTTCCGAAAGCCACCGGTTGCTCCTTTCATTTTGGGCCCCATTGTGCATATAGACGTAATACTAGGGCCACAATGGGTATGTTTCTGAGCACAGGACAAACAGGGGTATCCATTTTGGAGTGCAAGTCTTCATTCATATATGTGCGGTACAAAAAAAACTGCTTTTGAAATGACAGAATTACCAAAAAAATGAAAATCGTATTTTTTTTCCTTCGGCTTGGCTTAGATTCATTCAAAAACTGTGAAGTCAAAAAAGTCATCGCACCCCTAGATAAATTCGTTAAGGGGTCTACTTTTAAAAATGGGGTAACTTGTGGGGGATCTCCATTGTTTTGGTCACTCAAGGGCTCTACAAGTGGGCAATGGGGACTAAATCTCCTTCAAGCAAAATTTCTGTTCCGAAAGCCACCGGTTGCTCCTTTCATTTTGGGCCCCATTGTGCATCCAGACATATGATTAGGGCCACAATGGGTATGTTTCTGAGCACGGGAGAAACAGGGGTATCCATTTTGGGGTGCAAGTCTTCATTCATATATGTGCTGTACAAAAAAACTGCTTTTAAAATGACAGAATTACCAAAAAAATGAAAATTGTAATTTTTTTCCTTCGGCTTGGCTTAGATTCATTCAAAAACTGTGAAGTCAAAAAAGTCATCGTACCCCTAGATAAATTCGTTAAGGGGTCTACTTTTCAAAATGGGGTCACTTGTGGGGGTTCTCCATAGTTTTGGTCACTCAATGGCTCTACAAGTGGGCAATGGGGCCTAAATCTCCTTCAAGCAAAATTTCTGTTCCGAAAGCCACCGATTGCACCTTTCATTTTGGGCCCCATTGTGCATCCAAACGTAAGATTAGGGCCACAATGGGTATGTTTCTGAGCACGGGACAAACAGGGGTATCCAGTCTGGGGTGCAAATCCTAATTTTCATGTGTACTATAGAAAAAAGTCCTGTCTTTAAAATGACATATTTGCAAAAATATGAAATTTTTGTTTTTCTCTTCTAAATTGCATTGACTCCTGAAAAAAAACTGTGGGGTTAAAATACTCATGACACCCCTCAGTGAATACGTTAAAGGGTGTAGTTTTTAAAATGGGGTCACTTGTGGGGGTATCTATCATTTTGACGCCTATGAGCCTTTCCCATCTTGGATTGGTGTAGGAAAACAAAGTGTTCCTCAAAATGCTGAAAAGTAATGTTACATTTGTACGTCTCCTAAATGGTTAAAAAAAAACGAAAGTTTTTCCAATGTGCGCCCAAAATAAAGTAAACGGATGGAAATATAAATCTCAGCAAAAATTTCTATATTATGTTTGCACATATTTGAGATATTGCAGTTGGAAATGTTAAAAAAATGACGATTTTTTCAAAATTTTCCCAATTTTGGCGCTTTTAATAAATAAACACAAATTCTATCGGTCTTTTTTTTCCACCTAAATGAAGTACAACATGTGGCGAAAAAACAATGTCAGAATCGCTTGGATATGCAAAACCTTTCTGGTCTTTTTTCATGCTAAAGTGACACGTGTCAGATTTGCAAAATTTGGCCTGGTCATTAAGGCGTAAACGGGCTTGGTCACTAAGGGGTTATAGTAGTTATATTCTTGATCAGAGGAGGTAGTATTAGGCCTCCTTCCCACGAACAGATTTACGCTGTGTAAATTCGCGGCAAAAATCCGCTGCGTTGCCCCCTGCTATTAGGTTCTATTGAACCTAATAGCACAATGCTCACGGTGCGGAATTCCACCGCGGAATTTCGCACCGTGAAATCTCCCGTCCTCACCCGCAGCATGCTCTATTTGCCGCGGGTGTACGCGCTGACGGCTTCCATTGCAGTCAATGGAAGCCGTCCGTTCACGCTATCTCGCGCTGTAACGAGCGGAAGATAGCGTGAAAACGCTTCCCCGCCTACCGCCGCCGCGTCATATGACGCGGTGGGCGTGTCACATGACGCGACGGCGGTGGGCGGGGAAGCGTCTTCACGCTATCTTCCGCTGGTAAGTATGGGGTCTCTGGGGGGCGCCGTGACAGGCTTCACTGCGGAATATTCTGCAGCGGAGCCCGTCACGCTCGTGTGAAGCCGGCCTTATAGTAGTTGTACATAGGGGACATTATTATAGTAGTTGTTTTCTTGTACATAAGAGGCAGTATTCTAGTAGTTTTGTGCTTGTACATAGGGGACAATATTATAGTAATTGTATTTTTGTACATAGGATCAGTGTTATATTAGTTATATTCTTGTACAGAGAGCAATATTATAGTAGTTATATTCTTGTATATAGGAGCAGTATTATAGTAGTTATAGTCTTGTACATAGGAAGCAGTATTATAGTAGTTATATTCTTGTACAGAGAGCAATATTATAGTAGTTATATTCTTGTATATAGGAGCAGTATTATAGTAGTTATATTCTTGTACATAGGGGGCAGTATTATAGTAGTTATATTCTTGTACATAGGGAGCAGTATTATAGTAGTTATATTCTTGTATATAGGAGCAGTATTATAGTAGTTATATTCTTGTACATAGGAGGCTTTATTATAGTAGTTATATTCTTGTACAAAGGGGGCAGTATTATAGTAGTTATATTCTTGTACATAGGAGAAAGTATTATAGTAGTTATATTCTTGTACATAGGGAGCAGTATTATAGTAGTTATATTCTTGTACATACGGGGCAGTATTATAGCAGTTATATTCTTGTACATAGGGGACAGTATTATAGAAGTTATATTCTTGTATGTAGGGAGCAGTATTATGGTAGTAATATTCTTGTATATTGGAGCAGTATTATAGTAGTTATATTTTTGTACATAAAGAGTGGTATTATAGCAGTAATATTCTTGAACATAGGGGGCAGTATTGTAGTAGTTATATTCTTATACATAGGGATACAGTATTATAGTAGTAATATTTTTGTACGTAGGAGGTTGTATTATAGTAGTTAAATTCTTGTGCATAGGGGGCAGTATTAAAGCAGTTTTATTCTTGTATATAGGAGCAGTATTATAGTAGTTATATTTTTGTCCATAAAGTGTGGTATTATAGCAGTAATATTCTTGTACATAGGGGGCGGTATTATAGTAGTTATAGTCTTGTACATAGGGGGCGGTATTATAGTAGTTATAGTCTTGTACATAGGGGAGTATTATAGTAGTTATAATCATGTACATATGGGCAGTATTATAGTAGTTATATTCTTCTACATAGGAAGCAGTATTATAGTAGTTATATTCTTGAACATAGAGGGTGGTATTATAGTAGTAATATTCTTGTATATAGGAAGCAGTAATACAGTAGATATATTCTTGAACATAGAGGGTGGTATTATAATAGTTATATTCTTGTATATAAGGGGCAGCATAGTTGTTATATTCTTGTACATAGGCGGCAGCATTATAGTTGTTATATTCTTGTACATAGGGGCAGTATTATAGTAGTTATATTCTTGTACATAGGAGGCAGTATTATAGTAGTTATATTCTTGTACATAGGAGGCAGTATTATAGTAGTTATATTCTTGTACATAGGAGGCAGTATTATAGTAGTTATATTATTGTACATAGGGAGCAGTATTATAGTAGCTATATTATTATATATAGGAGCATTACAGTAGTTATATTCTTGTACATAGGAAGGCAGTATTATAGTAGTTATATTCTTGAATATAGGGGGCAGAATTATAGCAGTTATATTCTTGTACATAGGGGGCAGTATTATAGTAGTTATATTCTTGTACTTAGGGGGGGGCAGTATTATAGTAGGTATATTCTTGTACATAGGAGGCAGTATTATAGTAGTTATGTTCTTGTACATAGGGAGCAGTATTATAGTAGGTATATTCTTGTATATAGGAGCAGTATTATAGTAGTTATATTCTTGTACATAGGAGGCAGTATTAAAGTAGTTATATTCTTGTACATAGGATGCAGTATTATAGTAGTTATATTCTTGTACATAGGAGGTAGTATTATAGCAGTTATATTCTTGTACATAGGGGGCAGTATTATAGTAGTTATATTCTTGTACATAGGGGGCAGTATTATAGTAGTTATATTCTTATATATAGGAGACAGTATAATAGTAGTTATATTCTTGTACATAGGAGCAGTATTATAGTAGTTATATTCTTGTACATAGGAGGCAGTATTATAGTAGTTATATTCTTGTACATAGGGGGCAGTATTATAGTAGTTATATTCTTGTATATAGGATCAGTATTATGGTAGTTATATTCTTGTGCATAGAGGGTGGTATTATAGTAATTAAATTACCTGTTCTGTGCCAATAATTACTAGTATTTTTGTGTTTTTTCAGTGTACACAGCCTGTGAAGCTGCGTTTGCTTTATGCTTTTTCCCCACAAACAGATTAATAGAAGCAGAGGAGGATGACCTTCCCCCGCTGACCTGCTCATTACAGCTGCTGCAGGAGCAATAATCATATAAGCCATGTTTTCAATACCTGGGGAGCGCTGACAATTACCTTGCTGCATATAATGTCATTACCCAGCAGAGAGCCGACACAAGCAGCGTCACACTGAGATATCACTAGAAGACGGGAAACCATCTCGCAACGACTTCTTTTCATCTCTTGGTTTCACATTCTTTGCCTCGCTGTTTCTTGTGCTCATAAATGCTGGAAATATTGCCGATATTCTCAGGAACATAAATACATATGGATGCAGGAAGACCTGAATATTTACATTTTAATACATTTACAGGGATTTTCCACTCATACAGCTGAATCATTGGAGGAGAAAAAAATCAGCAGCTTTTAAGTTTATTTCGTGTTTCAATTTCCCACTATTTTCAAGATCTCTGCTTGCTGTCACTGAAGGGGAAGCTGCAAACCTTCAGATTTGTTCCACACAGAAAATACTATCCCTTTTGTATCATTTTTAAATTCCTTTTTTTGGGGGGGGGTTCCTCTGATAAGGGCAGCTGCACATGGACATAAGCGAATATACACTATTGCGAGGCGAATATTTCCTAAGCAGGGCCCATGATCATGGGCTATTACACCTAGATTGACATTTTTACTGTACTATTGTCTCCCAGAACCGTTTACATTGGCGCGGTCCAGATAGTGTCATTTTGAGTAGGTGGGACAGCCTACATAGTTGATTTGATTAGTCAGTTGACTCAGTAAGCGGGTCACCTTAGTTGTAGGCGGGTCAACTTACTTGTAGTCAGGTCAGCTGCCTCAGTAAGCAGGTCAATTTACTTGTAGGTGGGTCAGCAGACTCGGTAACCTGGTCAACTTACTTGTATTCGGGTCAGCTGACTCAGTGAGCTGACCTAGTAGGCCCAGGTGGCAGCATTCAACCCCGTGAAATCATGAATTTTGTGCAGATGGAGGCCTCCGGTGCGCTATTGCACCTGAAAATGGAGCATGTCCCATACTTTTCCCCGCGCATTTCCCCACATGTGAAAGAACCCATTGAAGTTCCCTAAATCAATCGATGGGTTCTATTTGCTGTGACTTAGAGGTGCAGATTTTGCAGCCACAAATGCACCCATGTGAGGCCGCCTTAAAACTGTGCCCAAGGCGAAACATATTCGCAGTGGAAATTTCATGGCAGATCCACAGTGCAAAATTCACATTAAAAAAATCAAACCTTTTGGTGCGAATTTTGGCATGTTTTTTGACGTGTGTGAAAACAGCGATAGGGCTCCAGCAAGCTAACGTATATTGAATCCTTGTGGTGTCCAATTAAAAAATGGATAGCACTGAGGCAGCATATGACCCCATATTAGTCATTATTGCAAGACGCACAACACTTTTTTACACTCTTCCGATGCAATTTGCGAATGACACTCGCCTATTGAAGTCACTGGGAGATACCAAAAAATGGACAGCTCTCAGATGTCATCCATGTGCAGTCCCTTTTAATAAGAGATCCAGAAAAAGAGACCTGGGCCAGTTTTAGTTTTTTTTTTCCGCAAACATAAAATTTACAAAGTCTGGCATTTCCAATGCTGGGCTCAGTACGATTTTCTCTGGTGCGCGGTGTGCTTACTACATGAATAGGCGTATATCTGGTCATGCATTTAGCACATCCCAGTAGCTCACTGTGCCTTCACTGAAATGTATGCCTGATTCTGACTAGTACAGGATGACATTCAATATAGTCTGTTTTCAAACACCCAATTCCAGAAATGGTGACTGGAGATACCGCTGCCTACAACAAAATCCCATACTGCTTATATGGGGTCCTGGGACAAATCCTGCAATGTAGTACCTGACAGCTTTCTCTTCCTCAGACGCAATAACAAGGCTGTATGAGGATTGATGTTGATTTCCTTATCCAGCTGTCTGCACTTGCTGCTACACCTAGTATGCTTTCTATTCTCTCTACTCTCTTTGAAGCTTCTGGAAATGAACATTAACCTTTATAAACTTTTTGGTCCCCCTAGCAGCACAAAACTGAGGGACTAGCTGGACACTGAGTAATACTGAATTACAGGGGCTATCCCTCTGATCTAAACTCTTTAATTATAGAAACAACTCGGTGATGTGAATGGACACTGTGCAATTCTTCCTTTTTCCTATGGGGGTGCTGCAGGAAAATGAATATTTACTACTAGGTTTCTCTACAGATTACAGCTGATCACTGGGATTTCCAGTAGCGGACACTATGACCATCATATTATCAAGCAGCCCAGTCCAATGCCTTTAAATGGGTAATCCCATGGGATACATCATAATTATCTGGTCAGTGTCAGGCTTGGATTGTGCGGTACCCTGTGTGGAATTTTATGGCACCCCCCAATAAGAGGAAAAAAACACTATACAATTGTACTAATAGTCAGTCTGCCTGTATTCTGCTTGTTAAGAAAGCAGCAATGCAACACACCAGGCCACGGGTGGGCAGCATTAATGGTAGTTACAGTGGCTCTGCTGCTTTCTGTCACTAGCAAGAGGCGGTAATGGAGCCGGTCACATGTTCTTCCTCCCGGCGCTGCAGAGAGATGTCCGTCTTCAGGTATGGCCGTCTGCTGGCTGCAGTAACACGAGCGCCGATGCACCCGTGTGACTGAGCCCTAAGATGGTAATTTATGTCAAGTTCGTGACACCAGTCCGTATACTGAGACCAGATAAAATAATAATAATAATAATAAAAATGGGAAAAATTAAATAAAAGGAATTCGTCCTTTCACCTTGAATGTAGTGTGGTACCTTAGTGCAGATGTTGCAGTGGTGAGAAGGAACTCCAGGAGGAAAGATTAAACTTTGAATCAGTAGGACAATTTATTCACATATGGGCAGCTTCAACATACTTCATACATTTCACATTACTTTGTTACTTGAGGTAGATATACATTTTCATTCAATATGCAGGCATTAGGTACAGAAAACTCATCTGTAGACTAGGGCACTTTATCAAGTGAGAAGCATAGGATTCCTTTCTATCCCTTATGCTTTGCTGCTTTGCCATCCTGCTTCTCTCTCTTTTTCTCTTCTATTCCTTTTTAAATATGAATATTCTCTTTTCTTCTCTTAGTTACTATTTGCTCAAGCTGTTCCTTCTTGTTTCTGTGTTTGCTTAAACTAATTCTTTTCTATAATCCAATACTTTGTTTGTACTCACACTTTCCTCCTTCTCACTGCAGTGTCTCTCTTGCTGTTTCTCTCTCTGCTGTAGACTCTTCTCTTAGACTGTTCTAGACTACCACACTCCTTTTCTTATACCACCTACTCTCAGCCTACCCATGTGTGAGTCTTATGCCCCATTTAAACACACCACTAAGGAACACACATCATACAATGTATCACTGGTAATCTTTGGTGTCAACCAGCAGGGTAACTATTATAGCCATCATATTGGTTAAACTTCACATTTGTCTACTCTTTTGAAGAAAACTGGAGACCACCCATAGAAAGCCCATTACAATTCCCGTATGTTTACCAGGCCTCTGAACATTGCCCTTTCCTATATCTGCATGTGTTTTCATTTTAGATCATTCAGCCCTGTAGGAAAGCTGGGTGACAACCGTTATGAAAGAGATAACGGCGGCCATATTGGTTGTCACCCAGCTTTCCCAAGAAGGAAAATACTAATTTCATATTTTATTTCCAACTCTTATTTCTGTAGGAAAGCTAATTTGCATACATTTTTTCTGATGCCTGTACGTCTACATAACCCATTTGGATCCCTTCAATAAGACCCAGGACTCCCCAGGACCAGTAACACATATACGGTATATTTTTTGACAATTGGATGACTTCAGGATTAATATTTCCTTTTTTATCTTATCCTATTCTAGGTTCAGGTTTCCAATAATGTTTCTAAAATGCAGCAGAAAGCGACAAAGCATGAACAGTCCCGCTACAATTCCTTGAAGATGTCTCAGTTTTGCTGCTGGTTCTCCAGAGGAAGCATTGAATAAGTTTTACTCGTTTTATACTTGAGCTTCTGGGATCGCTATTTTTTTTTTATTATGATTTATTTATGCTTTAAACCTTTTAAAGTGGTGGAAGCCGCCGCGGCCGCCGTGGTGGGACTTTTGGAATTACCATGCCTTAAATGATGGGAGGGGGAGTATTTTTAGCCAGGAGCTATTCTGTAGATTCACCTGAAATCCAACGTCCTCGGCTGTAGTAAAAAAGCGCTGTCAATCACAGAGACACCACATGACATCTTAAGCTGCTTATTGATCTCCTGCTCAAAATTCATGCGAGGCAGCTGCTTGTCATAAAACATTCAGCGGTCGGAATCAATAAGAGATGTGGAACATTTGGGCACAGAGGCTTCAAAGTTGTACTTTATAAATCACTGCTCCCGAAATGTCGCAAGGTCCTCGCCTTCAATCCGCTCCAGCTAGGCAGTTCCATTAATAATTATTGGGTTTCTGTGTTTTTGTTTTTTGTCTCTTTTTTATTTCTGTTTTCCTAAATTATAACCGAAAAAAAACAAAAGACAAATATTTCTGCCGCGGCTCGAGGGGACGTTAGGCAAGAAGCGGAGATAATGCACAATAGCGCCGCATTTACATATTCTATAAGACCAATTCTGTGTGACACTTTCTGAGTTGGTTTGTTACATAAAACATTGACAGTTCTGCATCTTCGTTTTTGGTAAAAAGATTAAAAACAACAAGGACAACAACACGTCAACCAATATTTTACGTCTTATAAGGCTCTGTTCTTATGTGCGTCACAGTCTCTGCCGTAGACAATAGACCAAATAACGTATCATGCTACGTTCATTTATCCGTTGAAGTGCCCGGCCGAATTACAGCAACCCAACCGACAGGATTATAGTCATTGGGGTCTATCAGGCGCTGTTCATGTCCAACACAGATCAGATCACAAATCCAACACAAATCCAGATCAAACACTTCCGTTATTTTTTTTGGGTTCTGCCGCTAAGACAGAGCCAGACTTAGGCTGCATCCACATGGGCGACATGATTGCGAAGCGAAAAAAAAAAATCGCTGCAATATTGCATTGGTGGTCTACGCGATATTGCAGCATTTTCTTGCGGCGATAACACGATTTTCTGTTGCTACAAAGTCGCACATGGTGCTACAAAGTCGCGTGACTTTATAGCACCACCTGCGAGGACTTTCACGGAGGAGGGGGACTTGACATATATGCAAACATGCAGTTAAAAAAAAAATACAGTTCATCACCTAAGAAGCGCTGTTCGGCGCCGGCACAGTTCTCTTCTTCAGCTCTGGCACTCGTCTTCAGTCTTCTGCTAGCCCTTCCTGGATTGGAGGATCAAAATCCTCGCCTCCAGGAACGGCTGGCTGTGATTGGTTCATGAGTGCCGTGGCTCTGATTGGCTGAATGGGTCCGTCTTGTGATAAAAGCGACTACTATAGGGTCCATTCGATTTCTGCTCAGCTGGCACCTATTTCTTCCAGTATTTTGATGAATCGCTCTACATACCACTAAGTGCATTACCTGCTGGTTTTAATAAAATAAAGCCCTTCTCCTTTGATCCATATCATCGACTCCACTCTTATTCTAAAACATATGATCACCAGCCAAGAGGTCACACCAGAGTCTTAGTTCATTTCTATACTTATCTCAACTCACTATCTGAGAAAGTGCAACCTCAGATACCTAAAATGCATTACAATACTCATTCTTGTAGGCTGGAAATATCATTCAATTTAAATTCCTCACTTTTCAGGATCTCTGTTTGATTCAGTGAGTGAAAACATTCTTTATATACAGAGGCTAAAAACTCAAGAGTTTGAGAGGGGGAGCAGTATTTGGATAAGGGACAATGACAGCTCAGCGATATGTTCAGGACATCCTGCAGCTACATGTGTTCCTCTCATGGTGCTTCCAAGAGGCAGCAGGATAATGCTCAGCTGCACACACAAGGGGGTCACAGGAAGCCCCCACAACATTTTCAAACTTCTGTAGCTGCCTGTTGCCAGATTTATCACCAATAAAACATGTATGGGATCATCTGGGATGCCAACTTCAACATCCTACTGCAGTGTCCGAGAAGCAGGCCATGGCCTAGGAGACAGCGGGGTACAGTTTAGGTCTTGTCACAGTGGCTCTACCGTCTCCCACCCGGAGGGTAACCGGTGACATGTTCAAGGGCCGAGGGCAGGTTAATAAACGGGGAACCCAATACCGGATTCCCTTAGTCCTATTTTGTGTCACGCGCGATGCCATGTTTCTTCTGTCACGGGGGATTCCAAGCTGGTGGAGTAAATCCTTTCTTGGGCAGCTTCCATGGGGAAATTCCTGTTTGGCTGAACAAATTCACACACACGGGTACTGTTTAAGATACTGCCTCCAAAAACAGCCAGGTGACTGGTCGTTTTACTTGAACAGAACTTTGCACAATTCCAAAAATATATATAGCACCTATTCTAAGGGATAAACTTTAATGTCTTTTATCAGAACTTTAGAAGAGAAAAAGGAGTAACCAACAAAAGTCCTTTTCAAAATTGTCCAGAAAAGACAAAAACAAGGGTTTATGAAGGCACAAAAAGCCTCACAACATGGGAGTCTCTTAACATCAAGTGGTCCTTTAGTGTACTAGCAAATCCTCCAATTCCTCTGACTCAGAACTGAATCCGGTGGGTGTGGGCATGCTACTCCAAGAACTAATGCCAATAGTAGAACCAAGGGATAGGCATGGGCATAGGAAGGACCTTACCTCCTCATCCATTAACTGTCCAGCGTCCCATAAAGAAGTAACAATAGGTGGTGGTCCACGAAGAGGGCAACGCAGTTCTGGAAAAAGTGATGCCGGTAACTTCTGCCCCTGGATATAGAGTTGCACCTCAGTTTTCTCAAAGTCCCGCATATGGGGACACAACCAAGGATGTATAGCAGCTCGGGTTTTAGTATTGTCCTGGTGAGCAACAATCCAGGACATGTAGGCAGACTTCAGTTGTGGCCTAGAGGTTCCCCAACTGGAAGCAGACACGGCCTCTTCCAAAGCAGTTGAAGCTGGAGGAGACCTCTTTCTGACAGGTTTCAGGTCTCTCAACCATACGGACTCCCATCTGGAGGGTTCCTTAAGATGACCTTTTGGAAGTGGGGGGACAATAAGGGCTCATTACCTGAATAGAATCGGGGATGTGATGGGGGGTATCCCGCTGGAGCTTAGTGCAGAGAGGTGTAATCAGCCATATCCTCACTTTCCAAAAGATGTAGGTGTGTCTCCTGTGAGAAGTCCTCAGCTGCAGACTGTTGCTCCGCAGTGAGGCTGACCCCTACTTTTTCCTCAGCCTTGCCGGGAACTACTTGGCAAGAACTTTTTGTGGGCTGGAAATTTACTGTAGAACATGAGGGCTGGGTGCCATCTTGGCTCTGAGTATTGTCACAGTCCACATTTACAATTTGTTGCTCACCGTGTAACGCAGGCAACTCCACATGTTTTAACAACACCATTCAGTCTCTCTGTAATCTGTAGAGCATTTCTACTATGTACAAATTCTTCTTACATCTTGATCACACAACTTAGTCTGGCACCACTCTGACAAATGTCCGTAGGCTCAGAGGACCCGTGATCTATATATAAGAGTCAGAGGGATCTTGTCCTGGACGTTAGAGAAAACACAGGGGCCCTAAAACCTGAAGTAACTTTCTCTAACTGTTGTGCGAACACAACTCTTCCGCATCTGAAACAATGGCAGGAAAACGTCTCTTTTGCGGCTCTTTAGCGGCTTGTTGGGAACAGGCATATGAGATTCATCCTGTTTGTGACGCCAAGTTAACCCCACCTTGCAGCGTCTGAGAAGCGGGCCACAACCTAGGAGACAGTGGGGTAGAGTTTGGGCCTTGTTACAGTGGCTCTACTGTCTCCCACCCGGAGGGTAACTGGTGACATGTCAAAGAGCTGAGGGCAGGTTAATAAATGGGGAACTCAATTCTGGATTAGATTAGTCCTGTTTTGTGTCATGCATGACGGCACGTTTCTTCTGTTGAGGGGGATTCCTAGCTGGTGGAGTAAATCCTCTCTTATGCAGCTTCCGTGGGGGAATTCCTGGTTGGCGGAATAAATCCACACACACACACAGGTACTGTTTAAGACACAACCTCCCGAAACAGATGGGCGACTGGTCATTTTCCTTGAACAGAACTTTGTACAATTAGCAGCAGTTTCACAGCAGTTTGATAAGTGGTGTTACAGGGAGAACTCATGGGTAAGCAGGAGAAACCACAGTCTTAGTTATCTGTAGGTCCTGGGCCAGGCAACACACTTTCCTCTCTCTCAGTCTTTACTGGTATACACTCACTGTTGAACGTAGACATGCTGCCAACTCCTGAGGGTAGTAGTCCCCTGCAGCCATCAAACTCTCCTTTCAGCCTCTTCCATTCTGGGCCACATGGAGCTGAAGGTGCCCGTGTGGTCCTCTTGCAGAACTATCTTGCACCAACTACATTGACTTCCCAACTCTCTCTCTCTCCCCACACCTTGCAATCACATATATATAGTACAGTCACATGATGGTTTAAAAGATCCATAACCAAGACACCAGACACTTAACTCCATCAGTGCTGCAGCTGTGCAATACACATCAATCATGCAACACAGAAGACACTGACATCACATAGACAAATGCATGCATTGAGTGATGGAGGGGCCCAGTTGTACTGGGCCACTACAATATGACTATGCACGATCTAAAGGCTCAGTTACAGCAAATGTGGACCAACATGCCGTAGGATACCGTATGAAACCTGTATGCCTCCATGCCCACCCGTATAACATCTTGTATCCAAGCTAGAGGCGGTAAAACAGGGTAATAGAGCCTTCATGTGCAGCGTCCGAGGAGCGGGCCCTCAGCCAAGGAGACAGCAGGGTAGAGTTCAGGCCTTGTCACAGGGCTCTACCATTTCCCACCCTGAGGGCAGCATGGGATCCATCTACGTAACTTCAAAAAGGGTAACCCACTGTGCGGTTTACCTTGGCGATCGGTTGTCATGGGGGAAGCCACCGTTCTTCTTCTGCAGTAAATCCGGATGATGAAATAACTGGTCCACACTCACAGAGCAGGTTTAAACAGCAAAGCCGGGAATGGTCAGCATTGCTCCTTTACTTGTGAAACTTATTCACAGTCCAAGCACAATACAATTCATGCCAGCAGGACAATTGGTATAGAAATTACAAAGTGGGGTGACTGTGAGGGAATCACGAGTTCACTGAGGAATCTACAGTCTCAGTTGTCTGTAGGGCTCCGTGCCTGGCACAAACACCTCTTCTACTCTCCAGCTCTCTACCGGTCGGCACTCACACCAGGCATATACTCCAAACTGCGATGGTGGTTCAATCTCTTGATCAGATCCTCAGTGGGTTAACACCACTGGCATCTTCTGGGTGTAACGGGCCCAGGGACGGCTGGGGATGTCTCTCAGCCTCCTCCATTCTGGCCCACACAGAATGACAGGTCTCTGTGTGTGACACAAAACTATACATTTCCAGACAGAGACAGCTCATATGCAGACATTAACTGATTCAGCGCTGCAAACTCCAATACACATTTTGCTGATTCATTCTTCATTCAAGGACAATAGGCAAGACATTACAAACAATGTATAGCAGACATTATGGGGAGCCCCATCGCTCTGGGCCACTACACATGCCCACCCTTATAACATCTTGTATCCAAGCTGGAGGTGGTACAACAGGGTACTCAAGCCTCCATGGCCACCCATATCACATCTTGTATCCAAGCTAGAGGTGGTACAACAGGGTACTAGAGCCTCCATGCCCCCCGTATCAGATCTTGTATCCAAGCTAGAGGTGGTATAACAGGGTACTACAGCCTCCGTACCCGTCCCATATTACATCTTGTATCCAAGCTATAGGTGGCCAGACACGCTACTAGAGCCTCCATGCCCGCCGTATCAGATCTTGTATCCAAGCTAGAGGTGGTATAACAGGGTACTACAGCCTCCGTACCCGTCCCGTATCACATCTTGTATCCAAGCTAGAGGTGGTCCGGCATGCTACTAGAGCCTCCATGCCCACTCATATCGCATCTTGTATCCAAGCTAGAGGTGGGACAAGAGGGTACTAGAGCCTCCCTATAAGGAGTTGGTTCTCCACAATAAATGGTCCTTTTGCTCTGATATTGTAATCACTTACTTATATCAGAGAAAGTTTAATTCTATTCCCACAACTTCATCTGGGGAGGAATTGGTTTTGACAATGAGTGTATATATTAGATTAGTGAGATTTTCTGGATCTCCGCCCAGAGTCCTCTCATGTAGATATTCTTCAAGAACCCTCTTGATTCTACATCCACCTTCCTTAAACAGAAGACTCAAGTGTTCAATTATTTATAATCCTCCACAAATGACACTTACTACATTGAGAGTGACACCTGTCATAAGACTGACTCTGGAATTAGATGACAAAAAACTTGCAATATTTTGGCGGTAGTACTTAGGCGTTTTTTTAAAGACTATTCTTGCCTTTGTCATGTAATTATCTGCAGTAATTGCTGCTGAAATCTTCCAGCTCCCATTATAGGGTGAGACACAGAAATTGCTCCCGATGGGAACTCTTTATTTTGCAAATCATTTGGTAAAATAAGTGCTTCAATTGACTTTAATTCAGCCTGGAAAGTGCACCCAATTAGGACAGGAAGGCAACGGCGTATTAGGAATCATGGATTATTTATATTTAATGCTGGTGATGCACACTTGGCCGTGGCAGTCATAGGGGAAATGAGGAGACCGATGTGGGATGTGACTGCAGACCTTGCATGTTCTGCCTATATAAGTAACATAAAGAAAAAATATCCATTTGGGGCAAGCAACCCTAATACACTCGTTTATTTCAGATGACTTAAGCTTCCAATCAGTTCCTGATTTATAGAGATGAGCGAGCGTACTCGTCCGAGCTTGATGCTCGCTCGAGTATTAGGGTACTTGAGAGGCTTGTTACTCGAGATGACCACCACGCGGTACTCGAGTCAATTCCATTTCCCTCCCTGCATGTTTAGTGCAATTTTCTAGCCAATAGACATGCAGGGAAGGCATTACAACTTCCTCCTGTGAAGTTCCAGCCCTATCCCACCCCCCTGCAGTGAGTGGCTAGCGAGATCAAGTGACCGCCGAGTATATAAAGCAGTCCCGCCCGCTGCTCGCCTCAGACACACGCTGGCAGAGATTAGGGAGAGTGCTACTGGTGCTATAGTGAGAATGTTAGTGTCTTCAAGAACACAACGGTCCTTCTTAGGGCCATATCTGACTGGGTGCATTACTGTTGTGGCTGGCTGGGAGCAGTTTTGCACCAATTTTTTTTTTTTCATCTCGGGCATGCAGCCCCATTACAGCTATAATGTCTTGGGCTCTGCAGACTATTGCGTTCTCAGTCTGCAGCCAATTATACTGAGTACAGGGGCAGTACTGGTCAGGCAAGGACAGTGGTAGTGTAGAATCCTGTCAACAAGTACCCCAAAAAAGCTCCTCCTTAGGGCTACCTGTGAGCGTGTGCATTACTGTTGTAGTGGCTCACTATTAGCCAGCTAGGCCTTTCTGCAGCCCAGCGTATAATTTTTTCGGCCCACAGTGTGTGTTACATAACCGCTGTGACACTCCAAGTGCAGGCAAATAATTGCCTAATTTTTTACACCACTCTGTGCGCCCCGTCAACTTCACGCACAGCGTACGCCCACAGCCACTGATAGAGAAAAAGACATATACACGCTATCTAGGCTCCTGTTTTTTTTTTAAAACATCTGGAAAAAAAAATCCTCCTTAGGACTACCTGTGCGCGTGTGCAGTTTACTGCGTGGCTACTAGGAGTTGTAGTGGCTCACTATTAGCCAGCTAGGCCTTTCTGCAGCCTAGCGTATAATTTTTTTGGCCTACAGTATGCGTAACATAACTGCTGCCAGCCTCCAAGTGCCGGAAAATAATTGCCTAATTTTTTACAATGCTCTGTGTCTGCTGTATTCGAAATACACCATGCTGAGGGGTAGGGGTAGGCCTAGAGGACGTGGCTGTGGACGCGGGCGAGGACGCGGAGGTCCAAGTGAGGGTGTGGGCATAGGCTGAATGCCTGATCCAGGTGATTAGGAGAGAAGCAAGTTTCTGGGGTCCCCAGCTTCATATCGCAATTTTTGGGTCCATGTCGTAGACCTTTATTACAAAATGAGCAGTGTGAGCAGGTCATGTTGTGGATAGCAGAAAATGCATCTAGCAATGTATTGACCACCGAGTCTTCTACGCCGTCCACTGCTGCAACTTTGAATCCTCTCGCTGCTGCTCCTCCTTCCTCCCAGCCTCCTCACTCCATGAAAATGACACATTCTGATGAGCAGGCTGACCCCCAGGAACTGTTCCCGGGCCCCTGCCTTGATTGGGAAAAAATGGTTCCTCTCCCACCTGAGGAGTTTGTCGTGACCGATGCCCAACCTTTGGAAAGTTCCCGGGGTCCAGGTGATGAGGTTGGGGACTTCTGGCAACTGTCTCAAGAGCTTTCAGTGGGTGAGGAGGTCGATGATGATGATGAGACACAGTTGTCTATCTGTGAGGTAGTAGTAAGGGCAGTAAGTCAGAGGGAGGAGCGCACAGAGGATTCGGAGGAAGAGCCTCTGGACGATGAGGTGACTGACCCCACCTGGTTCACTAAGCCAACTGAGGAGAGGTCTTAAGAGGGAGAGGCAAGTGCAGCAGCAGGACAGGTTTGAAGAGGCAGTGGGGTGAGCAGGGGCAGAGGCAGGGCCAGAGCGAAGACTCCCCCAACTATTTCCCAAAGTACCCCCTCGCGCCAAGCTACCGTGCAGAGGCCTAGGACTTCAAAGGTGTGGATGTTTTTCAGTGAGAGCGCGGACGACTGACGAACAGGGGTGTGCAACCTGTGTCGCGCCAAGATCAGCCGGGGAGCCACCAGTACTAGCCTCACCACCTCCAGCATGCGCAGGCATATAATGGCTAAGCACCCCACTAGGTGGGACGAAGGCCGTTCACCGCCTCCGGGTCGCACCACTGCCTCTCCCCCTGTGCCCCAACCTGCCACTCAGATCCAAGCCCTCTCTAAGGACACAGGCACGAGTGCCTCCCGGCCTGCACCCACACCCTTACCTCCGCTGTCCTTCGGAGGGGAGGGTGTGAGTGCATTGGAGCGCAAGCGCAAATACGCCGCCACACACCCTCACGCTCAAGCTTTAAATGTGCACATTGCCAAATTGATCAGCCTAGAGATGCTGCCATACAGGATTGTGAAAACGGAGGCTTTCAAAAACATGATGGCAGCGGCGGTCCCACGCCACTCGGACCCCAGTCTCCACTATTTTTCCCGGTGTGCCATCCCAGCCCTACACCAGCACGTCTCCCGCAACATCAATCATGCCCTCACCAATGCGGTTACTGGGAAGGTCCACTAAACCACGGACACGTGGACAAGTACTGGCAGGCAGGGTCATTATATCTCCCTGATGGCACACTGGGTGAATTTGGTGGAGGCTGGGACCGAGTCAGAGCCTGGGAGCGCACACGTCCTACCCACCCCAGAATAGTGGGTCCTTCCTCGGTTTGGGTATCTGCGGCGGTCTATGCCACTTCCTCTAAACCCTCCCCCTCCTCCTCCTACGCAACCTCTACCTCTCAATTAAGAAATGTGAGCAGCATGTCGCCAGTAGTCGGTGTGGCGCGGCGTGGCAGCACAGTGTTGGGCAAGCGTCAGCAGGTCGTGCTGAAATTACTCAGCCTAGGTAACAAAAGGCACATGGCCCCCGAGCTGCTGCAGGGTCTGACTGAGCAGACTGACCCCTGGCTTTCGCCACTGAGAATCCAACCAGGCATGGTCGTGTGTGACAATGGCCGTAACCTGGTGGCGGCTCTGCAGCTCAGAAGCCTCACACACGTGCCATGCCTAGCCCACGTCTTTAATCTGGTGGTTCAGCGGTTTCTGAAAAACTACCCGTACTTGTCAGACCTGCTCGGCAAGGTGCGCCGTGTCTGCGCACATTTCCGCAAGTCCACAATGGACGCTGCCACCCTGCGGACCCTGCAACATCGGTTTAATCTGCCAGAGCACCGGCTGCTGTGCGACGTGCCCACACGGTGGAATTCTATGCTCCACATGTTGGCCAGGCTGTATGAGCAGCGTAGAGCAATAGTGGAATACCAACTCCAACATGGGCGGCATAGTGGGAGTCAGCCTCCCCAATTCTTTACCGAGGAGTGGGCCTGGATGGCAGACATCTGCCAGGTCCTCGGAAACTTTGAGCAGTCCACCCAGATGAGCGGCGATGCTGCAATCATTAGCGTCATCATTCCTCTGCTATGCCTGCTGAGAAGTTCGCTGCAAAGCATAAAGGCAGACGCTTTGCGGTCGGAACAGGAGACGGGGAAGAGAGTATGTCGCTTGATAGTCAGAGCACCCTCCTGTCTATATCTCAGCGCGTTTTGGAGGAGGAGGAGGAGGAGGGGGAGGAGCAGGAGGAGGAGGGGGGAAGAGACAGCTGGGCCCACTGCTAAGGGTACCCATGCTGCGTGCCTCCCATCTGTTCAGCGTGTATGGCCTGTGGACGAGGAGGAGGAGGATGAGGAGGAGGATCCTGAAAGTGATCTTCCTAGTTAGGACAGCCATGTCTTGCATACTGGCACCCTGGCACACATGGCTGACTTCATGTAAGGCTGCCTTTCTCGTGACCCTCGCGTTAGACGCATTCTGGCCACTACGGATTACTGGGTGTACACCCTCTCGACCCCCGGTATAAGGAGAACCTTTCCACTCTCATTCCCGAAGAGGAAAGGGTTTCGAGAGTGATGCAATACCACAGGGCCCTGGTGGACAAACTGATGGTAAACTTCCCATCTGACAGCGCTAGCGGCAGAAGGCGCAGTTCTGAGGGCCAAGTAGCAGGGAAGCACGCGGAGATCAGGCAGCATGTTCAAGCGCAGGCAGGGGAACACTGTCCAAGGCCTTTTCCAGCTTTATGGCTCCCCAGCAAGACTCCGTCACCACTCCCCAGTCAAGGCTTAGTCGGAGGGAGCACTGTAAAAAGATGGTGAGGGAGTACGTAGCCAATCATACCACCGTCCTCCGTGATGCCTCTGCTCCAACTATTGGGTGTCAAAGCTGGACACGTGGCACAAACTTGCGCTGTATGCCCTGCAGTTGCTTGCTTGCCCTGCCACTAGCGTCTTGTCAGAGAGGGTGTTTAGTGCAGCTGGGGGAATCATCACGGACAAGCGTACCCGCCTGTCAACTGACAGTGTCAACATACTTACATTCATAAAGGTGAACAAAGCCTGGATTTCCCCAGACTTCTCTTCTCCACCGGTGGAGAGCAGCGGAACCTAAAGATTCTTTACGCTGCAACCGCAGATAAAAGCACTTTTCTCTGTCACCGGTAAAACGGGGCATTTAGCTTTGTCAATCTGTCTCTGACATTAGTCCTCCTCCTGCTACTCCTCCTCCAGAAACAACATGTCATTGCGCTGAACGGCGCATTTTTCTGCGGCCCAAAAGGCTCATCTACATCTACCAATGTTTTTACAATTTTTCTAAGTATTGAGACTGTAACATGAACCAATTTTTTCAACAAGGCTGTCTACAGGCTCTGTTACAAACTAAGCAACAGTTAGCTGTATCTTTAAAAAAATGTTTATGGGTTTCACCTGCCCTCTCGGCAGTACACTTGTACTCTTGGTACACTAATTTTTGGGGCCCATGCTTACACTCTTATCCAACTAATTTTTCTGGCCTTCGCCTACGCTCATGGTATCCCAATGTTTCAGAGGTTGGCCTATACTATTACTACAGAAATTTTACTGGGATCTGCCTGCCTATACTTCTGCTACAAGAAAGTTACAGGGGTCTTCCTATACTGCTGCCACAAGGATGTTTCTGGGGTCTGCCAATACTGCTGCCATGTTAATGTTACAGGGGTCTGCCTATACTTCTGCTACAGAAATGTTACTTGGATCTGCCTATACTGTTACTACAGAAATGTTACTCGGCTCTGTCTATACCGTTACCACAGAAATGTTAGTGAGGTCTGTCTATACTTCCACCATGTTAATGTTACTGGGGTCTGCGTATACTTCTGCTACAAATATGGTACTGGGGTCTGCCTATGCGTCCGCTACATAAATGTTACAGGGGTCTGCTTATACAGCGGCGACAGACATATTACTGGGGTCTGCCTTTACTTCTACAGAAATGGTACTGGGGTCTGCCTATACTGCTGCTACAAAAATGTTACAGGGGTCTGCATATACTCTTGCTACACAAATGTTACAGGGGTCTGCCAATACTGCTTCTACATAAATGTTACAGGGGTCTGCCTATACTTCTGCTAATGAAATGTTACTGGGGTCTGTCTATACTGTTACTACAGAAATGTTACTGAGGTCTCCCTAGACTTCTGCCACATAACTATTACTGGGTTCAGCTTATACCTTTGCTACAGGAATATTACTGGGGTCTGTGTATACTATGGGTGCACTGAGTCTTCCCATCGCGGTGTTCTACCTATCTGGCCCGAAAAACAACCCAGACTGACTAGGGTATGGCGTGTGGGCCGCAGCCAACATATATTTCCTCTCACATAACCGCAGCTATCCGGGGCACTGCAATGGGATTTCTTTCTGTACCGTCTGTGTGTTCCTGCTAGCCACCCATGCTGCGGGTGCACACAGACTTGCCATAGCGGAGTTGTACCTGCCTGGCACTTTAAAAAAAAGCAAAAAACAGAATGTCTAGGGCATGGCGCGTGGGCCGCAGCCAACATGTATTTCCTCTCACGCAACCGCAGCTATCCGGGGCATTGCAATGGGATTTCTTTCTGTACCGTCTGTGTGTTCCTGCTAGCCACCCATGCTGTGATGCTGTGGGTGCACACAGACTTGCCATAGCGGAGTTGTACCTGCCTGGCACTTTAAAAAAAAAAAACACGAATGTCTAGGGCATGGCGTGTGGGCAAAAGCCAACATGTATTTTCTATCACGTAACCTCAGCTATGCGGGGCACTGCAATGGGATTTCTTTATGTACCCATGCTGTGGGTGCACACAGACTTCCCATTGAGGTGTTTTACCTGTCTTCCCCTCAAAACGCTGACAGACTTGGGTAGGGTGCAGAGTGCAGATGGTTTACCCCTTGCGTTGTCAATGAGGTATCCGACACCCAAACAGAATGAGTAGTGTGTGGACACATGTAGTCCCCATTGCTATGTCACTTGCAGCATCTTGGGCCACTCAGGGTGTTTGCTGGGACAGAGGCTGACCCAGGGCCCGCTCACATACTTCCCACACCGAGTATTGCTGCATTGTGGAGATGTGTAGAAGTGCTGGGCTGGCAGCGGAATCCCCTTTATGCCCACATTTGCAGCTCTTGGCGGAGGTGGCAAAGGATTGGAATAAAGATCGAATGTCAAATTATTATCAATTCTCAACAGCATTGTGGGCTATCAAAGAGGGTTGCTACCTGGCCCTGCCAACCCTCTGCAGTGTGTGCCTCCAGTTCCTCCTCATAGCAGACGCACTTATAAATAGACATGAGGGTGGTGTGGCTATGAGGCCAGCGTGTGGCATGAGTGCAGCTGAAGGCTGCGCAGGGGTACTTTTGTGTGCGCTGTGGACGCAGGGGTGTGCGGGGGGGTTGGGCAGCATGTAACCCAGGAGAAGAGGCTGCGGTGTGTCCCGCAGGCAGTGATTGTGCTTGGTTGGAGGTAGTGTGGTGCTTAGCTAAGGTGTGCCTTACTAATGAGGGTTTGTCCGAAGTAAAAATTGTTGGGGGGAGGGGCACTCTTGCCGCTATTGTGGCTTAATAGTGAGACCTGGGAACCTGAGATGCAGCCCTGCATGTTGCCCCTCAACTGCCCTATCCGTTTCTGTGTCGTTTCCATTACTTTCGTAGGTTTTGCAGATGTGCACAAATGAAAACCTTAGCGAGCATCCGTCATATACAAAAAGGCTCGAGTTGCCCATTGACTTCAATGGGGTTCGTTACTTGAAACGAAACCTCGAGCAATGCGGAAAGCTCGACTCGAGCAACGAGCACCCGAGCATTTTGGTGCTCACTCATCTCTACTGATTTACTATACAGAGCTGTGAATAATACAGGCATTCTTCGAGGAAAACACATCACATGTTGACAATGAGGTATGGTCATTAGGTGAAAGGCTTCACTGAGACTTCCATCACACAAGGATATCTTCCAAGCTGATCAGTTCTTCTTCAATTCTTAGGGCCGACCACACTGTCTTCTGCACCATCCGTTTTACGTATGGAGTGCAGCAGTGTGTCCTGGCCTGACCATGGGTCTCCAGACCCAAACGTAGAGCATCATATGTGCTTATGATGCTTCAAGTTTGGGTCCAGAGACCCGTGGTCATGCCAGGACACATTGCTGCAATCTGTACGTGAAACAAATGGTGCAGAAAACAGTGTGGCCAGGCTCTTGTATATGTGGCATACTGTAGGGGCCCAGAGTATCCTACAGGGTAGTCAAGAGGTTTACCAAGCCCTGGGGACCTTGCTCTAAGCCCTTATGGGGACATAGTAGGCACCCTTCAGAGGAGAAACCCCTGTTTCTCCTTTACAATGGGTTAAAGCTAGTCTGCCTAGCAACCATTCAATTCTGGTTGCCTGGTGGCATGTAATTTTCTGATTGGTGGAGTTGGAAGAGTTTTGCAAAGCCCGGGAAAAGCCAGGGTGTGGTAGAGGAACTGAGTCAACCGGAAGGGGAGAGTAGCCTCAAAAGTCAGAGAGAGCTGGTGTGTGCGAGGAGCTCGGAAAGACAGAGCAGCGCAGAGAGAGAGAAAAGTTGGGAGGCAGAGAAGGATGGGACCCAACAGCGCCTAAGGGAGAGCAGAGTCTCTTTCAACCCTGCTGGAAGGAACCAGAGCCATGGCAGACCCTGCAGAAGATGGACGGAGAGTAGTTAACGTAATTGTGAGTTTAACCAGTCCCTGCGCAGCAAACAGTCAGTGTGTCCTCCGGCAAGCCCATGCTAATTCCTCCATTCCTCCACAAATAACCACCCCATGCAACACGCAGATAACTTAATCTGGCAGTCTCATCTACCCAAAAGGGAGAGAGTTATGGAATCAAAAACTGTTGTTACATGACTGTACAAAGTACTGTTGATGATTTCTACTGCTTGCTAAAATTGCCAAGTGAATTCTATTTTCTGTTTATTTGCAAGAGTCAGTAAAAACTGTGTGCCTTGGTTTTACATAAGCTCTTCGGCCTGGACTCTTTATTTCACCATTACACCATACTCAGAGGCACTGGCGTCACGTTGAACTATTACCAATTGCTGACATCACTCATCCTCATCTGTTTACTGCGCGGCCATTGTTCCACACAGAGTAGCCACCACTAACCTTGACTAGGCCTGAGTTTGAAAACAAGTTACTTCTGCCCTCCTCAGCTCGCTGCTTAAGGGAATAACGTTAAGTTGTAAAGTCTTTTTGGTTGGGTTTACATTAATGGTAACCCTTACCTTTAAGGTACAATATAATTTGGAGGGCTAAATGTACAGGAGGTCGCTGGCTGTGTCCGCTCACTGTTTAGATCCTGCAATCTCTGACTGGTTTCCAGAAAGAGAGAAGAATTAAGCGGGTTTCAGTGAGAGTGCAGTAGCTCTGCTGCAAAACATGGCCTAATCACCCTATGGGCAGTAAAGAAGACTCGATGCTCCAACTGCACTTTCTTTTGGAATGATCACACCCAGGGGTTCTCTCGACAGCAGCTTGTGGCAGCCAGGACCCAGTTTGAACTTGTCAGTGTTTGATTGGCACTATTGGACTGTGAGTACCCACACCTTAATACTCGGTAACATGCATGGCTATGCTGAAAGACTTGCTAATTCGGTTACATTCGCTCAGCAAGAGGATTATTTCCGTACCAAGAACTGAGGGTGGAGAAAGCCTTGTTGCTACCATTGCTGACATTTAGAGCGGTTTCAGATGGCCATATGTACAACTTTGCTCACCGCTATGGAGCGTAGTTGCGCATGACTGGTTTTCTTTCTCCTACGGACGTTCAAGCTTAGTGCCATAGCACAGGAGTTTGAAAAAAATGTGGGAAGATAGGTCTTATCTTTTCTCTGAAATCAATGATTTTGTTTTGTCCCGTTATGTGGCCGTGATTTTCATCTGTTTAAGCCCTTATATATATAAAACCATTGCAGGGATTAAGAAACAGTTATTCTGCCAGACCAGCTAGAAAGTTAAAGTTGTTAATAAACCGTTCAAGTTTTGCACAGCAAAGATGTCTGCCAACTATTCCTATGGAGAATAACTCTGCAGCTTCCAGCCACCCATCATGCCCTGGGCATAGTTTAAGGAAATGTTATGCTGATGGACCCCAAGCATGAGATATCAATGACCTTGTTTCCCCTACAGCTGAGAAAAAGAAATGAAAAAGGAGGGTGGAGCAAGACCCAGTGAGGGTGGTGGAATATTTATGGAGTACAAGGAGCTTTCAATGATTGAGTATTTTGAATAGTGGAGGTGCTGCCAACCAGATGACACTCCACCAGTGTGGGCGTGAGTGTAGCGGAAAAGGATGTGAAAAGAACTGGTATGGAGGCGCAACACTCTAAGCTACTAGAAGATGTAGATCAAAGTCCAATGTGTGATGGTGAAAGCACTTCTTTTTTATTATTTTTTCACAAATTAAAAACCAGCAATAGAATACGCGTTTCGGGGAAGAACCCCTTCGTCAGTTCGGCTGGATAGGACAACAGGATGCCTGGGAGTGACACGACTCCAAAAATGTATTGGATGTGTCGGAGGTCCTGTGTGCAGGAGGGCAGGGGAGAAAAAAAGTTAAAGCACTTTTTTTCTCCCCTGCCCTCCTGCACACAGGACCTCCGACACATCCAATACATCTTTGGAGTCGTGTCATTCCCAGGCATCCTGTTGTCCTATCCATCTGAACTGACGAAGGGGTTCTTCCCCGAAACGCGTATTCTATTGCTGGTTTTTAATTTGTGAAAAAATAATAAAAAAGAAGTGCTTTCACCATCACACATTGGACTTTGATCTACATCTTCTAGTAGCTTTGAGGGTTGCGCCTCCCTACCAGTTCTTTTCACATCCTTTTTCACTACAGCTGAGAAGGCTACTATGAGAGCTTGAGGAAAACAGCTGCTGCAGCCCAGACAGAACCATCTTCCACCTTGTCAACCCAGGAACCTCCGGCCATAGTTGCAGCAACCTTCTTGGTGGTTAGGGACTCCCTCCAACCTTCACCTCAGCTTGAACTTCAATACGACTGAACTCAGAGCTGCATTGAACAGGTGAGCTGAGGGTCCAATATAATGAGGGGTGATGTATAGGAAGTCAGGGACGGAGCACCTCATACGACAGCAAGTAGCTACAAAAAATTGATTGGTGATTCCCAATTAGTAGTGTAGCTATAGAGGTCACTGCAATTGTGACTGGGCTCTTAAGCTAGGGAGCCCAGAGACCCCCGTTGCCATAATGGTAGCCATCACTGGGTTTCCCTGCACTGAAACTCTGGCAATCACTTTTGGATAAACTTTACTTCTTTCTCATGCTGCCTGTCAGATTGCACAGCCCCCTGTCACTCTAGTGCTCATACAGTACACTGGGGAGTCAGGCCACGGTATACACACTGGCCACAGTGCACTGTGCAGTCTGACAGGTAGTAAGAAGTAAAGGTTATACAGGAGTGAGCAAAGTGTTTTATGGGCAGGGGGAGCAGTGGGGTTTTATAATATTGTGGAAGCTATTTTAGGATATTGGGGTCCTATGAGGATGTGGGGGTACAGAGGAGTCCCTACTAGTTTTTGAGGGCACAAAGTGGGCAATGTTTCTCTGTGGGAGTTAAATAGGAAAACACTATTGCTGCAAAGCACAAAGGAGGTATTCTTTATTGTATTGAGCACTAATGGGGAATAATTACTATTAGGGGGCACCTTTTTATTTTTGGGCCACAAAGAGAGCAGTGTTACTGTACGGGGCACGGAATTGGGCACTTGTACTATGGAGGGCACAGAGAGGGGCATTGAAGACAGTGGTAAAATGGGGAAAGTGTGTAGAGATGAATCATGGCTGGAAGAAATCTTCATGGAGGTCTGGACTAGGATAAAGAAGAAAAAGGAAAGTGGATGACTAATTGGAAACAAGGTCACTTGTAATCAGTGGAGGTAACTGCACTGTAATCACTATCACTGGAGGTAAGTGCATTTTTGGTGATAGATGTTAAAACTTGGGGCTTGTACTCACTAATTTTTTAAGACCCAAGCAACTTCCATAGATGCTAGAGTTGCATTAGTGGGCCACTTAAGAGACCCAGCAATGCAGTGGAAAATTCCAGAATGAGGGATGGGGGGAGGGGGGGGGGTGAGCTTTTCACATGAGTGTTAAGTCACGCTTTTAGCCCCAATGGGCATTTGCTGACCTTCGATATGGGTGTAAAAAGCACATCAGGTGGAAAAGGTGCTGCCAGACCAGGATAATTACTAGGTGAATAAAGATGGCAGCTTCGTGAAGTTGAAATATGGTCCAAAGGAAGGACTCTGCTCTGATGTAACCACAATGGATGAAGGCAAGCCTGAAGGCCAAGAAGTGAGGCTTCATAAATTTTTATGAAATCCAGCAAACTACGTATTTCAAGGCAAGACAGCCTCTTCCAGGAGGAACAAGACAGTCCGTGAAAGAATTCCTTGAAATCTACAAGTACAGTTTATGGAGGAATGCGTTTTCCAAAGTAGACAATCCCCTTAAGTTTTGACCTTTACGGAGTCTCCACAGACTGCTTTTTTCATAGGATATAGCCCTCACTATATATCACTTTGATTTGCCTGGAATCATATCTAATGTGTTCTACGTTCAGGAAAATTACTTTCATGGAAATGAAAGATAAATTATATTGAAGATGAACTGTTTGTCCTTGTGAGTCGGCACTGAACCTCCATGTTCCAGGACTAGATTAATGAGAAGCTAATTACGGTGTGGCCCTTCTCCGAGAGATGCCCTATTTTCCGGATACTAGTCTAGGTTATCCAGGATGGCAATGTACAATCATTAATCTCCTATAACCATATCTTAGTGTATGGACAATTATATCACATTCCATAGACTGCAGCTCCGTCCTCCTCGTGGACTTCATCTTTGGGGAGACCAAACTGACTTTGCACGGGATGAAGGACAGTAACGCCCGTTGTCCAATGACTTTATCAGATTTCTCAGACCAACATTATAGTTATTTTATGCTAGAAATAAATCCCACAGTGCGAAAAATACACACTGGACTCTAGAAAAACGTCTTCTGTGCAGATTCTACCTCAAAATCCATCCTAGAAATCCTCTCTGGAGCCCCGAACTTCTGCAACAGATTTGCACTTGAATTTACTGTTGATCCACGCCTTTAAGTAGGGCAAATCCGTGTGCAGATTGCCCTATGCGAATTCTGCATACAGTCAGAATGACGGGGGAGGGGTTCACTTCTTTTGCGGGATGAACATAGTCTTCAGGACATACTCTTTAGGGGTGCACATACTATCCCGGGGAAGGATCACATATATTTTTTAGTAGTTGTACATGCTTTCCAGGAGGAGGGGTGCACATACATTTTGAGCGGTGCACTTTTTGGTTGGAATGCATATATTTTTCAGGGGGCACACAGTTTTTGGGAGGCGCACATACTCTTCAGAGACACACTCTTCAGGAGGAGCACACATTCTTTTTTAGGAATTGTACATACTTTTGCGGTGTAGGGGCACACACTGTTTGGGGTGCGCACATACTTTTTGGGGATATGCTCTTTAGGCGCAAACATACTTTCTGGGGGAAGGAACATAGACACTTTTGTGGGTTGCACATACTTTCCGGGATAGGAGGAGGGGCGCACATAAATTTGAAGCGGTACACTTTTTGGTGGGAATGCACATATTTTTCAGGGGACACACACTTTTTGGGAGGCAGACATACTTTTTGCGGTCACACTATTCTGGCAAACACATACTTTTTGGGGGTGCACATTCTTTCCAGGGGCAGGGGCACACATATGCTTGGTGGCTGCACATACGTTCCTGGAAGAGGGGCACACATACATTTTGAGGGAGAACTTTTTGGTGTGGTGCACATAATTTTCAGGGGGCACATACATTTTGGAGGCACAGATACTCTTTGGGGAGACATTTTTCAGGGGTCCATATACTTCTTGGAGGTATGCATGCTTTCCAGAGGGAAAAAGCACGCATACTTTTGAAGGGTGCAATTTTTGGGGGATGCACATACTTTTCAGAGGGCACACATACTCTTTAGAGACACATTCTTCAAAGGAGTCCAAAGTAACACTATCCAACTTATATATACCGGGGGATGGCTACATAATGAATTCTTTAAAAAAAATCACCCGAGTGGGCCTTTAAGTTTTTGATATCTTTGCAGTATATCTCTGTGACAGGTTGTGACTGGTTGGGATTCAGAGGACAGAGATAAACTGCTGTTTCTTCTGCCCACAGTTGGGCTCCATTCACACGGGGTGGTTTGGTTGTGGTAAAAACTGCAGGAAAAGTGCATTGGTGAAACCTTGTGTGCTTTTACTATGCTTATGGTAAAATGTGGCAAAAAACACACGCAAATGCACTTTTTGGTGCTGTTTTTATTGCAGCCAAACTGCCCCGTGTGAATGGAGCCTTATAGAGAAATCTAACCTGGAGTTTTGTGCAAATCAACATGAGTTACATAATAGACTTCTCTAGAGCAGCACCAGTCCTTTGGAATGCGCTATCCCAAACCATCCGGGCAATCCCTGATACACATAATTTCAGGCATGCATTAAAAACGCACCTCTTCAGGGAGGCATACCATATCCCCTAAACCAAACCCCTCTGTACTGCGCCTGATAACATAGATAGCCCAGTAATACAACTCCATATTGCAGCAATTGTGCACTGCGTATGACAGCGTATCTCACGTGCGCCATCATGCGCAGTGTGACTGACTTCTTTTTTTAATTCTCCACTCTGTCTTATAGCGGCATTGCATATTCAACGTTGCACATACACAATGTATTATGTATGCACGGCGTTTAATACACAACCCATAGAGAACAATAGGCCTGTACGTACGTAGTACACGGTAAAATAGAACATGCTGTTTTTTGGGGGGAAAGTTGGGTGTTGCTCATCCCACACAATGAATATGAACAAGTGTGAATGGATCCATTAAAGGAAATGTCCTTTCATTGACTCTATTCACCAGGTATTACGAGCTCGCGTGCATCATACGAGGTCAAATTATGTTCGTGGGAATGAGCCCTTAGTGCTGGAAAAACATTGTCTGCTCAGATGGATCCAGATTTTGGTTTTGCCATGCTGACGGGGGGTTACAATTTGGCGCAAGTAGAATGAATCAATAGTCACTTCCTGTCAGGCCGGGGGAATAATGGTGTGAGGGAGGTTTTCTCAGTATACTTTGGGTCCTCTGATTCCTGTAGATGGAGGCCGGGATGAATTGCCACAGTCTTGAAGGCTAAGGCCGAATGCACACGGCCGTGTCAGATTCCGCATGCGGAATCCCGTAGCTGTCCAGAGTGTTCTTTATCTGTAATGCAGATGTGCCGGCTGGCGCTCCGGCAGACATGTGCAGTTCTGATGATGCAGACGGTGCAGAGATCGGATGGTTTCCATTGACTTCAATACAAGCCGTCCGCATGGAATCCTCGCCGAAATGGAACATGCTGTGATTTTACCCTCCGCAAGCGGAAAATCGCAGTTGTTTTCCGCTCGTGGACATGGAGAAGCGATTTTCTATAGCATGTCTATGGGCAGTATTTGCTGCGGAATTCGAAGGGGGACGCTCGCTCCGGATTCCGCAATGCAAATATGTCTGTATGCATTGGGCCTAAAGGAAGGAGGTCCAAAGATATCTCAGTGATACATTGAGGGCTCCCACACACTTGCGTTTTTTTAATGCAAATGCCAATGGGACTTTCGAATGTTAAAAACACATCGCAAGTTTGCACTTTGTGATTTTTGTGTGATGCGTTTTTAACTAGAGATGAGAGAGCATACTCGTTAAGGGACAATACTCGAGCGAGTATCATCCTTTTCGAGTACCTGCTTGCTCATCAGAAAAGATTCGGGTGCCGGCGGTGGGCGGTGGGTTGCGGTAGTGAGCAGGGGGCGGAGAGTGAGAGAGAGATTTTCCCCCCCATTCACCCTCGCTCTCCCCCACCGCCACCCCTCGGCACCCGAATCTTTTCTGACGAGCAGGCAGGTACTTGAAAAGGACGATACTCGCTCGAGTATTGTCCCTTAACGAGTATGCTCGCTCATCTCTAGTTAAAAACGACATGCTTGCTGATAGTTTCCCTAGACAGCCTCCTACAAGTGTTCTATTACACAGTGATTGGTTATTTAAGATATACAGTACCTGCAATGTCCCATCACCTGCTGGGATGGGACATCATTATTGCTGACTACTCAGGTCAGGTTGTGGCTTTGATTCTCTGTGTCACCTTCATCTTCCTCAGCTACGACTCAGAACATCAGGAATGACTGCTGGGAAAGATTCTCAACCTCAGAAATTTGCAAGAGAATTCAACAGAATGGAAAGCGAAAGTTTTCCAGCTCACAGAAGCCACACAGATTGCTAATGGGGAAGTCTAATTAAAATCACTAATGACGCACCTGGAGATGAATTTTAAGCTTAAACTTACCGCATAATGCAGAGAATAATTGGAATTTACTCAGCTGGAAAATCAGGAAAAGGTTAATCTCAGATATATTGTTCAAACTAAAGAAATGGAGAATATTTAATATTTTGAGTCAATAGTTATAGATCACCAGACATAAGATACATAGATAGATAGATAGATAGATAGATAGATAGATAGATAGATATGAAATAGATAGATAGATAGATAGATAGATAGATAGATAGATAGATAGATAGATAGATAGTAGAGATGAGCGAACGTGTTCTTCCGAGCTTGATATTCGTGCGAATATTAGGGTGTTCGGGATGTTCGTTATTCGTAACGAACACCATGCGGTGTTCTGGTTATTTTCACTTCCTTCCCTGAGACGTTAGCGCGCTTTTCTGGCCAATTGAAAGACAGGGAAGGCATTACAACTTCCCCCTGTGACGTTCAAGCCCTATACCACCCCCCTGCAGTGAGTGGCTGGGAAGATCAGGTGTCACCCGAACATAAAAGTCGGCCCCTCCCGCGGTTCGCCTCAGATGCCGTGTGATTTAGATGAGGGACAGTGCTGTTTGTACCGGAGCTGCTGTAGGGAAAGAATTGGTAGTTAGTGTAGGCTTCAAGACCCCCCAAAGGTCCTTATTAGGGCCACTGATAGCTGTGTGTTGGCTGCTGTTAGCAGTGGCAATTTTTTTTTTCTCAAAATCGCCTCTGCAGACCGTTGCACCTGGCATTAGGGACAGAAGTGCTGCATAGACAGGGAGAGTGTTAGGAGTGAGTGTAGCCTTCAAGAACCACAACGGTCCTTTCTAGGGCCATATTTATCCGTGTGCAGTACTGTCCAGGCTGCTGTTAGCTGTGCTGCATTTTTTTTTGCTTCTCAAAATCGCTTCTGCAGAGCATTGCACCCTCCATTGATACTGCAGGGAAAGAATTGTATAGGCAGGGCCACAACACAGTTATTATTCATTGAATATATGCAGTGCTGCCTTTTGCTTGTAAAACAAGTGAAAATAATTCTATTTGTCCTGCCTCTGTCCGTCCTAAGGGCGGTGGACACGTGTCGGCTGCGTGTGACCTTTAAAAATCATACGCACCCAGCTACGTTTTACTCCTGGCTTCGCCATTTGCTTTCCTTAATTGGGAAAAAAAATACCTGCTCTGCCACAGTTAATAACTCTGCTACCCTCACGTTCTGTGACACATTAGCAGGGACACAGCACAGTTATTAAACTTCTCATGTTCATAGAATATACGCAGTGTTGCCTTTTGGTGCCAAAAAACGGAAAATAATTCTATTTGTCCGGCCTCTGTCCGTCCTAAGGGCGGTGGACACGTGTCGGCTGCGTGTGACACCTTTAAAAATCATACGCACCCAGCTACGTTTTACTCCTGGCTTCGCCATTTGCTTTCCTTAATTGGGAAAAAAAATACCTGCTCTGCCACAGTTAATAACTCTGCTACCCTCACGTTCTGTGACACATTAGCAGGAAAACAGCACAGTTATTAAACTTAGATTATTCATTCACTAGAGGCAGTGGGGCCTTTCGTTTTCAAAAAAGGGAAAAAATTATATTTGGCCTGCAGTCTTGCGCCAATTTATTTCCTGCCTGTGAAATCAAATCACTGGTAATACAGCATGCTGAGGGGTAGGGGTAGGCCTAGAGGACGTGGACGCGGCCGAGGACGCGGAGGGCCAAGTCAGGGTGTGGGCACAGGCCAAGCTCCTGATCCAGGTGTGTCGCAGCCGACTGCTGCGCGATTAGGAGAGAGGCACGTTTCTGGCGTCCCCACATTCATCGCCCAATTAATGGGTCCAGGCGGGAGACGGTTATTAGAAAATGAGCAGTGTGAGCAGGTCCTGTCCTGGATGGCAGAAAGTGCTTCGAGCAACCTATCGTCTACCCGCAGTTCTGCGCCATCCACTGCTGCCAATCCGAATCCTCTGTCTGCTGCTCCTCCTTCCTCCCAGCCTCCTCACTCCACTACAATAACACCTGCTCAGGAGCGGGAGCACTCCCAGGAACTGTTCTCGGGCCCCTGCTTAGATTGGGCAGCAGCGGTTCCTCTCCCACCAGAGGAGTTTATCGTCACTGATGCCCAACCATTCGAAAGTTCCCGGGGTCCGGGGGAAGAGGCTGGGGACTTCCGCCAACTGTCTCAACAACTTTCTGTGGGTGAGGAGGACGATGACGATCAGACACAGTTATCTTGCAGTGAGGTAGTAGTAAGGGCAGTAAGTCCGAGGGAGCAGCGCACAGAGGATTCGGAGGAAGAGCAGCAGGACGATGAGGTGACTGACCCCACCTGGTGTGCAACGCTTACTCAGGAGGACAGGTCTTCAGAGGGGGAGTCAAGGGCATCAGCAGGGCAGGTTGCAAGAGGCAGTGCGGTGGCCAGGGGTAGAGGCAGGGCCAGACCGAATAATCCACCAAGTGTTTCCCAAAGCGCCCCCTCGCGCCATGCCACCCTGCAGAGGCCGAGGTGCTCTAAGGTCTGGCAGTTTTTCACAGAGACGCCTGACGACCGACGAACAGTGGTGTGCAACCTTTGTCGCGCAAAGCTCAGCCGGGGAGCCAACACCAACAGCCTCACCACCACCACCATGCGCAGACATATGATGGCCAAGCACCCCGCAAGGTGGGACGAAGGCCGTTCAGCGCCTCCGGTTTGCACCCCTGCCTCTCCCCCTGTGCCCCAACCTGCCACTGAGATGCAACCCCCCTCTCAGGACACAGGCACTACCGTCTCCTGGCCTGCACCCACACCCTCACCTCCGCTGTCCTCGGCCCCATCCAGCAGTGTAGTTCAGCGCACCGTCCAGCCGTCGCTTGCGCAACTGTTGGAGCGCAAGCGCAAGTACGCCACCACGCACCCGCACGCTCAAATGTTAACCGTCCGCATAGCAAAATTCATCAGCCTTGAGATGCTGCCGTATAGGGTTGTGGAAACGGAGTCCTTCAAAAGTATCATGGAGGCGGCGGCCCCGCGCTACTCAGTTCCCAGTCGCCACTACTTTTCCCGATGTGCCGTCCCAGCCCTGCACGACCACGTCTCCCGCAACATTGTGCGCGCCCTCACCAACGCGGTTTCTGCCACGGTCCACTTAACAACGGACACGTGGACAAGCACAGGCGGGCAGGGCCACTACATCTCCCTGACGGCACATTGGGTGAATTTAGTGGAGGCTGGGACAGAGTCAGAGCCTGGGACCGCTCACGTCCTACCCACCCCCAGAATTGCGGGCCACAGCTCGGTGGTGGTATCTGCGGAGGTGTATGCTTCCTCCACTAAAGCACCCTCCTCCTCCTCCTCCTCCTCCTCCTCTGTCTCGCAATCAAGATGTGTTAGCAGCAGCATGTCGCCAGCAGTCGGTGTCGCGCGGTGTGGCAGCACAGCGGTGGGCAAGCGTCAGCAGGCCGTGCTGAAACTACTCAGCTTAGGCGATAAGAGGCACACGGCCCACGAACTGCTGCAGGGTCTGACACAGCAGACCGACCGCTGGCTTGCGCCGCTGAGCCTCCAACCGGGCATGGTCGTGTGTGACAACGGCCGTAACCTGGTGGCGGCTCTGCAGCTCGGCAGCCTCACGCACGTGCCATGCCTGGCCCACGTCTTTAATTTGGTGGTTCAGCGCTTTCTGAAAAGCTACCCACGCTTGTCAGACTTGCTCGTAAAGGCGCGCCGGCTCTGCGCGCATTTCCGCAAGTCCCACACGGACGCTGCCACCCTGCGCACCCTGCAACATCACTTTAAGCTGCCAGTGCACCGACTGCTGTGCGACGTGCCCACACGGTGGAACTCTACGCTCCACATGTTGGCCAGGCTCTATGAACAACGTAGAGCTATAGTCGAATACCAACTCCAACATGGGCGGCGCAGTGGGAGTCAGCCTCCTCAATTCCTTTCAGAAGAGTGGGCCTGGTTGGCAGACATCTGCCATGTCCTTGGTAATTTTGAGGAGTCTACCCAGGTAGTGAGCGGCGATGCTACAATCATTAGCGTCACCATTCCTCTGCTATGCATCTTGAGAAATTCCCTGCAAACCATAAAGGCAGCTGCTTTGCGCTCGGAAACGGGGGCGGGGGAAGACAGTATGCCGCTGGATAGTCAGGGCACCCTCCTGTCTATTTCTCAGCGCGTACAGGAGGAGGAGCATGAGGAGGATGAGGAGGAGGGGGAAGAGACAGCTTGGGCCGCTGCTGACGGTACACCGGCTGATTGCCTGTCATCCTTTCAGCGTGTATGGCCTGAGGAGGAGGAGGAGGAGGAGGAGGATCCTGAAAGTGATCTTCCTAGTGACGACAGCCATGTGTTGCATACAGGTACCCTGGCACACATGGCTGACTTCATGTTAGGATGCCTTTCTCGTGACCCTCGCGTTGCACGCATTCTGGCCACGACGGATTACTGGGTGTACACACTGCTCGATCCACGGTATAAGGAGAACCTGCCCACTCTGATTCCCGAAGAGGAAAGGGGTTCGAGAGTGTTGCTATACCACAGGACCCTTGCGGACAAGCTGATGGTAAAATTCCCAGCCGACAGCGCTAGTGGCAGAAGGCGCAGTACCGAGGGCAAGGTAGCAGGGGATGTGCGTAGATCGAGCAGCATGTACATCCCAGGCAGTGCAACAGTCTTTAAGGGCCTAGCCAGCTTTATGGCTCCCCACCAAGACTGTGTCACCGCTCCCCAGTCACGGCTGAGTCGGCGGGAGCACTGTAAAAGGATGGTGAGGGAGTACGTAGCGGATCGCACGACCATCCTTGGTGACGCCTCTGCCCCCTACAACTACTGGGTGTCGAAGCTGGACACGTGGCCTGAACTAGCGCTGTATGCCCTGGAGGTGCTTGCTTGTCCTGCGGCTAGCGTCTTGTCGGAGAGGGTGTTTAGTGCGGCTGGGGGAATCATCACAGATAAGCGTAGCCGCTTGTCAACCGACAGTGCCGACAGGCTAACACTCATCAAAATGAACAAAGGCTGGATTTCGCCAGACTTCTGTTCTCCACCAGCGGACAGCAGCGATACGTAAGCAATACGTAGGCTGCACCCGCGGATGGAAGCTACGTTCTCTCTCACCATCCAAAACGGGGACATTTCTGCTTCATCAATCTGTGTCTAATATTCCTCCTCCTCCTCCTGCTCCTCCTCCTGAAACCTCACGTAATCACGCTGAACGGGCAATTTTTCTTAGGGCCACAAGGCTCACTCAAATAATTTTTCTGAACAATTTTTATAAGTTTCAATGCGCTTAAAAGCGTTGGAACTTTAACTTGAACCAATTTTTCGTTACACTGGGCTGCCTCCAGGCCTAGTTACCACTTAAGCCACATTAACCAAAGCGGTTAATGGGTTTCACCTGCCCTCTTGGCTGGCCATGGCCAATTTTTGGGATGTACATTAGTACTGTTGATACAGCAATTTTTGTGGGCCCTCGCCTACAGTGTAATCAAATTAATTTTTAGCCCACCTGCATTCCAGCTGACGTTACCTCAGCTGTGTTGGGCAATGCAATGGGATATTTTTATGTACCGCCGGTGGGTTCCAGGGAGCCACCCATGCTGTAGGTGCACACGGAGTTTTTAATACATGTGTCCACTTCTAAAGAACCCCAGTCTGACTGGGGCATGCAGTGTGGGCCGAAGCCCACCTGTATTACGCACGACATTACTACCTCAGCTGTGTTGGGCAATGCAATGGGATATTTCTATGTACCGCCGGTGGCTTCCTGGCACCCACCCATGCTGTGGGTCCACAGGGAATTATAAATGCATCTGTTTCCACTTATAAAGAAACCCAGTCTGACTGGGGCATGCAGTGTGGGCCGAAACCCACCTGCATTAACCCTTTCCAGTCCACTGTGTGACCTGTGAAGACATTAGGGTTTAAGGCTGTACAGCTCCGTTGTTGGTAGACGTCCGTCGGGGTTCTCTTACTGTATATTGCCAGCCTCTCTGCTGTCGGAGCCTATCCTACGTGTCAGCTCATGCAGTACTGGCTTTAGCCAGCATATAGCGCCGTTGTATAACGGCAGAAAAAGAGTAAGCCCCCTAGGAAAACCATATACAAATTGGATTGGAAAGGGTTAAGCACAACATTACTACCTCAGCTGTGTTGGGCAATGCAATGGGATATTTCTATGTACCGCCGGTGGCTTCCTGGCACCCACCCATGCTGTAGGTGCACACAGAGTCTTTACTACATCTGTACACTTATAAAGAACCCCAGTCAGACTGGGGCATGCAGTGTGGGCCGAAGCCCACCTGCATTAAGCACGACATTACTACCTCAGCTGTGTTGGGCAATGCAATGGGATATTTCTGTGTACCGCCGGTGGGTTCCAGGGAGCCACCCATGCTGTGGGTCGACAGGGACTTCACAATAGGGAGTTGTACCTGCCTGTGTCTATGAATTTAAAAGCCCGGTCTGACTGGGGCATGCAGACACCTTGACAGAATGAATAGTGTGTGGCACATAGGTTCCCCATTGCTATGCCCACGTGTGCAGCTCCTGATGGCGGTGGCACAGGATTCTATTTCTCATTGCTTCTGTACAGCATTGTGGGCTATCGCTCCGCCACTTTTAAAGAGGGTCGCTGCCTAGCCGTGCCAACCTCTGCAGTGTGTGCCTGCGGTCCCTCGTCATGGCAGACGCAATTCTAAATAGACATGAGCGTGGTGTGGCATGAGGGCAGCTGAAGGCTGCCCAGGGACACTTTGGTGTGCGCTGTGGGGGGGAGGGGGTACGGTTGGGCAGCATGTAACCCAGGAGAAGTGTCAGTGGAGTGTCATGCAGGCAGTGATTGTGCTTTGTTGGAGGTAGTGTGGTGCTTAGCAAAGGTATGCCATGCTAATGAGGGCTTTTCAGAAGTAAAAGTTGTTGGGAGGGGGGGGGGCCACTCTTGCCGGTATTGTGGCTTAATAGTGGGATCTGTGAACTTGAGATGCAGCCCAACATGTAGCCCCTCGCCTGCCCTATCCGTTTCTGTGTCATTCCCATCACTTTCTTGAATTGCCCAGATTTTCACACATGAAAACCTTAGCGAGCATCGGCGAAATACAAAAATGCTCTGGTCGCCCATTGACTTCAATGGGGTTCGTTGTTCGAAACGAACCCTCGAGCATCGCGGGAAGTTCGTTCCGAATAACGAACACCCGAACATTTTGGTGTTCGCTCATCTCTAATAGATAGATATGAAATAGATAGATAGATATGAAATAGATAGATAGATAGATAGATAGATAGATAGATAGATATGAAATAGATAGATAGATAGATAGATAGATAGATAGATAGATAGATAGATATGGCATGGATAGATTAGATAGATAGATAGATATGAGATAGATGGATAGATAGATAGATAGATAGATAGATAGATAGATAGATAGATAGATAGATAGATAGATAGATATGGGATGGATAGATAGATAGATAGATAGATAGATAGATAGATAGATAGATAGATAGATTGATTGATTGTTGGGGTGTGCTGCTGGGATCTGTTGTACTATGTACACCTAGCAGCAAAGCTACAGGGGGTGGAGGGTTAATTGAGCTGGCTGGGTGTGGTACTTCCTGCTAGCCAATCACCTGGATCTGTGCTCACATATAAACCCAGCTCCTGGTCTGTCTCTGGTTGGGTCCCCAGGGTGAGCAGTCATGTTACTTCTGTGTTCTCCAACTTGTATCAGTCATGTTCAGCTTGTTCCCACTCTGATCTGTGTTTGCAAGTAGGTCTGTGTCTCTCTGCTTCCAGTGTGTCAGTTGGTGGATCCCTGACACAGCCCCCTATGTCAGCTCTGTGGCTGACTGTCGATTCCCCCTGGTATGAGGACACATAGACTTGCTGTGAGTTCCATCTGTGTGCATGTGAGCTCTGGGTGGAGTCTGTCTGGGTTTTTATATGTTGCAGCTGGCTGTGTCCAGTGCTCTGTTATGTCCTGTTGCAAGTTTGCTGAGTGACCTGTGTCTTGCTGGTTCATGTCCGTTTGTACGTTTAAATTCTGTCAGTTTCTTGTCAGTCTGCTGCGTGACCTGCTATCTGTGTCCTGTCCTGTTTCAGCTTTTTGTGTGAACTCTGTCTGGTTTGTCGTGGATTTCCTTTTGTGTCCAACGACTTAATCGATTAGGAATGTCTACACCCTTCCAGATTGAATGATTAAAGGCTGGGGGGACAGTGCGCACTGTCCGAAGTAACCAGTCTGACTCAAGTTCAGATTAAGAAACTTCCTGTTTATTCTTGGGCGTTTAGCCTCTTTATAAAGTTAACATATCTGCCCTTTTGGGGCAGGCAAAAGGTTACATAGATACAACGTATTGTTTGATTATTGGATAAGCGTCTTCCTTCATCCGGTCATCTGGTATTGCCCGTCACGTGGTAGCAGTTTGGAGAGGGTGGGTACTATTTCATTCTACTTCGTACCCCACGTGTAGACCAGCCGAGATGATTGGAGGCAATGTCATGAATTAGTAATTGCATTCATCTCCCATGTTATTTGCATACGTTTCCAGTAAAATTGCTTGGGTACTTATTACGGTATCTAAAAGCGGTACTTGTCTTAAGTGCGGTTAACTGTCTAATCCTCACTTCTTCTAAAGGCACAAACAGATGGAGAAACATATATATATATATATATATATATATATATATATATATATATATATATATATATCGGTTTCATGTTAAATTTCATCTTTTCAGCAGAGTTAGAGAAAAAGATATTTTCATTTAAAGGAAGTATGCTTATTGTGTAAATGTAAGAACAGAAGGCAAACATGACATTTGATTATACAGAATGTCAATTCATGAATACAGGTCCGATGTCCTCTACAAAAAGGCCCAAAACCCAATATAGCTATTATATATTGGGTTTCCACCACAGGTTCTGTTGGACTCCTGGTTAGTGTAGGGACTAGCGGTATAACCAGGAGCCATGAAGTGGCCCGCTAGCTTCCATGTTTTGTACAAAATGTCAACCAATACCTGGTACCGTATTTATAATCAGCTTATCTGTTACTAGTGGTTGCATTGTGGCTGCTGTATGCTGTGTATTCTGGCTCTGTGTATCCTGTGGTTCTGTCTCTGTCATGTAGCATGTGTATGTCTCCTGTTCTGTGGCGTGGCTCCTAGGTTCAGCTAGGGCCCAGATCCGAAGACCGCTGGACCACCCTTTATTGGGGCGAATCCCCCGCTTAGGGTGGGGCATGCCATCCTCCCGCGTAGAGCATGTCAGTTGCCTGAAACCTGTGTGAATACCGTGTGACCCTGGTGATACCTGTGTGCGTCCATTCCATCCTTTCTGTCCCATTTTGGGTACGATCGTTTGGGCTCCCGTGCTTGGGTTGCCCACACGATCGTAACATAGATAGATAGATAGATAGATAGATAGATAGATAGATAGATAGATAGATAGATAGATAGATATGGGATATATAGATACGGGATAGATAGATAGATAGATAGATATGGGATAGATAGATAGATATGGGATAGATAGATATGGGATAGATAGATATGGGATAGATAGATAGATAGATAGATAGATAGATAGATAGATAGATAGATAGATAGATAGATAGATAGATAGATAGATAGATAGATAGATAGATAGATATGGGATAGATAGATAGATATGGGATAGATAGATAGATATGGGATAGATAGATAGATATGGGATAGATAGATAGATATGGGATAGATAGATAGATATGGGATAGATAGATATGGGATAGATAGATATGGGATAGATAGATATGGGATAGATACATATGAGATAGATACATATGAGATAGATAGATAGATAGATAGATAGATAGATAGATAGATAGATAGATAGATAGATAGATAGATATGAGATAGATAGATATAGATAGGAGAGAGAGATATAGATAGATAGATAGATAGATAGATAGATAGATAGATAGATAGATAGATAGATAGATACATATGGGATAGATAGATAGATATGGGATAGATAGATAGATAGATAGATAGATAGATAGATAGATATGGGATAGATAGATAGATAGATAGATAGATAGATAGATAGATAGATAGATATGGGATAAATAGATAGATAGATAGATATATAGATATGGGATGGATAGATAGATAGATATGGGATGGATAGATAGATAGATAGATATGGGATGGATAGATAGAGAGATAGATATGAGATAGATAGATAGAGAGATAGATATGAGATAGATAGATAGATATGGGATGGATAGATAGATAGATAGATAGATAGATAGATAGATAGATAGATATGGGATAGATAGATATGGGATAGATAGATAGATAGATAGATAGATAGATAGATATGGGATGGATAGATAGATAGATAGATAGATATGGGATGGATAGATAGAGAGATAGATATGAGATAGATAGATAGATAGATAGATAGATAGATAGATAGATAGATAGATAGATAGATAGATAGATATGGGACGGATAGATAGATATGAGAGAGAGATATAGATAGATAGATAGATATGGGATGCATAGATAGATAGATAGAAGGATAGATATGAGATAGACATGAGATAGACATGAGATAGATATGAGATAGATAGATAGATAGATATGACAGATAGATATGACATAGATAGATATGACATAGATATGGGATAGATAGATATGACATAGATAGATATGAGATAGATGTTACATAGATAGATAGATATGAGATAGATAGAAAGATAGATAGATCCTGTCTCTTTTATAATTACTAATTTATTACAGCTGATTTCAAACATTGAGTTATTCACCATTATCTGCTACTCATGCGAGAGGTTGGGAGTCTGGATCACATGAGATGTGAGAGAGTGGAGAGAGTGTCCATGTGACCCCTGTCCACTGCCAAAAGCCCCTACAATGGGCATGTGACATCAGAACTGGACCATGGAACATTGCAAGAAGGCGGCCTTTTCTGATTAATCACGTCTTACATCATGTAGATGATTAGGTGTATGTGCATCATTTACCTGGAGAAGAGATAGCACAAGAATACGTCACGATGTGCTACCGCAGCGGCTTCACCTGTCACTGGACCCATGGGCGATTGCCACCAACTCCTGCAGCCTGCACATTGTCCTCCGCTATGCTGCTGAACCTTTGCCTGCTCTTTGCCATCTACCCTTAGGGTGCACAATCCTGTCGGGCCTCTTATAGGGCCACTGCACTCATCCCTATCAGACCCTCCACCAATCTTTTCTGACTACCTATGTTAGGCATCCTCTCCCTATGGAGGATGCCTAAGCAAGTTAGTCTCTTGTAGCCTTTTATGTCAAAGCCCCCATTTGTGTCCCTTCTGGTTTTCGACTCCTGCCTGACCCACGACTACTCTGACTTCTGTTCTCCCTGACCCAGCGCTGATTACTTCACTGTGCTATAGCTGTCTGCCTGCCTTGACCATCTGCCTGGACTTTGTTTCTGTACCTGTTTTTGCCTGCCCAGACCTCCCCCACTGAAAATACTACACTCTGGTGCCCACCATCAGGTAACGCACCTGGGCATCAGCAGCCACACCACCACAGGCAGCACTCACCCATTCACGAATTTAATCAATGGGTGAGTGCTGCCTCTGATTGGCTGAGCGCAGGGACCAATCACAGGCAGCTCTCAGCTGTCATTTAATAACTGAGAGCTGCCTATGATCGGTCACCGTGCTCAGCCAATCAGAGGCAGCCCTTTTAGCAGGCAGGGATTTTAAATCCCCGCCTGCTGAATTCACTTCATAGCAGTGCAGGAGAAGACCCAGCTAGACGCGCCTGAGCCCCGGCAGCTGCAGAGAGGTGAGTATAGATTTTTTTTATTTTTCACACATTTTAGGGATAATTTTCAGGTAAGGGCTTATTATTTAAAGCCCTTCGCCGAAAATCACTGCTGGGCTTGCTGGCACCCCATTGCTTTTAATGGAGGCGGCTGTAGCGCCGGCTCCATTGAATTCAATGGGAGAACATCACGCTTCTCTGCCATAGCTGCAATCTTCACTATATGTTCTCCATGGGGTTGGCGCTGCTGCCGCTGGCAGCTCCCTTCAATCTCACCGGGGTGGAAGGGCAACTGGGGCATTTAAGGGATTAACAGCCACGATTGCAGGTCAGCTGTCAAAGATGTCTGAAATCAGCCATGTATGGAGCGAGTTCAGCTCCTGAGCCCGCTCCATGCACAAACATTTGATGTGAGCCGTGTAGGTATGCCACACGTTGGAAAAGGGTTAATAATCTTTCATAGGAATTAGGTAAGAATGGAAATGGACTTGGGTCATCGAGTAACTGATAAAGCCCTTTAAGAGGCAGTCAGTGAAGGGCACAGATGGCTTTGGGTTGCAGCACAGCTGGCCTCGGGTTGCAGCACAGCTGGCCTCAGGTTGCAGCACACACAGCCTCAGGTTGCGGCACTCCTGGCCTTATATTACAGCACACCTGGCCTCGGGTTACAGCACACCTGGCCTCGGGTTACAGCACATATGGGCACGGGTTACAGCACACATGGCCTCGAGTTGCAGCACACCTGGCTTCTGGTTAGAACACACCTGGCCTCGGGTTGCAGCACACCTGGCCTTGGGTTGCAGCACACATGGCCTTGGGTTGCGGCACACCTGGCCTCGGGTTGCACCGCTGGAGCAGGCATATTTCTGCTGATGTCTATTTGGCGATAAGTCTTCAGTGTCAGATCTGTTATAAATGCAATAAGTAGAAGTTTTGCTGATTATCGAGATATTATTTAATGACGGATGCGGCCGTATTGCGATCATCCGTGCATTATAGCAATAATTCACCGAATTGACTTCATCCATCCTGCATAATAGATCTTCTTTATATGATGAGCAGAAACAAAACAGTAAAAAGCAAAGCTGCATGCTGGCGCCGGCACCATCTATTTGTCTTCCAGTCGGAGAATTGATCATGTGTAAAGTTATTTAGATGGCAAAACTAATGCCTCTATTTCCGAGCCGTATATCTCCTCTACAGAGCAATTTGGCTCTTACTGAATTGCAAGGTTTGTGTTGGGAGAGCGGCATTCATCTGAACCGGGGGAGGCTCCATCACAAACTGTTCACAGGGAGAATATTTAGTTCCAATCAATGAGAGGAATGGAAGGCGACAGAAACATTTCATTTCCAGTCCAGAGAAACATATTCTCCTGTTTAGACACAAACACAACTCTCTGGGCTGCCGGTAATGAGATACAAATGGGGAAAGCAGATGGCAGTTCCAGTTGCATTTATTCCTGATGCCAGATCTTGATTGGAGGGAAAGGAAAGAAATGAAGCTTGGGGGAGAGTTTCATTAATATTCCAGGTGCCCTTGATCATTCCATATGCAATTGCTCTGAGGAGAGATGCAGCAGAGCTGCGTTTGTTAGAGGCCTCAAGTAACAGGACTCCATGTATCTTTGGTGACATTGTATAGGATCTGCATACACTATAAGTATGTACCATAAATGGTGTATTGGTCGCATTCTTCATGATGGCATCACTGTGCTGTTATCATTGCATCACATGCACCACGTGCCCGTGCCCTCCACCCAACCTAAAGACAGGTGCTCAGGTGCAACTGCAGTTTTTACATCCCTCAACAGAGTTGTCTTAAAGGGGTTGTCTCGCGAAAGCAAGTGGGGTTCAGCACTTCTTTATGGCCATATTAATGCACTTTGTGATATACATCGTGCATTAAATATGAGCCATACAGAAGTTATTCACTTACCTGCTCCGTTGCTGGCGTCCCCGTCTCCATGGCTCCGTCTAATTTCGGGGTCTGCTTGCTTTTTTAGACACGCTTGCGCAGAAGGGTCTTCTCCTTCTGGTCGGTCCGGGCACGAGCGGCGTTCTGGCTCTGCCCCCTCCTACGCGTCATGACGTAGCTCCGCCCTGTCACGTGTGCCGATTCCAGCTAATCAGGAGGCTGGAATCGGCAATGGACCGCACAGAGCCCACGGTGCACCATGGGAGAAGACCCGCGGTGCATCGTGGGTGAAGATCCCGGCGGCCATCTTGGAGAAGGAAGAAGTAGGAAGAAGGAAGAAGTCGCAGAGCGGGGATTCGGGTAAGTAATATATTTTTTTTATTTTAACACATACCTTGAGTTTGTCCTGCGCCGAACGGGGGGCCTATGCAAAAGAAAACAAAAAAACGTTACGGCGCGAGACAACCCCTTTAATGTGTTATCTGTGGATTTACATAGGACTGTGGGAAAGCCTACAACCATATTGTCATAATTGTGCAAGTAAGGACTCATGCACGTATATAGTAGATTCATGTTCTGTGGTGTCCATAGACATCCATGGGCTAAATGTATCATCTTCTTCTATCTATTAGCCTGTTGTTGGGGCAGTTACTCTGTAACTGTCTCACAACTGATTCATTGGTGGGTCATCTGACTACACTAATGCAGCTGACTTGTTTGGGGAGGAGGTCCTGATTGGCTAGCCTCTCTTTAATTAGTCCGGGCTTAACAGTTTGTTGCTGGTTATAGTGTAAGCTATGTGCATTTATATTCAGTATTCCTTGTGCGCTTTTAGTATCTTGTTCTAGTCTAGCTTTATCTCTTCTCAGTGTAGTTTTGTTCCTATGGTCATTTCAAGTTCAGCTCTTGCTTCTTAGCCTTTTAGCTTATTAGTGTTAGGTTGTGCTTCTGGGACCTGTAGTTCTACAGGTTTCCATGAGCAAAGCTTCACAGGTGAGGGATAATTGAGCTTGCTGGGTGTGGAGTTTCTCCTGCCAGCCAATCCCCACTGGTCTGCTGCATATATATACCAGTCCCTTTGCAAGAGAAGGCTGGTATCCCTTCACTCTAAGGTTTGATTTTCTGCATGCCTGTATATGTATTATGTGTTTGAACAGTGTCTTGCCCAGTGTCTGTGCAGGTGGCCAGACATTAGGTGTGGACAGTCCTGTTCTGTGTGTGTTCTGTCTTCTATGCTAGCTATAGAGTTGTGGTGTGAACTGTGTTATCTGTCTACACCATGATCTGACTATCACCTACTTGCTCTTACCTGTTATCTAGTAACATCACCACCATCTGTTCCATTATCTAACACCATCACCCCTAATATTACTTCTTTGTTTTCTGTAACCAAAAGGGGGAAATTGTATTACTTGCTGGTGTTCTTCTCTGTTAATGTCCCTCTGATCCACCAGTCTGGGATCCTGTTTTAAGCCATCCAAGATGGCCACTGTCATTTTCAAGCTAACAAATGTACACTGTGCACTGCTCTCTGATTGGCCAGAACTGATCATGTGACCAGGTCTTGTCAATTAGAGAGCAGGTATAACACATAGATATAATCTAACACTACTAATACATGGTATGGATTAGGTAGTCTGAAAATTGCTTCTGCCATCTTAAACAGCTGAAAACTGGACCTGGAACTGATGGATCAGAGTGGCATCAGCACAGCTGGAAATACAAATGCTAACTCCGGTCCCAGGTCAAAAGTTTGTGCTGAAACAAGAGGTCACTTTAATGGCCTTAGCACAAATCCTTGAACATGCCTGTACAACCCAAATATAATTAAAGGGGTTGTCCAATTGTAAACTATTAATGACCTATCTCATAATTTGCTATCAGCAGTAGATTGGTGGGGGGCTGCTTCCTGGGATTTCCACAAATTCAGGCAGCAGACCCCCATTGCTCTACTATTAATAGCCTCTTCTAAGGATAGATCATCAATCATTTACAACTGGACAACCCCTTTAAGCACCTCCTTTTAAGTTGTCTATACACATAAGATTAGTATCAGCTGAAATGCAGCCCATTAACCATATGTCGGGTCATTTGTAGAAATAGTTTGACTATCAATGTGCCAAACTTAAAAATAAATATAACCCAATAGAATGGGCTTGCACAAAGATACAAATCATCAGCTGTGGTAGTCACTGATTAGCTCCAATGGTCACATGTCATGTCAACCCATTACCAATGCTGGTGAACTGAGACTGGTGGGGGGACCCAGGATATATCTGTACCATAGTGACAGGGGAAAGGTATTGTATTACTCCTTTCGTTATTTTACAGGATTGTAAGTTGTTTGGGAAAAAATCAAGGGGCTGGACAACCCCTTTAAGGGTCCGTCTCCCAATGTCTAGACAGATCTGCATTCGGGAGAATGGGAAAGTTGGATTCCTTTAGGAACTATTATTGGAGCCATACTGATTTAAAACCAACTTTCCGAAAATTGAAGAAGAAGAAAGAAGAGGGAGAAAGAGAAGGAAGGAAGAAGAACAAAGAAGAGGGAGATGGAGGAGGAAAAAATAGGAGAAGGAGGGGGGAAAGAAGAATAAGGAGGAAAGAGAGGAAGAGGAAGAAAGAGAAGAAGGAAGAAGAAGAAAGAAGAGGAGGATAAAAATAGAAGAAGGAGGTGGAAAAGAAGAATAAGGAGGAAGGAGAGGAAGGAGAAGGAAGAGGAAGAAAGAGAAGAAGCAAGAAGAAGAAGGAAGAGGAGGAAAAACTTAAAGACTTAAGAAGTTCTATTTCTCTTGCCTCTGTTGCTTTTCTTACTTCCTCCTGTAATTCCAGCCCTTCGGTCTATAATTCTGTCTCTTTCTTCACTGTATTGTAAATCAAGGTCACATTTAGAATTTTATGTATCGATTCTGAAGGTTCTACAACCCTTTAGGTGCTGGATCCGTTTTCTTTTCTTCCTCGGAGCCGCGTCTCTTATATATTCGCACAATAGCATGTGAGATTCTATTATGACTGTAGAGTAGAGCAACATTTGCACTTGTCAGCAGCCCCCGGCCTCACTTCATGGCGGCATTATTCACCGGCGCGTGCGTCTGCAAGACAAAATGTGCATATAGCAGCAAAGTATGTTGGCTTTCGGCATATCATTATAATATGATGACTTCTAAATACATCAAAACTTGCCTATTCCTCCTACTTTTCTGCCATTTAGAACCCAGAGAGGGCTGCAATAATCACCAGAGTTGTTAGATGCAGTGAGGCTTGCGGATCGCGGTGCAGAGCGCGTCTCCTAGAACGACGCCTTCCTTTGATAAATTCCAAGTGGTAATCACTTTAATTAAAAATGGTCCCGAGTCAACTGCAATCTTCTTCCAAAGAGTGAGCAGGATAAAGATGGATCTAGTGTTATTGTACCCACAGAAGAATGTTCGCTTGTCATTCACTATAAAGCAATTAGTTTTTTGTCATTCCACAGGCCCAGGAGGGGGACGCGGCGGCCATTTTGAAATTATTGCATTCATGCATTGGCAGTATTCTGCTTAGAAGAGATTGTTTTTTTTTGTTTTTTTTTTTTATAACCGGCCTATTAAACATAAATGAGTCTTTCCAGTGACACCTTTTACTTTGTACTTGACAGGAAAAGAAAACATGATTTACACAATTCCGGGTCTGCCATTCTGTTTTTGACATGCTTTTTTCATTGGCGCATTTGCTTTTCATTCCTTGCTACAAATACGTTCTGTAGACTGAAAGCCTTTCAGTTTATGCATGGAAAATGTCAACTTCTCTGTGCTGTATGCAGATGTAGAAGAGAGGAATTTGTCATTTAAAGCGCACGCCCCGAGATGTCGATAACGCTGCGACGTATAATGAAGGATAAAATGTCTACAATAGTTTCTAAAAGTGTAACTGTCATTTAAATTTTAAAAAATGTACGGAATCAGTGATTTTACACATTTTTGGAACGTGATATAGTAGCTCAGTCTGTACATTTTTCAATCAAAACCCTTCTTTTGCTATGCTGCAAAGACGTTGCTATGGAAATCCGTATTCACCTAACTGCATAGCAGAATAGGGCACTTCAGCTGTGTCTGCACTATTCTCACTCCCATTTTAATGCTGCATTAATAAATCTTTGTTTGTGTTATTAATTTTTAACCCTTTGTTCTTCTCTGCCCCAAGCTTTGTTCCCCCACCCTAGTTTTATTCCTCCCCACTGAGATCTCCACCATTCGTGATGGCTCTGTCCCTGGTAGTTCGCTGTGAAGGAGAAGCCATTCTATGCTGCAGACAGCTTCTCCCAATCCCAGAGCCAGCTTCCTACCAGATCTGATTCACGGTGAGGATCCCAGTGCATTGGGTACATTTCTCATCACCCAATGCTCTGAGATACAGCAGGGAGCAGGTGCTGTGAACAGGAGAAGCTGTCTGCAATATAGAACAGCTACTCCATACACAGCACACCATTGAGGGCAGAGATCATGGCAGAGGGAATAAAACTAGTATAAGATGATAGATCAGGAGAGAAATATAATTTGTTTTTGGGATCACCACATTCAAAGACGCAGTAAATATTTATTCTTCCATGGACAGAGCTCTTGATACCCTCTTGATACCATGGTTCAGTAGCAGTCAAAAAGTGGGACTGAGCGACCACGCTTACACATGACTGATAAATGTGACCTTCTGCTGCGCAGAGGAGAGGTCGGCACATTATCTGAGAGCAGGTTGTGACGCGGCCGTTACATGGTACCTCGTTACTGATCACAAGATGTCACCACCAGCTGTTCCTAATACAGTAATAATTCGATGTCCACCCAAATTCATTTACACAACTCTCACATTGCCATTCACATGATGGTAACACAGTCCAGTCCGCATAATCCTACGTATAATCTGAATGTAGAGAAAATGTAGCGAATATATTCCTAAGAACATTTCTCTCCATCAGCTTAGAACACTAAGATCTCATCTAAATCAGCCGTGAGAGGGTTAAGGACGAGGTCACCGCCATAGAGTTCCGCTAGCTTGGTGGCTAAATCATCCATGAAATGACCTTTCCTTTCTAAAACGCTTCCCAGGTGATGGATGTAATGATTTTTACGCTTCTTGGGTGTTGACAGGATCAGCCCTAATCTTGTAGACAGATGCGACCTATGCTGGCTACCGGATGGATGATTGATGCTCCGGACATCTGCGTATTGAAATGCAGCATTCAGTGGAAATTATAGGTTGGAGAATTCCTAAGTAGAGTCACTTAACCTGGACCTCAACCTGTTATATGCCAGGGAGGTGTATGTCAGATGAACAGCGGGGCGGATGTCATCATGTGGATGTGCCGAGAGTAGATCTATCAGTCATTGGCCACACACATAATAATCAGATATGCTGGCCTTTTAGGCCTTATTCACATGGCAAAATGACAGTGTGGATTATGATGCAGATTCCATGCTGAAATCCAGTTTGGAATCTACATGGTTTCATTATTTCCAATGGGAATCTGTTCATACAGAGCTGAATTTTCCATGCACTAAAAAAAGAGTTGACATGCCAATTCTTAAAGGGCCACTCTGGTGAAAACATATTTTTCCATCCCTGCACCCATCATCTGATTGCCCATAACACTCCCCTGTGTAGTCCAGTCAGTTCCATGTATTGCAGCCCCGTGTCTGATGCTTATCAGCTACCATCTTGAGAGTGAGATTTTTGTACTTTCAGTTTCACATCAATCCCATGCCACATTAGCAGAGGCTGTACCATTCTGACTGCTGAGTGGACAGTTTAATTATCATTACCTTCTGTGTTCACCTATAGAAGCTACAGTTATGAGGATGAGCTGTGATCTCTTCTATTATACCTGTGTGACAGGAAGTGCGTGATCATCATCAGTAACTGTGACTGGAGTGCCTGTGTCCCCCCTGTAGGCTGTTTCTATGGTAGATCTACGTGACAGCATCACACAAACTGAAAATATAACTAGAAAATTAATCTATACCCTAAGTACATCTGAGCCAATCAGGACTGAAATCACATGACCATCTGAGGAGAAAAAGGCCAAGAGATTCAGACAGAAAGAAATAACTAACCAATGTAACACTAGCCAAATTATTTATATCAGGGGGATAGCTGCATAATGAATGCATTAAAAAGTGGTGGGCCTTTAAAAGGGAAAGCGTGTTTAAGGGCCACACATGGATTTCATCTATTGAATGGGACTACATCCACATGAGGATTTGCAGCATTTAAAATGCAAATTCATAGCAGAAATCGAAGGGCCCCGGGTTTATATTCCAGATTCTACTGTGCATTTTTCAGACGAAAGAATCTGCCATGTGAACAAGGCCTAAAGGGGGCTTTCTGGAACTAGGATAGGTCATCAATATCCGATCAGTGGAGTCAATCACCTGGAACATCCACTAACCACCTGTTTAAAGAGGCTTTAACATTCGCATTAGCACCACAGCCTCTTCTCAAGTCAGTAATGTTAGATTCATTCATCACGGGGCCTAAGAGCACCTCGGTCCCATTCAAGTAAATGGAATCAAACTGCTATACCAGGCACTGCCACTATGAAATGTACAGCAGTGGGCCTGGTATACACAAGCTCTATGCTCTCTTTGAACAGCTGATCATGGGGGGTTCTGAGTGGCAAACCACCATTGATTGAATATTGATGACCTCGCCTCATTATCTATATATATATAAAATTGAATGTATGCGTGTCTGTCTGTCTGTCTGTCTGTTTGTCCTTTATGCGCTACTACACCATTCATCCGATCACCATGAAACTTTGGGAAGTTGTTGAGTACACTCCTGGGAAGATTATAGGCATAGTACAACTATCGTATGATAAATGGCGCGCGTGCAAGCGTCGACAGTTACGCCCCCCCCCCCCACGTAGATTGTTTGATTTCCATCATTGCCACCAATTCTCTCACTTCCCAATGTCGTAGAAACATGAAATTTGGCATGAGCATTGATTATGTCATAAATAGGAAAAGTTAATGGGTCCCAACTCGATTATTCAATTCTAAGCGCAAAAGAATTAGCGTCCAAATTTTACGTATGGAATCTAATTCCATCACTTCCCAATGTCATAGAAACTTGAAATTTTGCACGAGCATTGATTATGTCATAAATAGGAAAAGCTAATAGGTCCTAACTTGATTATTCAATTCTAAGCGCCAAAGAATTAGCGTCCAAATTTTACGTACGGAATCTAATTTTCTCACTTCGCGATGTCATTGAAACTTGGAATTTGGCAAGAGCATTGATTATGTCATAAATAGGAAAAGTTAATGGGTCCCAACTCGATTATTCAATTCTAAGCGCCAAAAAAATAGCATCCAGATTTTACGTACGGAATCTAATTTTCTCACTTCGCGATGTCATAGAAACATGAAATTTGGCACGAGCATTGATTATGTCATAAATAGGAAAAGCTAATGGGTCCCAACTCCATTATTCAATTCTAAGAGCCAAAGAATTAGCGTCCAAATTTTACGTACAGAATCTAATTCCATCACTTCTCAATGTCATAGAAACTTGAAATTTGGCACGCGCATTGATTATGTAATAAATAGGAAAAGTTCAAGGGTCCTAACTCGATTATTCAATGCTAAGCACCAAAGAATTAGCGTCCAAATTTTACGTACGGAATCTAATTCTCTCACTTCCTGATGTCATCTATATATATATACTAGCTTACCCGTCGCGCGTTGCTGCGAAGACAGACAGACATACATTCATTCGTTTTTATATATCTAGATAACAACCAATCACAGCGCAGCTTTCATGTTACCTCAGTGGTATAACATATAACAACCAATCACAGCGCAGCTTTCATGTTACCTTAGCAGTATAAAATATAACAACCAATCACAGCGCAGCTTTCATGTTACCTCAGTGGTATAACATATAACAACCAATCACAGCGCAGCTTTCATGTTACCTTAGCAGTATAAAATATAACAACCAATCACAGCGCAGCTTTCATGTTACCTCAGCAGTAAGAGAAATAACAACCAATCACAGCGCAACTTTTATTCTGCCTCAGCAATATAAAAAATAGCAACCAATCACAGCGCAGCTTTCATGTTACCTCTGCGGTATTATATATAGCAACCAATCACAGCGCAGCTTTCATGTTACCTCAGTGGTATAATATATAACAACGAATCACAGCACAGCTTGCATGCAACCTCAGTAGTATAAGAAGTAGCCACCAATCACAGCACAGCTTTCATGTTATCTCAGAAGTATAAGAAATAGCAACCAATCACAGCACAGCTTTCATTTTACCTCAGCATTCTCAATATCCAGCAATTGTCTTGCGAAACGTTCGGCGGATGCATCATTTTGTGGTTGAACACTCATCCCGTTGCTCGTAATGCCTTTTGGTTTCGTGCTTGAGATGGAAATCAAACGATCTTTGTCTGGGGGGCATAACTCTTGACGATGCTCGCACGTGCGCCACATATCGTAGGATAGTTGTACTATGCCAGTAACCTTCCCAGTAGTGTACTCAACAACCTCCCAAAGTGTCATGGCGATTGGATGAATGGTGTAGTAATGCATAAAGGACAGACAGACAGACATACATTCATTTATATATATCAGGAAGTGAGAGAATTAGATTCTGTACGTAAAATTTGGACGCTAATTGTTTTGCGCTTAGAATTGAATAATCGAGTTGGGACCCATTAGCTTTTCCTATATATGGCATAATCAATGCCCGTGCCAAATTTCAAGTTTCTATGTGAGAAAATTACATTCCGTACGTAAAATTTGGACGCTAATTCTTTTGCGCATAGAATTGAATAATGGAGTTGGGACCCATTAGCTTTTCCTATTTATGACATATTCAATGTCCGTGCCAAATTTCAAGTTTCTATGTGAGAAAATTACATTCCGTACGTAAAATTTGGACGCTAATTCTTTTGCGCATAGAATTGAATAATCGAGTTGGGACCCATTAGCTTTTCCTACTTATGACATAATCAATGCTTGCGCCAAAGTTTAAGTTTCTATGACACTGGGAAGTGAGAAAATTAGATTCCGTACGTAAAATTTGGACGCTAATTCTTTGGCGCATAGAATTGAATAATCGAGCTGGGACCCATTAGCTTTTCCTATTTATAACATATTGAATGCCCGTGCCAAATTTCAAGTTTCTATTACATTGGGAAGCGAGAAAATTAGATTCTGTACGTAAAATTTGGACGCTAATTCTTTTGCGCATAGAATTGAATAATCGAGTTGGGACCCATTAGCTTTTCCTATTTATAACATCTTGAATGCCTGTGCCAAATTTCAAGTTTCTATGTGAGAAAATTACATTCCGTACGTAAAATTTGGACGCTAATTCTTTGGCGCATAGAATTAAATAATCGAGTTGGGACCCATTAGTGTTTCCTATTTATGACATAATCAATGCTCGTGCCAAATTTCAAGTTTCTATGACATCGCGAAGTGAGAGAATTAGTGGCAATGATGGAAATCGAACGATCTACGTGGGGGGGGTCGTAACTGTCGACGACGCACGCATGCGCGATTTATCGTACCATAAATGTACTATGCCTATAATCTTCCCAGGAGTGTACTCAGCAACTTCCCAAAGTTTCATGGCGATCGGATGAATGGTGTAGTAGCGCATAAAGGACAAACACACAGACAGACAGACAGACATTCAATTTTATATATATAGATAAATGAATGTATGTTTGTCTTTCTGTCTGTCCTTTATGCATTACTACACCATTCATCCAATTGCCATGAAACTTTGGGAAGTTGCTGAGTACACTCCTGGGAAGATTATAGGCATAGTACAACTATCCTACGATAAATGGCGCGCCTGCGAGCGTCGTCGACAGTTATGCCCCCCAGACAAAGATCGTTTGATTTCCATCTCAAGCACGAAACCAAAAGGCATTACGAGAAATGGGAGGCGTGTTCAACTACAAAATGATGCATCCGCCGAACGTTTCGCCAGACAATTGCTGGATATTGAGAATGCTGAGGTGAAATGAAAGCTGTGCTGTGATTGGTTGCTATTTCTTATACTGCTGAGGTAAAATGAAAGCTGTGCTGTGATTGGTTGCTATTTCTTATACTGCTGAGGTAAAATGAAAGCTGTGCTGTGATTGGCTGCTATTTCTTATATTGCTGAGGTAACATGAAAACTATGCTGTGATTGGTTGCTATTTCTTATACTGCTGAGGTAACGTGAAAGCTGCGCTGTGATTGGTTGCTACTTCTTATACTAATGAGGTTACATGAAAGCTGCGCTGCGATTCGTTGTTATATATTATATCACTGAGGTAACATGAAAGCTGCACTGTGATTGGTTGTTATCTAGATATATAAAAACGAATGAATGTCTGTCTGTCTTCGCAGCAACGCGCTACGGGTAAGCTAGTCTAAATATATAAAATTGAATGTATGTGTGTCTGTCTGCGTGTCTGTCTGTCTGTTTGTCCTTTATGCGCTACTACACCATTCATCCGATCGCCATGAAACTTTGGGAAGTTGTTGAGTACACTCCTGGGAAGATTATAGGCATAGTACATTTATCCTACGATAAATGGAGTGCGTGCGAGCGTCGTCGACAGTTACGCCCCCCCGTAGATCGTTTGATTTCCATCATTGCCACCAATTCTCTCCCTTCCCGATGTCGTAGAAACATGAAATTTGGCACGAGCATTGATTATGTCATAAATAGGAAAAGTTAATGGGTCCCAACTCGATTATTCAATTCTAAGCGCAAAAGAATTAGCGTCCAAATTTTACGTACGGAATGTAATTCTCTCACTTCCTGATATATATAAATGAATGTCTGTCTGTCCTTTATGCATTACTACACCATTCATCCAATCGCCATGACACTTTGGGAGGTTGTTGAGTACACTCCTGGGAAGGTAACTGGCATAGTACAACTATCCTATGATAAGCGGCGCGCGTACGAGCGTCGTCGACAGTTATGCCCCCCCAGACAAAGATCGTTTGATTTCCATCTCAAGCACGAAAGCAAAAGGCATTACGACCAACGGGAGGCGTGTTCAACTACAAAATGATGCATCCGCCGAACGTTTCACAAGACAATTGCTGGATATTGAAAATGCTGCGGTAACATGAAAGCTGTGCTGTGATTGGTTGCTATTTCTTATACTGCTGAGGTAAAATGAAAGCTGTGCTGTGATTGGTTGCTATTTCTTATACTGCTGAGGTAACATGAAAGCTGCGCTGTGATTGGTGGCTACTTCTTATACTGCTGAGGTAAAATGAAAGCTGCGCTGTGATTGGTTGCTATTTCTTATACTGCTGAGATAACATGAAAGCTGTGCTGTGATTGGTGGCTACTTCTTATACTACTGAGGTTGCATGAAAGCTGTGCTGCGATTCGTTGTTATATATTACACCACTGAGGTAACATGAAAGCTGCGCTGTGATTGGTTGCTATATATAATACCGCAGAGGTAACATGAAAGCTGCGCTGTGATTGGTTGCTATTTTTTATATTGCTGAGGCAGAATAAAAGTTGCGCTGTGATTGGTTGTTATTTCTCTTACTGCTGAGGTAACATGAAAGCTGCGCTGTGATTGGTTGTTATATTTTATACTGCTAAGGTAACATGAAAGCTGCGCTGTGATTGGTTGTTATATGTTATACCACTGAGGTAACATGAAAGCTGCGCTGTGATTGGTTGTTATCTAGATATATAAAAACGAATAAATGTATGTCTGTCTGTCTTCGCAGAAACGCGCGACGGGTAAGCTAGTCTATATATATAAAATTGAATGTATGCGTGTCTGTCTGCATGTCTGTCTGTTTGTCCTTTATGCGCTACTACACCATTCATCCGATCACCATGAAACTTTGGGAAGTTGTTGAGTACACTCCTGGGAAGATTATAGGCATAGTACAACTATCGTATGATAAATGGTGCGCGTGCGAGCGCCGATAGTTACACCCCCCCCCCTGTAGATCGTTTGATTTCCATCATTGCCACCAATTCTCTCACTTCCCAATGTCGTAGAAACATGAAATTTGGCATGAGCATTGATTATGTCATAAATAGGAAAAGTTAATGGGTCCCAACTCGATTATTCAATTCTAAGCGCAAAAGAATTAGCGTCCAACTTTTACGTACGGAATCTAATTCTCTTACTTCCCAATGACATAGAAACGTGAAATTTGGCACGAGCATTGATTATGTCATAATTAGGAAATTTAATGGGTCCCAACTCGATTATTCAATTCTAAGCACAAAAGAATTAGCATCCAAATTTTACGTACGGAATCTAATTTTCTCACTTTGCGATGTCATAGAAACATGAAATTTGGCATGAGCATTGATTATGTCATAAATAGGAAAAGTTAATGGGTCCCAACTTGATTATTCAATTCTAAGTGCAAAAGAATTAGCGTCCAAATTTTACGTACGGAATCTAATTCCATCACTTCCCAATGTCATAGAAACTTGAAATTTGGCACGAGCATTGATTATGTTATAAATAGGAAAAGCTAATAGGTCCCAACTCGATTATTCAATTCTAAGCGCCATAAAATTAGCGTCCAAATTTTACGTACGGAATCTAATTTTCTCACTTCGCGATGTCATAGAAACTTGAAATTTGGCACGAGCACTGATTATGTCATAAATAGGAAAAGTTAATGGGTCCCAACTCGATTATTCAATTCTAAGTGCAAAAAAATTAGCGTCCAAATTTTACGTACGGAATCTAATTCTCTCACTTACTGATGTCATATATATATATATATAAATGAATGTATGTCTGTCTGTCTGTTCTTTATGCATTACTACACCATTCTGTCAGGACAGTGTCCGGGATATGGGGTTCCCTGAGATATCCCGCAACCCCTGTCCCTGCCTACTTGCCCCCCTGGGCTAACCCCCAGGGCGACAACTGGGCGACGGTCCCTACCCTCACTAGGGAAGCGGGACACGGGAGACAAACAGACACTGAGACAAGCAACGGTAGAATGGTCAGACAATCCGGGTAGGCAACAAGAGGGTACGCAGTACGGAGGGGTCAGGCAAAAACGTAGTCAAGTCCAAAAGCAGGTGTCAGAAAAGCCGAGGTCACAAGAGCAGTCAGGATAAACGCGGGTGCAGCTGGAGAACCAAACTAACACTGGCAAGGCCTGAGAGGAAAACACACCTATTTAAATGCTGTCAGCGCTCCCGCCCCAGAAGCTGATTGGGGCGGGGAGCCTGACAGCAGCAGGGCTAATCAGGGCGGTGCTGGGGGCACGCCCCCAGTCTCACTGCACAGACAGTTACTAGGGAAGCCAGCCTGGTAGTCAAGCGACTAGAAGCACCAGCTGCCTCCCTAGCAACCCGGCGGCGACCAGTATTACAGCGGCCCGGGGAGATCACAAGAACCGGGGTACCTCTGCGCCGCGCTCCTGTACCCCGGGTGGCCGGACCGGTGGTGCGGGCACGGAGGCCCCGAGAGTTGCCGGTTCTGACAGTACCCCCCCTTCTACGGGGGTACACCGGACCCCCATGGCCAGGTGCGGGCTTAAGCGGGAAGGCCCTGTGGAATGCCTGGACTAGGCGTGGCGCATGAACGTCCCTGGCAGGGACCCACGTCCTATCCTCAGGGCCAAATCCTCTCCAGTGGACCAGGTACTGCAGCCCACCTCTAACCCGTCGGGCATCCACAAGCCTTTCTACTTCATACTCCAGTTCCCCCTGTACCAGAGAGGGAGGAGGCGGGTTCTGGGTGGGGAGAACTGGAGTCACATACTTCTTAAGCAAGTTCTTGTGAAAAACCTTGTGGACCTTCCAGGGGTCAGGAAGTGCCAACTTATATGACACCGGGTTGATAACCTGAGAAACCGTAAATGGGCCAATGAACCGAGGAGCAAGTTTCAGGGAGGGAACCTTAAGTCTCAGGTTCTTAGATGATAATAAAACCTGCTCCCCGACCACAAAAGGTGCAGAGATAGTACGTCTTTTATTTGCGTATTTACGCAGTTTCTCTTGGGAACCCTGAAGGTTCTTACGAACCTGGGCCCAAACTGTGCACAGTTCTTCGGCGGATATGTCGGCGGCCGGATTGTTCGAGACCAAAGGAGTAGAAAGCGAGAACCGGGGATGGAACCCATAGTTACAAAAAAAAGGTGACAGTTGGGTCGACGAGTTACCATGGTTGTTAATAGCAAATTCGGCGAGAGGTAAGTAGTTGGCCCACTGATGCTGGTTATCAGAGACAAACAGTCGCAGATACTGGATAAGTTCTTGGTTCATCCGTTCCGTTTGTCCGTTACTCTCGGGATGGAAAGCGGAGGAAAAGGACAAATTAACGTTTAGATTTTTACAGAAGGCTCGCCAGAAGCGAGCGACGAACTGAACCCCTCTATCAGACACAATATCCTCGGGGATCCCATGTAACCGAACAATCTCCTTGATGAACATCTCAGACAAAAGTTTGGCGTTAGGCAACTTGCCAAGTGGAACAAAATGAGACATTTTGGAGAAACGGTCAACTATTACCCAAATGACCGTATTCCCCAGCGAGGATGGCAGATCAGTAATAAAATCCATGGACAAATGGGACCATGGCCTGGACGGAATGGGCAAGGGCAGAAGAGGCCCCTCAGGACGTCTCCTGAGGTTCTTCCCCCTTGCGCAAACCGGGCACGCGGACACAAATACCCGTACATCCTTGGCCATGTGCGGCCACCAATAGAGTCTGGCCGCTAACTCCAGAGTACCCCTGATACCGGGGTGTCCAGCTAGGACTGAAGCATGTGTCTCCTCTAACACTTTCAATCTCAGTGACAACGGGACAAATAATTTGCCTTCCGGAAGGGCTTCAGGAGCAGATTGTTGAGCGGCGTGAATGAGAGGTGAAAGGTCGGAGGAGACAGCAGCGAGGACCACCCCAGGGGAGAGAATGCTCTCAGGCTCCGGCTCGGAAGGTTCCGGAGAACCAAAACTCCTAGACAGGGCATCAGCCTTGACATTCTTAGAACCGGGTCTATAGGTAACAACAAAATTGAACCGAGAGAAAAACAAGGCCCAGCGGGCTTGCCGAGCATTTAACCTCTTAGCGGAATCTAGATAAGTGAGGTTTTTATGGTCAGTGAGTACAGTAATCTGGTGATGGGCTCCTTCCAAAAAATGCCTCCACTCTTCGAAAGCCCACTTAATCGCCAGCAATTCCCGGTTGCCTATATCATAGTTCCGTTCGGTGGACGAAAACTTCCTAGAAAAATAGGCACACGGTCTAAGGTTGGTGAGAGTGGAGGGACCTTGGGACAGTACCGCTCCCACACCAAACTCAGAGGCATCTACCTCCACCACAAAAGGACTGGACAGATCCGGTTGTACTAGGACAGGTGCAGACGAGAACGCCGCCTTTAGGGTATTGAAGGCCCTCAGAGCCTCAGAAGACCAGGTCCTCACATCTGCCCCCTTTCTGGTGAGGTCCGTTAGAGGTTTAGCCACCACGGAGAAGTCTTTAATGAATTTGCGATAGTAGTTGGCGAAGCCGAGGAAGCGTTGAAGGGCTTTCAACGACCCTGGCTGGGCCCACTCCGTGATGGCCTTCACCTTTTCAGGATCCATCTGGAAGTCGCATGGCGTGATGATATACCCCAAAAATGATATCTTTTGTACCCCGAAGACACATTTCTCGAGTTTAGCAAACAGCTTGTTATGTCTGAGTCGAGCTAGCACAGTCTGAACGTGAGTATGGTGACTCGGCAAGTCGGAGGAAAAAATCAAAATGTCGTCTAGATATACAACCACGAACACCCCCATGATATCCTGAAACACTGAGTTCATGTACCCCTGAAAAATGGCGGGGGCGTTACACAATCCAAAAGGCATAACTAGGTATTCAAAATGCCCGAGGGGCGTATTGAAGGCGGTTTTCCACTCATCCCCCTCCCGAATGCGGATGAGGTTGTATGCTCCCCTGAGATCAAGTTTAGAAAACCATCGGGCACCAGCGACCTGGTTGAGGAGGTCAGGAATGAGTGGAAGAGCATACTGGTTTCGGACTGTGATTTTATTTAGCTCTCTATAGTCAATACAGGGCCGGAGACCCCCATCCTTCTTCTCAACGAAGAAAAACCCGGCACCCACCGGGGATTCTGAGGGCCGGATGTGCCCCTTGGCCAGGCTGTCCTGGATGTAGTCCCTCATGGATTCTCTCTCTGGAACCGTAACGTTATAAATGCGGCCCTTGGGAAGTTTGGCCCCAGGAATCAAGTCTATTTTACAGTCCCATTCCCTATGAGGGGGCAGAGCTTCAGATAATTGTTTGGAGAACACGTCAGAAAACTCGGAGAGGTATTCTGGTAGGGGGCTCCCCTCGCAGGTGGAGATTCCCACCTTCACCGCACAAAGGTGATTGGCACAGCGGGGACCCCACTTTACCAGTTCCAACGTGTCCCAATTTACTACCGGGTTGTGCTCCCGGAGCCAGGGGAGGCCTAGGACGACGTCCACAGACAAATCTCTCATCACTAGAAAAGTGCAGGTTTCCACGTGTAAGGCTCCTATAGTAAACCTTACTTCAGGGGTCACCAGATTAACCACCCCTGCTTGCAAAGGAGTGGAGTCCACTCCTGAAACCAGAATCGGAGTTTCTAAACGTAACAAAACCCCGGACAGTTGAGCAACGAAATTAAAGTTAACGAAATTAGCCGCAGCCCCCGAATCAACAAAGGCTTGCCCAGTACGGTGGAAAGCATGAAATTCTAGGGTGCAAGGCACTAACATTTTGGACAACACAGGGAGTACCTTGGCTCCTAGACAGTCCTCCCGACAACTGCCTAGGAGCGGAAGTTTTTCCTGCCGTGGCTTCTTAGCGCAGGTTGCAATGCGGTGACCCAGCTCCCCACAGTAGAAGCAGAGGTTCTTCTTCAGGCGGTATTCCCGTCGTTGCTTGGGGTTCATGGCTCCCAGCTCCATGGCCTCGGTGGTGGGAGGTAAAAAGGTCGGGTCAGTCGAAGAAGTGGACGTGGGGAGTGGGGTGGTCCGAGCGGCGTGTCTGGCCCTCAAACGTCGGTCGGCCCGAATAGCCAGCGACATGGCTTGCTCCAGGGTTCTAGGCTCCGGGTGGGCCACGAGTAGGTCCTTAAGACCCTCAGACAGACCGGTCAAAAATAGGTCTTTTAGGGCGGCATCATTCCACCCGGATTCCGTACAATGTTGACGGAATTGGGAACAGTAGTCCTCCGCCATCTTACAACCCTGGCGCAGGGCCAGAAGTTTGGAGACTGCGTAGCCCGCCCGGTCGGGTTCGTCATAAATTTGACCCAGGGCGGAAAAAAAGGCGTCAAGGGATAGTCGGGCTGGAGAGCCAGCTGGTAGCGAGAAAGCCCAATTTTGGGGCTCTCCCCTCAGGCGGGTAATTACGATTCCCACTTTCTGGTATTCAGTACCAGAGGAGTGGGGGCGGAGATCAAAGTAGAGCTTGCAGCTCTCTCTAAATGCAAAAAACCGATCTCTCTCTCCGGAGAAGCAATCCGGAAGCGTGGCTCGAGGTTCTGACATCGTTCCTGGAGCGGACGAGGGCTGCATGGGACCTGCAGCTGCCACTTGTTCCCGTGGCTGCAAGCGGGCTGTTAGGTCCTGGGCAAGGGTCGTAAGGACCTGGACCTGGTTCGCTACAGCCGCCACGGCCTCCATCGAGGGGCTCAAAGTTGCCGGGCGGATGCAAGGGTCTGACCTTAGTTCGGCCAGTGTTACTGTCAGGACAGTGTCCGGGATATGGGGTTCCCTGAGATATCCCGCAACCCCTGTCCCTGCCTACTTGCCCCCCTGGGCTAACCCCCAGGGCGACAACTGGGCGACGGTCCCTACCCTCACTAGGGAAGCGGGACACGGGAGACAAACAGACACTGAGACAAGCAACGGTAGAATGGTCAGACAATCCGGGTAGGCAACAAGAGGGTACGCAGTACGGAGGGGTCAGGCAAAAACGTAGTCAAGTCCAAAAGCAGGTGTCAGAAAAGCCGAGGTCACAAGAGCAGTCAGGATAAACGCGGGTGCAGCTGGAGAACCAAACTAACACTGGCAAGGCCTGAGAGGAAAACACACCTATTTAAATGCTGTCAGCGCTCCCGCCCCAGAAGCTGATTGGGGCGGGGAGCCTGACAGCAGCAGGGCTAATCAGGGCGGTGCTGGGGGCACGCCCCCAGTCTCACTGCACAGACAGTTACTAGGGAAGCCAGCCTGGTAGTCAAGCGACTAGAAGCACCAGCTGCCTCCCTAGCAACCCGGCGGCGACCAGTATTACAGCGGCCCGGGGAGATCACAAGAACCGGGGTACCTCTGCGCCGCGCTCCTGTACCCCGGGTGGCCGGACCGGTGGTGCGGGCACGGAGGCCCCGAGAGTTGCCGGTTCTGACACATTCATCCAATTGCCATGAGACTTTTGGAAGTTGTTGAGTACACTCCTGGGAAGATTACTGGCGTAGTACAACTATCCTACGATAGGTGGCGCGCGTGTGAGCATTATCGACAGTTATGCCCCCCAGACAAAGATCGTTTGATTTCCATCTCAAGCACGAAAGCAAAAGGCATTATGAGCAATGGGATGCGTGTTCAACTACAAAATGATGCATCCGCCGAACGTTTCGCTTGACAATTGCTGGATATTGAGAATGCTGAGGTAAAATGAAAGCTGTGCTGTGATTGGTTGCTATTTCTTATACTGCTGAGGTAACATGAAAGCTGTGCTGTGATTGGTTGCTATATATTATACTGCTGAGGCAACATGAAAGCTGTGCTGTGATTGGTTGCTACTTCTTATACTACTGAGGTTACATGAAAGCTGCGCTGTGATTCGTTGTTATATATTATACCGCTGAGGTAACTTGAAAGCTGCGCTGTGATTGGTTGTTATCTAGATATATAAAAACCAATGTATGTACTGTATGTATGTCTGTCTTCGCAGCAACGTGCGACGGGTAAGCTAGTATAAAATAAATTCCGCCCTCATAGTCTGCAGCTGCAGATACAGCATTGTTACTAACCATACAGATGCAAGAAAAAGTAAGTGAACGCCTTATATTCTGCATTGCTTACTAATATAATGTGGTCTGGTTGTCTCTTAAGTCAGAATTATAAACAAACACACATACAGTTGTATCATTCATCATTCACAGTCCAGTGAGAAAGAGTAAGGCCTCCTACAGACGGTCGGGTCGGATCTTGCTGCAAAAATTCTCGCAGCCGGATGCCAGCTGTGCCGCTGCAGTGACCTGGCACTCACCTCCTCCTGGTGTCTCACTCTGCTCTGCGCTGGCTGTCGCACAGCCACGAATGCGCAGAACAAAGCCAGCGCGTCACCAGTGACGTTTCTGTGCGAGCCTCTGCGAGACTTACACAGAAATAGGACATACCATGATTTGTTTACCGTGCGAGTGTTCACACGGCCAAATCACAGCTATCTGCATAGGATTGCATTACCTAATGCAATCCTATGGCAGCGGGCACGGGCGGGAAATCCTGCCGCTGAATTTCTGTAGTTTTTCAGCTGTAGTGAAGGAGGCATCATGGTTTGGGGCTGCTTTGCTCCTCAGGACCTGGGCACCTTCTAATGATTGAGGAAACAATGAATTCTCAGGTGCATCAGAACATCTTACAGGAGAATGTAAGAGCAGTCGTCTAAGACCTCAAGTTGAAAAGACATTGGGTGATGCCATAAGACAATGACCAAAAAGACACAAGTAATCAACTAAAGAATAGTGGGAAGAGAAGATTTGTGTTCTGGAGTACTGACCTTAACCTTATGGAGATGCTGTGGAAGACCTGAAAAGGGCTACGCACACAAGGCATCCCAGAAATAATGATGATCTGAAATACATTTGTAGGGATGAATGGTCCATAATTCTCCTCAATGCTGTGCAAATCATATTTGAATCTACAGAAAATATTTGTTGGAGGTGATTGCTGCTAAAGGGGAATCTACAGACTTTTAAATGCAAGGGTTCACTTACTTTTCCTACCTGCACTGTGGATGATTATGATAAAATACATGAATGACACAACTGCCTGTGTGTTATTACTTATACTGTGTTTGTCTATAAACCAATCAATATGATAATCAATGTAGAAATCCAGGGTCATTCCAAAGGGTTCACTTACTTTTTCTTGCAACTATAATCCTGAGTTTTATGCTAGATCCTATTCCTTTTTACAATTCACATAATTGCTATAGTGTCTTCCTCCAGTTGCTACATCCTTACATAGGAGGGACCTGTTCATCTTGCATGAATATAATGACAAAAGTCATTTGAAGTCTGGTGATAACTCTTGAGGCCCCAGAAATGTCCACCATTAAAAAGGGTTTGTCCCACTTCTAGCTATTTTGCTGCAAGTAGCAGACAGCTCCATACATTCCACAGTGGCATGAATTGGTACTGCAGTATCATTCATTTCAATAGGACTCAGCCTGCAGTACCAAACCGGGCCACTGTGCAATGCACAGAGCTGTCTGCTTCCTGCAGTAAAACAGATAGAAGTGGGATAACCCATTTAATGGTTAGGTGGTACCCGGGGGGTGGTAATGGGCTCTTCAAACTAGATATCAACAACACATCAAGGCTTAACATTACAATGCATCTGAATTGATTTTGCATGCATAAGTCAATATGCTCTAATAACTTGTAAAGATATGACCTGTCCCAGGATTTCATGAGTTTATGCTGGAATTACTAAGTGCAGGCATCATTCATCAGCAGATGTGAAGCTCAGTATCAGCCAGCAGCATATATATCACATAGATCTTCAGGCGCGGCACTGTCGGTGTCGTATCTCTACATATTACGTCCTTAGCATGTCTTTATTTCCAGCTACTAGCAATATATTCTCCATATTAAATCTATCCATCTTTAAGGAGTCGCCCTGGTGGTCTCGTTTAATAAACAGCTCATTTATGGGCAGATTTACGGAGCGTTTCTACATCTCTGGGGCATTCTGCTAGGAGAAAACAGCCAGTAATATATTTCTGTTTAGTTAAAGGGTGGAGACACCGCTCTGGAAATATTAACCTCTCGCTCTGCTTTATTTTTTGGCAATCGAGAGCAATATATATGGTCGAGGCCTCCTGGCCGGATTAAGTAATACAGAATCCAATATCTGCGCGTTACGGAATAATTGGATCTCCCTTTGGAGTCAGCAGAGGAATGGAAATGGATAAATCGCAGATATGTAATTTATACAATGTGATGAACTAAGCATTAACGACGCCTCGAGCAATTAATCCGAGCCGTATTTATGAAACTCTATTAAGGCGGGCGCATCTCCTGTTGTTTCTTAATAAATAAAAACGAGAAGCCGCACTCCAGATGGTCATAAAGCTGACTAATATCCAAAGTCTCAATGACAACTGAAGATGAATTATACAGATAGAGGAACCTGGTGCATCGTGGGAAGTTGGGACGCTCCAGAGGGAATTTCAAAACTTGCAAGAAAAATGCTAAATGATGTCTGGACTGTGCAAGGAGACTGGAGGAAAGAGATCTCGGATTGGTCAGGTGGTTATAACGAGTAATAAGAATCATAATGGGTGACTCCTCCTGGTATAGCCACTCTATTGGGCATCTGTGCCAGCCTAAGTTGGTGGTAGTGCAGGGACATGTAGTGCCCCACATCTAATCTTAGGAGGTGGGAATGGTGTTGTAATGTCACTTATGAGCCCATAGCATTGGAAAGGCAGAGCTTGCCTCTATCATGGGTGCACCGCTCTACCCCAAAAGCCTTTATCTTATAATACATAGAATGGGACCTCCAGGGTCATCTGGTCCAATACCCTAAAGGAAGAGCCGAATCACCCAACGTGGGGCTCAAACTCACGCCCCTGAGATTAAGAGTCTTATGCTCTACCGACTTTAAGGTTTATCCATAAATCGTAAAGGGGTATTCCCAAAATTGACTTTTATTGCCTATCCATAGAATAGGCAATAGGTGCATGATCCTGGGGTATTCATCACTGATCCTGAGAACAGGAGTCCAATATCCCCCTCTTATTCTCACTAAAGACTCTCTGAATGCACCGGCATTGAGGAGAAGATTAAATGGAGTGGCGGTCAAGCATGCTCGGTGCCACTTCATTCATCTTCAGTGGGAATACCAGAGATAGTCAAATGTTTGTATCCAGGTATTTCTGCTAATCACACTGAAATTAATAGAGTGGCACTGTGCATGCCCGCTTGCCACTCCATTCAATCTACACTGCACTTCTATAGTGGAGCAAGCCTGCAGTAAAGAGAAGAGGGAGCATGGGATCCCTTTTTCTCAGGATAGGTGGGGGTCTCTGTGGTAAGATCCCCAGCAATCTGACTTTTATTACCCAAGCAATGGATAGGTGACAAAATTCAATTTTGAAATAACCTCTTTAAAGTGTTTTTTCTCCGACCTTTGAAAAACTTGCCCAAGGGTAGAAGATGGCGTAAAAAAATAAAATAGCCATTACTCACCCTTCCACTGTGCCTACAATCCAGCATCGCTAACTGGGTCCCTTCCACTTTGGTCTCCGCTGAAGCAGGAAGCATTGACTCCATAGAGTAAGTGATAATAGTCTGATCTGTGGGGGTCTAACCACTGGGACTCTTCCAGATTCCAAGACCTGGAGTCCCAAGTATCTCTGTTCTCATTGCTGCTGCTGGCTTACTGCATCCATCCACAGCATTGTCAGTTCATATGTAGTATTGGCCAAGCATGTGTGGCCACCACTCCATTAATTTCAATAGGGCTGATGGAAATAACTAAGTACTAGCATTTGACTTTCTCCCGCAATCCAATTGAAAATGAATTGAGCGGCACTGCACATGCTCGACTGCAGCTCCGCTCAATATCCTCCTTATTCTGGGGGGTGCAGTGAGAAGGAGAGGGAGATATGAGACCCCCGTTCTTGGGATTGGCAGGGGTCTTAGCAGTGATATGCCCATCAATCAGAATTTTATCAACTATTGGATGGATAGGTAATAAAAGTCTATTCTGGCATAACTCTTTAGGTCCTATGTATTCGCTGTTCTGGTGGTCGCAGCAGGTGGACAGACTTTTAATTTTTAAGAATTTCAAAGTTTCATTAAAAAGCTGCAATGAGAATTGATAGTCCTATTGTGAACTGCTACGTGAAATTCACGACAAAGAATAAGGATTGGTCTCTTTAAAGTACAGTTTTTCTTTTTCTCATGTAATTCCCAGTTTTCAATTACTTTAATATTATATATTAATTACATATTCTATTATCTTTACTTGACTTTTCTTGACTTTTGGAAAGTAAAGCCCTCTGGTAACTAAGCAGCGACACTGCTGAAATAAATATCTAAATATAATGCATTAATGTACCAGTAGGAAGACCACAACAACTCGCTAATTCCTAATAAGCATTAAATTAGTAGGAAAGTGTTGTAATTATTTGCATGGAGCAGAAAGTGAGAACAGCTAATGTAATTATGGAAGAAGTTCCAGCAACTCCTTATATCCTATTAGTTAAAGACTAGAAGCTGAAATACAATACAGAAATATCAGGTCGTATATTTATTATTTCAAATAGTAATTGTTCTCCATCATGTTGACTTCTCACACCCCAATATTGACACTTATCTTTATTTAGTCCTTCATGGCCCTAAGACATATTTGTTGAGTCTCTTTAATCCTAAAGAGAAATCTAACACTGAAATCCCTAAAATCCAACATTTATGTAGGCTTCACATTAAATATAACAAGGTGCTCGACCATGTATAAATGTCTATGCTTTCACACTTTCCCAGGTTCTTCATCTTGGTTCTGTTATATCAGAGCTGGGCGCAAAACACCTTGTCCAGATCCAACATTGCTTGATGACCAAAAAGGATGGATATGCACAAATATACGTCGAGAACACAAAATATAGCAAAACCAAAATGGGAAATCTGTCCCTACCCCACTACTACAACAAGAACCTACCTAAAATTGGAGCACCTGCCCTAAAGAAGGTGACCCTATGTTAGGAACCTGGGGCAACCCTGACTGTCTCCAGTTGGAAAACAGGGAAATGTTTAGTGCAATAAATGGCAATAGTCAGGAGATATTGGACAGAGGAACAGGACAGGAGCCACCGACTTGACCATGGACACCTTCAGATGAGAAGTACAACCATAGTCCTCAATGAGGAGGAGCCAGAATAAGTATGTACAGACCAAACTACTCACATACGAGTAGAGAAGTGCTCATGTTAACCTCTAATGATGGAATGAGACTAACCATGCTCCAGCACGTGGATCACATGGGCTGGGGCTAACACCGTTATGTTACCCCAGTCTCAACCCAACATGGCCAGCGAGCTGTGACAGGTTTTATATCAGTTAATACTATCTGCTCTACTTCCCACTGCTAGTTTCACGATATTCGTAATCAAATTGCCATCATACTCTGCCCCTATCATCCAATGGTGAGTCCCTACTTGCACTTCTGTTTTCACTGTGTTAATACCTGCTTCATATTAGTACTTCATGCAACGTCCAGTTGTTACACTATTTAGCTCTAGTGAGTAAACTATTTAGCTCTTTAGGGAGTAAACCAGGCGTTTCAGTAGTTTGGAGATGAAGGGGTAGTTGGCAGCATTAGTCTTGTCCAGAGTCGGCTTCTTTAGTGGGGATATGATGGCATGTTTGAAAGAAGAGGGAAAGATGCCAGAGGTCAGAGAAAGGTTGAATATAGTGGTGAGATGGGAGATGACCACTGGGGAGAGGGATCGTAGGTGGTGTGAGGGGAGAGGGTCACTAGCGCCGGTGGTGGGGCAAGCAGAGAAGAGCAATTTGGAGACTTCTTCCTCTGTCGCTGGATTACAATGGGTTTATGAATATGTGGATTATTCTTTTCAGTTTGCCCAAAGCAAACCTCAATCATATCCCAATGCTGATGGATTTACTCAACTCTACTGATCGCCCCTCTTCTCTACAGTGTAGATCTGCACAATGATCCATCATACAGACCATGGAGAACACCAAGAACATTACTAGTGATATCTGCTCAGCTTATATTCTTGTATCTAACCCTCTGACTCACTTTATTCAGATTTCCACGCAGAATGAATCATTCTCAGTATGCAAATATACAAAATGTTTTTCTCTCCTCCACTTTAAGAAATATGGAAGCAACCCAAAGAGCCGATGAACTGAAACTTAGCAATTTAGAAGTGCAGTGAGCTCTTAATTGTCAGGCTGTGGTCACTTAATCCTGGAAAAGCTTTCTCGATCCGTGCAGAATGTCGCTCCTGAAAGGAATAGGCTGTAATTACTTTAAGTGCGGTGTTTGGGAGCCAGGTTAGTTTTTTTAATAAATGAAGCCTTGGTTACCCAATTAGAATGTGATTTATTTGCGCATTGTTGCAGAAGCGCTTTATATAACATTTAAAGCGGGGAACGCGAATCGCACTCCCTGACATTTACAAATATGCTCATTAAAATAACAATAAAATTGGGAACAATATTTCCAACGTTCTGGACAGAAAAAAAATGAAAGTGATTATTAATTTTCTCTGAATAGTTTTCAAATAATTTCAGAGATATATGGTGGAAGTAAATTACATGCTAAAACTTCAGTCGTTTACCGGTTTAACCACTTAATGCGGCACAGGACATAAGTTTATGTCCTGGCAGGGTGGTAGTTAATGCAACAGGATGTAAATGTATGTGCTATGGATGGCGTGGGCTCAGAAGGGCTGTGACTGTGACTGATAGTTGGCCTCTCACTGCAACAGCGAGGTTCGGTGACCACACCAATCCCGGCTGTTATCCCCTTAAATCCTGCGTCAATGTACATCACGGCATGTAAAGGGCTCACAGAGGGAGCGTACTCGGTTGCCATTGCAGCTAGATGCCATACACTGGTGTCCCGGCCTGCCATGGCTTGTGATCACTATTGTGAGTGATAATGTACTGTAATACTAAAGTACTGCATTGCATTATCATAGTGATCAGAGATTTTATGGTTCAAATTCCCTAAAGGGATATCAAAAATGTTTTAAAAAATTTTAATAGTATAAAAAAACATGCAAAAAAAAACATTTTTGGTGCATTTTCTAGAGATGAGCGAGCACCAAAATGCTCGAGTGCTCGTTACTCGAGTCGAACTTTCAGTGATGCTCGAGAGTTCATTTCGAGTAACGAACCCCATTGAAGTCAATGGGCGACTCGAGCATTTTTGTATATGACTGGTGCTCCGCTAAGGTTTTCATTTGTGAAAATCTTAGCAAATCACCAAAGTCATGTAAAAAACACAGAAATGGGTAGGGCAGGCGAGGAGCAACATGCAGGGCTGCATTTCGGGCTCCGAGGTCTCACTATTAAGCCACAATAGTGGCAAGAGTGAGACCCCCCCCCCCCCAGCACTGTCAGCATAAAGATCGTTCTCCTCTGCCACAGCTGTAACAGCTGTGGCAGAGAAGAACGATGTTAACCCATTGAATTCAATGGAGACGGCAATACAGCCGGCTCCATTGAAAGCAATGGGCTGCCGGCGAGCGCGGGATGAATTTTCGGGAAGGGCTTAAAAATATAAGCCCTTACCTGAAAATCATCCTAAAATGTGTAAAAATAATTTAAAAAAAATGTATACTCACCTTTCCGCTGCAGCCGGAGTTCAGCCGCGGCCGGCCGGCAGTTCTCCTGAACTGCTTTCTGTAGTATTCAGCAGGTGGGGATTTAAAATCCCTGCCTGCTGAATGAGCTGCCTCTGATTGGTCACAGCCTCACCAATCAGAGGCAGCTCTCACTCACCCATTCATGAATTCATGAATGGGTGAGTGAGTGCTGCCTCTGATTAGCTCAGCGCAGGGACCAATCAGGGGCAGCTCTCAGCTGAATGATAGCTCTCTCCCACCTCCCTACTCCAGCAGCTGCCATAGGCTCCCACAGGAGTCTATGCAGCCACAGCCGTATTCCGGCCAGAAAGATAGTTCCAAGATTATCTTTCCTGCCCTGCATAATAGTGCCCGGCGCTATATTGGCCGTCCGGCCGCTTTTACGCTGCAGGAATATGTCCATCTCATTCGATGCATTGGAATCCAATGCATCACATGCTAGCGTCTATCGACCGGCCGTGAAAGCGGCGGCTGATATACACTTGTGTGAATAAAACCTCACTGAAACAACTTTTTTCAGTCACCTCTGAGAGAAGTCATCAACACAGAGGTGCAATTACTTTTCATCCCTGCCCTGTGGTTGATGAGCAGTACAACCGTCTGTGCGTTATTAATTATATTGCGTTTGCCGATAACTGTGACTTAGAGACAATCTCACCACGTTGTAACATAATCAGTGCAGAAGTCAAGGGGATTTCGAAGGCATTCATTTACTTTTTTTGCAACTCTAAGCCTTTGCTTTCAACTCATGTTGTTGTAAGTAATCAAGTGTTGTGGCTGTGGAGATGGGATTGTGTTGCTGAGGTAGAGAAGTATGCAAGGAAGAGCGAGTAGGCATTGCAAGGATGAAAGCCTTTTTCAGAGGTTGGGATTAGAGTGGTGTGAGCAGTTCAAGAATTCCCTGGAGGATCCTGTTCGGAATGGGGTGCCAGATAGTCAACAGCAAGGGTAGCCACAAGGACTGTGAGTCTAAAAACACTGAGTGTCATGTTAAGTTCCCATGAAGTCACAAGAAGCCCGATAGTAATTGACCCCCCAGCAGTTTAGGACAAGCTCTGTTGGTTCTGCAGGAAAAGGACATTACGTTTTTGGAAGAATAGAACTTGTTCTACTTTAAATAGCTGTAGCTCTGGATCTATCAAGACTACCAACATGCTCTTGGTGTCAATTTGAAGATATGACTCTTGCCTTTAAAATAATAATAAAAGCATATTCATGAATTCATTTACATCTAGGAATTTTAATCAGTGTGTGCAGAAGAGAGAGAGGGGGGGGGGGGTAACAGAAGCAACATAAAAGATCTGTGAATCTACTGTATGTCTCCCTGTCACAGAGGAGAGGTTACATACATTTTTGTTCATGTTATCACACTTCCATCAATCAGAGAGCACATTTGCTCTCTGATTGTCACATATGGGGTTTTCCCAGAAAAGAACTGAAATGATGAGGAATTGTTCATTTGATCACTCTTCTACATCGTTTAACCTCACGGATGCTGAAATCAATGCTGACTATGTCATCTAAATGTTTTCACAGGAAAAAAATGTACAAATCATTTATTTCCCTTACAAAAGGCTTTAATTATTGAAAAAATAAAAAGAACCAAAAAACTACACATAATTGGTATTGCCTGATCTATAACAACCTGTATTATAAAATATTACATTATTTATCAAACACAGAAATTTCCACTATTTTCTGATCATCTCGCCTCCTCTAATTAGGAATAAAAAAATAATTAAAATATCATATATACCTCAAGATGACACCAAGAAAAACTACAACTTGTCCCACAAAACACAGCCCTGATACCGCTCTGTCAACTGAAAAATAAAAATGCTCTGGTCCTGGAATGTGAGGATACAGAAAAAGTATTTTTTGACTGGTGGTGGTGGTTAGAACTGTTGTAAAAACTCCATGCAGATGTTGACTGATTTGATCCTAGGATTCCAGCACTGTGACAGCACTAAGCACTGAGCCACCATGCTTCTTCCTTCTTTTTCATAGGAGAAGAACAAGAAACTCAAATACAGGGAGAACATATAAATGCCACACAGATGTTGCCCTTGGTCAGATTTGAACCCAGGACCCCAGCACTGCAAGACAACAGTGTAACCACTCAGCTGACATGATTTTTCTTTATTCCTCTTCCTCCTTCTTCCTTCTCCTGCTCCTCAGGGACAGGAGAAGGAGAAGAACTTCTCCCATGAAGAAGAAGCAGGAGGAGGAAGCAGAAGCTCAGTGGTTAGAAATGTTGCCTTGCAGTCTTAGGATCCTAGGTTAAAATCTGACCAAGAGCAACATCTACAGGGAATCTGTATATACGCTTTGTGTTTCTTCTCCTCCAGGTACAAGGAAGGAAAGGAAGGAAGGAAAAGAATGTTGGTTCAGTGGTTAACATTGTTACCTTGCAGCAGTACAATCTTTTGTTGAAGGACAACATCTACATTGAGTTTTACAAAGTTCATGCAGATGTTGTACGTGGTCAAATTAGAAACTAGGACACCATCAGCAACAGTACTTACCATTCAGCAGCACCACCACTGTTTCAGGTCTTTTATGCAGTTTTCAATAAAAGTTTTAGGGGTTTTTTTGAACTTCTGGCTCAAACAACTTTGGACCAAACTGAACTTTCTGACAAAATTCAGCAAATCGGCTAAACAGAACATTTGAAATTTTTGCTCATACGTACAAGTAATGTTTAGTATTGCCTTTTGGCGTCCGTGCTCTGTCTCCTATTCCACCCACACATGGAAGTACCCCACAGATACGATAAACTATTCTCCTACATAACCTTAGCATTATTGTCCATTTGCAGTAAATCAGCTGTTTTGTGATACATGGCTGATTGTGGACACAGATACTTCTGCTAAGGTCTACCAATTGTGTTCAGACCAGTGTCATCTTGAAGCGTAAGGCATGAGCAGACCTGGTTAATAGGATGACTCCCATCAGAATGAATGAAGTTGCAGCGACAGGAAAATTTCCAATAGACCGAACGAACCTAATTTACTTCTTACAGTCCCATAATGAAGATGTCAATAGAATGATTAGTTGCTTGCCTTAATTAACCAGTCATGGAGAAGCCAAGATGAGCGAGGAGCAATAACTAACCTCAGTGCTTTATCACTTGGAAATACATTTCTGCACCAAAAACAAAGAATCCATCTCTGCTGTGATCAATATGGCCACTCCATTCATTCATTACTCGCTGCGCTCATTGACTCTCATTTAATATCACATCCTCATTCATATTCCAGAAATCATTAACCAGCGATCAGGGGACTGAACTACCGAAGCAGTAATTGGCTGACGGAACTATATCCTTCCTTATGTCTTCCATCTCCTGAGATATCTCATATGCCAGTATCATTGTCATCACTTCTGACATTCATGTCCCCCTTGGGGCGATTCATTGAGCAGCATCACCGCAGCTCATTCATGCACCGACTATCTCATAATTGGTTATAAAGTTACCCCCTCCAGGGCTGCATCTTAATATTTTATACTGAATTTCTATTGTTTATTTAACAAGTCGCTTTACAGAGTTCTCTTCAATGGAATTGTTCATGAGTTAATTGAACCGTTATTAATTATTCATCTGAAGCTCATCACAGATAATCTACACAAAACTGCCTGCTAGATGAAAGAAGTATATACTACAATAACTGGGTAGATACAAGACAAATATGGCGCGGCCGGGGAATCTGTATATAGCTTATCAGATAGCAAGAAAGTTGGCAAAAAAAGCTATATTCTTATACATAGGGGGCAGTATTATAGTAGTTATATGCTTGTACATAGTAACATAGTATGTAACATAGTATGTAAGGCCGAATGAAGACATTGTCCATCTAGTCCAGCCTGTCTATCCTACTGTGTTGATCCAGAGGAAGGCAAAAAATCCCAAGGCCAGAAGCCAATTAGCCATTTTGGGGGAAAAATTCCTTCCCGACTCCCTAATGGCAATCAGACTGTTCCCTGGATCAACCCCTAATAGTTCCTACCTGCCTGTATACCAGGATTGACCCTTAACCTAATATTTATATCCTGTAATATACTTCTTCTCCAGAAAGACATCAAGTCCCCTTTTAAACTCCTCTATCGATTTTGCCATCACCACTTCCTCCGGTAGAGAGTTCCACAGTCTAACTGCTCTTACAGTAAAGAACCCCTTTCTATGTTGGTGATGAAACCTACTTTCCTCTAATCGTAGCGGATGTCCTCTTGTTACCGTCGTGGTCCTGGGTGTAAACAGATCACGGGAGAGATCCATGTGTTGTCCCCTCATGTACTTATACATGGTTATTTGGTCGCCTCTTAACCTTCTTTTTTCTAGAGTAAATAGTCCCAATTTGGATAGCCTCTCTGGGTATTCCAGTCCCGTCATTCCATGTATTAGTTTAGTTGCCCTTCTTTGAACCCCTTCAAGCACTGTGACATCTTTCCTGAGCACCGGTGTCCAGAATTGTACGCAGTATTCCATGTGAGGTCTGACAAGTGCCTTATATAGTGGGAGGATGATGTTCTCGTCCTTCGCCCCTATACCTCTTTTAATGCACCCCAAGACTTTATTTGCCTTTGCAGCAGCTGACTGGCATTGGTTACTCCAGTTTAGTCTATTATCCACTAATACCCCTAGATCCTTTTCCATATCACTTTTCCCCAGCGGTACCCCATTAAGTGAATATTTGTGACATCCGTTCCTCCTGCCCATGTGCATAGTCTTACATTTTTCAACATTGAACTTCATTTGCCATTTTTCTGCCCAAGCCCCCATCTTATCCAGGTCCGTTTGTAGCCGCACATAGGGGGCAGTATTATAGTAGTTATATTCTTGTACATGGGGGGCAATATTATAGTAGTTATATTCTTGTACATAGGGGGCAGTATTATAGTAGTTATATTCTTGTACATGGGGGGCAATATTATAGTAGTTATATTCTTGTACATAGGAGCAGTATTACAGTAGTTATATTCTTGTACATAGGGGGCAGTATTATAGTAGTTATATTCTTGTACATAGGGGCAGTGTTATAGTAGTTATATTCTTGTACATAGTGGAAGTCTTATAGCAGTTATATTCTTGTACATAGGGAGCAGTATTACAGTAGTTATATTCTTGTACATAGGGGGCAGTATTATAGTAGTTATATTCCTGTACATAGGGGACACTATTATAGTAGTTATATTCTTGTACATAGGGGCAGTATTATATTAGTTATATTCTTGTACATAGGGGGCAGTATTATAGTAGTTATATTCTTGCACATAGGGGGCAGTATTATAGTAGTTATATTCTTTAACATAGGAGGCAGTATTATAGTAGTTATATTCTTGTACATAGGGGGGACTATTTTAGTAGTTATACTCTTGTATATAGGGGCAGTATTATAGTAGTTATATTCTTGTACATAGGGGGCAGTATTATAGTAGTTATATTCTTGTATATAGGGGGCAGTAATATAGTAGTTATATTCTTGTACATATGAGCAGTATTATAGTAGTTATATTATTGTACTTAGGAACAGTATTATAGTAGTTATATTCTTGCACACAGGAGGCAGTATTATAGTAGTTATATTCTTGTACATAGGGGACAGTATTATAGTAGTTATATTCTTGTACATAGGGGGCAGTATTATAGTAGTTATATTCTTGTACATAGGGGGCAGTATTATAGTAGTTATATTCTTGTAAATAGGGGGCAGTGTTATCGTAGTTATATTCTTGTACATAGGCGGCAGTATTATAGTAGTTATATTCTTGTACATAAGGGGCAGTATTATAGTAATTATATTCTTGTACATAGGAGCAGCATTATAGTAGTTATATTCTTGTACATAAGGGCAGTATTACAGTAGTTATATTCTTGTACATAGGGGCAGTATTACAGTAGTTATATTCTTGTACATAGGGGGCAGTATTATAGTAGTTATATTCTTGCACATAGGGGGCAGTGTTACAGTAGTTGAATTCTTGTACATAGGGGGCAGTATTATAGTAGTTATATTCTTGTACATAGGAGGCAGTATTATAGTAGTTATATTCTTGTATATAGGGAGCAGTTTTATAGTAGTTATATTCTTGTACATAGAGGGCAGTATAATAGTAGGTATATTCTTGTACATAGGGGCGGTATTATAGTATTTATATTCTTGCACATAGAAGGGAACTATTATAGTAGTTATATTCTCGTACATAGGGGCAGTATTATAGTAGTTATATTCTTGTATATAGGGAGCAGTTTTATAGTAGTTATATTCTTGTACATAGAGGGCAGTATTATAGTAGTTATATTCTTGTACATAGGGGCGGTATTATAGTAGTTATACTCTTGTACATAGGAGGCAGTATTATAATAGTTATATTCTTGTATATAGGGAGCAGTTTTATAGTAGTTATATTTTTGTACATAGAGGGCAGTATAATAGTAGTTATATTCTTGTACATAGGAGGCAGTATAATAGTAGTTATATTCTTGTACATAGGGGCAGTATTATAGTAGTTATATTCTTGTATATAGGGAGCAGTTTTATAGTAGTTATATTCTCGTACATAGGGGCAGTATTATAGTAGTTATATTCTTGTACATAGGGGGGGCAGTATTATAGTAGTTATATTCTTGTACATAGGGAGCAGTATTATAGTAGTTATATTCTTGTACATAGGGGGCAGTGTTATAGTAGTTGAATTCTTGTACATAGGGGGCAGTATTATAGTAGTTATATTCTTGTACATAGGGGACAGTATTATAGTAGTTATATTCTTGTACATAGGAGGCAGTATTATAGTAGTTATATTCTTGTATATAGGGAGCAGTTTTATAGTAGTTATATTCTTGTACATAGAGGGCAGTATAATAGTAGTTATATTCTTGTACATAGGGGCGGTATTATAGTAGTTATATTCTTGTACATAGAAGGGAACTATTATAGTAGTTATATTCTCATACATAGGGGCAGTATTATAGTAGTTATATTCTTGTATATAGGGAGCAGTTTTATAGTAGTTATATTCTTGTACATAGAGGGCAGTATTATAGTAGTTATATTCTTGTACATAGGGGCGGTATTATAGTAGTTTTATTCTTGTACATAAGGGTCAGTAATATAGTAGTTATATTCTTGTAGATAGGAGCAGTATTACTGTAGTAATATTCTTGTATATAGAAGCAGTATTATAGTAGTTATATTCTACTACATAGGTGGCAGTATTATAGTAGTTTTATTCTTGTACATAAGGGTCAGTAATATAGTAGTTATATTCTTTTACACAGGAGCAGTATTACAGTAGTAATAATCTTGTATATAGAAGCAGTATTATAATAGTTATATTGTTCTACATAGGTGGCACTATTATAATAATTATATTCTTGTACATAGGGGGCAGTATTATAGCAGTTATACTCTTCTATATAGAAGCAGTATTATAGTAGTTATATTCTTCTACATAGGCGGCAGTATTATAGTAGTTATATTCTTGTACATAGGAGCAGTATTATAGTAGTTATATTGTTGTACATAGGGGGCAGTATTATAGTAGTTATATTCTTGATCATAGGATGCAGTATTATAGTAGTTATATTCTTGTACATAGAGGGCAGTATTATAGTACTTATATTCTTGTACATAGAGGGCAGTATTATAGTAGTTATATTCTTCTACATAGAAGGCAGTATTATAGTAGTTATATTCTTGCACATAGGAGCAGTATTATAGTAGTTATATTATTGTACATAGGGGGCAGTATTATAGTAGTTATATTCTTGCACACAGGAGCAGTATTATAGTAGTTATATTCTTGTACATAGGGGGCAGTATTATAGTAGTTATATTCTTGTACATAGGACCAGTATTATAGTAGTTATATCCTTGTACATAGGAGACAGTATTATAGTAGTTATATTCTTGTACATAGGGGGAAGTATTATAGTAGTTATATTCTTGTACATAGAGGGCAGTATCATAGTAGTTATATTCTTGTACATAGAAGGCAGTATTATAGTAGTTATATTCTTGCACATAGGAGCAGTATTATAGTAGTTATATTCTTGTACATAGGGGGCAGTATTATAGTAGTTATATTCTTGTACATGGGGGGAAGTATTATAGTAGTTATATTGTTGTACATAGGGGCAGTATTATAGTAGTTATATTCTTGTACATATGGAGCAGTTTTATAATAGTTATATTCTTGTACATATGGAGCAGTATTATAGTAGTTATATTCTTGTACATAGGGGCAGTATTAAAGTAGTTATATTCTTGCTCATAGGGCAGTTTTATAGTAGTGTGCTAGTTCATACCATCCACAAGGATGAGTAAGACAACTCTTACACCTGCCCTTTTTGCTGCGATTACTGCAGTATTTTGAACACGGAAGTAATTGGGGTAAAACGTTACCATTGTTTTCAATGGGGCCCTGCAGAGATGCACTCGAATGTGGCGTTCTCTAATGCTACTATCTTTGTCTGCTCTATTTATCACGTTTTCGTGCTTTTTAACGCAATGATGGGGTGTGTAAAAAATCGCGGCCGGACGCAGTAAAGAAAATGGCGGTAACATCATGGCAAAACACCGTGATTTGAATTGCAGTCATTTGCCAACGCTATGTGTCAGATTTGCCTTCAGGAACTATTTGATTCTGAATATCTGCGTTCTGTTTTGTAATCTTATGTTAGAGACTCTCAAAAAGTTAACAACTCAGACTGATTTTGAAAGTTTACACACATTTACATCCGGCTCAGCCATGTTTACCATTGTTGTCCTCTCATTAATTATGTTGCAAGGTTGCATGGAACATAATGAGTAAAGCAGAGCTCGGGGACATTTTACAGCTCTGACGAACCATTCTTTTTTTAAGACAAGCTTTTGGGAAAAAAACTACCAGCTTCTTCAGTTTTAAAAGCAGACAAAAAGACAAAACAAGGTAATTAAAAGAAGAGAAATAGAAGTGGGAGGAAAGGAAGCTGTAAGTAATGACAGCAGTGCAATAAATCAGCACAAATTACTTTAATTCCCTGATCAAATAACAGGAGAGGAATTTTGTTTGTTTTTATTCTTAAGTTACCGTACTTGTTTTAGGGATTTTCATAAAGTTATATTAAACTTGACTTTAAATAATAAGAAATAAAGCCTCAGGAAATGACTACCTACAGGAAAGAGCACTTTGAAGTCGTTAAATTCGTAAGTCGTTAATCATATTTTTGGGGTGCTGTTACAAGGAGGGCTACCTGACTGCAAGAGCGCACTGCCTCCTACTGGAAGGGTGCAGGAAAACATGCCATTGTAGTCAATTGCGCAAATTGCTACAAACCTGTAACAGAGGCCCCTGACTACCATACTCCATGTATAAAACCAATGTCTTCTAATGTGGCAGATGAGTGTTTGGACCCCCTTTTGCACCAGGGCCTGGATGCAACTGCACCACCTGCATTCCCTAAACATACATTACCGTCGGAGGCATAAATTAAGCTCCTGAACCCCAAGGAGACTAACTAATTCCACATGTCATGTATAATACTGTTGGCTGCTTATGTGGCAGAGAAGTTTTTTGGCCCCCTCAAGACCCCGTGCATCTGCTGTGTTCCCACCACCTATAACTAGGATCCTTATTACAGAGATACATTATTTATGCACCGCTATCTGAGTGGTCGTCTTTTGATACACGGGGATTGGTTACATGGGTTCTCCAGAACTACAAAATTGATGGTATATCCTGATCAGCTGAAGGAAGGGCTATGGCACTACCAGGCCGTGCTTGCACTAACTTCAGAGGGATTGAGCCTCAGAGTGTTGCAGTACCAAGCACGGCCACAGCCAAAGATATGGAGCTCTACTCAGTAAAGAATAAAGGGGATTCAATGCTCACCAGCCTGCCACTGCTCAATGGATCAACAGCAGGTTTGAGAGTTAGACCTTCAACAATCTGATATTTATGGTCAATTCACTAATGGGGACACGAATAGAGCCTACCATAGGTGTCCCCTCCCAACACTGTCAAGTACCCTTAATTAACAGTAGCCAAAGCTTACTAAGGGTGGCTTCACATGAGCGTGTTTTTGTCCGCACATAAGTGCGTACATAGGTGCGCACCCATGTATGTGCAAACACTCGCGTGAATGCAGGTCCATGCATTGTTTTCAATGGAGCCGCGGCTGCTGCCGGCGGCGGCTCCATTGAAAGCAATGGTCTGCCAGTACCCCTGCATTCCTTTTCAGGGAAGGGCTTTACATATAAGCCCTTCCATGAAAAAGAAACATTTTTGTGTTAAAAAAAAAAAATAAATAAAAAATATACTTGCCAGTCCGCTGCTGCCGTGATCCCCACGGGGATGAAGAACACATCTGCCGCATGCAGCAAATGTTTACTTCATCCCCGATAGTAAAAAGAATTCCCTGCTGCTACATCTGCCACATCTGTGACAAATGCAGCAGAGGAATTCTTCAATTTTCTACCGCATGTGTCACACATGACAGCTGCTGGAGAGGATTCTGCTGCCGGCAATTGATTTCAGGGAAGGGCTTTAAATATAGGCCCTTCCCTGAAAATCAAGTGAAAGTGGTTTAAAAAAACAAAAAAAATAGATACTCACCTTGCTTCAGCTGCGGGGCTCAGCCAAGTCTTATCCTGTTGTCCCCTGCAGTGTGGTGCTAATCTATCAGCAGGCGGGGATTGAAAAAAGCCTCCCCGCTGAAAGAGCTGAATGTGATTGGCTGAGTGGCTTATATTTAAAACCCTTCCCTGAATTCAATTAAAGTGGTTGCCGGCAGCAGAATCCTCTACCGTAGCTGACATGTGTGACAGCTGCGGTAGAGAATTGAAGAATTCCTCTGTTGCATCTGTCACAGATGTGGTAGATGTAGCAGCAGGGAATTCTTTTAACTAGCGGGGATGAAGGAAACATCTGCCGCATGCGGCAGATGTGTTCTTCATCCCCGCGGGGGTCACGGCAGCGGCAGAGAGGTAAGTATATATATTTTATTTATTTTGTTTTTTACACTAAAATGTTTCTTTGTCAGGGAAGAGTTTTTATGTGAAGCCCTTCCCTGAAAAAGAATACTGGGGTGCCGGCAGACCATTGTTTTCAATGGAGCCGCCGGCAGCAGCCCTGGCTTCATTGAAAACAATGCGTGCATTCCTTATGGTGCACGCATGTCCTATCTTTGCAGGCACACGCCTGTAAAGCACGGACATGTGCACACACCATAGGGAATGCATTGCTGCAAATAGAAGAGTGTTTTTGTGCGTGCGCATGCACACACAAAAACACGCTGGTGTGGAGCCACCCTAAACATTATACACTGAATGATCACTGCATTAGAAACAGCTGGTGTGTGACAACTTGTGATCTTGACTTGCAGGAATGCTGCTATCCAATAGGTGGCACTGCAGAGGTATTGTTTCAGCTCCCTTATTTGCATATTACCAAGAGGAGCAATAATTGCCCTTTAGGTCTGCTTACTCACTAATCTGCTAGGTGCTCTCCCTAAGGAGAAAATATAGCGTTCCTGATCTTGTGATCAGCAATGTAGTACCATGTGATGGCCATATCATTATCTGCTCTCTGATAATATGCTGACCTCTCCTCTAAACAGCATAAGGCAACATTTGTCAGTTATAGGTAAAAATGACAACTTGAGTGCCTTTAACAGCAGGCAGATTGTTGGTGCCCAGAGGTGTGATGCCAGTATTTCTGAAACAGTCGTACTTCTTCGCCGGTCCCAAACCATGGCATCAAGAGTGAACCAAGATTGGTTCAACCATAGACAGACATTCAACAGAAGATCACACAGTGGCATGCCATGTGTGGTTCATCATAAAGGCAAGTGTCTGGTAGCACAACTGGTATCTTGGCAACAATGTACCATAGTGGATCAACTGACCCAGCAGTGGGTAAGTGGGACTAATTTCTGCAATGATCATGTGACATCTCCTGTATCAATTGAAGTTCAATAGTTGGATATGGACAAGGGTGTCCTTCTTGACCTGATGAAGCCATATCCCATGGGTGCATTGCTTGGGGTTAAATGAGATGGCGATAGCAATGATATAGCCTGAGGAGAATATTTCCAGCATAGCCTAGGACCGTTGGTCATCATACCACAATCCTTGAATGATGAATGCTGCAAGGACCTGATGACTATCTACATGCATATCTTCAGGATGTCTTCCCCGACCACAGTGCCATCTTTCAACATGAAAATGTTCCATGTCATTGAGCTTGACTCACGAGAAAGTGGTTGGAGGAATACGACAATGAGATCTTCACATTCGTTGACCCCCAAACTCACTGGATTGTAACCCCATTGTACATGTTTGGGATATGCTGGAAAGGGCCGTGCGATCTGCTCCCACTTATCCACAAAATGTGCATCAACTGACGGAGCTGCTGCAGTGGGCATGGGGTAAATTGGGGATAGAGGATGTTTGCCACCTTGTAGAAGCTGTTCCCCAACATCTCAAAGCCAAGATCTGCATAAAGGTGGACCAATCTATTAATGAGTAGGTGTTCCTAGTGCAGTGATCATTCAGTCCATACATCAAGGCTTAAGATGCAAAACTAAGGACCCAGTTATACTTTTCTTTTAATGTTTCAAAATAATTCTATCAGATCTGCCCTCTCCGGTAGGTTACTAGGAACTGCAGACAATTTCTCAAACCTTGCATACTCTTGTTTTCCTCTTCTATGTTCATCATCTGACAGTAGACTATTTTTATCACTGCCGACCCTGGACTGGTGACTTGGAAGGTCAATAGGGGTCGGGATCCTTGGTCGAAGAGTGCAAGGAAGAAGCTCCAGGCTGTGTATGCCTGAGAGTCCACAGTATGCGTCATTCATCCGGAGATGGTGATGAATGTCTTCGTTGATGGCATAAAAGATGATGGGTAGTGACTGAGGTCATGATCCCCTGCTGCAGTACAGGAAGGAATAGGACAGCATTATGAATTCTATAGCAAAGTATGAAGTGAATGGCACAAAACATCAGAAAGTCCAAGGTGCAAATCATAAGTCCATGAAAAAAATCCTAAATAATGATAAGCAGGGGTGGGGCCACAGCTCAGCAGCTGAGTGCAATGTATTAAAGATGGTTTCCAAGTTTTTGCAAAATTGGACATAGGGCAGGAAATGGTTACAAATATAAAACTAAGCCATATTCCCTGTCAGTCCGGCAAGCATGACTCTTGTCCTCTTTGTTGACCTTAGTTTACTTGACTGCAACAGTGGCAGTCCATATACGCATATGACCGCTGCAGACAATAACTGGTTTCAGCAGAAAATGATGTGTAGATTACACCATTCATGAGAAAGGAGAAGAGTTAAACTGTCCCTATCAACTCCTGGGAGAATGTTGTGGGCATGCTCTGTGACCTGTATAGATGTTACTGTGCATCAGGAGGGAGAAGGAGCTGAACTGTCCCCATTACCTATTGACTTCCATGGGAGAATGTTATGGGCATGTTTTGTGACCTGTGCAGGGAAGGGGAGGAGGTGAGCTATGATCATCACTTTTTGACTTCTATAGGAGAATAGTGTGGGCATGCTCTATAACTAATACACAGATTGCAAAAGGAAAAAAAAATATGTAATAACTTGATTTAAACAAAAGACCAACAAACCCAAAGGCGACATATAGATAACAGGATCCCATATATTCTTTTCCTTTCTCCGCAAGTAAGAAGAGAACACTCATCACTAAGCCTGCCTTAATTGAAATTGCTATAGTAAAAGACAAAATTGCTACATTATAACCACTTGACAAAAAATTTGGTACATTCCACAGCGATCCATTAAGAAGTTTTTGCTGAGAACATTCTTGAGTTTCTCCTTGTCGAGTGTTTACGAATCCATAAAAGACAATAATAGCTAATGAACGGCTGCTTGATCATTCCTCAAGAAAGAATGTGCCGGAGACTTGTGGGAACTTATCAGGTGCATAAATAACAATTCTACATTATAACTCCTGAAGAAAAACTCACGGACGGCACTGATAGAGACTCTCCAGCAGCTACAATAGATGGAGAGAATGTTTAATGAGCTGTGCGGATGCTGCAAGATGAACACGCTGTACCCGTAGTGGAAGCGGGAATAGAGAACACACAAGCCCCTAATAGTACATCAAAATGTGAAAAATGTTCCAAAACAGTCTCTTCTTTATTGTAAACATTTAAATGATGTCTCATGTAAATATAATTGGTTCATAATTCAGGTCCCTTTACTGCATATTAACCCCTCAGAGAGGTTCCAGATTGTAACATTAAAGAACAGAACAAATTGTACAGCTGGAAATATTTTTTGCTTACCTTTTTTTTCAGTATAGCCGTGTTTGGTCTCGTTTTTTGCAGGACAAACTGCAGATAAAAAAAAACACATTTAGGAAAAATGTATGTAGCACTCAGCTTATTTTAGGAGAGGAAAGGTATAAAGCTAATAAAAAAGAAACAACCCCCTAAAAAGCACTAAGGGAGTCATTTATCATCAGGGGAGGTTTGATGCCACTTTTCAGCTTTTTTTTTCTCTTTCTCTCGTTTAAAACATAACAAATATATTAAATGTTGCACAATGTTAATGAATGTGTCACATCTATAAATCGGTCTGGAGATTTGGAGTCACTTTGCACACCACCCAGCTGCTGGGGAAGATTCCGGCAAATTTTGAAATTTTTTGTAAAAGTCTTATTTCATAAATAACAAACAGCAAATTTTAAGTAAAAAAAAGTATGCGCTCGTGGAAAATGCAAATAAGTAAAATAAAGAAGTCCGTTAGGTGGAAAACATAAAAGAAAAAGAAATAGAATGGCACTTACTCGGGAGGAGGGGGTGTATTGAACAAGAAGCCCCCTCCTTTAAGTGCTGACTCCTCTAGATCCTCTCGATCGCGGATGTTATTTGCAGCAGGCAGGTTGATTTTTCCGATTTTATTCATAAAATAAAATTAGATTACAGGCAGGCAACGCGTTTCGCGTTGATCATGTGACCTATCCAAACCTATCACAATAAGCTCCTGCCTCTAGAACTACACGACTCCACCCATAAAATGGTGCCACACAAAATGAAAGTGAGACCTAGATGCCTATAAATGTCAGTATGTTTTTATTCTTGTATATGTATGCATTGGCTTGAGAAAGCTGTTTGTCGCACCGAAACGCGTTGCCTGCCTGTAATCTGAATTTATTTTATAAATAAAATCGGAAAAATCAACCTGCCTGCTGCAAATAGCATGCGCGATCGAGAGGATCTAGAGGAGTCAGCACTTAAAGGAGGGGGCTTCTTGTTCAATACACCCCCTCCTCCCGAGTAAGTGCCATTCTATTTCTTTTCCTTTTATGTTTTCCACCTAACGGACTTCTTTATTTTACTTATTTGCATTTTCAACGAGCGCATACTTTTTTTTACTTAAAACTTGCTGTTTGTTCTTCATTGGGGGACCCCTCACATTGTCATTGCAGCTCTCCTCCTGTACGGAGGATAGGAAAATAGCATACCGGAGAACTTGCTCACTATCCGTTGGCGCTGTCTGAACTGTTGTGTTTTTCTAAACGTATTTCATAAATGTCTCTAAATTCTTGCCAAACACAAAGGTGGAGAGTCAGCGTACGTCAGTATTCTGGCACAACACCGGTGATAAATGGGCATCAATGTTTCCACCGCCATTTTCCCTTTTTGAAATGCACTGATCATCATATATGGTATGCATTTCTTATTAAAAAGGAACATAGGGATACCAAATATGTATGTGTGTGTATATCATTCTATCTATCTACAGGTATCTCATATTTATCTTATATCTATCTATCTATCATCTACCTATCTATCTCATATCTATCATTCTATCTATCTATCTCATATTTATCTTATATCTATCCATCTATCTATCTATCATCTACCTATCTATCTATCCATCTATCTATCTATCATCTACCTATCTATCTATCTCATATCTATCTATCTATCTATCTATCTATCTATCATCTACCTATCTATCTCCTATCTATCTATCTATCTCCTATCTATCTATCTTTCAATCTATCTCATATTTATCTTATATCTATCTCATGTCTATCTATCTATCTCATATCTATATCTCTATCTATTTATCTATCTATCTCATATCTATCTCATATCTATCTATCTCATGTTTATTTTATATCTATCTCATATCTATCAATCTATCTCATATCTATCTATCTCATATTTATCTTATATCTATCTCATATCTATCTATCTATCTATCTATCTATCTCATATCTATCTATCTATCTCATATCTATCATCTATCTATCTTTCAATCTATCTCATATCTATCTCATATCTATCTATCTCATATTTATCTTATATCTATCTCATATCTATCTATCTATCTCATATTTATCTTATATCTATCTATCTCATATCCATCTATCTATCTATCTCATATCTATCTATCTAGCTATCTATTTATCATCTATCTCATATCTATCTATCTATCTCTAGCTCTCATATCTAACTATCCATCTATCTCTTATCTATCTATCTATCTATCTATCTCATATCTATCAATCTATCTCATATCTATCTATCTCATATTTATCGTATATCTATCTCATATCTATCTATCTATCTATCTATCTATCTATCTATCTATCTATCTATCTATCTATCTATCTATCTATCTTTCAATCTATCTATCTATCTATCTCATATCTATCTATCTCATATTTATCTTATATCTATCTCATATCTATCTATCTATCTCATATCTATCTATCTCATATTTATCTTATATTTATCTATCTATCTTATATCTATCTCATATCTATCTATCTATCTCATATCTATCTCATATCTATCCCATATCTATCTATCTATCTATCTATAATCTATCTATCTATATACTATCTATCTATATGTGTATTATGCCCTGTACGTCAATTTCCTAGAATTGAACGTCCAAATTTTGGCACACTCATCAAAATTGCAACTTTTCAGATATTTATGCATGCTCCACCATTTGCCAAAGTGGTTGTACAGAACTGCACATGGATGAAAAGGCATTAATCTTTTTGTGAACACAACACGGATGAGCTTTTATTTGTCGGCCTTACCTCTGCTGCTCATAATTCCAATAGTATTGTATTAATAAGATATACCTCTAAGGGTTCGTTCAGATGAGCGCTGTTTTTGTGCTCTATAGACGTGAGAAAAGATCATGGCTGTAGTGCTGTAAAGATGGCGTGAATGGGCTGCTTCCAGCTACTTGAAGTCACGCTTTCACACGATCCGAGGTGCGAGCTACGTGCTTTCAAAGCTCCCATAGGAGTATATGGAAAGCATGCAGCAAAGACAGGACACGTCCTATCTTTGTGCGCACCTCAGAGACGACATGTGAGATTGCACTCATATGTTCTATGTTTTGTTAGGTGCGCTGATTCAGCAAGCCTAACATTCTCTCATGTGAACGCTTCTATAGGTACCTTTGGGTTCCCATTGGAAGCACGTTCTGAGCACTGCTAACAGCGCTCGTCTGAACTAGACCTCAAGCCAATTTCATACTTGTGTTGGAAAATTCAGCGGGCCAGGCAGCGGAAAACAGGCGAACCCCATTATGGTCAATGCGGTCCATCTACAGCTGATTGGTCCCATCTAGAGACAGAACATTCATCCACAGATATTTCTCTTTCCTGATTACCCTAAAGTAGTCAGCCTACAGCTGCTCCCTGGACCCCAATGAGAGAGTGAGGTCTGTAGCAAGTGCCCCATCTTACACAAACCATAATTCAGCTGCAGTGAGCCAACTGGAGTGCGGTGTGTCGGGCATCTGCCAAGATGCTGATACCAGTGCTACCTGGCCAGACCAGTCCATGGCCTAGCTGGCTTACCAGGATTTTTCCATGTGGAGGTCATAGCCACTTCACTTTTAGATGCAGGGAGCAGTCACATATGGTCCCTGGTGTTTGAGAATCTAAAAGCCCTTCTGCTGAATAACAAACACCAGTATTATAAATGGTACATTGTAGGTGGGATACCTGTTACAGATGGTGCATTGAAGCCCAGGAGCTTCAAGCATCTTTGTCTCACAGCATGCATGGTTGGCTGTGTCATATTGGAACTGAGGTGATGTCACGGCATCAACCCCGGCTCACGTGATCCACATGGTGGCACAATATATCATGTTGTCATTGGACTTCAACATGAGCACTTCCCTGGATTGGTTGGCTTAGAGGTTTGCATCCCAGCCAACCAATCAGCACTTGCCTGTTCACATTAATTTTGGCTCCTCCTCACAGAGGATGCCAGTTATACTTCTTGTCTGAAGGTGTTCCTAGTTATGTCAGTGGCTCCTGTCCTATACCATAGTTCAGATAAGTCTGCTTAGCATTAGCGTTATCCAGGGTGTTGGTTACATCTATCTTCTGACTTGAAAAAAAAAATCACAGAAAGCAGCCATATACTTACCAATGTACTATACAAGAGGGCAGGTAGAAGCACCACATCCCTCAACATACAGACAGGCAAACAACTATATGGTGGAGCATTGCATCGGTGAGGGTACTGATGAACAGCCACTCACAGACCTTCCTTATATTGAGGGGGCGGCTGCTTAGTACAATACTTGCACAAAGATGAAGTGTGCAAAGTGTCTCAGGCAACATAGTACGTGTAGTGCACCATGCAGGCTTACAACCTATTAATAACATCATATTTCATTCCAGTCGCTTGCCCTGCACCTCATAGGTGAACCACACAGGCACCCTGGGCTCCCCCAGCATTCAGAGCCACACTGCATATCACTGATACGTACAGTTTGGCTGAAACCAAAAAAGTGGCAACAGCACTCAAAATACAATTGTCATCAAAAATATACCAAATTACGGTATACACACTAACCACATTAACTAATGCAAGGTTCTTGGTATATCATTTGATCAAATCCCTTCCTGGATTAGAGGATCAAATCAAAGAGGGATTATTTTTCAAACCCCACCCCGAAAATCCATGCATGTCGGGCAACAAAGTCACGTGACTTTGTAGCACTACGTGCGACTTTGTAGCGGCACAAAATTGCGCAAGCGCAGCAATATCACACGGATCACCGATGCAATATCCTCAGGGTGATATCATGTCGCCCATATGGAAGCAGCCTTAAACCTATGGCTGCAACATAGAAGCAGAAACCAAAAAAGTGGCAGCAGCACTCAAAATACATTTGTTATCAGTACCACTTACAGTGTGGCTGTCTGCATGCTGAGGAATGTGGTGCTCCTACCTGCCCTCTTGTATCAGTACATTGGTAAGTATATGGCCACTTTCTGTGATTTTTTTTTTCATCTCCTGACTTGCAGCTAGATATGGATTGGTGTATCATATAGTTCACAGCATACTAGTCTAATATCTAAGTTTACTTATATTATTAATCATTTCTACCATTATTACAGTTTCAAGAGTTGCTCCAGGTTACTGACATGGGGTTGCCCTCATCAGGGCGAGTGATCCACTTTAGATAGCGTCTTCTTCCATTAGTATGTTAGGGTCAGATTTAACACTCTCCTCACTTTTAGGTTTTGCTCTTTTGTTATCCACGTGAAAATATTCTGAGTATATCCATCCTTTTAGGACAATTAATTACGTCCGATGCAGATGAGATGTTTTGCATGCAGCTCAGATGTAACAGTGCTGTCTCACATACAGAGAGGAGTTGCAGCTGCGGCCCCATTTACCTCCACCTTCTCAAGCAGAAGGGATTTCTGGATACTTGATGGTAAAGAGGGACTAGACTGTTAGAAAATGAGAAAAACAACGCATCCACTAATGATAAATTATAGAAAACTTTTATCTGTTCACACCTTTTATTGGCATATGCAAAAAGTAACAGATATACCTTAATTACTGAATGTTGCTGCAATGAAAGGATAGAAACACTAATTCCGCTTACCTATGAGGTTCAGATGCCGTGAGAAGGGACTGAGAAGAACAAACAGCAATGTTTACAGCTACTTATCTATAAATTGGCAATGACTTTAACAATGTGGAAACAAAGAGAAACACTGAATCCATTAATGGGACATAAAACAAAGGATTCCGGGGCTGAAAGTGATGAATGCAACCTTGATACTTCTGTAACAAACCACAAGGCTACATACTGCAACGCACCTGCACACACTGCTCTTGGCACAGCGCCATCTAATCTACCGCCACTTCCCAGAATGCTCCTTTCCAGGACAGAAATCTACAGCTCTACGGCAAACTGGCAGCAAAATGAACAATAAGATGTAAAACTCTGCTGAATCCGCTGTTTGTGGGGTTTACACGCCTTACAAGGACAGAAAACGCTATATTCATCAGATTATAAAATTAATTTCTGTGTTTGTTTCATGATTTAGCAAAAGGCCAATGTGCTTGACGACACTGGATAGAAAATAAATTAATACACAGTATACAATAATAAGCTTCAGACATGATGCAACAGCTGACTGTGCTTGTGTGAGAACAGAAACTAAAGTGCAAATTACTAGTGTGAACTGCCAAGACCTATTCACTCAATCTATATTACAGAAACTATGGTTATTGTGCCCTCAGTAAAAGCAGTGCTTCATAAAGTAATATAACCACTATAATACTGCTGCTGTGCACAAAAATATAACTACTATAATACTGCCCCCTATGTACAAGAATAGAACTACTATAATACTGCTCTCTATGTACAAAATATAACTACTATAATACTGCCCACTATGTACAAGGATATAACTACTATAATACTGCCTCCTATGTACAAGAATATAACTACTATAATACTGCCCCCTATGTACAAGAATATAACTACTATAATACTGCCCCCTATGTACAAGAATATAACTACTATAATACTGCCCTCTATGTACAAGAATATAACTACTATAATACCGCCCCTATGTACAAGAATATAACTACTATAATACTGCCCTCTATGTACAAGAATATAACTACTATAATACCGCCTCTATGTACAAAAATATAACTACTATAATACTGCCTACTATGTACAAGAATATAACTACTATAAGGCCTTAGTCAGACGTGCGTTTTTTGCCGCGATTTGCGCATGCGTCCGGCGATTTTATAAAACCATTGCTTTGCAATGGTATCGGACACATGAGCGCTTTTAATGCGCTCGTCCGATAAATTATAGAACAGAAATCGCAGATCGCACCTATCTGCGATCTGCGATTCCTGTTCTCTTCACTATATGCGCTCAATGGGGCCGGCGGCAGCAGCGCCGACCCCATTGAGAACATATAGAAGACAAATCATTCTTCTCTGCCACAGCTGTAACAGCTGTGGCAGAGAAGAACGATGTTTGCCCATTGAATTCAATGGAGCCGGCAATACAGCCGACTCCATTGAAATCAATGGGCTGCCGACGATCGCGGGATGAATTGTCGGGAAGGGCTTAAATATATAAGCCCTTCCCTGCAATTCATCCAGAAAAGTGTTGAACTAAAAAATATATATATACTGACCTGCTACCGGCAGCCGGAGTTCCGCGCGGCCGTCCTGCAGTGGGTGTGAAGGGGGTGTGAGTCAGACCTGCCCACTGATTGGCTCAGCGCTGAGCCAATCAGAGGCAGGTCTCACTCACACCCATTCAGTGGGTGTGAAGGGGGTGTGAGTCAGACCTGCCCCCTGATTGGCTCAGCGCTGAGCCAATCAGGGGGCTGGTCTGACTCACACCACCTTCACACCCACTGCAGGACGGCCGCGCGGAACTCCGGCTGCCGGGAGCAGGTAAGTATATATATATTTTTTAGTTTAACACTTTTCTGGATGAATTGCAGGGAAGGGCTTATATATTTAAGCCCTTCCCGACAATTCATCCCACACTCGCCCGCAGCGCATTGCTTTCAATGGAGCGGGCTGTATTGCCGGCTCCATTGAATGCAATGCGCTGGACAGCCCCGGCCCGTTTCTAATGAAACGCGGCTAGGAGCAGATTTTCGGGCACCGGTCACGCGATTTGTGAATGCGCATCCATCATGCGATCCGCAAATCGCGCGAAAAAACGCCCATCTGACTAAGGCCTAATAATGCTGCTGTGCACAAAAATATAACTACTATAATACTGCCCCCTATGTACAAGAATATTACTACTGTAATAATGTCCCCCATGTACAAGAATATAACTACTATAATACTGCCCGCTATGTACAAGAATATAACTACTATAATACTGCCCCTATGTACAAGAATATAACTACTATAATACTGCCCCCTATGTACAAGAATATAACTACTATAATACTGGTCCTATGTACATGAATATAACTACTATAATACTGCCCCCTATGTACAAGAATATAACTGCTATAATACTGCCCCTATGTACAAAAATATAACTACTATAATACTGCCCTCTATGTACAAGAATATAACTACTATAATACGGCCCCCTATGAACAAGAATATAACTGCTATAATACTGCCCCCCTATGTATAAGAATATAACTGCTATAATACTGCCCCTATGTACAAAAATATAACTACTATAGTACTGCCCTCTATGTACAAGAATATAACTACTATAATACTGCCCCTATGTACAAGGATATAACTATTATAATACTGCCCCCTAAGTACAAGAATATAACTACTATAATACTGCCTCTATGTACAAGAATATAACTACTATAATACTGCCCCCTATGTACAATAATATAACTACTATAATACTGCCTCCTATGTACATGAATATAACTACTATAATACTGCTCCCTATGTGCAAGAATATAACTGCTATAATACTGCCCCTATGTACAAAAATATAACTACTATAGTACTGCCCTCTATGTACAAGAATATAACTGCTATAATACTGTCCCTATGTACAAGAATATAACTACTATAATACTGCCCCCTATGTACAAGAATATAACTACTATAATACTGCCCCCTATATACAAGAATATAACTACTATAATACTGCCCCTATGTACAAGAATATAACTACTATAATACTGCCCCCTATGTACAAGAATATAACTACTATAATACTGGTCCTATGTACATGAATATAGCTACTATAATACTGCCCCCTATGTACAAGAATATAACTACTATAATACTGCCCCCTATGTACAAGAATATAACTACTATAATACTGCCCCCTATGTACAGGAATATAACTACTAAAATACTGGTCCTATGTACATGAATATAACTACTATAATACTGCCCCCTATGTACAAGAATATAACTACTATAATACTGCCCCCTATGTACAGGAATATAACTACTAAAATACTGGTCCTATGTACATGAATATAACTACTATAATACTGCCCCTATGTACAAGAATATAAGTACTATAATACTGCCCCCTATGTACAAGAATATAACTACTATAATACTGCCCCCTATGTACAAGAATATAACTACTATAATACTGCCCCCTATGTACAAGAATATAACTACTATAATACTGCCCCCTATGTACAAGAATATAACTACTATAATACTGCTCCCTATGTATAAGGGCTTAAACATGAAGGTGCAATTGTGTCCCGTCATCAGGGGCACGTAATTGAACAAAACAAAATCATTGATTTCAATGGTTTTCGTTTAACCAGCGGTATTTTTGGGTGTTAATACTACATGCAAAAAAGATAGGGTAGGACGTACCTTCCCGTTGTTTTTTTAAAACTCTTGCGGAATAGCAGGGAGTTTGAAAGGTGAAATAAAAATTTGCCTTGTACATGAACAACTAAGTTCCATAGCAGTGAGCATAGTAGCGCATACGCCCATTTGTATTTACCCTAAGAGAGTACTATAGTGTTGCCCCATGTAAACAAAACACGTGATTTTTATACTGCAAACTTCGATGAACATTATGTTCACACACTTACCAGTCCAAAATAGCTGATAACAGGGAATAAAAGACTGAATTGAACTGCACAGCAAATGGGAATAAAACAGACTTTCGGTTTATCGTCCTGTTTATCACAATTGAACAAAGTACAGCAAAAATAGAATGGAGAATGTGAGAAAAAGCCAACACCCACTGTAGGCTACACTTGCAGACCTGCGCAGATTATTTTATTGTTATGGTTTTACTGTTCACAGCTCTGGAATAATAACCAAAATGCATTTCTTGCTTCAGTAAAAAAGGCAATCAGGTTTAATGACTGTCTGCAGGAGTCCTTTCTTTGTGGGAATAAAGTAAACAGGGCGAACGGTGCGATCAAGAGGATTGCTTTCAGATTGGAACCTGACGATCATTCAATATTCCAGCCGTGAGCGGGAGCATCAGCTGGCAAAATTGGCTTATTTTGATAGATTTTGCGTACATTGTGAAAGCTAAAAAACACATTCTCCAAAATGTTCACTGCACTCTGTCTGCAATACAGAGAGATAAAGTGAACCGTTAAACAAGGAGACTGGTATGGGAAAAAAGAATTGTAGTGGTAATATGCAAAATAAAAAACAGGTCTGTGCTTCCAGAGGAGCTTCCTATGAAACATCCACAGCTAGAAACTGTAACTGTGTTCATTTGCAAATGTGATTAAAAACAATTAACAAATTTCAAGTTACGTTTGGCTGTCATGAGCACCTCAAACTATGGCAAACATTTAACTATTATTATAATACTCCTATGTCAGTAAATATAACTACTATAATATTGCCTTCTATGTACAAGAATATAACTACTGTAATACTGCCTTCTATGTACAAGAATATAACTAATATAATACTGCCTTCTATGTACAAGAATATAATTAATATAATACTGCCTTCTATGTACAAGAATATAACTACTATAATACTGCCTTCTATGTACAAGAATATAATTACTATAATACTGCCTTCTATGTACAGGAATATAACTACTATAACACTGCCCTCCATGTACAAGAATATAACTACTAAAATACTGCCTCCTATGTACAAGAATATAACTACTATAATACTGCCCCCTATGTACAAGAATATAACTACTATAATACTGTCTCCTGTGTACAATAATATAACTACTATAATACTGCCCTCCATGTACAAGAATATAACTACTATAATACTGCCCCTATGTACAAGAATATAACTACTATAATACTGCCCCTATGTACAAGAATATAACTACTATAATACTGCCCCCTATGTACAAAAATATAACTACTATAATACTGCTCGCTATGTACTAGAATATATCTACTATAACACTGCCTCCTATATACAAGAATATAACTACTATAATACTGCCCCCTATGTACAAGAAAATACCCACTCTAATACTGCTCCTATGTACAAGAATATAACTACTATAATACTGCTCCTATGTATAAGAATATAACTACTATAATACTGCCCCCTATGCACAAGAATATAACTACTATAATACTGCCCCCTATGTGCAATAATATATTTACTATAATACTGCCCTCTATGTACAAGAATATAACTACTATAATACAGCCCCCTATTTAAAAGAATATATCTACTATAATACTGGCCACTATGCAAAAGAATATAGCTAATGGAATACTGCCCCCTATGTACAAGAATATAACTACTATAATACTGCCCCCTATGTACAGGAATATAACTACTATAATACAGCCCCCTATGTACAAGAATATAACTGCTATAATACTGCCCCCTATGTACAAGAATATATCTACTATAATACTGCCCTCTATGTACAGGAATATAACTACTATAATACAGCCCCCTATGTAAAAGAATATATCTACTATAATACTGTCCACTATGCACAAGAATATAACTACTATAATACTGCCCCCTATGTAAAAGAATATATCTACTATAATACTGTCCACTATGCACCAGAATATAACTAATGTAATACTGCCCCCTATTTACAAGAATATAACTACTATAATACTGCCCCCTATGTACAGGAATATAACTACTATAATACTTCCCCACTATGTACAAGAATATAACTGCTATAATACTGCCTTCTATGTACAAGAATATAACTACTATAATACTGCCCCTTATGTACAAGAATATAACTACTATAATACTGCCCCCTGTTTACCAGGATATAACTACTATAATACTGCCTCCTATGTACAAGAATATAACTACTATAATACTGCCCCCTATGTACAAGAATATAACTACTATAATACTGCCCCCTATGTACAAGAATATAACTACTATAATACTGCCCTCCAGGTACAAGAATATAACTACTATAATACTGCCCCCTATGTACAAGAATATATCTACCATACAATTGCTCCCTATGTACAAGAATATAACTACTATAATACTGCCCCTATGTAAAAGAATATAACTACTATAATACTATACCTATATGTACAAGAATATGACTACTATAATACTGCCCTCTATGTACAAGAATATAACTACTATAATACTGTCTCCTATGTACAAGAATATAACTACTATAATACTGCCTCCTATGTTCAAGAATATAACTACTATACAATTGCTCCCTATGTACAAGAATATAGCTACTACAATATTGCCCCCCTGTATAAGAATATAACTCCTATAATACTACCCCCTTTGTACAAGATAAAAACTACTGTAATACTATACCCCTATGTACAATAATATAACTAATATAATACTATACCTATATGTACAAGAATATAACTACTATAATACTGCCCCCTATGTACAAGAATATAACTACTATAATACTGCCCCCTATGTAGAAGAATATAACTACAGTAATACTGCTCCTATCTACAAGAATATAACTACTATTATACTGCCCCTATGTACAAGAATAAAACTACTATAATACTGCCTTCCTATGTACAAGAATATAACTACTATAATACTGCATCCTATGTACAAGAATATAACTATTTTAATACTACCCCTATGTACAAGAATCTACTTACTATAATGCAGCCGCTATGTACAAGGATATAACTACTATAATACTGCACCCTATGTACAAGGATATAACTACTATAGCACTGCTCCCTATGTACAAGGATATAACTACTATAGCACTGCTCCCTATGTACAAGAATATAACTATTATAATACTGCCCTCTATGTACAAGAATATAACTACTATAATACTGCCACCTATGTAGAAGACTTTAACTACTATAATACTGCCACCTGTGTACAAGAATATAACTACTATAATACTGCTTCTATATACAAGAATATTTGTCACAGAGACGGAATAAGTCTATAGACTAAATTATTTGGCCCTTATCACAGTTATAGACTAAAATGTATATACTTTAATGGAAATTTAACTTAAAAACATGAATGGGCTCACACACATGCGTATCGCATGGACGAACAAAACAACCACACAAAAACACAAAGGTCGCCTCTTCCTTATCTCAGGAAACTTATGGAGGCTAGAAAAATCAATATTGATAAAGGACTACTAATGTTATGTCCTCTATTTTTTACTCCTGTGGCTCACCATCAGAGCCACAGGCTTTATCCTTTTATTTATTTGTTTTTCTATTATTGGGTGCTTTTAGGGATACTTTGGCGAATTAGATATCTGACATCTACTTGCAGGCTCTATTAGATAGCTCCTCTAATACCCTCACTGGGTTTTATGATAGAACTATTTGCTGTTCATGAGCTGCTGACTCTTGAAATTGGCTGCACCATCTGCAGCTAATACACCAAATAAGGGTCAAAAAATCTCTAGGGCTTATTAGCCCTTTTGGGGCTGGTGCATTTATCTCTGCAACAACCATTTGCTGCTCATGAGCTGCTGACTCTTGAAATTGGCTGCACCATCTGCAGCTAATACACCAAATAAGGGTCAAAAAATCTCTAGGGCTTATTAGCCTTTTTGGGGCTGTTGCATTTATCTCTGCAACAACTTCTTTTGCCTGCGGCAATCAATACCTAGTTCTGGGCAAGATCTACTTGTGGGCTTTTTGTGGTGAATCACATTCAGCCCTAGCTGTACTGTTATTTTTCACTATAGCTATCCATTGTGTGGATTTCCCAAGAACTTGGCTATAGAGATACGCCATGGCGATTTAGTGCTCGAAATTGTCCTGAATAAATCAGATGCTGTGATCCAGTCGATATATGATCGAGCACATAAATTGCGCTTTCCCAAGCCACCCTCTTCTAATATTTTAAAATATCTATTTATCACGAAAAAACAACAAAAAGCAGAATCAGTTATCATCCTGATTTATCATTCTTTCTTCAAAATATATGTGCTCCTGATGAACCACATTCGTGTGGGGAAACGCGTTGAGCCGAGCATACTGCAATTGAATAACCCTGGTCTGCGCCGTAATTCTTGCGCATAAGGGTCTAGTTCTCTTGGAGTTTCTCCTATTTGAACCATCTCGTCATGCGCTAAGCGCTATATTGTAATCACAGAGGGGCGAATTTTTGTTAGGAAGAGGTTCCCTACCTAAAATACTCTGCGGGTGGCATTATACTTACAGGCGCCCTACAGCAGATAGAGCCTTCCTCCTACCTCCTATGTGATACAAATAAAAAATAGAGGACATAACATTAGTAGTCCTTTATCAATATTGATTTTTCTAGCCTCCATAAGTTTCCTGAGATAAGGAAGAGGCGACCTTTGTGTTTTTGTGTGGTTGTTTTGTTCGTCCATGCGATACGCATGTGTGTGAGCCCATTCATGTTTTTAAGTTAAATTTCCATTAAAGTATATACATTTTAGTCTATAACTATATACAAGAATATAACTACTATAATACTGCTCCTATATACAAGAATATAACTACTATAATACTGCCTTCTATGTACAAGAATATAACTACTATAATACTGCTTCTATATACAAGAATATAACTACTATAATACTGCCTTCTATGTACAAGAATATAACTACTATAATAATGCCTCCAATGTACAAGAATATAACTACTATAATACTGCCCCCTATGTACAAGAATATAACTACTATAATACTGCTCCCTATGTACAAGGATATAACTACTATAATACTGGCCCCCTATGTACAGAAGTATAACTACTATAATAATGCCCCGATATACAATCATATTGTCTGAACCGGCAACTTTCGGGGCCTCTGTGCATGCACTGCTGGTCCTACCAACCGGGTTGCAGGAGTGCGGAGTAGGGGAGCCCCGGTTCTAGTGATACCCCCTGGCTGCTGTAACTCTGGTCGCCGCTGGGTCGCTAGGGACGCAGCGGGTTCCGCCCCGTGGCGCGTCCCCTTCTCTATGACTACCAGGCATGCTTCCCCGGCATCCGTCTGTTCAGCAAGGCTTGGAGCGGTGTTCTCAGCATCTCCTTGATTGGGCTCTTGTCCTGTCAGGCTCCCCGCCCCAATCAGCTGCTGGGGCGGGAGTTCTGACAGCATTTAAATATATCTGTTTCCTTCCAGCATTGCTAGTGTTAGTTTGGTCTTCCAGCTGCACCCGCGTATTGTTTGACTCCTGTTGTTACTCCGGCTTTCTGACTTTCTGCTTTCTGGACTTGACTTCGCTTTTTGCCTGACCCTTTTGTACCGCGTACCCTCCTATTGCCGACCCGGATAGTCTGACCATTCTACTGTTTGTTTGTCTCCGGTGTCTGTTTGTCTTTCCTGTGACCCACTTCCCTAGTGAGTGTAGAGACCGCCGCCCAATTGTCGCCCTGGGGGTAAGCCCAGGGGGGCAAGTAGGCAGAGACAGGGGTTGCGGGTTTTCTCAGGGACTTCCATTATCCCGGACCCTGTCCTGACAGTAACACTGGCCAAAGGAAGGTCAGGCCCTTGTATCCGACTGACAACTTTGAACCCCTTGATGGAGGCTGTGGCAGCTTTAGCGAACCAGGTCTAGGTCCTTACAAACCTTGTCCAGAACCTAACCACCCGCTTGCAGCTACAGGAACAGGTGTTGGCTGCGGGTTCCATGCAGCCCCCTTCCGCTCCAGGAACTGTGTCAGAACCTCGGGCCACGCATTCTGATTGCTTCTCTGGGGAGAGAAGTCAGTTTTTCGCATTCAGAGAGAGCTGCAAGCTCTACTTTGACCTCCGACTCCAGTCCTCCAGTACTGAATACCAGAAAGTGGGAATTGTAATTACCCGCCTGAGAGGAGAGCCCCAAAATTGGGCCTTCTCGTTACCTGCTGGCTCTCCCACCCAACTGTCTCTTGATGCCTTTTTTTCCGCCTTGGGACAAATATATGACGAACCCGACCGGGCTGGCTATGCAGTTTCTATACTTCTAGCCCTGCGCCAGAGTTGCAAGATGGCGGAAGACTACTGTTTCGAATTCCGCCAATATTGTACGGAATCCAGGTGGAATGACGCCGCCTTGAAAGATTTATTTTTGGACGGTCTGTCTGAGGGTCTTAAGGACCTACTGGTGGCCCACCCGGAGCCTAGAACCTTGAAGCAAGCCATGTCGCTGGCTATTTGGGCCGACCGACGCTCGAGGGCCAGACACTCCACTCGGACGAGTCCACTCCGCACTTCCACTTCTTCTAATGACCCAACTTTATCACCTCCCTCCGCAGAGCCCATGGAGCTTGGAATCATGAACCCTAAACATCGACGGGAATATATCGCCTAAAGAAGAATCTCTGTCTCTACTGTGGGGAGTCGGGTCACCACATTGCGACCTGCAATAAGAAGCCGCGGCAGGAAAACTTCCGCTCCTAGGCAGTTGTCGGGAGGACTGTCTAGGAGCTACGGTATTCTCTGTGATGTCCAAGATGTTATTGCCCTGCACCCTAGAATTCCATTCTTTTTACCATACTGGCCAAGCCTTCGTTGATTCTGGGGCTGTTGATAATTTCGTTAATTTTAGTTTTGTGGCTCAACTGTCGGGGTTTTTGTTACGCTTAGAGACTCCGATTTTGGTTTCACGGGTTAATTCCACTGCATTGCTGGCGGGTCTAGTTAATCTGGTTACCCCGGATGTAAGGTTTATGGTAGGAGCCCTACATATTGAGTCCTGCACATTTCTTGTGATGAGAGACTTGTCTATGGACGTCATCTTAGGTCTAACCTGGCTAAGGGAGCACAATCCAGTAGTTAATTAGGACATGTTGGAACTGGTAGAGTGGGGTCCCCGCTGTGCCAATCACCTATGTCTGGTTGAGGTGGGTATCTCCACCTGCGAGGGGATTTCCCTACCAGATTACCTCTCCGAGTTTTCAGACGTTTTCTCTAAGCAATTGTCTGAAGCCCTGCCACCATAGGGAATGGGATTGTAAAGTTGATTTGGTTCCTGGGGCCAAACTTCCTAAAGGCCGCATCTATAACGTTACCATTCCAGAGAGAGAGTCTATGAAAGACTATATTCTGGACAGCTTGGCCAAAGGGCACATCCGACCCTCAGAATCCCCAGTGGGTGCCGGGTTTTTCTTTGTCGAGAAAAAGGATGGGGGTCTCTGGCCCCGTATTAACTATAGAGAGCTAAATAAGAGCATGGTCAGAAACCAGTACACTCTTCTGCTCATTCCCGACCTCCTGAACCAGGTTGCTGGTGCCCAGTGGTTTTTGAAGCTTGACCTCAGGGCAGCTTACAATCTCATTCGCATTCGGGAAGGGGATGAGTGGAAAACTGCTTTTAATACGCCTCTCGGTCACTTTGAATACCTAGTCATGCCTTTTGGGTTATGTAACGCCCCAGCCATTTTTCAGGGGTACATGAATTCTGTGTTTCAGGATATCATGGGGGAGTTCGTCGTGGTACATCTAGATGACATTCTGATTTTTTCCTCCGACTTGGCGAGCCACCGTGCACATGTTCGGACCGTGTTGGCTCGACTCAGACGTAACAAGCTATTTGCAAAGCTCGAGAAATGTGTTTTTGGGGTACAAAAAATATCATTCTTAGGGTATATCATCACACCATGTGATATTCAGATGGATCCTGGAAAGGTGAAAGCCATCACGGAGTAGGCCCGTCCAAGTACTTTGAAAGCTATTCAACGCTTCCTCGGCTTCGATAATTTTTATCATAAGTTCATTAAAAACTTCTCCGTGTCAGCTAAATCTTTAACAGATCTCACCAGAAAGGGAGCAGATGTGAATACCTGGTCTTCTGACGCTATTATGGCCTTCGGTACCCTAAAGGCAGCTTTCTCTTCAGCACCTGTCCTTGTACAACCGGATCTTTCCTGCCCGTTTGTGGTGGAGGTAGATGCCTCGGAGTTTGGTGTGGGAGCGATACTGTCCCAAGGTCTCTCAACACTCACTAACATTAGACCGTGTGCCTATTTTTCTAGAAAGTTCTCATCTACTGAACGGAACTACGATATAGACAACCGGGAATTACTGGCTATTAAGTGGGCTTTTGAGGAGTGGAGGCATTTTTTGGAAGGGGCTCGTCATCAGATCACGGTACTCACAGACCATAAGAACCTCACTTATTTAGACTCCGCTAAGAGGTTGAATGCTCGGCAAGCCCGCTGGGCCTTGTTCTTTTCTCGGTTCAATTTTGTTGTGACTTATAGACCTGGCTCAAAAAATGTTAAGGCTGATGCCCTGTCTAGGAGTTTTGGTACCCTGGAACCTTCTGAGCCTGAGAGTATTCTCTCCCCCAGGGTGGTTCTCGCTGCTCTCTCCTCCGATCTTTCACCTCTTATACACGCTCCTCAACAATCTGCCCCTGAAGCCCTTCCGGAAGGCAAACTTTTTGTTCCTTTGTCACTGAGATTGAAAATGTTAGAGGAGACACATGCTTCAGTCCTAGCTGGTCACCCCGGTATCAGGGGTACTCAAGAGTTACTATCAGGAGTCTATTGGTGGCCGCATATGGCCAGGGATGTACGGTTGTTTGTGTCCGCATGCCTGGTTTGTGCAAGGGGGAAGAATCTCAGGAGACATCCTGAGGGTCCTTTTCTTCCCTTGCCCATTCCATCCAGGCCATGGTCCCATCTGTTCATGGATTTTATTACTGATTTGCCATCCTCGCTGGGAAAAACGGTCATTTGGGTTATAGTTGACCGTTTCTCCAAAATGTCACATTTCGTTTCTCTTTGCAAACTGCCTAACACCAAACTTTTGTCAGAAATGCTCATCAAGGAGATTGTTCGGCTACATGGGATCCCCGAGGATATTGTTTCAGATGGAGGGGTACAGTTTGTTGCCCGCCTCTGGCGAGCTTTCTGTAAAAATCTAAATGTTAATTTGTCTTTTTCTTCCGCTTTCCATCCTGAGTCTAATGGACAAACAGAACGTATGAACCAAGAACTGATCCAGTACTTACGACTTTTTTTTTCTGATAACCAGTTTCAGTGGGCCAACTATTTACCTCTCGCTGAATTTGCAATCAACAACCATGTTAACTCGTCTTCTCAAATGTCACCGTTTTTCTGTAACTATGGGTTCCATCCCTGGTTCTCGCTCTCTGCTCCTTTTGTTTTGGACAATCCGGCTGCTGACATATCCTCTGATGAACTGTGCACAGTTTGGGCCCAGGTTCGTAAGAACCTTCAGGGTTCCCAAGAGAAACTGCTTTAATACTCTAAGAAAAGATGTACTATCTCGGCACCTTTTGTGGTTGGGGAGCAAGTTTTATTGTCATCCAAGAATTTTAGACTTAAGGTTCAGTCCCTGAAGCTTACTCCTTGGTTCATTGGTCCGTTTACTGTTTCGCAGGTTATCAATCCTATGGCGTATAAGTTGTCCCTTCCTGACTCCTGGAGGGTTCACAAGGTTTTTCATAAAAATTTGCTTAAATGGTACGTGACTCCAGTTCTACCCACCCAGAACCCGCCCTCTCCAACTCTGGTACAGGGATAACTGGAGTATGAAGTTGAAAGGCTTGTTGATGCCTGACGGGTTAGAGGTGTGCTACAATATCTGGTCTACTGGAGAGGATTTGGCCCTGAGGATAGGACGTGGGTCCCTACCAGGGATGTTCATGCGCCACGCCTAGTCTGATCGTTCCTCGGGGCCTTCCCTCTCAAGCCCGCTCCTGGTCATGGATGTCCGGTGTCCCCCTTTAGAAGGGGGGGGTACTGTCAGAACTGGCAACTCTCGGGGCCTCTGTGCACGCACTGCCGGTCCTACCAACTGGGCTGCAGGAGTGCAGAGTAGGAGAGCCCTGGGTCTAGTGATATCCCCTGGCTGCTGTAACTCGAGTCGCCGCCGGGTTGCTAGGGACACAGCGGGTGCCGCCCCACGCCGTGACCCCATTTCCATGACTACCAGGCGTGCTTCCTTGGCATCCATCTGCTCAGCAAGGCTGGGGGCGGTGTTCCCAGCATCTCCTTGATTGGGTCCTGCTGCTGTCAGGCTCCCCACCCCAATCAGCGGCTGGGGTGGGAGTTCTGACAGCATTTAAATGTGTCTGTTTCCTTCCAGCATTGCCAGTGTTAGTTTGGTCTTCCAGCTGCACCCGCGTATTGTTTGACTCCTGTTGTTACCCCGGCTTTCTGACTTTCTGCTTTCTGGACTTGACGTCGTTTTTTGCCTGACCCCTTTGTACCACGTACCCTCCTATTGCCGACCTGGATAGTCTGACCATTCTACTGTTTGTTTGTCTCCAGTGTCTATTTGTCTTTCCCGTGTTCCGCTTCCCTAGTGAGTGTAGGGAACGCCGCCCCGTTGTCGCCCTGGGTTTAGCATAGGGGGGCAAGTAGGCAGGGACAGGGGTTGCGGGTTTTCTCAGGGACTTCCATTATCCCGAATCCCGTCCTGACACATATAATTACTGTAATACTGTTGTTATATGCACGGATATTACTACTGTAATACTTCCGCTCTTTGGCTGTACTTTTTCTGCATCCTGTTGACTAGAATTTATATCTGACTTTCTCTGGTTATGATTTGACTATCAGTTGATTGTAAAGGGATTCTGTAGCCGGGTGATGTATGCAATGTACAGAACTTTCATCCCCGGAGATTTGGTTTATATTGGAGCTAGCCATGCAGGAAGTAGACTTTTATGTGCTTGTTGAGGTTGGTGTTGAGGTTGATCTTGTGCCTTCATTTCTTTCACTGTTTTGAGGATCATCCTTTTTCTTCCCGGCATCACATAGAAATTCTGAAGGAGATCACAAGTAAAGTAACAAGTGGATATCTCCTGATTTCTCTTCCATTAGAGTTGTTGACCCTCTCTCTGTGCAGAAGCATTGTATTGTACGTCCCTCCAGCCGCTCTATACCTCTCATCCTAAATTCCTAATAAGGAGAACTCGTCCTCCTGGTCTCTTTCTCTTTGAGCAGAGAGCAAAACACAAAGCAAATATTCTTTGATCTTGTTCTCCTGTGCCGCTGTATTTTTTCCTCCTTCGCTCGCTTCCCGCAGAGAAATAAATGAACTTTTAAAAATAATGTCAGAGAGCTCATGTTTCAACAATGCCAGTGCCGCGAAACGCGCAGCAGAAAGTGAGAGCGCATCCAAAATTGGAAACTATACATTTTCCGCTTGACCTGTTGCACGATGGGATCTTTCGTGCCCTTTTAGATGTTACTATCTCATAATACATTTGCATATACTGTCAGATTCTGTTGATGTCTCTGCACTCACAGATGGATACAAATCTGAGATGTGAGATGCATTTCTTTCTCTTGTTGCTTCTAAATAATTTTTTATATAATTTCTTAAAGGGCTAATTAATTACTATACTGTATGTACAAGGGCTTTTATACTACTAGCAGAATTACGCGGCTTCACATAACTCTATTCAATGTAGCTCTTTGTGGTTAAAAACTTAATTTGCTACTCATATAAAGTCAACGTCTTTACAGTATGAAATTAGCTACACTGGTAAATTAAGTGTTTTGAAAGTTTTTAGACCAGGTTTCATATTTCCTTTTTTCCAAATATGTCAAAAACGGAAGTTGAGATGAAACCTGGTCTAGACCCTTTCGAAGCGCCTGATTTACTTGTATGGCAAATTTACTGCAGATTGGTGTAGTCGTTTGGCCGCATTCCAATTTTTTGTGTAGGTACCATAAGGCTGAAAGCTGGTCTAAATCCTTTCAGAGCACCTGATCTGCCTATGTGACAAATTTGGCGCAGATTGGTCCAGTCATTTGCCCATAATCCAATTTTTTGTATGTATGTTGAGAATGGTAAATCTTATAGAGATGAAACCTGGTCTAAAACCTCTGGAAGAGCCTAATTTACTTAGGGGTAGATTGGTCCATTTGGTGCACATTGATCCGGTCATTTGGCCACATTCCGATTTTTTGCAAACATGTTGTAAACGGTAGATCCTGGAGAGCTGAAACACAATCCAAAACCTTCCGAAGCACCTGATTTACCTATGTGGCAAATCTGATGCAGATTGATGCAGTCAGTTGGCTATATTCTGATTTTTTGTGAATATATTGTCTACAGTAGGTCCCAGAGAGCTGAAAGATGGCATAAAACCTTCCAAAATGTCTGCTTTACCTATGTGACAAATTTGGTGGAGACTCATCTAGTCTTTAAAGATTGGTCTAGTTGTTTGTCCGTATTCCGATTTTTCATGAATATGTCATGAACATTAGGTCCTAGAGAGCTGAAACCTTTTTTAAAAGCTTCAGAAGAGCCCAATGTATTTAAGTGACAAATTTGGTGCAGATTGACCAGTTGTTTGGCTGCATTCCGATTATTTGTGAATGTGTCACAAATGTTAGGTGTTAGGTATAGGGTCACCGCTGGGGGAGATGCTGGCCGGCGGTCGCGCTCTGCTCCTCCTGGCGCCAAGGGTGTCAGTGCGGGTGGCTCCGGTTGGGGTTCCCTCGTGTTGGTGGTTGCCTGCTTGCGCCGGCAGCACATGCCCGCCACGCTCGGGGATGCTCTCCCTCCGGCCGGCCGTGCGGCTCTTTGTATAGTACATGGGGAGAGCCGCTCTTATTATCTCCCCTATCAGCATGTCACCTTTCTCCACCCTGTCTGGGCAGGGACTTTCATATATCAGACTGCTGAGTGCTAGCAGAGGTTGCCAGTGTTTGGTTACACATAGCTCTGCTAGCACCCGCATATACTGTTCCCGACTGTTTTGTTCTTTGACCCATTTATGCCTTTGACTCCACTCCTGTCTTGATCCTTTTGTACTATGCACATGTCTCCCCAGCTTGACTTAGTTTCCCCCGACTACTCTGTGTGTTACCCTTTGTCATTTGCTCTCGGTAGGTTTTGACCCGGCTTGCTTGAACATCCATCTCCTGCCCCTCTCCCTTGGGGTCCCTGTCACTAGCTCAGACTAGGGACCGCCACCCAGTTGTCACCCTGGGGCTTAGCCCAGGGGGGCAAGTAGGTAGGGATATGGGAGAGGGCTCGTGTAGGGACCCCCCTTTGGCCACCTGTCCCCTACCAGCCATAGCATTAGGTCATAAAGAGCTGAAACCCTGTCTAAGACCTTCGGAAGCACATGATTAATCTATGTGGCAACTGTGGTGCAGATTCATCTATGTTTGGCTGTGCATAAAGATCAGACAACAAAAATAAACTTTTATATATAATGCCAGGCTTCGCCCGAGTTAATTTGATACAGGTGTTTATGTGTTGTTCGCACAAAAAATTTATGAAGTCAAGGTTTCTTTAGAGTAACCGAGGAATAAAATATGTATACATATAGAGAAGCGTTAGATTCTTCTTAGACTGACTGTACCGATGTCCCTTTGCAGAATGTGCCATCCCTCCCTCTCTCCTCATTTAGGACCTAAAGAATGCTCGTGCCAAATTTCATGCTTGTACAACACCGGGAAGTTACATTACATAGGGGTGCACTTACTTTTGCAATTAGCATTGAATAATCGAATTGTGACCCCTTTGTTTTTCCCATTTAGGACCTAAACAATGGTCGTGCTAAATTTCATGTTTGTACGACACCAGGAAGTTCCATTGCAAAGGGGTGCCAATACTTTTGCACTTAGCATTGAATAATCGAGTTGTGACCCCTTTATTTTTCTATTTAGGACCTAAAGAATGCTCCTGCCAAATTTCATATTTGTACAACATTGGCAAGTTAGAGAATTAGATTAGGTACATTACACATGGGTGCCAATACTTTTGCACTAAGCATTCATTAATGGAGTTGTGACCCCTTTATTTTTCCTATATAGGACCTAAAGAATGCTCCTGCCAAATTTCATCTTTGTACCACACCGTGAAGTTAGAGAATTAGTGGTGAGTCAGTGAGTGAGTCAGTGAGGGCTTTCACATATATATATATATATATATATATATATATATATATAAAGGCAGCCCATACAACTACTATGTAGGCCCTACAGAGAGAATCCGTACAAATTAAATTATACACGAGCATTTTTACCCAGGTATGTAGCTGCATTTTTATGCCCGGCTGAAAAATGCAACCATCTGAGGCACTGACTTCCAATTCGTTCACATGGGCAATTTTGTGGCGTGTAAAAACGTTGCACTGGAAAAAATAGAACATACGCGACTGAAATCGGCAATGTCTCTATACACTGCGCGAAAAGATAGGTTTGGATCCATCCTTCAACCGATATACTCTGGCTGTTTCCATAGGCTCCTATGGGAGCTGAAAAAATAGGGAGGGGCGGAGTTTAGCTGCAGCCAATGCAGGGAAAAGCTAACAGGTGCCTCTGTTTAGGCTTTTGATGCAATTCCAAGGGTTTATGCTGGGCTAATACGTCATACCCAGCCATGTAAATAGAGAGAAAACGCTAATTAATTTTGAGACTTGATCACGGAAAATCGTCCATTCATGCGAATTAGCAGTGCATACGAGCAAACGTAAAAACGCTTACGCTCATGTGAAAGAGTCCTGAGACTGAACACTGCTGGAAGCCCGTCCCATACATATACACAGTAACGGTGTGTACTATTCGGATCTTGCACCCATTTGCCTGGTATTTCGGTGTTATAGCATGTTCCATGTGATCACAGAGGTGTAAGAAATATCATTAGTCCCAGCTCCACATTAATGATGACAATTAAATCACAAGGATTATCCACTGTGAATAATCGGGAAGTTTTATTCAATTACCCCACCAGTCAGTCTGAGACGCTCATAAATCCAAGAGCTGCGCACTCCTTACCCGGATAATTAAGAAACTGGTAAGATATAAAATAACTGCTTACAATGAGAACATTACACCACAATCTTCTCTTAACAAATAACTTCCAATGATACAACATCAATTAATAGGGGCGAATGAAGACCGAGTGCTCGGTGTCAAATCATATATAATTAGTGCATCCTAAAAATTCTATTTAATGCCAATTAGATGCCTAAAATGCCGAACCAATTTAAATTAATTGTATTAATTAGCAATCATGAACTAATTAAAATGAGAAAATTCCAGTCTACCTGCAAGAAAATCTCTAGTGTAATGAGAGTAGGCAAAGAACGAACAAAAGTGTAACCCCTTCCCCAAATAATAAGACATACATTGAATGGTCCCTTTATTAGAGACCCCCAACTAGTAGCATGTTGGACCTCCCTTGGTCTTCAGAACTGCAGCGCTTTGTCATGGTATTGATTCCATTACGTGATTAAATAGTTCTGCAGAAATATTGGCCCCTGTGGACAGGAAGCAATCAGACGGTGATACCGACATGTTCTAACCAGCTGACAGAAAGGGGTCACTGATTCATGCTGCTTCTTTCAAATTCTGACCTCCCATCAACATGGTGCAACAGAAATCTGGATCCATCTGACCGGGAGATGTTTTTCTACTGCTTAGTCATACAAGTTTTGTGCTTTTTTCCTCCCTGGCATCTCGCCTTTCTGTTTATTCAGACATATTAGTTGGAGCATGAGCATTGTACTCAGTTGGCCTTAACCTGTTGGTCAGAAGGATTCCTGACATCCTCCTCTGACCCCTTTGGGTGATGAGTTGTTTACGTCTACAGGATCTTCTTTTCTCTTGATGTTTTTCTTGATCCCACCATTCTCTGTATACTCTCCACACAATTACATAAGAAAATCCCACAAGATTGACCGTGAGATCCCAGCCCTGGCTAGTCTAGTACTGATGAGCAGGCCTCCTTGGAATTGCTCAGATCGCTCTAATTTCCATACAGGCAAGCACCAATCTTGAGAGTGTTGGGGACTCTAATAAAGTGGGATGGTTGAATGCAATATTAATTGCCAGTAAAAAATAAATACCAACACCGTCCTTTGCACCTAATTAGCACCGTCCTTTGGACCTAATTGTCAACCGGGTGGCAACTATAGCAGGAGTCCTACATTATCTCATGGACCCCACAATAGGTATCTTACATAAAGATGCTGTTCCCCTTTAAAATCCTCTTTTCCTTAAAGATTTGCATTGTTCAGGTTCTTTTTCTGTAAGAAGCTATAAATGTGAGCAGAATGACTTCGCTCGGGGCCGAGAACACGAGGCAGTAAACACGGCGCGTTCTGGACAGAAAACAAGTCATTTGAAATGTAACTCCGAACAACAAATCCAGGGATCTGCGAAAGGTCAAAAGTTACCAGACAAAAATAAAGTGCCGTAAAGGAGAACGATATTAAATGTGAAGCAAGAATTGGTACATTCATCAAATCAAAAAGAGTCCTGAGGGGAGCGTCTGTACGCGGCCGGACCCTCGCCGCAGTGCTTTCTGAGTCTGTACAATGTTTACCTAAAAGTAAAGATACGGACAGAAATGATTAGCGGGTTATAAGAGCCGATCGCTGCAGTGCTTTATAGACCTTTATAGATATCAGGGGTCACCTATGTAGCTGTTATGGGGGACTGCAGCAGGGACACATTCAAGGGGTGCAATAATATACTGGGAGATCCTTGAGGATAAGACTGAAATTACATGTTATAAGCAGTGTATGTCGAGAACTGAGCTTCAACACTAAGTGCTAATTATATGGAGGTATTAGGCGGGATCTTTAAAGGCAATCTGTCACCCGCTTTGAGTACTATGTACTCTCTGAGCTTATGGGAACAAAGTATTTGGCCCACTGAGTCCGGGGTTATAAGTGTTGTATTTACCTTCCCCGCCATTCCCTGAGTGTCAGTCGTCAAACCCGCTGCTGAACTCTTCCAATAGACTACATGGCATGCACATAGAATGAGGGGACTACTTAGCTTGGGCTTATGAAGTCCGGAGTCATGGGTCTGAGAGCTGATAGTGGGGGAATGGTGGGAAAGGTAAGTATACTACTTTCAGCTCTCAAACCTGTCACTGCCAATTACTGGAGGGACTCAGGGAAAATTTCTCATAGAAAGCTGCAACATGGAAAATTGAAGGCAATTACACGTAGGATATGATAGTGGAAATATCCCTTTATTAAAATCTTCATAGATGGACAGAAACAATGGTTTCTTTTCAGTGTTGCTCTCCATGGTGCTAAAATCTCACTACAGCTTGTATGTCCTGCTAATTTTAAGATTAACATTTATGGGCATAGAATATTAGATAGAGAGATAGCGATAGAGAGAGAGAGAGAGAGAGAGAGAGAGAGAGATGGGATAGATAGATAGATAGATAGATAGATAGATAGATAGATATGAGATAGATAGATAGATAGATAGATAGATAGATAGATAGATAGATAGATAGATAGATAGATAGAGAGATATGAGAGATATGAGATAGATAGGTAGATATGAGAGAGATAGACAGAAAGCTAAATATGAAATAATTCTCTGGATTAACTATTGGGCCGTATATGGAGGCAGAAGAGCCCTAACAATCCTTGTCCCCTTCACCTGCTTTCACTTGAATGACTATCACTCCCATGCAAGCACAGGAATAATAGTTGTGTGGTTCCCTGGTACAGCTCACAGGCGCTTATGTGCCCCACAGTCATCCCATGTAAAGGAACCTTAATTTAGCTACTTAGACCGGATTTTCACATGCTGGTCCCTGTAAAGCACACACCTCTGTACGAGCGACAAATGTATTAAGAGACACAAACCTCTTACTATATATGTTTAATCTCATGGCACCCCCGTGCGCCAGATGAAACACCTACGACAACTAGGAGGGTTTTAGAGTAATGTACGCCACTTTCTAGAACAACCCCAAAGCTTCTAAAAAGTGGCGGGACATGGTGTAATTAACAGAAAAGTTAATATTCTGGCACAAAAATTGTTACTTTTCTCCCCCAGAATTCTGGAGGAGCTGAGATAATAATCAGCCCCAATATGTGTAGATCTCTTTTTCCGTACAGATATTCTCTGGCTTTTTCCTTTTAGCTTTGTTCAGTGCAGAATTGTTTGACCTGCGTTGTGTTTTTCTTCTTTTCTTCTTTGCTTTACTCACGCTATCCCCAGGGTCATATCTACTCTATAGAACCACTAAATGTCCTCCGGTTCCTTCACTTGAACAGACAATACATTCATTTGAAGGTCCATTTGTGCAGGGACTCACTTGCTTTATGTCATTATGTGACGGCCCATTCCGCTCCCTGGTGTGAATATCCCTGTTACTTCATGTACAATGTCAAGACAATAATAAATAAAATGACTTCAAGTTATTCAACGCCATGGTAACAAGCCTCAGAACGCATCCTCCCAGCAGTGCTCTATGGGGCCACCATTACCCATTATTACGGAATAGAAAAGCTGGAGATCTCCCGCTGTGTAGGGACATTGTGCTGATATATTGGAGGAGGATGCAGACAGCTTCAGTGGGCGGCCATTTCTTCCTATAACTTGCACTGAAGGGTCAAGTTATGATTATGCGTAGGAAAAAAAATAATTCCATGTACTTAAAAGACACAAGAACAACTATGAAAGAAGTCACTGATACAAAGTATCAACTGATGTAATGTATTATGCTGTATAGACATCTTCCTTCCCCATTTTGATACTTTTATCTACTCTACCTATTAGCAGTACTAATCCAAGAGCTACAGTGAGATGAGCATGCAAGCCGAGGAAGAGGGATGGGGTGAGGCTTTATAGAAGAACATCTTAATATGTGAGTCATGACTTTATGGTATAACCCAAAAAATGATGAGTTTTTTTGCCCAAAAATAAAGTTCTTACCTTTGTTTTTAAGTATGTTATACAGAGTTGAGTCACATTATTATGACCACCAGCTAATATCCAGAGTAACCGCCATGTGCTGCACGGACTGCAGCTAGACGGGCCGGGAGGGACTCAGTAAGGGTCTGGTAGGTTGTCTCAGAAACTATTGGTTACAATAGTGGCATAGAGAGCTGGCATCTCCTTGCTTCACCAATCATTTTGTGACCCCTGCCATCAACCGTATGTATCCACAATGATGTCAGTAGGCACATGCATACTGAGAATCCCAGAGCCACCTTAATAGGATGAAGAGGAAGCCCCAAGACCATTGTCCGACTACATACAGCCCGAGCAGCAAGGCTGGGGCAGGCATTGTGGCTCAGCTATGTCCTCTCCTGCTCAACCTGGCCAGGATGATGGGTGTTTTGTGGGTGCCAAGGGAGAATCAGTACTACATGGCGACACTGTTATTGTGTGGCACAAAGAGAATACTATAAAAATGTGGGACACAATGGAGCGGGCACTGTGTGGGGGCACTAAGAGGGCATGGTGGGTGTGTGTTATACAAAGAAGGGGCCTGTTACTGTGTGGGGGCACTAAGAGGGCACGGTCAGTGTGTGATACAACGGAGGTCACTATTACTGTGTGGGGGCACTAAGAGGGCACGGTCAGTGTGTGATACAATGAGGTCACTATTACTGTGTGGGGGCACTAAGAGGGTGTTATCGGACCACACCGGTACCGATCTGATGAGCTCATTGCCAGGTGCCAAATTGGTAGATATGGAAGCCAGTGATGAGGAGATTTTGCTAGCATTATCTATCAATAGCATGAAATCACTCCATGTTATGTCAAGACACCTCCAGTGAGAATCAATGAATTCTACTTTATTGTGAACATTGCCAACTCTTATATAGAAAGAATGGGCGTATCCAAATGTTGCCTGGTACAAAGATTAGTGTTACGTAGCTTACTGTTACAAAGGTGAAAATACTTATTGATCACAAGACTTATTGACATCTACCAAATAGTCTTAAAGCTCAGACACAGAATTACCTAAATTAGGATATTGCTGTTGCATTAGACAATAGTTCTGCTATAGTTGTGTGTCTTCTCTGTTAACATAGCTTAGCTTTATTTAATTTGTCTGTTGACTTCTTATCTTAAAATCCTAGTTCCTGACACTACAAAGCATAGGTTTTAGTCTTCTATTTAAGAGTCAATAGTCCAATACAAGGTAAGAAACATACACTTACTGCATTCTGAAACTTAACACTTTATATTCCATGACAAGGGCACGGTCAGTGTGTGATACAAAGGAGGTCATTATTACTCTAGGGGTGCACTAATAGTGCACCTTTACTGTGTGTTACACAAAGGAGGGCACTATTACTGTGTGGGGTCTAAAGGGAACTAGGTGAGAGTGGACATATATGACAGGGATCGGGCAGGATTAGGGGCAAAGCTTAATATAAAAAATTTGCCATAGCATACTATGTACACAGCAAAACTTGTTCCTTCCCCAAACGGAAAGAGACCCAGCTCTGGATGCATGGCTGCAAGCTCTGATCACCTCTTTGCTCCCTTCTACAGAAGCACAATGACCACATCTTTCTAAGAATCAGTGGGGGCCGAGCTAACGGCCCTCTACAAATGTTACCTTCTGCCATGTGGATTTTCCCAATAAACTGCTACAGAACTAATAAAAAAATCTGTTCTCTATGTAATCTTTTGTATCTTAGATATTTTCAGGTCTGGAGACGGGCTCTACACGGGTGCCAGCGTCTCCATGACAAGGAGCTCACAATAACAGATCTTTCCATGCAATTATCTATGGAGCTGTGATTCCTGGAAGCCACGATACTCTGGAAACAAAGGCCTGGTGACAACAGTAATGAGCACGCCCCACTCGTCACTGACGCCGTCACATGGATGAAAGCTAAACACAAAAAGATAATAGATGAACGGTATTTAAAGAGACACTAGACTTAACTATGAAGGTGGAAGGTGGACTCGAAGATAGGCCTGATCATCATCCTTCCCCAGTGGTCTGCTGAGAATGATACAAAGTAACACTCATGCCCTTGTCTAGCCTACAAATACTATGTAGCAATAAATAAATAGAAGACTGCTGCACTGACATCTGGAGGCCACAGGCGCTACTTCAGTCTTTTGTGGTCGTTCAAGCTAAAATTGTTTATAACTTACACTGAATTTACCTAATTCAGCCTTCATAGGTGCAGCAGTTCGTCATGGCATAGATCCCACTAGGTGATGAAATCGTTCGGCAGGAATATCAGCCTCTGCAGACAGGAAACTTCTTGTAGTTACTGTAAATTAGATGGAGGTGCTGACATGTTCTGACTAGAGATGAGCGAACGTACACGTCCGAGCTTGATACTCGTTCGAGTATTAGCGTGTTCGAGATGCTCGTTACTCGTGACGAGTACCACGCGATGTTCGAGTTACTTTCACTTTCATCTCTGATACGTTAGCGCGCTTTTCTGGCCAATAGAAAGACAAGGAAGGCATTACAACTTCCCCCTGCGACGTTCAAGCCCTATACCACCCCCCTGCAGTGAGTGGCTGGCGAGATCAGGTGTCACCCAAGTGTAAATATCGACCCCTCCGGCGGCTCGCCACAGATTTGTTCTGACATAGAGGAGGGAAAGTGCTGTTGGTGCCGGAGCTGCTATAGGGAGAGTGTTAGGAGTATTTTAGGCTTCAAGAACCCCAACGGTCCTTCTTAGGGCCACATCTAACCGTGTGCAGTACTGTGGAGGCTGCATTTTGCAGTGTTGCACTTTTTTTTTTTTTGTATATCGGCCGTGCAGAGCATTGCGCCCTGCAGTAATTATTCATACTCCAGGGCCAGAAGTGGTGGTTAGGCAGGGACAGAAGACATATATTGTGAGGCAGGGACAGAAGACATATTTATTGAATATAGGCAGTGGGCCTTAGCAAAAACATTTGGGGAAAAAAATCTATTTGGGCTGCCTGTGACTGTCCTCAGTGTACTGGGTCTGTGCTGGGTGTAGTAGTCCTCATAATTCATACGCAGCCAGCTAAGTGTTACAGCAGGCTTGCACAAAATTATTTCCTGGCTCTGTGTTGGCTGTTAAATCACCGCTGTATTCCAGTCCACAGTGCAACAGAGTGCAGTTATTTGACATACTCCAGGGCCAGTAGTGGTGACGCAGAGAGAGAAGACATATACAGTGTATATAGGCAGTGGGCCTTTCCAAAAACATTTGGGGGAAAAAATCTATTTGGGCTGCCTGTGACTGTCCTCAGTGTACTGGGTCTGTGCTGGGTGTAGTTGTCCTCCTAATTCATACGCAGCCAGCTAAGTGTTACAGCAGGCTTGCGCAAAATTATTTCCTGGCTCTGTGTTGGCTGTTAAATCACCGCTGTATTCCAGTCCACAGTGCAACAGAGTGCAGTTATTTGACATACTCCAGGGCCAGTAGTGGTGACGCAGAGAGAGAAGACATATACAGTATATATAGGCAGTGGGCCTTTCCAAAAACATTTGGGGAAAAAAATCTATTTGGGCTGCCTGTGACTGTCCTCAGTGTACTGGGTCTGTGCTGGGTGTAGTTGTCCTCCTAATTCATACGCAGCCAGCTAAGTGTTACAGCAGGCTTGCACAAAATTATTTCCTGGCGTTCCGTAAGCAAAGTCAGCCTCCAACCACAGGCCAATAAGCGGCACATTTAATTACAGCGTTCTGTTTCTGCACTACTGGTAATACACCATGCTGAGGGGTAGGGGAAGGCCTATAGGACGTGGACGTGGGCGAGGACGCGGAGGCCCAAGTCAGGGTGTGGGCACAGGCCAAGCCAGTGCGGTGGCCAGGGGTAGAGGCAGGGCCAGACCGAATAATCCACCAACTGTTTCCCAAAGCGCCCCCTCGCGCCATGCCACCCTGCAGAGGTCAAGGTGCTCTACGGTGTGGCAGCTTTTCACAGAGACGCCTGACGACCGACAAACAGTTGTGTGCAACCTTTGTCGCGCCAAGATCAGCTGGGGAGCCACCACCACCAGCATGCGCAGGCATATGATGGCCAAGCACCCCACAAGGTGGGACGAAGCCCGTTCACCGCCTCCGGTTTGCACCACTGCCTCTCCCCTGTGCCCCAACCTACCACTGAGATCCAACCCCCCTCAGAGGACACAGGCACTACCGTCTCCTGGCCTGCACCCACACCCTCACCTCCGCTGTCCTCAGCCCCATCCAGCAATGTCTCTCAGCGCAGCGTCCAGATGTCGCTAGCGCCACTGTTTGAGCGCAAGCGCAAGTACGCCGCCACGCACCCGCACGCTCAAGCGTTAAACGTGCACATTGCCAAATTGATCAGCCTGGAGATGCTGCCGTATAGGGTTGTGGAAACGGAGGCTTTCAAAAGCATGATGGCGGCGGCGGCCCCTGTGCTACTCGGTTCCCAGTCGCCACTACTTTTCTCGATGTGCCGTCCCAGCCCTGCACGACTACATCTCCCGCAACATTGTACGCGCCCTCACCAACGCGGTTACTGCCAACGTCCACTTAACAACAGACACGTGGACAAGCACAGGCGGGCAGGGCCACTATATCTCCCTGACGGCACATTGGGTGAATTTAGTGGAGGCTGGGACAGAGTCAAAGCCTGGGACCGCTCACGTCCTACCCACCCCAGAATTGCGGGCCACAGCTCGGTGGTGGTATCTGCGGCGGTGTATGCTTCCTCCACTAAACCACCCTCCTCCTCCTCCTACGCAACCTCTGTCTCGCAATCAAGATGTGTCAGCAGCAGCACGTCGGCAGCAGTCGGTGTCGCGCGGCACGGTAGCACAGCGGTGGGCAAGCGTCAGCAGGCCGTACTGAAACTACTCAGCTTAGGAGAGAAGAGGCACACGGCCCACGAACTGCTGCAGGGTCTGACAGAGCAGACCGACTGCTGGCTTGCGCCGCTGAGCCTCCAACTGGGCATGGTTGTGTGTGACAACGGCCGTAATCTGGTGGAGGCTCTGCAGCTCGGCAGCCTCACGCACGTGCCATGCCTGGCCCATGTCTTTAATTTGGTGGTTCAGCGCTTTCTGAAAAGCTACCCACACTTGTCCTACCTGCTCGGAAAGGTGCGCCGGGTCAGCGCACATTTCCGCAACTCCAAGACGGACGCTGCCACCCTGCGGACCCTGCACCATCGGTTTAATCTGCCAGTGCACCGACTGCTGTGCGACATGCCCACACGGTGGAACTCTACGCTCCACATGTTGGCCAGGCTCTATGAGCAGCGTATAGCTATTGTGGAATACCAACTCCAACATGGGCGGCGTAGTGGGAGTCAGCCTCCTCAATTCTTTACAGAAGAGTGGGCCTGGTTGGCAGACATCTGCTAGGCCCTTGGAAACTTTGAGGAGTCTACCCAGATGCTGAGCGGGGATGCTGCAATCATTAACGTCACCATTCCTCTGCTATGCCTCTTGAGAAGTTCCCTGCAAAGCATAAAGGCAGACGCTTTGCACTCGGAAATGGAGGCGGGGGAAGACAGTATGTCGCTGGATAGTCAGAGCACCCTCATGTCTATATCTCAGCGCGTTGAGGAGGAGGAGGAGGAGGGGGAGGAGCATGAGGAGGAGGGGGAAGAGACAGCTTGGCCCACTGCTGAGGGTACACATGCTGCTTGCCTGTCATCCTTTCAGCGTGTATGGCCAGAGGAGGAGGAGGAGGAGGAGGAGGAGGAGGAGGAGGAGGATCCTGAAAGTGATCTTCCTAGTGAGGACAGCCATGTGTTGCGTACAGGTACCCTGGCACACATGACTGACTTCATGTTAGGATGCCTTTCTCGTGACCCTCGCGTTACACGCATTCTGGCCACTACGGATTACTGGGTGTACACACTGCTCGACCCACGGTATAAGGAGAACCTTTCCACTCTCATTCCCGAAGAGGAAAGGGGTTCCAGAATGATGCTATACCACAGGGTGCTGGCAGACAAACTGATGGTAAACTTCCCATCCGACAGCGCTAGTGGCCGAAGGCGCAGTTCCGAGGGCCAGGTAGCAGGGGAGGCGCAGAAATCAGGCAGCATGTACAGCGCAGGCAGGGGACCATTATCCAAGGGCTTTGCCAGCTTTCTGGCTCCGCAGCAAGACTGTGTCACCGGTCCCCAGTCAAGGCTGAGTTGGCGGGAGCACTGTAAAAGGATGGTGAGGGAGTACGTAGCCAATCGCGCGACCATCCTCGGTGACGCCTCTGCCCCCTACAACTACTGGGTGTCGAAGCTGGACACGTTGCCTGAACTCGCCCTGTATGCCCTGGAGGTGCTTGCTTGTCCTGCGGCTAGCGTCTTGTCAGAGAGGGTGTTTAGTGCGGCTGGGGGAATCATCACGGATAAGCGTACCCGCCTGTCAACCGACAGTGCCGACAGGCTTACACTCATCAAGATGTACAAAGCCTGGATTTCCCCAGACTACTCTTCTTCACCAGCGGACAGCAGCGATACCTAAGCAATACGTAGGCTGCACCCGCGGATGGAAGCATCGTTCTCTATCACCATCAAAAACGGGGACCTTTTTGCTTCATCAATCTGTGTATAATATTCCTCCTCCTCCTCCTGCTCCTCCTCCTGAAACCTCACATAATCACGCCGAACGGGCAATTTTTCTTAGGCCCACAAGGCTCAGTCATATGATTTTCCTAAACAATTTTTATACGTTTCAATGCTCATTAAAGCGTTGAAACTTTCACCTCAACCAATTTTTATTTTAACTGGGCTGCCTCCAGGCCTAGTTACCAATTAAGCCACATTAACCAAAGCGATTAATGGGTTTCACCTGCCCTCTTGGTTGGACATGGGCAATTTTTCTGAGGTACATTAGTACTGTTGGTACACCAATTTTTGGGGGCCCTCGCCTACAGTGTAATCCAATTAATTTTTAGCCCACCTGCATTACAGCTGACGTTACCTCAGCTGTGTTGGGCACTGCAATGGGATATATTTATGTACCGCCGGTGGCTTCCTGGCACCCGGCCATGCTGTCGGTCCACACGGAGTTGTAACTGCATGTGTCCACTTCTAAAGAACCCCAGTCTGACTGGGGCATGCAGTGTGGGCCGAAGCCCACCTGCATTAAGCACGACGTTACCTCAGCTGTGATGGGCAATGCAATGGGATATATTTATGTACCGCCTGTGGCTTCCTGGCACCCACCCATGCTGTCGGTCCACACGGAGTTGTAACTGCATGTGTCCACTTCTAAAGAACCCCAGTCTGACTGGGGCATGCAGTGTGGGCCGAAGCCCACCTGCATTAAGCACGACGTTACCTCAGCTGTGATGGGCAATGCAATGGGATATATTTATGTACCGCCTGTGGCTTCCTGGCACCCACCCATGCTGTCGGTCCACACGGAGTTGTAACTGCATGTGTCCACTTCTAAAGAACCCCAGTCTGACTGGGGCATGTAGTGTGGGCCGAAGCCCACCTGCATTAAGCACGACGTTACCTCAGCTGTGATCGGCAATGCAATGGGATACATTAATGTACAGCCGGTGGGTTCCAGGGAGCCACCCATGCTGTGGGTGCACACGGAATTCCCATTGCGGAGTTGTACCTGCCTGTGACTATTTATAAAAAAACGCAGTCTGACTAGGGCATGCAGACACCTTGACAGAATGAATAGTGTGTGGCACATAGGTTCCCCATTGCTATGCCCACGTGTGCAGCTCCAGATGGAGGTGGCACAGGATTAGATTTCTCATTGCTTCTGTACAGCATTGTGGGCTATCGCCCCGCCCCTTTTAAAGAGGGTCGCTGCCTAGCCGTGCCAACCCTCTGCAGTGTGTGCCTGCGGTTCCTCTGGCAGACGCACTTATAAATAGACATGAGTGTGGCGTGGCATGAGGGCAGCTGAAGGCTGCGCAGGGACAGTTTGGTGTGCGCTGTGGACACTGGGTCGTGCGGGGGGGGGGGGGGGGGGGGGGTTGGGCAGCATGTAACCCAGGAGAAATGGCAGCGGAGTGTCATGCAGGCAGTGATTGTGCTTTGTTGGAGGTAGTGTGGTGCTTAGCTAAGGTATGCATTGCTGATGAGGGCTTTTCAGAAGTAAAGGTTGTTGGGAGGGGGGGGGGCACTCTTGCCGGTATTGTGGCTTAATAGTGGGGCCTGGGAACTTGAGATGCAGCCCAACATGTAGCCCCTCGCCTGCCCTATCCGTTGCTGTGTCATTCTTATCACTGTCTTGAATTGCCCCGATTTTCACAAATGAAAACCTTAGCAAGCATCGGCGATATACAAAAATGCTCGGGTCGCCCATTGACTTCAATGGGGTTCGTTACTCCAAACGAACCCTCAAGCATCGCGATAATTTCGTAACGAGCACCCGAGCATTTTGGTGCTCGCTCATCTCTAGTTCTGACCAGTTCGTGTAATACAATTCAGGACAGCACTCCTCCACTATACCCACAGGGTGGTACCGACCTTGTGCACGCCACAATAGGGATCTGGATCCTGAGATCCCAAAGTAGTGCAAGCAAGAAGGGAAGTACTGTGGCAGCAGACAGCGATGCAGTAAAAACTTCTTCCTTTATTCCTCCACACACACCATACGACGTTTCGATCAACACAGTGATCTTTGTCAAGTATACATACACCCTTAGTTACAGACTATATATAGTAGAACAACAATTAAAATCACAAGAAACAGCTGAATAGTACCTAATCCGCATGTGCTCACGTCCTCCATGGCTCCCGATGCTTCCGGTTTGTCTTCTGTGCAAATGCGCCTGTGCATAATATGTCCGCTATCGCGAGATTAAGGAGAGCAGGGGGAATCTTGGGAGACTGATCGCGCATGCGCCTGGAGTCCTACGTTGCCGCTGATATAACCATTAGACTCCATTTAGTGCAAGGGACTTCAAAAGTTAAATGCGCATGCGCCAGAGGTTCCACTGTTCTGAATGGTCATAGAGATACCACTGAACTGCGGAGACGCCTGTATACAGTGGCAAACAGCATTTTATATGTATAAAGTACTGTTTGTAAGTAATCTTGCAAGGAAAACTGGCTCCAACCCACCAAATAGATATACATATACCGCTCAGCAATATATATATTAGACAATAGTAGTAATATTAATCGGCTCCATATATTTATATGTAATGTTAGCATCAACCTTTTAACCAAAGAGTGAGATATGGAGAAGATGATGAGTAGTATTAAGATAAATATCATAATGAAAGTCATCTTGGATAAAAACCCTAATATGTAAATAATCAGCAATCTACCATATCTCACAGCAATAAATCTTTAATCATAATACATATCTCATACAAAAGACTCATGGGTCCAACACTTAGAGTACAGCTTCCTCGATGATCATAACCTGTAGTAGTACCTCATGAAGCAGCCAATACATAGAATGAAATAATATTTATTTATTATGCACATTTGGCACACATTAATGCACAAGAAGAAAGAATATTTTTGGAGGGGAGACAATGTATACTGGAAGCCAAGCAACAAATAATCGAGCAAGCAGGAGTCCGGAGCACATGCATCAAACAGATATCTGTAACATAAAATAAAAAGGTAATTAAAATCAAATACCGTAGATCAAATCATGTACACATAATTTGCAGATGGAAAACAAGCGCACTGGTCAACCAGATAATTATCAACGAACTAATTTATATACAAGACATAATAGGGTACTCTATATTGAGACCCTTGGGGGAAAGGGTATCAAGTTCGTGTATCCAACGGATCTCTTTGCATTTGAGGATACCCTCCCGGTCCCCACCTCGAGGTAGTGGGGCAACTGTGTCAATGACCCTAAATGTCCTTATTTAGGATCTCTTCTGCGTTGGTGGCAACTGCCAATTCGGTGGTAGAGTATTCAGGCCTGTAGCATTTCTTCCGTGCCCTGGAGTGTCTTTGTCCGCCTCTAAAAAAGAAGAAGACGCAGGAATAGACGGTTCTACAGAGGTATTGCCCCTAGAGGCATCATCGGTCGAGTCAGACCCGGCAGTGGAAAAACCTGCCCTATTCTTCTGTTTAGGATATCTCTTTTTGGGTTTAATTCGTCTATTACTGGCTCCTGATATAGACATGTCTCCCTGTTTTGCGCTCTGCCAATTGAACACCCTTTTCTGGGCATAGTCATCAAAATCTCGGAACCATTTCGACCGCTTATTGTTCTCGAGTTCTTCTTTATATTTCATCAGAATTGGTGCTTTACTGCGAAAAAAGATATCGCAGTCTTGCGCAGAGATTTTCTCCAGGAGCATCCCCTCAGTTTCTGCAATCTTCTTCCTGTAGGTCTCAATTTCAACTTGTAGATACTCCAAATTAAGGAGAATAATGTCAAACGAGAATTTGTTGATGATGGCCACAAACATTGCAGAAAGCTTCATTATTAGGTAACAGGGTAGGGCGTACATGTGGACGCAATCCTCGCGGTATCCGTTTAACTGTGTAATATTCACTAAGTGTGGAAAGATGCAACATCAATGAAATTTCTTTCTTCTTGTCATTCTCCCACCTTTGGTATAAGTTCTCAGTAGAGGGGGTGCTCAGGAACGCAGTATCGCATCTAAGCCCCGCAAATATGTTACTGACCTCATCTTCGGTATATGAGAAAGTGGTAATGGAGCCTGGAGCATCATCCAGGGGATTTGACATCATGGGGTCCTCTTCTGGGGGTGCACATCCTGCTGGATCCACCATCCAATGCGTGTAATACAACTCAGGATAGCACTCCTCCACTATACCCACAGGGTGGGACCGACCCACTTTTCCATGCCTCTCCTGTTCTTGCTGTAACAATATGCATAAAGGAGAATCTTTCAGACATCCCACTACTGGTAAGAAGTATATGTTAAGAGACAGATACACTTGTTTAACATCTTTTGCCATTTATCTGATTACTTGCCCTTGTGGCCTTGCATATGTGGGGGAAACAACTATGGAGGTACGCAGCCGCATCACCAGCCATAAAAGCACCATACGAACAAGAAAGACAGATCTACCAATCCCAAAACATTTTGCTGAATTTCATCACACAATCAGTCAACTTAGGTTTAAGGGTCATTGACTCAGTTGCCCCACTACCTCGAGGTGGGGACCGGTAGGGTATCCTCAAATGCAAAGAGATCCGTTGGATACACGAACTTGATACCCTTTCCCCTAAGGGTCTCAATATAGAGTACCCTATTATGTCTTGTATATAAATTAGTTCGTTGATAATTATCTAGTTGACCAGTGCGCTTGTTTTCCATCTGCAAATTATGTGTACATGATTTGATCTACGGTATTTGATTTTAATTACCTTTTTATTTTATGTTACAGATATCTGTTTGATGCATGTGCTCCGGACTCCTGCTTGCTCGATTATTTGTTGCTTGGTAGAGATGAGCGAACGTACTCATCCGAGCTTAATACTCGTTCGAGTATTAGCGTGTTCGAGATGCTCGTTACTCGTGACGAGTACCACGCGATGTTCGGGTTACTTTCACTTTCATCTCTGAGACGTTAGCACACTTTTCTGGCCAATAGAAAGACAGGGAAGGCATTACAACTTCCCCCTGCGACGTTCAAGCCCTATACCACCCCCCTGCAGTGAGTGGCTGGGGAGATCAGGTGTCACCCGAGTATATAAATCGGCCCCTCCCGCGGCTCGCCACAGATTTATTCTGACATAGAGGAGGGAAAGTGCTGTTGGTGCCGGAGCTGCTATAGGGAGAGTGTTAGGAGTATTTTAGGCTTCAAGAACCCCAACAGTCCTTCTTAGGGCCACATCTAACCGTGTGCAGTAGTGTGAAGGCTGCTTTTTGCAGTGTTGCACTTTTTTTCTTTTTTGCATATCGGCCGTGCAGTAATTATACATAGTCCAGGGCCAGTAGTGGTGGTGAGGCAGGGACAGAAGACATATATTGTGAGGCAGGGACAGAAGACATATATTTATTAAATATAGGCAGTGGGCCTTTCCAAAAACATTTGGGAAAAAAAATCTATTTGGGCTGCCTGTGACTGTCCTCAGTGTACTGGGTCTGTGCTGGGTGTAGTTGTCCTCCTAATTCATACGCAGCCAGCTAAGTGTTACAGCAGGCTTGTGCAAAATTATTTCCTGGCTCTGGGTTGGCGTTTACATCACCGCTGTATTCCAGTCCACAGTGCAACAGTCTGCAGTTATTTTACATACTCCAGGGCCAGTAGTGGTGAGGCAGGGACAGAAGACATATATTTATTGAATATAGGCAGTGGGCCTTTCCAAAAACATTTGGGAAAAAAAATCTATTTGGGCTGCCTGTGACTGTCCTCAGTGTACTGGGTCTGTGCTGGGTGTAGTTGTCCTCCTAATTCATACGCAGCCAGCTAAGTGTTACAGCAGGCTTGCGCAAAATTATTTCCTGGCTCCGCTGTGCGTTCGGTAAGCAAAGTCAGCCTCCAACCACAGGCCAATAAGCGGCACATTTAATTACAGCATTCTGTTTCTGCACTACTGGTAATACACCATGCTGAGGGGTAGGGGTAGGCCTAGAGGACGTGAACGCAGGCGAGGACGCGGAGGCCCAAGTCAGGGTGTGGGCACAGGCCGAGCCAGTGCGGTGGCCAGGGGTAGAGGCAGGGCCAGACCGAATAATCCACCAACTGTTTCCCAAAGCGCCCCCTCGCGCCATGCTACCCTGTAGAGGTCAAGGTGCTCTACGGTGTGGCAGTTTTTCACAGAGATGCCTGACGACCGACGAACAGTGGTGTGCAACCTTTGTAGCGCCAAGATCAGCTGGGGAGCCATCACCACCAGCACGCACAGGCATATGATGGCCAAGCACCCCACAAGGTGGGACGAAGGCCGTTCACCGCCTCCGGTTTGCACCACTGCCTCTCCCCTGTGCCCCAACCTACCACTGAGATCCAACCCCCCTCAGAGGACACAGGCACTACCGTCTCCTGGCCTGCACCCACACCCTCACCTCGGCCCCATGTGTCCTCGGCCCCATCCAGCAATGTCTCTCAGCGCAGCATCCAGACATCGCTAGCGCCACTGTTTGAGCGCAAGCGCAAGTACGCCGCCACGCACCCGCACGCTCAAGCGTTAAACGTGCACATTGCCAAATTTATCAGCCTGGAGATGCTGCCGTATAGGCTTGTGGAAACGGAGGCTTTCAAAAGCATGATGGCGGCGGCGTCCCCGCGCTACTCGGTTCCCAGTTGCCACTACTTTTCCCGATGTGCCGTCTCAGCCCTGCACGACCACGTCTCCCGCAACATTGTACGCGCCCTCACCAACGCGGTTACTGGCAAGGTCCACTTAACAATGGACACGTGGACAAGCACAGGCGGGCAGGGCCACTATATCTCCCTGACGGCACATTGGGTGAATTTAGTGGAGGCTGGGACCGAGTCAGAGCCTGGGACCGCTCACATCCTACCCACCCCCAGAATTGCGGGCCCCAGCTCGGTGCAGGTATCTGCGGCGGTGTATGCTTCCTCCACTAAACCACCCTCCTCCTCCTCCTCCTCCTCCAACGCAACCTCTGTCTCGCAATCAAGATGTGTCAGCAGCAGCAGCACGTCGCTAGCAGTCGGTATCGCGCGGGGTGGCAGCACAGCGGTGGGCAAGCGCCAGCAGGCCGTGCTGAAACTACTCAGCTTAGGAGAGAAGAGGCACACGGCCCACGAACTGCTGCAGGGTCTGACAGAGCAGACCGACCGCTGGCTTGTGCCGCTGAGCCTCCAACCGGGCATGGTCGTGTGTGACAACGGCCGCAACCTGGTGGCGGCTCTGCAGCTCGGCAGCCTCACGCACGTGCCATGCCTGGCCCATTTCTTTAATTTGGTGGTTCAGCGCTTTCTGAAAAGCTACCCACACTTGTCATACCTGCTCGGAAAGGTGCGCCGGGTCAGCGCACATTTCCGCAACTCCAAGACGGACGCTGCCACCCTGCGGACTCTGCAACGTCGGTTTAATCTGCCAGTGCACCGACTGCTGTGCGACGTGCCCACACGGTGGAACTCTACGCTCCACATGTTGGCCAGGCTCTATGAGCAGCGTAGAGCTATAGTGGAATACCAACTCAACATGGGCGGCGTAGTGGGAGTCAGCCTCCTCAATTCTTTACAGAAGAGTGGGCCTGGTTGGCAGACATCTGCCAGGTCCTTGTAAACTTTGAGGAGTCTACCCAGATGCTGAGCGGGGATGCTGCAATCATTAGCGTCACCATTCCTCTGCTATGCCTCTTGAGAAGTTCCCTGCAAAGCATAAAGGCAGACGCTTTGCACTCGGAAACGGAGGCGTGGGAAGACAGTATATCGCTGGATAGTCAGAGCACCCTCATGTCTATATCTCAGCGCGTTGAGGAGGAGGAGGGGGAGGAGCATGAGGAGGAGGGGGAAGAGACAGCTTGGCCCACTGCTGAGGGTACACATGCTGCTTGCCTGTCATCCTTTCAGCGTGTATGGCCTGAGGAGGAGGAGGAACCTGAAAGTGATCTTCCTAGTGAGGACAGCCATGTGTTGCATACAGGAACCCTGGTACACATTGCTGACTTCATGTTAGGATATCTTTCTCGTGACCCTCGCGTTACACTCATTCTAGCCACTACGGATTACTGGGTGTACACACTGCTCGACCCACGGTATAAGGAGAACCTTTCCACTCTCATTCCCGAAGAGGAAAGGGGTTCGAGAATGATGCTATACAGGGCGCTGGTGGACAAACTAATGGTAAACTTCCCATCCATCAGCGTTAGTGGCAGAAGGCGTAGTTCCGAGGGCCAGGTAGCAGGGGAGGCGCAGAGATCAGGCAGCATGTGAAGCGCAGGCAGGGGAACATTCTCCAAGGCCTTTGCCAGCTTTCTGGCTCCCCAGCAAGACTGTGTCACCGCTCCCCAGTCAAGGCTGAGTTGGCGGGAGCACTGTAAAAGGATGGTGAGGGAGTACGTAGCCGATCGCACGACCGTCCTCGGTGACGCCTCTGCCCCCTACAACTACTGGGTGTCGAAGTTGGACACGTGGCCTGAACTCGCGCTCTATGCCCTGGAGGTGCTTGCTTGTCCTGCGGCTAGCATCTTGTCAGAGAGGGTGTTTAGTGCAGCTGGGGGAATCATCACGGATAAGCGTACCCGCCTGTCAACCGACAGTGCCGACAGGCTTACACTCATCAAGATGAACAAAGCCTGGATTTCCCCAGACTTCTCTTCTCCACCAGCGGACAGCAGCGATACGTAAGCAATACGTAGGCTGCACCCGCGGATGGAAGCATCGTTCTCTATCACCATCAAAAACGGGGACATTTTTGCTTCATCAATCTGTGTATAATATTCCTCCTCCTGAAACCTCACGTAATCACGCCGAACGGGCAATTTTTCTTAGGCCCACAAGGCTCAGTCATATAATTTTTCTAAACAATTTTTATACGTTTCAATGCTCATTAAAGCGTTGAAACTTACACCTGAACCAATTTTTATTTTAACTGGGCTGCCACCAGGCCTAGTTACCAATTAAGCCACATTAAACAAAGCGATTAATGGGTTTCACCTGCCCTCTTGGTTGGGCATGGGCAATTTTTCTGAGGTACATTAGTACTGTTGGTACACCAATTTTTTGGGGTCCTCGCCTACAGTGTAATCCAATTAATTTTTTGCCCACCTGCATTACAGCTGACGTTACATCAGCTGTGCTGGGCACTGCAATGGGATATATTTATGTACCGCCGGTGGGTTCCAGGGAGCCACCCATGCCGTGGGTCCACACAGAGTTGTAACTGCATGTGTCCACTTCTAAAGAACCCCAGTCTGACTGGGGCATGCAGTGTGGGCCGAAGCCCACCTGCATTAAGCACGACGTTACCTCAGCTGTGATGGGCAATGCAATGGGATATATTTATGTACCGCCTGTGGCTTCCTGGCACCCACCCATGCTGTGGGTCCACACGGAGTTGTAACTGCATGTGTCCACTTCTAAAGAACCCCAGTCTGACTGGGGCATGTAGTGTGGGCCGAAGCCCACCTGCATTAAGCACGACGTTACCTCAGCTGTGATCGGCAATGCAATGGGATACATTAATGTACAGCCGGTGGGTTCCAGGGAGCCACCCATGCTGTGGGTGCACACGGAATTCCCATTGCGGAGTTGTACCTGCCTGTGACTATTTATAAAAAAACGCAGTCTGACTAGGGCATGCAGACACCTTGACAGAATGAATAGTGTGTGGCACATAGGTTCCCCATTGCTATGCCCACGTGTGCAGCTCCAGATGGAGGTGGCACAGGATTGGATTTCTCATTGCTTCTGTACAGCATTGTGGGCTATCGCCCCGCCCCTTTTAAAGAGGGTCGCTGCCTAGCCGTGCCAACCCTCTGCAGTGTGTGCCTGCGGTTCCTCTGGCAGACGCACTTATAAATAGACATGAGTGTGGCGTGGCATGAGGGCAGCTGAAGGCTGCGCAGGGACAGTTTGGTGTGCGCTGTGGACACTGGGTCGTGCGGGGGGGGGGGGGGTTGGGCAGCATGTAACCCAGGAGAAATGGCAGCGGAGTGTCATGCAGGCAGTGATTGTGCTTTGTTGGAGGTAGTGTGGTGCTTAGCTAAGGTATGCATTGCTGATGAGGGCTTTTCAGAAGTAAAGGTTGTTGGGAGGGGGGGGGGCACTCTTGCCGGTATTGTGGCTTAATAGTGGGGCCTGGGAACTTGAGATGCAGCCCAACATGTAGCCCCTCGCCTGCCCTATCCGTTGCTGTGTCATTCTTATCACTGTCTTGAATTGCCCCGATTTTCACAAATGAAAACCTTAGCAAGCATCGGCGATATACAAAAATGCTCGGGTCGCCCATTGACTTCAATGGGGTTCGTTACTCGAAACGAACCCTCAAGCATCGCGATAATTTCGTAACGAGCACCCGAGCATTTTGGTGCTCGCTCATCTCTAGTTCTGACCAGTTCGTGTAATACAATTCAGGACAGCACTCCTCCACTATACCCACAGGGTGGTACCGACCTTGTGCACGCCACAATAGGGATCTGGATCCTGAGATCCCAAAGTAGTGCAAGCAAGAAGGGAAGTACTGTGGCAGCAGACAGCGATGCAGTAAAAACTTCTTCCTTTATTCCTCCACACACACCATACGACGTTTCGATCAACACAGTGATCTTTGTCAAGTATACATACACCCTTAGTTACAGACTATATATAGTAGAACAACAATTAAAATCACAAGAAACAGCTGAACAGTACCTAATCCGCATGTGCTCACGTCCTCCATGGCTCCCGATGCTTCCGGTTTGTCTTCTGTGCAAATGCGCCTGTGCATAATATGTCCGCTATCGCGAGATTAAGGAGAGCAGGGGGAATCTTGGGAGACTGATCGCGCATGCGCCTGGAGTCCTACGTTGCCGCTGATATAACCATTAGACTCCATTTAGTGCAAGGGACTTCAAAAGTTAAATGCGCATGCGCCAGAGGTTCCACTGTTCTGAATGGTCATAGAGATACCACTGAACTGCGGAGACGCCTGTATACAGTGGCAAACAGCATTTTATATGTATAAAGTACTGTTTGTAAGTAATCTTGCAAGGAAAACTGGCTCCAACCCACCAAATAGATATACATATACCGCTCAGCAATATATATATTAGACAATAGTAGTAATATTAATCGGCTCCATATATTTATATGTAATGTTAGCATCAACCTTTTAACCAAAGAGTGAGATATGGAGAAGATGATGAGTAGTATTAAGATAAATATCATAATGAAAGTCATCTTGGATAAAAACCCTAATATGTAAATAATCAGCAATCTACCATATCTCACAGCAATAAATCTTTAATCATAATACATATCTCATACAAAAGACTCATGGGTCCAACACTTAGAGTACAGCTTCCTCGATGATCATAACCTGTAGTAGTACCTCATGAAGCAGCCAATACATAGAATGAAATAATATTTATTTATTATGCACATTTGGCACACATTAATGCACAAGAAGAAAGAATATTTTTGGAGGGGAGACAATGTATACTGGAAGCCAAGCAACAAATAATCGAGCAAGCAGGAGTCCGGAGCACATGCATCAAACAGATATCTGTAACATAAAATAAAAAGGTAATTAAAATCAAATACCGTAGATCAAATCATGTACACATAATTTGCAGATGGAAAACAAGCGCACTGGTCAACCAGATAATTATCAACGAACTAATTTATATACAAGACATAATAGGGTACTCTATATTGAGACCCTTGGGGGAAAGGGTATCAAGTTCGTGTATCCAACGGATCTCTTTGCATTTGAGGATACCCTCCCGGTCCCCACCTCGAGGTAGTGGGGCAACTGTGTCAATGACCCTAAATGTCCTTATTTAGGATCTCTTCTGCGTTGGTGGCAACTGCCAATTCGGTGGTAGAGTATTCAGGCCTGTAGCATTTCTTCCGTGCCCTGGAGTGTCTTTGTCCGCCTCTAAAAAAGAAGAAGACGCAGGAATAGACGGTTCTACAGAGGTATTGCCCCTAGAGGCATCATCGGTCGAGTCAGACCCGGCAGTGGAAAAACCTGCCCTATTCTTCTGTTTAGGATATCTCTTTTTGGGTTTAATTCGTCTATTACTGGCTCCTGATATAGACATGTCTCCCTGTTTTGCGCTCTGCCAATTGAACACCCTTTTCTGGGCATAGTCATCAAAATCTCGGAACCATTTCGACCGCTTATTGTTCTCGAGTTCTTCTTTATATTTCATCAGAATTGGTGCTTTACTGCGAAAAAAGATATCGCAGTCTTGCGCAGAGATTTTCTCCAGGAGCATCCCCTCAGTTTCTGCAATCTTCTTCCTGTAGGTCTCAATTTCAACTTGTAGATACTCCAAATTAAGGAGAATAATGTCAAACGAGAATTTGTTGATGATGGCCACAAACATTGCAGAAAGCTTCATTATTAGGTAACAGGGTAGGGCGTACATGTGGACGCAATCCTCGCGGTATCCGTTTAACTGTGTAATATTCACTAAGTGTGGAAAGATGCAACATCAATGAAATTTCTTTCTTCTTGTCATTCTCCCACCTTTGGTATAAGTTCTCAGTAGAGGGGGTGCTCAGGAACGCAGTATCGCATCTAAGCCCCGCAAATATGTTACTGACCTCATCTTCGGTATATGAGAAAGTGGTAATGGAGCCTGGAGCATCATCCAGGGGATTTGACATCATGGGGTCCTCTTCTGGGGGTGCACATCCTGCTGGATCCACCATCCAATGCGTGTAATACAACTCAGGATAGCACTCCTCCACTATACCCACAGGGTGGGACCGACCCACTTTTCCATGCCTCTCCTGTTCTTGCTGTAACAATATGCATAAAGGAGAATCTTTCAGACATCCCACTACTGGTAAGAAGTATATGTTAAGAGACAGATACACTTGTTTAACATCTTTTGCCATTTATCTGATTACTTGCCCTTGTGGCCTTGCATATGTGGGGGAAACAACTATGGAGGTACGCAGCCGCATCACCAGCCATAAAAGCACCATACGAACAAGAAAGACAGATCTACCAATCCCAAAACATTTTGCTGAATTTCATCACACAATCAGTCAACTTAGGTTTAAGGGTCATTGACTCAGTTGCCCCACTACCTCGAGGTGGGGACCGGTAGGGTATCCTCAAATGCAAAGAGATCCGTTGGATACACGAACTTGATACCCTTTCCCCTAAGGGTCTCAATATAGAGTACCCTATTATGTCTTGTATATAAATTAGTTCGTTGATAATTATCTAGTTGACCAGTGCGCTTGTTTTCCATCTGCAAATTATGTGTACATGATTTGATCTACGGTATTTGATTTTAATTACCTTTTTATTTTATGTTACAGATATCTGTTTGATGCATGTGCTCCGGACTCCTGCTTGCTCGATTATTTGTTGCTTGGTAGAGATGAGCGAACGTACTCATCCGAGCTTAATACTCGTTCGAGTATTAGCGTGTTCGAGATGCTCGTTACTCGTGACGAGTACCACGCGATGTTCGGGTTACTTTCACTTTCATCTCTGAGACGTTAGCACGCTTTTCTGGCCAATAGAAAGACAGGGAAGGCATTACAACTTCCCCCTGCGACGTTCAAGCCCTATACCACCCCCCTGCAGTGAGTGGCTGGGGAGATCAGGTGTCACCCGAGTATATAAATCGGCCCCTCCCGCGGCTCGCCACAGATTTATTCTGACATAGAGGAGGGAAAGTGCTGTTGGTGCCGGAGCTGCTATAGGGAGAGTGTTAGGAGTATTTTAGGCTTCAAGAACCCCAACAGTCCTTCTTAGGGCCACATCTAACCGTGTGCAGTAGTGTGAAGGCTGCTTTTTGCAGTGTTGCACTTTTTTTCTTTTTTGCATATCGGCCGTGCAGTAATTATACATAGTCCAGGGCCAGTAGTGGTGGTGAGGCAGGGACAGAAGACATATATTGTGAGGCAGGGACAGAAGACATATATTTATTAAATATAGGCAGTGGGCCTTTCCAAAAACATTTGGGAAAAAAAATCTATTTGGGCTGCCTGTGACTGTCCTCAGTGTACTGGGTCTGTGCTGGGTGTAGTTGTCCTCCTAATTCATACGCAGCCAGCTAAGTGTTACAGCAGGCTTGCGCAAAATTATTTCCTGGCTCTGGGTTGGCGTTTACATCACCGCTGTATTCCAGTCCACAGTGCAACAGTCTGCAGTTATTTTACATACTCCAGGGCCAGTAGTGGTGAGGCAGGGACAGAAGACATATATTTATTGAATATAGGCAGTGGGCCTTTCCAAAAACATTTGGGAAAAAAAATCTATTTGGGCTGCCTGTGACTGTCCTCAGTGTACTGGGTCTGTGCTGGGTGTAGTTGTCCTCCTAATTCATACGCAGCCAGCTAAGTGTTACAGCAGGCTTGCGCAAAATTATTTCCTGGCTCCGCTGTGTGTTCGGTAAGCAAAGTCAGCCTCCAACCACAGGCCAATAAGCGGCACATTTAATTACAGCATTCTGTTTCTGCACTACTGGTAATACACCATGCTGAGGGGTAGGGGTAGGCCTAGAGGACGTGAACGCGGGCGAGGACGCGGAGGCCCAAGTCAGGGTGTGGGCACAGGCCGAGCCAGTGCGGTGGCCAGGGGTAGAGGCAGGGCCAGACCGAATAATCCACCAACTGTTTCCCAAAGCGCCCCCTCGCGCCATGCTACCCTGTAGAGGTCAAGGTGCTCTACGGTGTGGCAGTTTTTCACAGAGATGCCTGACGACCGACGAACAGTGGTGTGCAACCTTTGTAGCGCCAAGATCAGCTGGGGAGCCATCACCACCAGCACGCACAGGCATATGATGGCCAAGCACCCCACAAGGTGGGACGAAGGCCGTTCACCGCCTCCGGTTTGCACCACTGCCTCTCCCCTGTGCCCCAACCTACCACTGAGATCCAACCCCCCTCAGAGGACACAGGCACTACCGTCTCCTGGCCTGCACCCACACCCTCACCTCGGCCCCATGTGTCCTCGGCCCCATCCAGCAATGTCTCTCAGCGCAGCATCCAGACATCGCTAGCGCCACTGTTTGAGCGCAAGCGCAAGTACGCCGCCACGCACCCGCACGCTCAAGCGTTAAACGTGCACATTGCCAAATTTATCAGCCTGGAGATGCTGCCGTATAGGCTTGTGGAAACGGAGGCTTTCAAAAGCATGATGGCGGCGGCGTCCCCGCGCTACTCGGTTCCCAGTTGCCACTACTTTTCCCGATGTGCCGTCTCAGCCCTGCACGACCACGTCTCCCGCAACATTGTACGCGCCCTCACCAACGCGGTTACTGGCAAGGTCCACTTAACAATGGACACGTGGACAAGCACAGGCGGGCAGGGCCACTATATCTCCCTGACGGCACATTGGGTGAATTTAGTGGAGGCTGGGACCGAGTCAGAGCCTGGGACCGCTCACATCCTACCCACCCCCAGAATTGCGGGCCCCAGCTCGGTGCAGGTATCTGCGGCGGTGTATGCTTCCTCCACTAAACCACCCTCCTCCTCCTCCTCCAACGCAACCTCTGTCTCGCAATCAAGATGTGTCAGCAGCAGCAGCACGTCGCTAGCAGTCGGTATCGCGCGGGGTGGCAGCACAGCGGTGGGCAAGCGCCAGCAGGCCGTGCTGAAACTACTCAGCTTAGGAGAGAAGAGGCACACGGCCCACGAACTGCTGCAGGGTCTGACAGAGCAGACCAACCGCTGGCTTGTGCCGCTGAGCCTCCAACCGGGCATGGTCGTGTGTGACAACGGCCGCAACCTGGTGGCGGCTCTGCAGCTCGGCAGCCTCACGCACGTGCCATGCCTGGCCCATTTCTTTAATTTGGTGGTTCAGCGCTTTCTGAAAAGCTACCCACACTTGTCATACCTGCTCGGAAAGGTGCGCCGGGTCAGCGCACATTTCCGCAACTCCAAGACGGACGCTGCCACCCTGCGGACTCTGCAACGTCGGTTTAATCTGCCAGTGCACCGACTGCTGTGCGACGTGCCCACACGGTGGAACTCTACGCTCCACATGTTGGCCAGGCTCTATGAGCAGCGTAGAGCTATAGTGGAATACCAACTCAACATGGGCGGCGTAGTGGGAGTCAGCCTCCTCAATTCTTTACAGAAGAGTGGGCCTGGTTGGCAGACATCTGCCAGGTCCTTGTAAACTTTGAGGAGTCTACCCAGATGCTGAGCGGGGATGCTGCAATCATTAGCGTCACCATTCCTCTGCTATGCCTCTTGAGAAGTTCCCTGCAAAGCATAAAGGCAGACGCTTTGCACTCGGAAACGGAGGCGTGGGAAGACAGTATATCGCTGGATAATCAGAGCACCCTCATGTCTATATCTCAGCGCGTTGAGGAGGAGGAGGAGGAGGGGGAGGAGCATGAGGAGGAGGGGGAAGAGACAGCTTGGCCCACTGCTGAGGGTACACATGCTGCTTGCCTGTCATCCTTTCAGCGTGTATGGCCTGAGGAGGAGGAGGAACCTGAAAGTGATCTTCCTAGTGAGGACAGCCATGTGTTGCATACAGGAACCCTGGTACACATTGCTGACTTCATGTTAGGATGCCTTTCTCGTGACCCTCGCGTTACACTCATTCTAGCCACTACGGATTACTGGGTGTACACACTGCTCGACCCACGGTATAAGGAGAACCTTTCCACTCTCATTCCCGAAGAGGAAAGGGGTTCCAGAATGATGCTATACAGGGCGCTGGTGGACAAACTAATGGTAAACTTCCCATCCATCAGCGTTAGTGGCAGAAGGCGTAGTTCCGAGGGCCAGGTAGCAGGGGAGGCGCAGAGATCAGGCAGCATGTGAAGCGCAGGCAGGGGAACATTCTCCAAGGCCTTTGCCAGCTTTCTGGCTCCCCAGCAAGACTGTGTCACCGCTCCCCAGTCAAGGCTGAGTTGGCGGGAGCACTGTAAAAGGATGGTGAGGGAGTACGTAGCCGATCGCACGACCGTCCTCGGTGACGCCTCTGCCCCCTACAACTACTGGGTGTCGAAGTTGGACACGTGGCCTGAACTCGCGCTCTATGCCCTGGAGGTGCTTGCTTGTCCTGCGGCTAGCATCTTGTCAGAGAGGGTGTTTAGTGCAGCTGGGGGAATCATCACGGATAAGCGTACCCGCCTGTCAACCGACAGTGCCGACAGGCTTACACTCATCAAGATGAACAAAGCCTGGATTTCCCCAGACTTCTCTTCTCCACCAGCGGACAGCAGCGATACGTAAGCAATACGTAGGCTGCACCCGCGGATGGAAGCATCGTTCTCTATCACCATCAAAAACGGGGACATTTTTGCTTCATCAATCTGTGTATAATATTCCTCCTCCTCCTCCTGCTCCTCCTCCTGAAACCTCACATAATCACGCCGAACGGGCAATTTTTCTTAGGCCCACAAGGCTCAGTCATATAATTTTTCTAAACAATTTTTATACGTTTCAATGCTCATTAAAGCGTTGAAACTTACACCTGAACCAATTTTTATTTTAACTGGGCTGCCACCAGGCCTAGTTACCAATTAAGCCACATTAAACAAAGCGATTAATGGGTTTCACCTGCCCTCTTGGTTGGGCATGGGCAATTTTTCTGAGGTACATTAGTACTGTTGGTACACCAATTTTTTGGGGTCCTCGCCTACAGTGTAATCCAATTAATTTTTTGCCCACCTGCATTACAGCTGACGTTACATCAGCTGTGCTGGGCACTGCAATGGGATATATTTATGTACCGCCGGTGGGTTCCAGGGAGCCACCCATGCCGTGGGTCCACACAGAGTTGTAACTGCATGTGTCCACTTCTAAAGAGCCCCAGTCTGACTGGGGCATGCAGTGTGGGCCGAAGCCCACTTGCATTAAACATGACATTACCTCAGCTGTGATGGGCAATGCAATGGGATATATTTATGTACCGCCGGTGGCTTCCTGGCACCCACCCATGCTGTGGGTACACACGGAGTAGTAACTGCATGTGTCCACTTCTAAAGAACCCCAGTCTGACTGGGGCATGCAGTGTGGGCCGAAGCCCACTTGCATTAAACATGACATTACCTCAGCTGTGATGGGCAATGCAATGGGATATATTTATGTACCGCCGGTGGCTTCCTGGCACCCACCCATGCTGTCGGTCCACACGGAGTTGTAACTGCATGTGTCCACTTCTAAAGAACCCCAGTCTGACTGGGGCATGCAGTGTGGGCCGAAGCCCACCTGCATTTAATCGGACGTTACCTCAGCTGTGATGGGCACTGCAATGGGATACATTAATGTACAGCCGGTGGGTTCCAGGGAGCCACCCATGCTGTGGGTGCACACGGAATTCCCATTGCAGAGTTGTACCTGCCTGTGACTATTTATAAAAAAACGCGGTCTGACTGGGGCATGCAGACACCTTGACAGAATGAATAGTGTGTGGCACATAGGTTCCCCATTGCTATGCCCACGTGTGCAGCTCCTGATGGCGGTGGCACAGGATTATATTTCTCATTGCTTCTGTACAGCATTGTGGGCTATCGCCCCGCCCCTTTTAAAGAGGGTCGCTGCCTAGCCGTGCCAACCCTCTGCAGTGTGTGCCTGCGGTTCCTCTGGCAGACGCACTTATAAATAGACATGAGGGTGGTGTGGCATGAGTGCAGCTGAAGGCTGGGCAGGGACAGTTTGGTGTGCGCTGTGGACACTGGGTCGTGCGGTGGGGTGGGGATTGGGCAGCATGTAACCCAGGAGAAGTGGCAGCGGAGTGTCATGCAGGCAGTGATTGTGCTTTGTTGGAGGTAGTGTGGTGCTTAGCTAAGGTATGCATTGCTAATGAGGGCTTTTCAGAAGTAAAAGTTGTTGGGGGGTCCCACTCTTGCCGCTATTGTGGCTTAATAGTGGGACCTGGGAACTTGAGATGCAGCCCAGCATGTAGCCCCTCACCTGCCCTATCCGTTGCTGTGTCGTTCCCATCACTTTCTTGAATTTCCCAGATTTTCACAAATGGAAACCTTAGCAAGCATCGGCGATATACAAAAATGCTCGAGTCGCCCATTGACTTCAATGGGGTTCGTTACTCAAAATGAACCCTCGAGCATCGCAATATTTTCATCCCGAGTAACGAGCACCCGAGCATTTTGGTGCTAGCTCATCTCTATTGCTTGGCTTCCAGTATACATTGTCTCCCCTCCAAAAATATTCTTTCTTCTTGTGCATTAATGTGTGCCAAATGTGCATAATAAATAAATATTATTTCATTCTATGTATTGGCTGCTTCATGAGGTACTACTACAGGTTATGATCATCGAGGAAGCTGTACTCTAAGTGTTGGTCCCATGAGTCTTTTGTATGAGATATGTATTATGATTAAAGATTTATTGCTGTGAGATATGGTAGATTGCTGATTATTTACATATTAGGGTTTTTATCCAAGATGACTTTCATTATGATATTTATCTTAATACTACTCATCATCTTCTCCATATCTCACTCTTTTGTTAAAAGGTTGTTGCTAACATTACATATAAATATATGGAGCCGATTAATATTACTACTATTGTCTAATATATATATTGCTGAGCGGTATATGTATATCTATTTGGTGGGTTGGAGCCAGTTTTCCTTGCAAGACTACTTACAAACAGTACTTTATACATATAAAATGCTGTTTGCCACTGTATACAGGCGTCTCCGCAGTTCAGTGGTATCTCTATGACCATTCAGAACAGTGGAACCTCTGGCGCATGCGCATTTAACTTTTGAAGTCCCTTGCACTAAATGGAGTCTAATGGTTATATCAGCGGCAACGTAGGACTCCAGGCGCATGCGCGATCAGTCTCCCAAGATTCCCCCTGCTCTCCTTAATCTCGCGATAGCGGACATATTATGCACAGGCGCATTTGCACAGAAGACAAACTGGAAGCATCGGGAGCCATGGAGGACGTGAGCACATGCGGATTAGGTACTGTTCAGCTGTTTCTTGTGATTTTAATTGTTGTTCGACTATATATAGTCTGTAACTAAGGGTGTATGTATACTTAACAAAGATCACTGTGTTGTTCGAAACGTCGTATGGTGTGTGTGGAGGAATAAAGGAAGAAGTTTTTACTGCATCGCTGTCTGCTGCCACAGTACTTCCCTTCTTGCATATTCTGACCACTTGACAGGAAGGACCATCGTCTAATGCTGCTTGCGCCAAATTTTGACCTCCCATTATTATCCATATGACCAGTTGATGTTTTTTTTTCCACTGCTCATTGGTATAACTTTTGCTTTGTTTTCCTCACTTCAGTCTCGCCTTTCTGTTGCTTCATTCACACGAGTGTGTTTACGCAACTATTTAGCTGCAATAAAGCTTCCGACAAAAATTGGGACCACGTGAAGCATTGTATTCCAATTCATTCACTCACATGGGCGATATTTGGGTGTGTGAAAAAATCGCACCATCAAAATGTCAAATCAGCGACCGTTTTTGATCACTGATTTTTCACACTCCGCTAACAGAGAGGTCTGGAGCCTCCCATAAATGTCTGAGGGAGCTGAAAAAAAGAGGGGGGAGGGGAGTTTACCTGCGTCCGGGGCTCGGAAAAGAAGACAGCTGATGTTATTTAAGCATTAGAAGTCATTATGAGGATTTCTGGCAGCCGATGGAATTCCATGCCGCAGCTTCTTATTTTTAACGCAATACGCCCGTGTGAATGGATGAGAAAACACTAATTACTCTTAGGACCTGTTGTGGCTATTCTTCATTGATGCGGCCGGCATAGAGAGCGCATCGCCCGAGTGTATGAGGCTTAGACACAATTGAAGGCACCCCAGGGGCTTGCTAGATTGCTCTGCAGTAGCAGGGCGGCCTTGGAGGCCACCATTACATCCTCAGGGAAGGCAGTAGATGCCGCAGCAACCATTACGTATCTCAAATACCAAGGATCAATTTGTGGTAGGTTGGTTACTGGTCTAAATTGCGGTCGGCTGGGCGTAAACCTTAGTCACAGATAACATAGCCCCCCCCAAAAGATCTGCAGACCACATACTGGATGCCTTGCAGGCTTTAATTACTTTACTATTTGTAACTGTTTAACAAGCAAGCTCTCCCCAAATAAGCTCAGCGGCTGGTTTTGGTTTATGGCCAAGAAGTCATCACTTTGGGCGATAAGTCGTTCATAGGTGAATGACTGCCTGCTTCCATGGGCCGATCATCATTTGTTTTTTTATGTCTGTAGAAACTAAACGACAAATGAATTATCATTTGTCGTTCAGTCGCTGCTGGCATTTACACTGAACGATTATCATTCAAGTTCCCGTAATCCAGAGTGAATCTGACCAATTACCGTTCTGTGCATTCCAACACATTAGTTGCAGCAGCGTTATATTCGGCTGCTCCTGACTGTTGCTCAGAATGATTCCTGACATCCTCTTCTAACCCCTACCAGTGACAAGTTGTTTCTGTCTATAGGATCCCCTTCCGCTGGATGTTCTTCCTCAATCACTCCATTCTCTATATACTCTCCACACTGTTACATGAGAAAACCCCACAAGGTTGGCAGTGACATCCTGTCCCCTGGCTAGTCTAGCACCAGGTCTTGTTGGAAGTCACTCAGATCGCTGGATTTTCCCATCTGATGTGGATTCACACTGAAACTGATCCACGGAAAAATGGCACATAATTTTCTGTGGCACTCCGGGGTCTCGGGGAGAATTTCCATACAGCGAAGGTCCAATTGTGAGAGGGACAGGGCTCTAATAAAAGGGTAGTAGTTTGCCTTAGACCTCATGCACACTGCAGCACAAATTCAGTACAGCATCTAGTTTCTATGGCTTGATACTAGGGTCCCTACACTATGGTCTGAGTCTCCATAGCTCCATAAGTTACGGAGATATTCTCTATGTAATATGGCATTCGAGCACGCCACATGGTTCTGTTGGATTCCATATGAAAAACAGAAGACATATAAAGGAAAATTACGACCCAATAAACTGATTTGGGTGCCATGTTACATGCCGTTGGCAATATACCTGGATGCACGACCATTCTGACTACTTTCGCAATGCACTGACAAATCAGAAGGTAGCCAACAATCAGTATGTCATTAACTCGGAGCTATGAGAATTTCATAACGGACAGAGGTGCTTTGCTGACTGGTACAGTTTTTTTTGTGACTAAGCGTGGCGTTCCCCTTTAAGACATGAGCTTTTAGTTAAATATTCCGCTTTCTGATCCTGCAGCTCCAATTTGCCGGCTCATTCTTTATATTGGCTGTCACAGCTAATGCTCTGCAATAAAATCTCAGCATGAACATGTGTTACACCGGAGCCGCATCTCACAACATAAACACAAAGCATGTATTTTTTATAAGACAATCAATAGGGACGACGATACATCAGGCAAATGGCGTAAAAAAGGATCAATACCGCGTCCAGCATAAAAGATGCCTAAACGTATTCTGACCTATTGCACAAAACTTCCAATAATTTGCTTCCGAGACCATTATCAGCGACATTTACACGTTATGGACGTGAACAATCTAGTCTAGGAATACATTCAATCTCTTCTGCGGAAATCCTCATTCTGCTTTTAATCTCAACACAAATAGATGAATAAGTGGAACTAAGATGATGTCATCACACTAACATTATGATGTCATCACACTCATATTATATGTTATTGTGCCCATCATGGAGTCTTTCTCAATCCTCTTGCATCTCAAATCATAATCTAAAGGGTTACAAGACGTAACTTCTAACTGACTTCAATATGTACAGATACAGCTAATGTTAACGTGACGCTCAACAGGTTGAATGTACAGATACAGCGAACATTAAAAGGAGCCTGTCAGGAAACCACTGCCATTGGTACAGCATTTACACATGTGGAGACGTGTATTTCTTTCCCTTCATACCCTTTTCACTGCACAGAAAATAAAGTTTAGGCCTCATTCGCACTGGCGATGCATTTTTACGCCTACTGCATCAATAAAGTATCGCCGCGGTCAAGTGCCGAATTAATTAGCGTTTTCTCAGTCATTTACACGGACATATCGCATGAATAATACGCTGCAGTGGGGAATTCCATCGGTCGGCAGAAATCCTCAGAATGGCTCCTAATGCTTGAATAGAGGCAGCTGCCTTCTTTTCTGAACATTGGACAGGTAAACTCAGGTAAACTCCCTCCCCCTTCTTTTTTTTCACCTCCCATAGGCGTCTATGGGAGCTTCCAGCATTTTCAGTCAATAGATAAGTCAAGACCTATCCATTGATGCAGCATGAAAACTTGGCGACTGAAAATACTCGCCAATTTCATGTTTTGATGGTGCCATTTTTTCAGGCGCCCAAAAATCGCCCGGGTGAATGAATGCATTGGAATCCAATGCTTCAGATGGTCGCGATTTTCGGACAACGTTTTATCTCAGCAAAATAGCCACATAAATTACTCATGTGAATAAGGCTTTAATCTGATAGGCTAATTGGCTGGTAAGTGCTCTGAGGGCAGTCCTAAACATGGCAAGCTCTTTGTGGGAGGTCCAAAAAGGTAGAAAGTGCTTTGTGACAGTGCCAATAGTGGCAAACATTTTGCAATCCCCATATGGGCAGGTGTTCTGAGGGTGGTCCCAATACAGGCAAGAGCTTTGTGAATAGTCTCAATAGTGGTGAGTGTTTTCTGAGTGGTCCTAATACCAGCAAGTGCTCTGATGGAGGGCGTAATACAGGCAATTTTTCTGAAGGTGGTCCCAAAAGTGGTAAGTGTTTTGCGGGTGGTCCTAATAGTGGCAAGTGTATTGTGAGCTGTCCCAATACCAGAAAATGCTCTAAGGTTGGTCCCAATACTAGCAAGTGCTAAGGGCAGCCCCAAAAGTGGCAAGTGCTTTACAGGTGGTTCCAATACTGGCAAGTGCTCTGAGGGTGGTCCCAATGTAGGCAAGATTCTTCAAGTATATGCATTGGCAGTATTATTAGTTTTTGGTCACTCCTTTTCCAAGAAAAAATTGACTAATAATTTTTTAAAAAGTTGTATGTTCCCCAAAATGGTTCCTTTACTGACAAGTGCTTTGTGGGTGGTCCCAACAATGGCAAGTGCTTTGCAGGTGGTCCCAAAACCAGCAACTGCTCCAAGGACTGTGTCAAAAGTGGCAAATGCTTTGTGAGTAGCCCCAAAAGTGGCAGACGCGCTGAGGGCGATCCCAAAACCAACAAGTGTTCTGATGGCATTTCGAATAGCAGAAAGTGCTTTAAGAGAGACCCTAATATCCGCAAGTGCTCTACAGGCAGTCTCAATACCAACAGATACTCCCAGGTGGCCCCAATACCAGCGAGTGCTCTCAGGGAAGTCCCCATAAGGCCAATTGCTCTGAGGGCGGTCCCAGTAGTGGCAAGTGCTTCATGGGCAGTTGCAATGGCAGCAAGTGTTCTGAGGATGTTTCCAATACAGGGAAGTGCTCTAAGGGTGCTTTTACATTGGCAGAATCATTCTGCAGGATGCAGAGCATTTGTGGATTTTGTCAAATTGTGGACTTTGTTGCATTGTTAGGGTGACTACCCACTACAGTTTTTTTTCACTGCGAAATTCGCAGCATTTTTTTCTGCAGGGGTCTATGGGACTTGTAATGTTAAAATCACGATCGCGCAAAATTGTGATTTCACGGTAAATTGCGATTTTGCGAGATTTTAACATTACAAGTCCCATAGACCCCAGCAGGAAAAAAAACGCTGCAAATTTCGCAGTGAAAAAAAACTGTAGTGGGCAGTCACCATTAGGGCTCCCACCCACTTGCAACATTTTCTTTCTTGCACTGCGAGAGCACGAGAAAACTCTCGCATCGCAGCGCAAGAAAGAGGCCGGTATAGAACTGGCAAATCGCAAGTGGTTTCAATGGGGACAGCGACAGCAGCGCTAGCCCCATTGAAAGCATAGGGAGAATGCTGTGGACTTCTGCCATAGCTGTGACAGCTGTGGCAGGAGTTTCCTTCATCCCTGCGGGGACCGCGGGAATGTAGGAATCCTCTGCCACAGCTGTCAAAGCTGTCACAGCTGTGGCAGAAGTCCGCGGCATGCTATTCCATTGCTTTCAATGGGATCGGCACTGCTGCCCATCCCATTGAAATCAATGGTTTCTGCCAAGCCCTTCCCCGATAATATTTCAAGCCCTTCCCTGATAATCATTCCGCGGGGCTTGGCAGAAAGCAGTGTTTTCAATGGGATCTGCAGCAGTGCCGATCCCATTGAAGGCAATCGAATAGAATGCCGGGGACTTCTGCCACCGCTGTGACAGCTGTGACAGCTGTGGCAGAAGTCATCGGCATTCTCCATCTATTTTCAATGGGGCTAGCGCTGCCACCGCTGGCCTCATTGAAAAGACTGGCGATATGTCAGCGTGATGCCGATATCCCTGCGTCATGCCGATTTTTTTCTCGCACTGCGATGTGAGACTTTAACTTTAGTATCGCATCGCAGTGGAGAAAATATCATCAGTGGGTGGGAGCCCTTAATGCAAAATGGGTTCTGGCATTTTTGTAGAAGTTCTTACACTTTTTTCCCACAGACTTTAATTTCAGAATCACATCTCCCTAATTCCACAGCAGAAAGTTTTTCCGTCATGAAATTTCATCTTGTGGAATTTAATCTTGCGGATTTCAAGGCCTATAGGGATAACATTGTGATGTATAAGTGTCGCAGCTGACTGATTCTGCCTCATGGAAAAGCACCCCAAGCATGGTCCCATTACCAGGAAGTGCTCCGTGGGTGGTCACAATATTGATGAGTGCTCTGAGGGTGGAGCCAGTAACAACAAGCACTCTGAGGGTGGTCCCATTAGTGACAAGTACTAAGGTTCTCTATCTAGCCCCAGATGGCACCTCCCCCTTTACACTGATAAACAGTATTACAATCAGCATAAGTTCGTGATGTCACCAACTTTGGCCCTGAAGCCTTATTTGCTCCTACATGCACAGTACACTCCCTCCTCCTGAGGACGCTCTACTGTGCTTGGAGTTCCTATAGATGGCTACAGTACATCAGTCAGCAAGCCTTCCTTAATAGTGAGCGTAACACACATGTGCCAGGATAGGAACAAACAAGGCTTCAGTGCCAAGGTTGACAACTGTAACATGGTCACATGCCATTCATGCACAGTTGTAAAACTAAGAAAAATAAAGATTTTTTTTTCAATTATTAGAAAAATTAAAATATTAAAAGTGGGAAAAACCTTTTCCCAGCCATGGCATCTAAAGAATAAACATTTTTTTAAAATCTAAAAACTGGTATTGCTGCATCCATTTGCAAGTTCCCATTTATTAAAATATCACATCATTTGTTCTGCATGATTAAATCCATGAGAAAAATATATGCAATGGCAGAATTATTAGTTTTTGGTCACTCGTTTTCCAAGAAAAAATTGAATAAGAATCTTTTTAAAAGTTGTATGTTCCCCAAAATGGTACCAATACAAACTACAGCCCCCACACAACCCCACTGAAGGAAAAATTAAAACGTTATGGGGGTCAGTAAGTAAGTCTTTCATTTATAAAAAGGCTTTTATTTTTTTAAGTATTTCCTTAGAAAAAAAACTGTATAAATTTGGCATCACTGTACTTGTACGGACCCACAGAATAAAGACAATGTATCATTTTTACTGCACTATGAACACCGTGAAAATAACCCTCCTAAATGGTCCATTTTGGAGGGGTTTCCCACTTCACCCCACTTAAAAATTTTAAAAAGTTTTCCAATATATTATATTGGAATTGTACATGAAGTGGTGCCATGGAAAAATAGAACTCGTCCCGCAACAATATTTTTTTTAAGTGAGACTACAGAAACTACAAGATGCTGTATGGTGATATTGATGAATTGCCCCACCGGGCCGTTCTGACCAGACTGTTAGGAGGTGTTGAGATCAGAGGATGTGTGAGGGAACACAAGGTGACCGGGCTCAGGACGCCCCTGACAGACCACCAATAGAGGAGCGTCTGACCAGACTGTTAGAAGGTGTTGGGACCAGTGGATGTGTGAGGGCATACAAGGTGACTGGGCTCAGGACCCCCAACAGACCACCAATAAAGGAGCATCTGACCAGACTGTTAAGGGGTGTTGGGACCAGTGGATGTTTGAGGGCACACAATGTGACCAGGCTCAGGACCCCCTACAGACCACCAGTAGAGAAGCGTGTCTGACCAGAATGTTAGGAGGTGTTGAGACCAGTGGATGTGTGAGGGCACACAAGGTGACCGGGCTCAGGACGCCCTACAGCCACCAGTAGAGAGGAGTGTCTGACCAGACTGTTAGGAAGTGTTGGGACCATTGGATGTGTGAGCGCACACAAGGTGACTAGGCTCAGGACACCCTCTACAGACCACCAGTAGAGAGGAGTGTCTGACCAGACTGTTAGGAGGTGTTGGGACCATTGGATGTGTGAGCGCACACAAGGTGACTAGGCTCAGGACACTCTCTACAGACCACCAGTAGAGAGGAGCACCTGACCAGACTGTTAGGGGGTTTGGGACCAGTGGATGTGTGAGGGCACACAAGGTCACCTGGCTTAGGATGCCCCTGACAGACCACCAGTAGAGAGGAGAGTCTGACCAGATTGTTAGGAGGTGATGGGACAAGTGGATGTGTGAGGGCACACAAGGTGACAAGGCTCAGGACCCCCGACAGACCACCAGTAGAGGGGAGCATCTGATCGTCTGACAAGCATGAGCAGCTCCAACTGTTGCGTTGTCCAACATTCAGAGACAGGTGGCGCTATCATTTCACTCTTGTGTCTGTTGGAACCATTTCCAGACGCTTGGCTGAAGGATATTTGGTCTCACGGCGCCCATTACATGTACGGCCTTTGACACCCAGCATCGCTTTTATTTGCAGTTGTGCCATGAATGATCAAACTGGATGCTGCGGAGTGGAACCGGGTTGTCTTCAGCGATGAATCCAGGTTTAGTTTGGGCACTGATGAGACAGCCGTGTTCGCGTCTGGAGACCTTGGGGTGAGCACCTCAATCCTGCCTTTGCTGTGGAGCGGCACACTGCCCCCTGCTGGTGTGGTGGTCTGGGGGACCATCACATACAACAGTCAGTCACCCCTAGTAGCGGTACGAGGGACAATGACAGCTCAGCGATTTGTTCAGGACATCCGGCAGTCACATGTTCCTCTTACTTATATCAATGTTACAATCACACATAGAAAGTTTCATTCGATTCCAACAACTCCTTCTAGGGAAAGGATTGTTTTTGACAACGGGTGTACTGTGGGCCAGGGAAAACAATAAGAAGCTCTAATAAAGCAGGCTGCTATTATCCACCGGTGACACAGGGAATTTGGGACGACAACCACAGTCAATTCATCCTAAATCTGCAGACTGATGAGAATTTGCTCACCGTTGTTCTTCGTCTCATCAGACCTTGTCCTCTCCAGTCATAGATAGCAGTAATTATTAGTCGCGGTCTTCCCTTTGCCAGAGGGCAGCATAACCTATTGTGTATGTGTTGTTGTCGATTGCGGCAGATTAATGGCAAAAGCCCCAAGTGTCAAATGATCTTTAATTCTTTGTAGCATGAAGAAAAAAAATCAAAGAAAAAACACAATGAGTCTCAGACATCGTCAGGCCGGGAATTAAATTCACTCGCTTTGCATAATTTATCACACACTTTGCAGTACATTTGGTGCCTTACAGCCAGAGTACCAGACTGTAAAACTGGCAGCCGAAAACTCTTTTACAACCTATGCCTCATGGCTCATAGAACCAGGTTATGAAGTTTTATTGGCCAATGAATGGTGAGTAACCTTTATAGTAGCTTCATCTGCAGGACAGGCAATAGGAGATGACTTTCTGGATGGGCTCAGTTGGAACGTAGCTGCTCATTTATTCTGTAATTAACTGCGGTCATTAAAACGGGTGGACCCACTGATACAGCCATATTTAACAAATTAACTCCAAGCTCCCATGTTATTATGTTCATAAACTGATGAGAAGCTGCTGCAAAGGTCAATTCAACAAAGTCACCATAAACTTCATTATATATATATATATATATATATATATATATATATATATATATACACACTAGAAATTCAGGAGCCAGCAGGAAGTTCAATACAAAAAAGGCCATAAATGCCCGATGTATTCTGCATGTTACTATGATGTAGCAAAGGAACGAAGTGCAAGAAGAGCTCTAAAAAGCTCTCGAAGAGCTCTAAAAAATAGCAAGTGGGCTGTAGAAGGAAAATGCAATTTGCCCCGCCCCGCCCCTGCTTAAAATGGTAAACTCATCTCAGCCAATCATGGCTGAGATAAGAATAGCTGTTGTAAAATTGTGGCCACTAAGAGTTTATTCTTTTAGTATCTCGCACATTTATGGTTAATACATCGGATATAAATGTCTAATATATAGAGGTCTCGCCTTTAGGACCACACTTATTAACAGAACAAGGGTCTTCCAACCCTCATCCTGGCTCAATTCTATGACCACTGTAGGTGCCACCCTTTGGGGAAGATGGCGGGGTAGAGAACTTACTCTGTCACGGGTGGCTCTACCATCTTCTCCTTCCAGGCCCAAGGTGTAGTTGTCCTAGTCGCTCGCAGGAGTCGTAAATAACACCTCTGTACGGAACCGCTTGATACCTGGTTGTTTTCGTGATGCCAGTGCCCCTTTTAAATGGTTAACGTAAATACCAGAGTCCACATGATTTTTCTCTTTACTTATAAATCATATGGTGCAGTTCCATTACACGGTATTAACAAATAAGGGAGATGGAATAAATCCTCCACAGTGCCACCTATTGAAAGGCAGCATTCCTTCAAGCCAAAGTCAGACTTTTTATACAAGCCTTGTTACAATGGCCGGGAATTAAAAGCAAAGCCAGACTCCATGTACATACAGCTGTTTCAGGGTTCTTGCCCTTCATCAGTGTACAATAGGAGTCTGGCTTTGCTAGTGAGAGGCCTGGGACAAGGGTCAGAATCGCTATCTTTTCTCCTTAGGGAGAGCAACTATACTATAAACTAAGTGAGGAGTCTCCTCACTTAGTTTATAGTATAGTTGCTCTCCCTAAGGAGAAAAGATAGCGTTTCTGACCCACGGTATTAACAGTCTTAAGGATAGATATGCGAACACTTGTTTCTAGATTCTATCCTCTACAAGTTCGTATCCAGGAGTCACTTTTTATCCTTTCTACATCTAAGTTATCTGATGGAGCTTTGCGACGGTGCTCCCATGGCAAACTAAGCACACATCTCAGAACATTTCTCTTCTTCATGACATCCATACTCCCCAAATCCAGTTACTCAGTCACTCTCACGTGCACTCATTAGTGGAGCAGATGTACGGAGGAACCATGTACATGCCACCGCCAACTCCAGGAAAACAGGATCTGCTCCTCAAACTCTCCCAAGGAGAAACATTCCATGACAGCAGGAGTGTGCCCGGGACACGGCAAGGGTAAGCTCCAGGGCTCCTGTCCCCTCACATAACTCTCTTTCTCTATCGCATCTCCCCTCTTCAACCACCTCCTTTTACGTCCTTCTCCCGACTACCTCTCCACTCCTCCCCTCATCACCAGACTCCTTCCACACACGTCACACATGCACAACAGGTTAGGACAGACCAGACACATAGCCAGACTAGACTGACACAGCACTAGACATCAGACATTAACCACCAAACGGTTAACTGCCTGTTATGTTATATTGGATGTGATTGGTCTTGGATCACGGGTACAGATGCTGAGCATACTGCCACAGAGGCACCATCAAGGGCAGAGTTCAGGACTATATTTTGGGTTGTTTTGCACACCTCATTGTCTGTTGTCATTGTTGTAGTAACGTAGTGGCAAGGACCACAGCAATGTCAGTGAGCCTAAGGGCTTATTCACATGGGCGTACTATCACCGCGTATTTCCAGTACATAACACGCGGTGAATAGAGACGATAAAAGTCTCTAGACGTTCCCTCTTTCATTCACACCAGCATGTGGGCACTGTGTATCGAAACAAAGGAGTAATAGACGTCTGATTCCTGGGCATGTGCACTGCCAATCACAGCCCTACGCGGTCTCTGCCGGCAGAGCGAAATGGCTGCAATGTGTACAACGTTGGGGGATACTCACATCATTGTACGCACTTGCCCGTGTGAATGAGCCCTATGACTGACTGGAGTGTGAGAGTCATATGCACTTTCCTATGAGATTGGAGTTCAGTTCAGTGAGTGTACAACTAAACCAAAGACCCTGATATCCTGGGGGACGGGGAACCGCTATGCTGGCCTTTTCCACTGTATACTGTGACATTGAGTGGATCTGCTGCCTGGAGAGATTGCCATTCAGCCAACGTTCCTAGTGAAATGGGGCAAATTCAGACTGCTAGCTAAATGTCTGCACTGAAGGCTAGGTGAGCCCTGGGAAGATTCAGGTGGACCAAGTCATTGGGCGTATGTTCCTGTTGTCCAATGCTATGTTCTGCTCAAGTGATTCCAGGTAACATAACATAGTTTGTAACTGCTAAGCTAAGTGACTTTCAAAGAGACTGTAACCATTATGCTGTGTGCCCTGTTCAGAGACAGTTCATTGCCAACAGTAACTGCCAAGCTCTATCTCTAAATACTTTGTAACCAACAAGCTTGTCCCCATAGACTGTAACCACTATACTGTGTGCCTCCTGTGGATTATTCTTAAAGGGCCACTCAGAATTTGTTTTTTTTTTAACCAATCATTATGTAGCTATACCTCCATATATATACTAGTACTACCTTAATTAGTTATTTTTTATGTCTAAAGCTCCTGGCCTCTTTCTCCTTAGATGGTCATGTGAGCTCAGCTTTGGCCAGCTACGATCTACTTGGGGTTATGGATTCATTTTCTAGTCACATTCTCAGTTTCTCTGATGGGCTTGCATAGATCTACCACAGAAACTGCCTAGAGGGGGACACAGGCACTCCTGTTACAGTTACTGTTGGCGATCACACAGGTATAATAGAGGAGATCACAGCTGAATTATATACTTATGGCCTATAGCTTATTTAGGAGAAGGCAATAATTAAACTGTCTCCCAGAATGATATAGCCTCAGCTAATGCTGTGCTGATGCATCATGGGATTGATTGATTGCAAGTGAAAGTAAAACATGTCACTCTCAAAATAGTGCATGATAAGCTTCAGACAGGGGGCTGCACTGCAGGGAAGTGACTGGAACACAGAGGAGACCTTCAGAGTGTGAGAGGCAATCAGGTGAGGGGGGCAGCGATGGAAAAAAGAGTTTTCCCTGAAGTGGTCCTTTAAAGGAGATGTCCCGAGGCAGCAAGTGGGTCTATACACTTCTGTATGGCCATAATAATGCACTTTGTAATGTACATTGTGCATTAATTATGAGCCATACAGAAGTTATAAAAAGTTTTATACTTACCTGCTCCGTTGCTGGCGTCCTCGTCTCCATGGTGCCGACTAATTTTCGCCCTCCGATGGCCAAATTAGCCGCGCTTGCGCAGTCCGGGTCTTCTCCTCTTCTCTATGGGGCTCCGTGTAGCTCCGTGTAGCTCCGCCCCGTCACGTGCCGATTCCAGCCAATCAGGAGGCTGGAATCGGCAATGGACCGCACAGAAGCCCTGCGGTCCATGAAGACAGAGGATCCCGGCGGCCATCTTCAGCAGGTGAGTATGAAGACGCCGGACCGCCGGGATTCAGGTAAGCGCTGTGCTGTTTTTTTTTTAACCCCTGCATCGGGGTTGTCTCGCGCCGAACGGGGGGGGGGGGGGGGGGGGTTTAAAAAAAAAAAAAACCCGTTTCGGCGCGGGACATCTCCTTTAAGTTTACCGCTAGTTTCCACCCGAGTTACTGTGCCATCTCCTGTTGGGGTTCTACAAGTAGGGCTAAGAGCCACACACAAAACAGACCCCCCTACAATTGCTCCTTGACTATTATAAAGAGAGGACCATATGGGTACAACATAGTGTAGGACCAGACATGACAGGCAGATAAGAAAGGCTGAACTAGATCTGAGAAAAGAGGGGGTGAAAAATACAAAGTGGGTTGTGGGTAAATCCTATTGGATTAGGAGAGAAAGGGGGAGGGGTTGGTTTAGGTACATTTAGTGCAGGGGTGGAGCCTATTCCCACCGGGAGCCTGGATCGGGAAGCAGCATGGAAAATATGTGTGGAGGAGACTAAAATAAAATGTCACCAAAACATATGAGATTGTTATTTACTTGGTGCATTCACACCGGCGAGGTTCTCATGTGAGTTTCATGCGTCCTAAGACATTTAACCCCTTAATGACGGCCCCATCGGGAAACTACGTCCTCAGAAAGTGGGCCTTAATCCTAGAGGACGTAGTTTTATGCATCCTCTTTGGATTGATGCCCACTGGCCTGAGGACGTGACAGCTCCATGCTGTCGGTGCCCGCAGGTAGCCGACAGCATGGAGCTGTCATCCCAGGATGCGGGCATTCCCCCCCCCCCCCCCAGCATTGCGATCGGCGCTATAAAATGAATAGCGCCGATCGCAAAAAAGTAAATAAAACAGTGTAAAAAAGTAGTAATTCAGCTGCTATGATGGATCGGATCCATCACGCCAGCTGAAAATACTCACACGGCTTGTCGGCGGTGTCCCCCGGAGATCTGGTCCTCCCAGACCTGCCGGCGGCCTTCTGCGCATGCGCGCCTGACGATGACGTCACGCGCACGCGCAGAAGCCCGGGTGTCCCCGGCAAATTTAAAATCTTCTGGCTCCCGGCTCCTGAAGGTAGCCGGGAACCAGGAGGTGTTACCGGGGACCACTGTGAGCGGTCCCCGGGCCCGCAATCACCGCTATCCATTGCGATAGCGGTGATCGCGAAAAAGTTTAAAAAGTAAAACAAAAGTAAAGTTTCACCTCCCCTCATGGATCGGATCCATGAGGGGAGGTGAAGATACTCACCCCCGGTCCTCTGCGATGTCCCGATGTCCCGGGACCCGAAATCCCCGTCTGCGCATGCGCGCCCGATGATTGACATCGGGCGCGTGCACAGAGGGGCTCGAGCCCCGGGAAATTCAAAATTGCTCTGCTCCTGGCTGCCATGTGTAGCCAAGAGCAGAGGGATGTCACCAGGGACATGATCACTGTCATCCAATGGATGACAGTGATCATGTAAAGTAAAAAAAAAAGTGCAAAAAGTAAAACAAATAAAATAAAAAAAGGGGTAAAAGGTAAAAAAAAAAAAGTCCAAAAAGTAAAAAAAAAGCTTGCGTTTCATCTCCCCCCACGAATCATATCCGTGAGGGAGGATGAAATGACGTACCTAAGGCCTGCGGATTTATCCGCGGACCTCACCCCAGCTTCTGCGCACGCGCCCGTCGCCAATGTGGCATGTGCATGCGCAAAAGCCGTGGTTTTTTAAAATCTCCCTGCTCCTGGCTACAAAACTTAGCCGAGAGCCTGGAGATTTCACGGAGGGCCGCGGTGAGCGGTTCCTGATCACGTGTTGGCCGTTATCCAAAGAATAATGGCAATCACGTAAAAGTTAAAAAAAGGTGAAGCTTCATCTCCCCTCAGCGATGCGATTGGTGAGAGGAGATAAAACTTTTTACCGGAGGCCTCCATATTTGCACCCCGACGCAATCTTCTTCCGTGAACTTTCCCGTATTCTGCGCATGCGACCGCTGGCAAAACACCGGACACATGTGCAGGAGTCGGGGAGCCCAGGAAACTTAATATCTCCTTGCTCTCTGCGACCAACGGTCGCCGAGAGCGTGGAGCAGTGACAGGTGGCCTCGTTGAGCGGTCCCCGGTCACGTGAAAAAATGGTAGCGATCTACCTTTGGCCGGTCTCACATGACCGGATAGGAATTACGGATTCCGCATGCGTTTGATTAGCGGTAATACACAGATCAATCGCATTGGATTACACAATTCCGCTCACATTAGTGGGTTGGAATTGCGTAATCCACTCGCAGAAAAGAGAACGCAGCAGGTTCTATTTTACCGCGGATATCCGCAACATAGAGCCCATTGTGCTCCATGGTCATGGATATACCCGCAGCCCATACGCAACTACGTTGTATACGGGCTGCGGGTACCCGCATCATCGCTAAGCGACGGTGCGGGAAATACAAACAACAAAAAAAAAAGTGTACTGCGCATGACCGCCCGTGTAAGTACGCAGTTATGCGCAGTACATTACACGGCCGTACGCAGGGTCACAGCCGGGCTCACAGCCGGGATCCACCTACGGCTGTGTGAGCCCGGCGTTATTCAGACCGCTACCTGTAATACGCAATTTACAAGAAGCCCCGGGAACGCTCGCCTTCCTGCAGTTCCAGGAGCAGCTTGTTGAGCGCCTTCTGTGTGAGACCGCCGCACCTCATCAAGCTTATGGAGACTCACAGAGCGCCACTTTTTACACCCCATCCCCGCCACTGAGGTCAAAAAATGACTCCCAAAAAGCATGAGAGGAGGGGGGATACCCGATTTTATTGCTCCATGTGCCCATCCCAACCAGCCTCCATAATTACCCGTCTTTGGAAATACCACACAGTTAACATTATTACTTTTATCTAAGATTTGGGGAACGCCGAAAAAGGTGTGGGGGGGGGATTTTAGGGAGTCAATTTTTATTCCGTACAAATGAGCAATGGGGCCTGGAATTTATTCAGTTGTGCCCTGCAATCCAACTGGTGTTCCCTCCATTACAGGCCTTGCCATGTTTCCTGTAAGTAGATTAGGGCCACAATGGGTATGTTTTTGAACACGGGACAAACGGGGGGATCCATTTGGGGGTGAACGTCTTCATTCCTATGTAAACTGTACAAAAAAAAAAGTTTTTAAATTGACAAAATTGCCAAAAAAAATGAAAATTGTAATTTTTTTCTTCTGCTTTGCTGAAATTTATTCAAATACTGTGTGGTCAAAATACGCAGTACACCCCTAGATGAATTCGTTAAGGGGTCTAGTTTTTAAAATGGGGATATTTGTGGGGGTCCTTATAGTTTTGGACGCTCAATGACTCTATAAGTGGGCAATGGGGCCTGGAATTTATTCCGTTGTACCCTAAAATCCAACGGGTGCTCCTTCCATTATAGGCCTAGCCATGCGTCCTTTAAGTAGATTAGGGCCACAAGGGGTATGGTTCTGAACACAGGACAAACAGGGGTATCCATTTTGGGGTGAAAGTCTTCATCCCTATGTGTGCTGTACAAAAAAAACAGTTTTTAAATTGATACAACTGCCAAAAAAATGAAAATTGTAATTTTTTTCCTACTGCTTTGCTTAGATTTATTCAAAAATTGTAGGGTAAAAATACACAGTACACCCCTAGATAAATTCGTTAGGGGGTCTAGTTTTCAAAATGGGATCATTTGTAGGGGTTCTCTGTTGTTTTGGCTGCTCAAGGGCTCTACAAGTGTGCAATGGGGTCTAAATCACCTTCATGCTAAATTTCTGTTCTGAAAGCCACGACTACTCCTTTCATTTTGGGCCCCGTTGTGCATCCAGACAAAAGATTAGGGCCACAATGGTTATGTCTCTGAACACGGGACAAACAGGGGTATCCACTTTGGGGTGCAAGTCTTCATTCATGTGTGTGCTGTACCAAAAAAGCTGTTTTTAAAACGACAGAATTGCCAAAAAAACGAAAATCACAATTTTTTCCTTTTGCTTTGCTTCAATTCATTCAAAAACTGTGGGCTCAAAATGGGCAGTACACCCCGAGATAAATTCATTAAGGGGTCTAGTTTTCAAAATGGGGTCACTTGTGGGGGTTCTCTTTGATTTTGGCCGCTCAAGAGCCCTACAAAAGTGCTATGGGCCTAAAACTCCTTCAAGGAAAATCTATGTTCTTAAAGCCACCGACTACTCCTTTCGTTTTGGGCCCCATTGTGCATCCAGACATAAGATTAGGGCCACAATGGGTATGTCTCTGAACACGGGAGAAACAGGGGTATCCATTTTGGGATAAAAGGCTTCATTCATGCGTGTGCTGTACAAAAAAAGCTGTTTTTAAAATGACAGAATTGACAAAAAAATGAAAATCACAATTTTTTCCTTTTGCTTGGCTTGAATTCATTCAAAAACTGTGGGGTCAAAATGGTCAGTACACCCCTAGATAAATTCGTTAAGGGGTCTAGTTTTCAAAATGGAGTCACTTGTGGGGGTTCTCTTTGGTTTTGGCCACTCAAGAGCTCTACAAAAGTGCTATGGGGCCTAAAACGCCTTCAAGCAAAATTTATGTTCTGAAAGACACCGACTACTCCTTTCATTTTGGCTCCCGTTATGCATCCAGACATAAGATTAGGGCCACAATGGGTATGTTTCTGAACACGGGAGAAACGGGGGTATCCATTTTGGTTTGTAAATCCTCATTTTCATGGGCTCTATAGGAAAAAAATATGTCTTTAAAATGACATATTTGCAAAAATATGAAATTTTATTTTTTGTCCCCTAAATTGAACTAATTCCTGAAAAGAACTGGTGGGGTCAAAATACTCATGACACCCCTCAGTGAATACACTAAGGGGTGTAGTTTTTAAAATGGGGTCATTTGTGGGTGTATCTATTATTCTGACACTTATGAGCCTCTGCAAACTTGGCTTGGTGCAGGAAAACAAAGTGCTCCTCAAAATGCTGAAAAGTAATGTTAAATTTGTACGTCCTCTAAATGGTTAAAAAAAACGCAAAAGTTTTTCAAGTGTGCATTCAGAATAAAGTAAACAGATGGAAATACATATCTTATCAAAAATTTGTACAGTATGTTTGGACATATTTGAGATATTACGGTTGAAAATGTGAAAAAATGACAATTTTTTCAAAATTTTTCCAATATTGGTACTTTTAATAAATATACACAAATTATATCGGTCTCTTTTTACAATCTAAATGAAGTACAACATGTGGCGAAAAAACAATGTCAGAATCACTGGGATATGTAAAGCCTTTACGGAGTTATGCCACGTTGAACGACGCATGTCAGATTTCCAAAATTTGGCTCCGTCACTAAGGCGCAAACAGGCTTCGTCACTAAGGGGTTAAAACGCGCACTGAAACGCACCTCATTATTTTCAATGAGTCTATTTACATGTACGATTTTTCTCTTTCAGTGATGCTGCGAAATTGAAAAATGGTGGCATCTTTTATTTTTCTGCGAGTCTACAGAAATCTCACTTATTGTTTCCAATGGATGAGAAAAAAATTGCATCGCACTCGCATGATATATATGTAGATTTTTAATTTCTGCTATTGAAAATCGCACGTCCAGTGATGCCAAATCACAACGCACTTGCAGCGAACATCACCTGTGTGACTGCACCCTTATATCATGAGGAATTTGATTCCGGATTGAAGGAATTTCACCGCACCTCTAACTTATTTCCCTGCCTTTGTGCTTATGAGTTTTGCTTTTTTTCTGCCAGTCCGGAGCTTCCTGTGATAAATTAATTAAATGATAAGACGCCAACACTCAGCCAGCAAGAGTTCAGCCCAAATACTGCGGCCCTATCACTTCAGAAATGATTAACGGCTTCTATGGATAATTATTACACACTTTTCCCTTTTCATTTCTGCAGCCGGCGATGAGGACATTGTGCAGTCTAGCAATATGTAATTACTTCCTAATAGAGTAGATGCATTTCAGCGGCCAACATAATCCGCGCACACCTGTCACTTAGCTAATTATATCGAAGATGGAGGCTTTCAGCACCGCGCATCGGATTCACTGTCAGCACTTGGCCGTAAGGAAGAAGCCTCAGACTCGGGGAAGAAGGCGCTGGGATCCACTCGTTCTCTCCTCTTTCTTCATAGTGCAGCAATTTTTCAATGTCATTCAATACAGCTCGAGGCATCAATTATACACAGTAGCAGCGGCGAGCTCCATCAGCCGACTGTTATATACTGAAAAGCTGTGATGTCTTTCTGTCTTGAAATGTAAACATTGTGCAGTGAAAGAGGAAGTTTCCTTAAAAAAAAAAAAACTTGTAATTCACCTTTGGGGAAAGTTAGGAATTGACAGGGTGAAGCAAAAGTCTGGACACAGCCTTTTAACTGATGCAATAATGAGAAAATTGACTTCCAATAAGTGAAAGTATTAATTGGGAAGGAGGCTGCATTTTTTGGTGGAGAAGATGTTTTCGGTGGCCATTTTGAACTCTGTCCTATTGAATTCAGCTCAGGCTTTTTGAGTGGAAATGGATTTGTGTGATAAACACAATAGAAGTATCAGTTTTGCCCTGTCTTTAATACTACCACTTTCACTTTTTAGTATATAGTGCTCATTGAGCGCTATGTAGCCTGGAGAGTAGAAACAGTTAAAAATCACTTCCCCCTTCTCTGCTGAGTCCTCAGCTGTAATAAACAGCTGAAAACCCGTACCTGCACCTGCTTGATTGCTGGAGTAAAGGCTTTAATCTCACGGCGTACATCTGCTATCAGTGGGGAGTAAAGCCCAGGACCAAGTGCCGTATATGTACCACGCTTGGTCTTTAGGGGTTAATTATGTGCATCTGGCATAGTGGTTGACACATCGAACATGTCATGTAAAGAACATCATGAAACTTTGCCCTTCCTTAACTCCTAGACAAGTAAAGATAGGACAAAACTGACACCTTCAGTGTGTTTCTGAGTAAGTTTTAGCCAAGACTGACATATCACTTGTCTCCCTTCACATCTGAAAAACCTGAGCTAAATTCAATGTGATGGAGCTCAAAATCTTACTTTCTAGTCTCTTTTGACACAGACATGTGACTTCTGCAGCCAATCAGTGGTTGTATCAGGTCGTGGCTGTATTCAGTGATTGGCTGCAGCAGTTATATGTCTATGTCAACAAGGACCAGGAAGTCCAGAGACCAGCGAGGACTTCTGGAAACATTGGATCAGGAACAGCAGGCGATCCGTAAGTTGAGTATTACTTTTTTATATACCTTAAAGCATTCCAAGTCTTTTTTCTATGTTTAGCAGCTGGGTCGTCCATTTAAAGGATTTGTGTAAGTAGTTTAGTTTTTTTAAAACAACATATAATTAATGAAAAAACAATGAATGAACCCATACCAACCGACCCGGGGTATTGTTGTATCTTGACACCACCAGAAGCTAGGGGTTTGACAGGGCTTGGCTGCCCCTATCACTCCCCTAGCTCCCAATTGGCTACCTTCATGTAGGTCCTAGCAGCAGCGTGTGGATTTCATTTTGCCTGGGCTGCTCGGATTACTGTTGCCAGGGAACATATACTTCCCAATGGCGCTACTGGCAAACTGCTTGGCTGAATAAAGTGCGTCCCCTCCACTGCTGTCCACCGCTGCCTGCTCCTGCATGGCCACCGCTGCCATGTGCCAAACAGCTGCAGTGCTACCACTGTGGCCCCCCCGTCGCTTTACAGCACTGACCGCTCCTTCATGGGCACAAACTGCTCTGCTTATGACACTTGCCCCCCCTCCCCCATGCGCCGCTCAGCGTTCCTGCAGGCCAGCGCTTCCATATGGCACTGCAGCGCTCAGAACTCCCCGCCTCTCACCTCACTGCTGCCGAATGCACCTGTGAGCCTGAGGATGGAGCAGACAGCCGGAGAGCCCACAGCATGTTCAGCGCTGCTGCAATGCCACTGCTGGGAGGCCAACGCTGCGGCTGAGGACAGGAAGACAGCCGGAGACTGCTCAGCTTCTTCAGCGCTGCTGGGAGGACCTGTGAGGGTGAGGGCGCGGAAGACAGTCAGAGAGCCAATCACGAACAGGGTGCGTGAAACCCTGTCAAACAGCCTGTATCTTGACTCCACTACTATTTCCGGTGGCATCAAGATACAATAATACCCCGACCCGGACCTTCGCTGCTCCAGTGCTACATCCTATAGTGCCCTGCCATACCGCTACATATGCATCATTAACCCGTGCATAACCAGTCCTACATATTAACATGCAACAATTATGCTAACTTGTCCATCACAGTATTGTCACATATTCACACATTTAGTCATGTAGTGGTCGGCTTAACATATGTGGCAGTGTTCCGGATCCATTTCACCATCATCTACTTTAGGACCCTGGCGGGATGGAGCCTTCCTGCCCTTCCATGCAGTCTGTGTCATTCTTATTTGGCCCTGCTCATCAGGCCATGTTGGTGTTATTAGCATCTGCCCTCGTGGCTCCCCTCCCCAACCATAGCTCTGGCCAGTAGAGGGGACCTACTCAGTGGTGCATCGCTCAGCAGACCAATGCTGGTAGGCATCAGTCTCCTCCCAGCCAGGTACCAGACTGGAGGGGGCTTATGTCGCAGCGGTCAGTGTGCATATGTAACATCACCCTCGTAGCCTGTCACCAGAGCCCAACATAGGAGAATGGGAGATGTGGTGCTGTAGCAGCGGGGGTCCGGACCGGTGGGTGAAGATTCTTTTATTGTTTTTCATGATTATCTGATGTTTAAAAAAAATACTCAGATAACCTTTTAAAATCAGCACTTTGCCTTGACCAATCCTTTTACACGGGTAATAGGAACGCTCGTCTGCCTGACTGTTGGTCCATGAGCTCCGCCATTCACAGGCTGGCTAGAACTGGCAGCCGGTCTCCCTCTGCAGCAACAGGGATCGTGACAATGGCATCCAGATCTGCCATGGACTATGATCACTATTAACAGTGATAATGCATTGCAGTATAGAGTTACTGCAATATATTATTATAGTGATCACAGCTTCACAGGTTCAAGTACCTTTCAGGGAGATCAAAAAATGTAAAAACAACAGTAAAATAAAGCCTGTAAAAAAAGTAATAAAACAATTGCACACTTTCCCCTCTTCAGTTATAAAATCTAAAAAAAAATAAAACCCCACGTGTTTGGGATCATTGCATCCATAATGATCTTCAAAATAAATGGAGCACACTATTTATCCTGCATTGCAAAAACCATGAAAAAAATAAAAAATCAAGAAGGGACCTAAAATGTTTATTTTGTTCATTTTGCCTTTCAAAAAATGCAACAAAAGTGATTAATTCTTCAGTGGAGGAGTGAGTGAGCTCCATCACTGCCTTACATGCAAAGCAACTAACAAGCCGGTCTAGAGGATGTGGTAAAAGTAGCATCTATATAATGTAAAAAATCATGTTAGTAACTAATATCTGCAAGGTGTAATCTATATGGGTGAGGTTTGGAAAATACATATCTTCATTGTTCTTTCAATATATCCCTTTAAGGGGTATTTGGGCTTTTGCTATTGTTGACCTATCTCGGTGAAGGTCCACCACTGAAGATCCCCACCGATCAGCTATTTCTCTAGCATGCTGTCACTGCAACGGGGCTGAATGTCTGCATTGGAGGTTAGGGGCTTAAGTAATAGATGGCCTCACTTCCATTGAAATCAACGGTAGAATGGTAGAGCTGGAAGGGACCTCCAGGGTCATCGGGTCCAACCCCCTGCTCAATGCAGGATTCACTACATCATCCCAGAAAGATATATGCCCAGCCTTTGTTTGAACACTTCCATTGAAGGAGAATTCCCCACCTCCCGTGGTAACCTGTTTCACTCATTGATCCCCCTCACTGTCTAATATCTAATCTTTGTCTCCTCCCTTTCAGCTTCATCCCATTGCTTCTAGTCTTTCCTTGTGCAGATGAGAATAGGGCTGATCCCTCTGCACTGTGACAGCCCTTCAGATATTTGTAGACAGCTATTAAGTCTCCTCTCAGACTTCTCTTCTGCAAACTAAACATTCTAAGACCCTTTAACCGTTCCTCATAGGACAGGATTTGCAGATTGCACTCTGGTAACTCTTCTCTGAATTTTCTCCAGTTTGTCTGTCTTTTTTAAACTTGGGTGCCCAGAACTGGACACAGTATTCCAGATGAGGTCTGACTAAGGAAGAGTAGAGAGGGATAATGACCTCACATGATCTAGACTCTATGCTTCTCTTAATATATTCCAATAAGGGCTTATTCACACGAGCATATAACGGCCGTCGTTTTCACAGCCGGACGATATACACTACCAACTGATGCATTGGATTCCAATGCATCAGATCACACAGGTGTATTCCCAAGGTGTAAAAGCGCCCAGCCGGCTAATATAGCACCGAGTACTTTTACACAGGGCAGCAGAGATAGTCCTCGAACTATCTTTGTGCCCAGAATACGTTGGCCGCTGCATAGGCTCCTATGGGAGCCAATGACAGCGGCCGGAGAAGGGAGGTGGGATAAAGTTTAGCAGCGTGACTCCAAAACTCCCTCCCCCATATCTCCTCCGGCTGTTTGCAATGGTAGAACTGTGGACAAGGAGTGGGAAAGGAACAGGTGCTTAGCTCCGCCCCTGTCCTGCCAACTCCAATTCAAACAGCCGGAGGGAAGGAGAGAGGAGGTGAGACGGTGAGAGGGAGAGAAGGGGAGGCAATTGCATTGCAGCCTCAGCATATATATGTGCCAGGCCAATGCCATCTGAATGGGCGCACAAATGTTAGATTTGTGTGCCCGTTCACACGTTTTTATGGCACTGGCGGGTGCACATAAAAACGCCTACACTCGTATGAAACAGCCCTAACGCAAAAGTCTGGTGCTCACATAGAAGTGAGGTCCTCCAGCATTGCTAATAACTCTTTAGCCAGTCCAACAGCTAATTCACCTGGCTGTCCCATGCACATGAATGTTTGGCTCGGCTGAACATTCGTCTGTTTAGGGAGGTAAGCCTCATCAAAATATAGCTGTGGCGCCAGGTTCAGATGTTGATTTTCAGAGTCTCCAATCCTTGTATTTTCCCTATCATCATCTGGTTGGGAAAAGTTGAATTACCTCCATATCCATCAGCATCATCCAGCCTCACGATTGTCGGCGGGTTCAGACGATTAAACATTGCCTGATGAAAAGAGGGATAAGCTTCCAAATAAAGTAATACAACGAGGAACTAAGTGTAATCCGCTCAAACAAGATGTGAGCGTCTGTAAGATGCCAGGTGTATTATAAGGAAGCCATAAAGATTAACTTGGAGATTACACAAGCAAAATAATCACAAAAGCACCTTTAATGCTCCGTCATATCCAGTCAACACTAATACAACGCCTGACATTTATTAATTTCATTCAAAAGGGATTATTGTAAGCTTATTAAAAGATGACAAAAACAAGGAACTTTTCTGCTTGGATGGAAAAAAATAAGAACCAAGGATCTGCGGCGAATATCACACAAAACCATTTTCCTTTTTTGTGCTGTGAAATGTTGTCTTGTCCTCAGATGAAGGCAGAACTCGGGTTTCAGGTGAATACTTGGCACCAGAGAGCGCTATCCTAAGCCAAGAATAGACATGCACCTTATTGCAATCACTCATTTAAATTGTTGCTGGGCGCCCGCACAACTTTTAAGCTCTACATTACATATACATTAAACATAGGCATATACAATACATTAAACATAGGGCATGTGAGGAAAGATCCTGACTTACACGCTAAACATATCTATAGCCGTCCATTGCCAGATGGAGGCCAAAGGAGAGTCCTTTTGGCCTCCATCTGGCTGGTTTTCATTTGAAATTCCATTTTTACAGGATTACATAGTATAGTAGACTACATTATTCAATTCTGTGGTGCCCTGTAGAAAAACATATCCTTTTACCAGAGGCTATAGCAGCCTATGGATGATGGATGCTACTGAACCACTCTACTGACCTCATTTCAAAGGATACCAAAAGGAGCTCCTCTAATTTCACTGCCCATATATGTGTAGTCAAGCAGAGGGCTGGCAGGGTGAGCCATTGGGTACCTGTGCCCCCGATAGTTGAGATCATAGGGGCGAGGGAGTCTAGAGCACAGAGCCCCAGTAGCTGGGATCCTGAGGGCATGGAAGTCTGACCACACCCGTAGGTGGTAAGAACTCCGGTGCTTGAGTCACATTAACTTCTGATCCCACCAGATACGTCATATGGAGGGGATAGGTTATTGCTTGGGGCCACATCACAAAAATTTATTAATTTAGTTGCTAGTGCGATTATAACATATGCTTCTTCTGTTACTTAGCATCACTGACACCTTGCTCCCAAGAATATATCACAATGCAGATTGATTCATAGATATGCTGTCTACTCCTCAAATATCACAGTGCAGCATAACAGCAGTGAGAACAGAGCAGTATAGCTTCCATGGCATTGCCTGGTGGCAGTGTAGTGAGCTGAAGTTAACAGAAGAGTAGCCCGAGTGGTTGTGCCCATACCAACTGTGTCACGGTGGTGACTACTCGGCTTGTAATAGGGGGTCCTGCAGCAGGTTGATTTCAATGGAGTTCCTAGAAGCAACAATTTGTGGTTCGTATATTAACCGATGTGACGCCAGTGCCTTTGAATGAGTGAGCTTATTGAAATAAAGAGACAAGTCCAAAACATTGCAATAAAACCAAAGGCACACAGTTCACTGAATGCTTGAAAATAAATGACAATGTTCAAACTCTTCTCCAGTAAGTAATAACTTTTGCAACAAGAGATTACACCGATAACATGACATGCATGTGCTCCTTAATTCTTCCCTCTGAAGAATAACATGGGCTACGTTATCTGGCAACTGTACTGAGAGATTATTTGTGGAGGAATGGAGGGAATGATGCTCTCCTGTGGACATACTAACTGCTGCATCTACAGGGTCAAGGTAAACTCCCAGTTCAATTGGCTGTTTTTCCTTCCAGATTCCACAGGGTCTTCCCTGACTTAGACTCCTTCTTAAGCAGGGAAGACTCCGCTCTCCTTTAGTTCTCCCCTCTAGCTGACTCCACGGCTATACATTCTAGCTGGCTGGCCTCCAGACCGACTTATCTAGCCTCCATGCTATACTAGACTAGGCTGCAAGCTCCCCAAGAAACCCCTAACCACACCCAAGCTCCGTCTTTCAAATCTACCCACTAACCAATCCTGGACTAGGGGGGAAATCTACTACCCAATCCCAGGACTAACTAGGGATGACTAACAGGTAACAGAATGGGTTAGGTAGAATACTGCAAAGTCATGCAGAAGGTAGTTAGAGAGACACCAGACATTAACTCTTAGGGGCCCAGACAATCCCAATACACATAAATAGACATTGACACAGACAACCATACATACACATATACACATAGACATTCCACATGAGGTTGTTAACGAGGTGCTGTGGGACCCCAACTATAGGGCACTACAGCAGCGGGAAACAGTAATGAAGCACGGTGAGCTTTCCTCAAGAGGCCTTCCATGTTTTCCGAAATACTGGAAGGGCAGGACCTATGAGCCAGGTGCCACCTAAGCAAATGTGGTAAACCAGAGAGCCAGTCAAACCAATATGGCAGGGCAAAGGTTGGAATATCCAAAGGGCTGTGGGCTAGAATTTTCTAACTGCCAAATGGACACTGTGCACTGCTTACTGGTTGGCTAGCACTGATCACATGAGCAATGCTGGCCAATCAGAGAGCAGGTATAGAGCATTGGTAGTGTGACACTACCAATGCACGATGGAGATTAGGTAGTCTGAAGATCATGTTGGCCATCTTGTACAGGGTAAAAAGGGACCAGGAACCTGCTGATTACAAGGGCATTGGCAGTAAAGATGAACAGCAGGTAATATAACTACCCCCTTCAAGCCTATGTAAAATTCTGCCCAGGGAAGTATATTACTTGCCTTTTTTCTTTTCTGCCATTTTTCCTTCAATCTGCCAGTTCTAGGTCCCATTCTGCCAGTTCTAGGTCCCATTTTTGGCAATCCAAGATGGTTACTAACTACAAAATGCACATTGTACACTGCTCTCTGGTTGGCTAGCGTAAGAGTGGAGCCATTAGAGCTATGCTATTGTGTGAAGTTCTTATATTTTATATGTTCTTATAGATAGAACTGTGCTTTACTGTACCTTTAGGGGGTTTTCCAGGTAGCTCCCACTGTAGTTCTTGATGCTCGTAATTGCAGTACAGCTTTCATTGAAATCAATGGCAGCTGAACCTGCAATTGCAAGTGCTAGCCACTACATGGGGGTTGGAGCAGTAGCTTCCACTGCAACCCTGCTGTATCCCAGCACTGAGAGCAGGTGAAGCCTGAAAAACCCCTTTAAGAGCTGGAGAAGATGCGGGTTTTGGATGATTTTCTGGCGCAATATTGCTGACTGCAATCTAGAAAGTTGGCAGTGACTGTGACAACTGAAAACGAAAGATGTCATTAGAGCTCTGCTGAGAAAAACAGTCCAGCAAGAGCCTGTTTGCCCTTTGGGCAGCTGAGGAAGGTTATTGAGTATTAGAGCCCTTTGGGAAGGATTACAGTGCCTAAGCCATGCTGCATAAAGGCAGAAAATAGCTACCCCTGTGGTTCCTATTGGCTTCAGAGCAATTTGTCCATTTGTCGAATACTCAGCTGCACCCCAGGCCGTGCCTGTATGATCAAAGCCCGACTTCGAGATTCTAAATTGTGATGATTCCCACCTATAAGGACAGAGGAACGATGACCCAGACCCAGGTAAGCCTCCTTCTCCCAGAAGTGCCTCAGAGTACCTCAGCGGCCTGGCCTTCTTTCCGAAAGGATGATGACACACCCAAATCTGGACCACTCGATTAATCTACACTGATCAAATCAGTAGTGCTGACCAATCAGAGGGTGGGTATAGCAGGTTGGTAACTCAACACTACCAATGCACCGTGGGATTTAGCTAGTCTGAAGATTACACTGCCCATCTTGAATTGCCAAAAAAGGAACCTGGAACTGGCAGATTAAAGGAGACATTGAGGACAATAGAAATGTCCCCTCTGGTTCTAGTTTAAAGGTTTCTTTAACTAGCAATATGGCCCCTTCAATTCGAGGATCAGTGGGGGATGACTACTGGGCACTTTGGGACCCTACAAGTTGGAGAGGATGGAGTAGACACAAATGGACCACCGAGTATAGAAGAAGAACTTGTGCATAGAAATAGTGGATAATTAAAGCACTTTTTCCCCTGCGATCTGTATAGTGTTAACTTCTAAAGTGCTTTTAGGTCTTGCTCACATGTCACCCAGTCTATGATTATGAGCTTTATACCAACATTATTCTCCAATCTGCATCAATCCAATTTAATTTATGAGGATTTAAAATCTTTCCCCCAATCCAGCTGTGATGAAACACAACCTTCCTCCTAAAACACCAATTAGTTGATGAAGCAGCGTGAAGCGATACCTCCGAACAAGCTGTACAGACGGTCTCTCATAATTATACACCGTGTGGTGCTCGTGTTTGTACAAGTAAGAGGTGATAATTCAGTGCTGAAAAGTGGGTTAATTCTGTCTGAATTGGAAGGTGAGAACTGGAGTTCACTTTGTAAATGTGTAGAGCATAGCTGTGTGAACGTCTATGTCAACACTTCATATGCAAATCAGATAGATTTTATGCTGAATATGTAAATTGTTCTGTTTTTTGGTCCATCAAATCTTTTACCTCTTCTTGAGTCGCTTTTTGAGATATGACACGAAGAGTTCAAAAATGGGACTTAATCAGCTAATTAGTACATAAGCAAAATAAGAACTAGGCGAAGAAAGGAAGAACTACAAATGAGACGTTGTTAAGGGTTTGTACTCTGGAACTTCAGTCACTGACTTTTCATTTTTGGAACATTTCATGTACAAAGAATCGTAACAAAAACTGTGGCTTACATGAAATTAGCAAATTTAAGTAAAGTTTTGCATTATAAAGGTGGCCTGGTTTAGAAAACCAAACTCAAATACCATATTTGGGAATCTGGAGTAAATCTTGGGAGGTCTTCCAATTAGGGCCCTCATATCTCATAACCAGAGCAAAGAGTAGCTATAAGGAGCTCTGGAGGACCCAGTACATCCATGCATTACATGGACAGCACATTGGGAACTGTGTAATGCTTCACCTCTCCTGTGGTGGCGCTTCAGGGAAATTAGAGGAGTTTGTTGAGTTATTACTTTTATATAGTTTTAGGTCCCTCATGCCCAAAAGTATATATAAAAGTAATGATAATGTCTCTGTCGGGTTCCCATTGGCTGCAGCGGTCATGTGAGTAAATAACCCATGCTAAACTGCTGCAGCCAATGTAAATGGAAGAAATGGCCGAATGCACACGGCCGGGTCGGATTCCGCATGCGGGATCCCACAGCGGAATCTGACCCTGTGCCTGGCTGGTGACCCCTGCGTACCTGTCCGGATTCTTTTAATGTGTGCTGCGGATGTGCTGACCAGCGCACATGTACAATACAAATAATGCCGCACCGTCGCTAGCCGATGACGCAAATCCTGCAGCCTTTCCGCAATGATAATTGTAGAAGGGCCGCAAGTCGGATTGCTTCCATTGACTTCCATTGAATGGAGAATGCTACAACCCTCCCCACCCCCTCTCCCGCAAGCAGAAAATTGCATTTGTTTTCTACTCATGCGCATGAAAACCCCCTTTTACATTGCATGCTTATGGCAGGTATTCGCTGAGGAATCCAGAGGCGGACGCCCACTCCAGTTTGCATAATGCAAATCTGGATGTGTGCATTGGGCCAAAGTCTGATAGGTTCACTTCTGAGATCCACACCTATCTTGAATTTTGGCCCCACTCTCCTCAATTTGGGTGTATGCAGTAGTTCAAGGTGATTGGGACTTACGGAAACGACAGCAAAGCTCGCTGTGCTACACTGTTTGCGTAACTCCCATTGACTTTTATGGGAGTTATGAAAGCAGCACAGCCCAGTTGGACTTGGCTGTTTCCATCCTCCCTGACACCTGCTATACAACAGTGTTCCCAACATGGCCATGTTTAGCAGAAACTAGAACATCCCTTTAAGGGGTCAAAGGGATACAAAGAGAGGATACCCATTGCCAAATTAAGAATGCTAGTTAATGCTACTATAAGGCCCCCGAGTATCAGGAAGGGGAAACAATGGTTCAGGAGCTGGTGCAGGGGTGTTGCTCACTTCCTCTATACTAATTAATGCTGGCCGAACCAAGCCTCTCCAGTTAGTAAAATGGAATTGATCATATCCCATATTCCATCATATGCCTGGCGAAACACATTTGGATCAAAATTTCCATCCTTCGAAAAAATTTTAATAAACTTGAATCAGTCTTTTTCAGCACTTGGGAGTCAGTCACCACTATTGGGCTTGCAAGTAGCAGCACTCGCTAGTTTGGCAGTGCAAAGTACGACTCCCGGAGATTCTTCTTCTCCCTCCACTCCCTCGAATGGTAGAGCACTTACCAAGGCTCTGTACAACAATCAAAACCTTGCACAAGGCCTTAGCATTTGTCATGGGGGAAAAACAGGATCCCAGCTCATGGTATGCTACTCACCCACTTTTGAGCTGCTCTATGTATCATCGCACTTCTTGTGAGACTACAATTCCTTTAACAAATAAAAGAAAGACATGTTCCTCCTTATTGCACTACCATCTTCCCCCAACCCAAGAAAAGAAGAGCTGGCACCTTTCTGGCTTAATTCTTTGTCTCTGAATCTCACACCCATCCCCCAATTCATCTAATTACTAATTTGGTGGTGAATATGGAGAGAAGTCTTTTGAATGAAGTGTTGGAGTGAACCTTTAGGGGTCTCCATCTACAGCAACCATAACAACCATAAAGATATATGGAGAGTAACCCCAGCCAAGGCATGAACAGAATACAAACTGAGTTTTAATGCAATCTTCTCTTGGTGATCGGAATCATGTCCTTTTCATTTCAAAATCTTTATATTTTGAGATTATATTGAGACACTAAAAGAAGGCAAAAACAACCTCCTTCTATTCTTGAGTTTAAAAGAAGCTTGAAAATATGAAGATTAAGTGCCCTCCACGATCCGGGGTTGGTCTTCAGAAAATGTGAGATATGATGTACTATGGTAGAACCTCAACTAAATGGGAAAAGCGACTCAACAGCTTTGTTGATCAGTTTCATTGTTAAGTGCGACAAACCAATTAGATTCTTCTTCCAGGAGATTCTACGGGCCGTAATGATTTGTTCTGAGCCGACAAAAAAGTAACAAAGAACTTTTGTCTTAGCTGTCCAAATATTCCATAATGAAGATGAATTAGCAGCTCGAGCTGTCTCTACAGCATTTGAAAAGAAACAATTGAGTGGAATATTAAATTATCTTTTGAGTACTTTAAAGTCTGAATTCATCAACCCTTTAAAAAGTTTTTAGTGTCTCGTTCCCTGTCTGCCCTTATTCTTCTCGCTGAATAGATATACATGAATGGCACCAACCTTGCCCGGCACAAAAAAAAATCATTGCCCGTTAGGCAAATGCTTTACTTCAAAGGCATTGTTCTGTTTTATCAACGACTGGACAATTATTCAGCTAAGTGGAAAAAAAGCGCATCATAAAAATGTAATTTTGAAAACGTAATTCTGCCACCTGCAGGTAAAGCCATCTAGTTAATCTCTGCAGTTGAAGCTGTTGGAGTGTGAACTCCAATATCATTAATTAGAGCCTTGTCGGGGAATGAATAATCATCCCATACTTGGGAAGTCCAATGTCAAGAGAAGAGGCAGGAAGGAAGATCTTCCGCAGGAGCCACTCATCCTAATCTGTAGTCAATCTGTCGGGTAAAACTTTATTGTTCAATAAAAGAGACTGTTGATTGTGCTCCAGAAAAGTGCTGGTACTGAGTCATTAAAAATATAATTAATTATGATCATTATTATGATGTGGCTCCAACAATAAAATGTACAGAGTAAAGAGGCTTCATCCATGTAAAATGCAGCACCACCCATGAACAGAACCGTGCAGGGAGGCTCCACCCCTGAAGAGTATCACATGGAGAGGCTCCACCCATGAAGTGTACAGACTACAAATGTTACATTCATGAACAGTAAAGTGCAGGTAGGTTCCACCCATTTTACCTAATCTGCAGCCAATCTGTCTGGTAAACCCCTACTTTTCAATAAAGGAACGTGTCATTTGAGCTCCAGATACATGTTAGAACATTAACTGGGGTCATAAAGACAATATATATCATTAAGGATGATCATTGCAAAAAAAGATGCGTCTCCAACCACATTTGGAGCGATCCTCATTTCACTCCTCTCACCTTGCAATTAGCCACACCTCACTGCAGCGCACAGAGCGGCCTTCACCCTGCAACCACTACTAAGCACCGGGGCAGCCAGTCAGGTAATGTACCTACTCCTGCATCACCTGACTGGTGACCATGCTGCTTTGTAGCGGTTGCCGGGTAAGGGATGTGAGGGCTACTTCGTGTCCTGCAGTAAGGGTTACTGATTGCAAGGTGAGAGAAGCAGCATATCGAAATCAGTTGTGAATCCGCAGCTGATTTTGTCCTTGTTTTTGATGCAGAAATGTTGCAGATTTTGCTGAAGAATTCTCTATTATGTGTGAATGCACCCTTAACCCTTTCCAATCTACTGTCTGACGTCTAAAGACATTCTGATTGAAGGCTGTACAGTTCCGATGTTGGAAGACGTCCGGCAGGGTATTCTTAGGGCTCATGTCCACGGGGAAAATAAGAATTAACATCCGCAGCGGATTTTAACTCTTCTCCCGCGCGCGGATCCGCACCCCATAGGGATGCATTGACCACCCGCGGGTAGATAAATACCCGCGGATCGTCAATAAAAGTGATTTTTAAAAAAATGGAGCATGAAAAAATCTGGACCATGCTCCATTTTCATGCGGGTCTCCCGCGGGGACGGCTCCCGCGGGCTTCTATTGAAGCCTATGGAAGCCGTCCGGATCCGCGGGAGACCTAAAATAGGAATTTAAAAGCATTTACTCACCCGCAGCGGGCCAGGAAGGTCTTCTCTTCCTCACGGCCGCATCTCCCTTGCTTCGGCTCGGCGGATGTGCCCGGCGCATGCGCGCGGCACGTCGACGTGCCGCCGGCGTGACGAATTCATCCGCCGGCCGAAGAAAGAAGATCCGGCCGCGACGCAGAGAAGAAACGGAGCGGATGGGAGGTGAGTTTATTCTCATTTATTCTTATTTTCAGCGCTCATGTCCGCGGGGCAGGAGGGACCCGCTGCAGATTCTACATGTAGAATCCGTAGCGGGCCCGATTTTCCCCGTGGACATGAGGCCTTACTGTAGATTACTGACCTCTCTGTTGTCGGGGACCTCTCCAGCATGTCTGATACCACAGTACTGGCTCTAGCCAGCAGATGGCGCCATTGTATAATGGCAGAAAAAAAAGAAGCTCCCTAGGAAACCCTGAATCTAAAATTGGATTGCAAAGGGTTAAAGATGATCAACATAAAAATTATGTGGTTGAATATGTTACTGTTGATCTGTCATGATGGTAGTCACTTTCCTGTGTGATGCCCCTTCTACTCCAAATAATATCCTCCTATCTGAATTTATGAACTAGATGACATCACTTCCTATAACCAAGGAGTCTTGTCTCTTAAAAGACTCAACTGTCTTGTCAAAGATAATAATTGACTCTGGAGGATCTGATTAAGAAGAGCACAGAGTAGAGAGACTCCATCCATGTAGAGCGCAGCATACAGAGGATCAACCCATGAAGTACAGTGTAGGGCTACTCCACCTATAAATAGTGACACAAATATTCCACAGATGAAGTGTATAAAGTAGAGAGGCTCAACCCATGAACAGTACAGTGTAGAGAATTCATACATGAAGGGTACGGGGTAAGAAAGCTGCAGTAATGTATAAGCCACATAGAGAAGCTCTACCCATGGAGTGAACAGAGTAGAGTAGAGAGGTTCACCTATGACCAGTACAGTGTAGAGGATTCATACATGAAGAGTATGGGGTAAGAAGGCTCCAGTAATGTATAAGCCCCATAGAGAAGCTCTACCCATGGAGTGAACAGAGTAGAGTAGAGAGGTTCACCTATAAACAGTACAGTGTAGAGAATTCATACATGAAGAATACGGGGTTAGAAGGCTCCACTAATGTATAAGCCACATAGAGAAGCTCTACCCATGGAGTGAACAGAGTAGAGAGGTTCACCTATGAACAATACAGTATAGGAAATTTCCGCTGATGAAGAGTACCATATAAAGGGGCTCCAACCATGAAGAGCACAGAGTAGAGAGTTTCTAGCCATAAATAACACAGTATAGAGGATTCACACGAGTAGTGTTTAGTAGGGAGGCTCCACCTATGAAGAGTACCATACAGAGAGGTTCCATTAATGGAGAGTACAGCATAGAAAAGCCCCACCGGTGAACAGTAAAGTGCAGCAAGACCCACCCTTGAAGACTATGACATAAAGAGGCTCCACCCAAGAAGTGCACAGAGTAGAGAGTTTCTAGCCATGAAAACCGCAGTATAGCAGATTCATGCATGAATAGTGTTGAGTAGGGAGGCTCCACCTATGAAGAGTACCACATAAAAAAGCCTCCATCAATGTAGAGTACAGCATAGAGAGGCTCCACCCATGAACAGTAAAGTGCAGCAAGGCCCCACCTATGAGGATTATCACATAGAGAGGCTCCACCCATGAACTGTAGGGAGGCTTCACACATGATTCACTCCTGATGGATTCTACAGTATACAACTCCAATAAATGCCACCACTTTGGATCATAGCTATGGTAAACTGATTTGCTTCTATCCATTGCCAGCGCTCTATAGACTCAATTACTTATACTGTACAGTCCCAAACTTTTTTACATTTGTCAAAAATAACCAAGAGGAATGCATTGTGGACTTGTGGCATAAGAACCCTATTACCGATGGGTTTTACCCTAACACATCATGACTTGTATTATTATGTTTATGCTACATTTTGTCTTTCCTCAGCTCCTTCATATGACGGACAGATAACGCTCATGAATTCTAATTTACCATCAGACATGAACATCTTGACAGCTGTGTAATATCTCCTGCAGAGTCAATGCCTACAGAAATGTATTTTGTCAGTAAACATGTACTTTTTCTAGACCTCTTCTGAGTTCTCAAGGGTCCATGACTCATTTGGCGAGTCAGTGAGATTTATAAAAGTTGACGTTCACATTAGGTGTTTGCTGCTGCAGGCATATTCTGATTTTCTCTTGCATGGGAACATATTTAATACATGAAATACAGGAAAATAATTGCATTTACTACATATTGAGACCAATCGTTTGCTGCTTGCAGGGTAGGTAAATGGTAAATTCATCATCCTTTGATGGGGTCAATGAGTACTCTTTATAACATACTAGAACATTACCGTGGCTGTAATGCAGCAAGTCTGCACTTAGCAATGCAGGGTTGAGTCGGCTGCCCTTAAGGTTTCCTCACATGTTTATTTGCCCCTGTACCCCAGGGGTTCACCAACCTAACGTTTAGAGCCTTTAGTGATGACGCGTGATATCTTATTATGTCATTCACTCACAGAAAACCGGTTTTCTTCTCATTTATCCTTGCTGGCACATGATTTTTCTCCTTGTTCCTTGGCTTGTCTAACTCTTGATCCTTAAAGTTGGCCCATTTGATTTGGCTGTTGTCTCTCAAAGTAAGCGCTGCCAGCAGTGGCGGCCTTAGGTTAGATGGCATCCTGTGCAGATTTTGTTTTTTCAGCGACTTCCCCTCTGGTCATAAGAAAAAAAACTACATATATAACACTGATAGGCAGTCTGCTTGTATTCTGCTTGTGCAAAAAGTATCAAAGTAGCAGCATATCCACATCAGCAGAGCCCAGTGACTAAATAATACATTAGACCCAAGTGTACAACATAAATACAGCATCAGGACCAAGCTCATAACATAAATACAGCACTAGAGCCAGGCTCATAACAAATGCAGCATCAGGACCAAGCTCATAACATAAATTCAGCTCCAGAGCCAAGCTCATTACATATATACAACATCAGAACCAAGCTCATAATATAAATACAGCACTTGAACCAAGCTCATAACACAAATACAATACAAGAACCAAGATCAGGACATAAAAACTGCATCAAAACAGCTCATGGAATTAATTCTGCATCAGAACCAAGCTCACAACATATACACAGTACCAGAACCAAGCTCATAACATAAATGCAGTACCACAACCAAGCTCATAGCATCCGTTTAGTAACAGAGCAAAGCAATTGTGTTGCGGGGACACTAATGGACTGATAGCAGTGCCTCAGGACATCAGATGGGAGGATACAGAGCCAGGAAGTGGATGATTCATGTGGCTCCACAAGATACTGAAAGTAAATCATCTGGCTGGTTGGACTTAAGGGTGCCATCTTCCCTTGACTACATACGCCTTGTGCCTCCCTATAAGCTGGTGGCTGGCATTCTGTGCAATCACATGGGTATCACATAGCTAAAGCTGGCCATGGCTGCTAGCTACTACCCTGGGAGGCCATTCTATCAATAGGTTCTGCACACGGCAGAGACTGTACTGTATGGACATTGAACCAGGAGTGCCTGCTAGAGAAGACTAACACTTGACAGTCCCTGATAGATACTGGATGGTCCAGTAGACCCTGTGCCTTGGTTCGGGCCATTGTCAGTCCTAAGTAGCAATGGGAAAACCACTTGCATTCTGTTTGATAAGTGACTAGTGTGTTGCTGTGTAAAAGTAGGAACTTAGGAGAAGGGAAGGTCCCATAGTGATAATAAATGGAGCCCTGTTACTGGTTCATGCCCTCAACAGCTAGCTGCCATTCTACATCCCTTCCAAATCTCCCACTTCTCACTTTATGTACATTCCACACTATCTGCCACCCAAAGTCAACTATGCAGCCAAGTTCTCCCAGCCAAGAACTAAGTGGCACCAGGATGCCCACCATCACCATTTGCTGAGCACCATGTTGAGTTTTGCTGTAATGCTGGGTGCACACTGTATTTCAGTATACACCCACCCTTCTATTCCATGGTTGTGAAGGGCCACTGGGCGCCACCCTGGGGTCCCCTTGATAGGGGGTAATATGGGGGACCTAGTGGCAAGGGAACAAGCACATGGGCCTCAGAAGCTGGGTTAGCTTGAACTAGTTTCTTTAATACAGAAGTCCTCTCCTGAATGAGAGATGTCCAATGCCACACTTTCCTCCTGTAATGCAAGATGCTCTCCTTGCCTCCAGTAATATGCCCGATCACAGGGCTACAAATAGGCAGACATGGATTTCCTGCAGCCAACAGGTGGGGGCGCCATCTTACTCAGAACAACCTTATTCAACAAAACAAATTATTATTTCACCTTTGTTTCGAGTACTTAAGTAGTCAGCAGTCCTTTGGAGAATAAGGAATAGAATTCCGCTGTATATGAAGCTTGCTTACTTGCTAGTTAACATAAACAGCCACTAAACAGTCACTGGCCAGCCAGCCGTAAAAATTAGTTCAGTTCGAGCACTCATGGTAACTTATAGCAGGCCGCAGTCATATTGCATTCAAGGCAAGTAGAGAGGCAGTCTGGGCACGCAGCTTCCGAAACAGCAGGGTCACTCAACGTGATGAGAATCTCCTCTAGTTTTGCAGAAATCTGCTTTTCAGCATTGTCCCACTCACATAGCATTGTAAGAAGCGGCTCTGTTGTCAGCGGCCTAGAGCAAGTACCAACTGATACACGATCCCAGCCATATACCCCCACCATTTGCGCCAAGCTCCAGTAAATACCGTTGCTGACATCAGCCTATCCTTCGCCCCATGACCTCCACGTGACTAGGACTTAGAAAAATCCACACAACACAGTATTTAACCACTTGGGGTCATTACATAGTTACATAGTTCAGTAGGCTGAATGAAGACAATGTCCATCTAGTCCAGCCTGTCTATCCTCCTGTGTTGATCCAGAGGAAGGCAAAAAAAAAACAAGGGCAGAAGCCAGATAGCCTTTTTGGGGAAAAAATTCCTTCCCGACTCCCTAATGGCAATCAGACTGTTCCCTGGACCAACCCCTAATAGTTCCTACTTTCCTATATACCCGGATTAACAATTAACCTAAGATTTATATCCTATAATGTTCTTCCTCTCCAGTTGTTGACCATAATATTACTACAAAATAGACGTACTACCCAATCAAATAGTGATAATAAGGACAGTAACAGAAGCAGACATAGTAATATAGTAACACATAGCATGTTAGGCTGCATAAAAATATATGTTTATCCAGTTCAGCCATTAGCATCTAATGTTGATCCAGAGAAAGGCAAAAGAAAAAAAAGTTAAAATTCCTTCTTGACCCCAATCATGTAATATTGTATCGCTCAAGAAAGACATCCGGGCCCCTCTTGAACTCTTTTATCGAATTCGCCATCACCACGTCCTCAGGCAGAGAGTTCCATAGTCTCACTGCTCTTACAGTAAAGAACCCCCTTTCCTCCAGACGCAAAGGGCGCCCCCTTGTTACAGTTACAGCCCTGGGTATAAAAAGATGATGGGAGAAATCCCTGTTATATTTATACATAATTATTAGGTCGCCCCTCAGCCGGCTTTTTTCTAAACTAAATAACCCCAATTTTGATAAGCTCTCTGGGTATTGTAGTTCGCCCATTCTGTTTATTACTTTAGTTGCCGCCTTTGTACCCACTCAAACTCTGATATGTCCTTCTTGAGTACCGGTGCCCAAAACTGTCCACAATATTCCAAGTGTGGTCTGACCAGAGACTTTTTAAAGAGGAGGAGCTGCCTGACACTGGTTGCTCCATTTAAGCTTATAGTTAACTAAAATCCCATGTCATTTCCATGTCAGTGTTCCCCAGTGGTTTCCCAGTTAGTGTGTAATGGTGACATGTATTTCCTCTGCCCATGTGCAGAACCTTACCTTTATCAGTGTTGCACCTCATTTGCCATTTTATTGCCCAAACCCCCAACTTATCCAGATCCATTTGCAACCGCCTTGTGTCCTCTCTTGGGGTAATTACTTTACATAGTTTTGTATCGTCTGCAAATATTGATATTTTACTGCACAATCCTTCTACCAGGTCATTAAGAAATATATTAAAAACAATAGGACCCCTTACTGCCCCCTGTGGTATCCCACGAGTAAGGGTCCATTTAGACTGGACGAATGTCCGGCAAACGATGCCCGACACTCGTCCCTGTGTGTCTTCGCTCCTGCATGGGAGCTAGTAGCGCTGGCTCGCTCACAGAGCAGCCAGCAGGGGGCGGGGGGCTGCAGGAGATTTCTCTCCTCTCGCTCCGCTGCCTCTCTCCATTGACTTAACATAGCAGCCGTTCAATACTGAACGGCCGCTATTTACACTGAACGATCAGCAATCAGTTCATCTTCCATCATTTATGCTGCATAAACGATGAAAGATGATCGCTCATCGTTCAGTGTAAATAGCGGCTATGCAGTATTGAACGGCCCCTATGTTAAGTGAATGGAGAGGGACGGGGGAGCGCGCAGAGACAAATCTCCTCCAGCCGCCCTGCTGTGAGCCAGCAATACTAGCTCCCATGCAGCACCACCAGAGCTAGTATGTGCGGGCACGAGTGTCGGGCACCGTTTGCCCAGCATTTGTTCTGTCTAAAAGGGCCTTAAGATGCACTAGTGAAAATTGGTAATTCATGATGTGTTCTATAATGTACAGCAGTAAAATAAATGACTCATGACCTGATTATAAGTCTTTATATCCTTGCTGTTCCAGGAGACTCAGAGATCTCTCAAAAATTGTAGGCCAGGGATGTAACTACCGGTATGTTACTGCAGAGGTACCTGGGTGCTAGTGCTACTTCAGAAGACCTCAGTCAGGGGCGTAACTATAGAGGATGCAGGGGATGCGGTTGCACCCGGGCCTAGGAGCCTTGGGGGGGGGGGCTATAAGGCCTCTCTTTTCCATATAGGGAGCCCAGTACTATGAATAAAGCATTATAGTTGGGGGCCCTGTTACAGGTATTGCATTGGGGCCCAGGAGCTTCAAGTTACGCCTCTGACCTCAGTATATAGATGGGGGTCTGGTATAAGATTTTGCATTGGAGCTTTATGTTACACCAGTGCTAGGGGCTCGGCTGCCCTCCCCCAGTGTTGTTTTAGGAAAATGCTTGCTAAAATGATCAAGAGTAGCTGATAAAAGCCTTCTGGCTGCTGTCACTCAGGAGTTATGAATCATGTGTTTCCTCCAGCATGCTCATCCAGTACGCAGACCTTGTGTTCCACCTTTATCTGATGTTTATCCTCAATAATATATGGTGCTGACTTACCACTTCACGGCAAACAAATGTCCAGCTGCATAATTCAATATGAAGAGTAAAGAGTGATCTTTGCTGCCGGTGCCTGCGGCTGAGTACACTCCACTCAAATGCCACTCCTGAAGTTTGTCTTTCATATTCAGTGCCAATCTTTTCGCTGCTGCAGGGACTTCAGACTGTGACTTTGATGTTTGCCATTCTGATCCTACAACCAATCAACATTCCAATCAACGTGTTCTGGGCTAGTGAATGTCCAGTCCTACCCTATGGGCTGTCTACCCGTTCTGTCTCTAATGCAACATGTTGAAATATTCATACCTTTATTAAGTTTTAAAGAAGAGTGACCGAACGTCTCATATCACTACCGTCAGGAAATAAGGGAAAGTTCTGTGTTAGGCAGTCCAAAGCTGATATTTCTCAGGACTGAGGGAAAACAATTTGAATGTACAGAGTGTGGATATTCTAGACTGTTGTATTTGAGTTTCTAAATTGAGCTGCTTTGTAAATTATTTAATTTCCTTTTGTAATACTGATCTGGAGTTGCATCGCAGTCATATGCTCTAAGCACATCACAATCTGCACGTTAGGACTCAAACTTGGGACCTCCTGTGCTCTGGACGGCGTCTCCCCCCAGTGAGCTATCCAGCATGCTATCTAAGTTCCTCTGCTGAAACCTAGTCTTATTCCATGATTCTGTTTAAAAATAAATCTTGTTATCTGTATAATGCCAACTTATTCCACAGTGCTTTCAGGTAATTTATTTATTACCCCCCAACAAGCTGGGTACTCATTTTACCAACCTTGGAAGGATGGAAGGTTGAGTCAACCTGAACCAAGCAGAGATTGAACTTGCAACCTTCAGGTTGTGAGTGAGAGCTTAGGACTGCATCTCTGCTGCCTTAACACTCTGTGTCACAGCTTATCTGCCTCCCAGTCCCGGCACCGCCCTGCCTTGAAACAGGCTCACTATAAAAGCCTGACCCTGCCACTGAACCAGTGCATACGTTACGTATTCTTCTCCACAGCATTGATCAGCTCCATTTTTGCCTGCTCTTCTGCTATTGTGACAAGATCTCCTGATACTGACTTCTGGCTTTCCATCTGACTATGTTTCCCACCTCATCCCTCTGTACTGCAAATGAGAATTCCCATTAACGACTCCTGGCTATTCTGACTACTCTCTGGTGACTGGCATGGCTACTACATCCGCGGCTCCAATCCCATACCAGTAAGATGCTACACGGCAAATTATAGAATTAATCAGTATTTTATCTGAGATCCTATAACACGCTGCAATTTGGTGCATGATATTTAGATTAAAGGCTATGGAAACCTTTATGCATGAAAAATCAATACACACATATCTTACTAAGTCCCTGCAAAAAAAAAGTGATGCACTTATCTGTTTTTTGCATTGTTTTCTGTCTGTCCTTCTGATCTCCTTCATCATCCCCCAACACTGTCATACAGCCCTCTGTAATAGTAGCTTTCTCTGCTCTGTTTTCCTGCTCTTCTCCACAACCCCCAGCTTTGTTACACAGCCCTCTGTAATAGTAACTTTCAATGCTCTGTTCTCCTAATCTTCTCCACCATCCCCCAGCACTGTCATACAGCCCTCTGTAATAGCTCAGTGGAAAGGCAGTGCATGTATGTTCACAACAGGCCATGGCCATTTACTTACTGACTAAGGAATGCATATAGATGCATCCTCTCACCATGCAGGTAGCAGACTACCAAATGAGTGAGATAATTGCACCTGTGAGGGACACCGATGAGACAGCCCCTCACATAGCCTCTTAATATAGAGGGGGTAGCTGCTTGGTGTATACTCCCACACCGAGTGAATACAAAGTGGCATACCATTCTGATACATGTAGTTCACTATGCAGACCAGCAACCTATTAATGATGCCATAATAATTTGTCGGGTTGCCCTGCACTTTAAACAGTGAACCACATTGGTACTGCCACCCTGGGCTCCCCCTGGAGTCTTAAAGCCACACTGCATGTGAATGATAGATAATAAAATCAAGGCATCAGTTGGGTTTTGGCCAAGATACATGAGCCCACTAACCACGTCACAGTTCATTGCATGTAGTGGGTCCCTACACTAATATAAATACATCACAGAAGGGGAAATATAGAAACATAACAACAATCACAGAAAACGGCCGTTACTTACTAAGTAAGGAGTTCATATAGATGCATCCTCCTCTCACCATGCAGGTTGCAGTTTACCAAATAAGAGAGCTAATTGCACCTGTGAGGGACACCGATGAGACAGCCCCTCACACAGCCTCTTAATAAAGAGGGGGGTAGCTGTTTGGTATATACTCCCACACAGAGTGGGTACAAAGTGGCAGACCATTCTGATACATGTAGTTCACCATGCAGACCAGCAACCTATTAATGACTCTATAATAATTTGTCGGGTTGCCCTGCACTTCAAACAGTGAACCACATTGGTACTGCCACCCTGGGCTCCCCCTGATTCACTGTTTGAAGTGCAGGACAACCCACCGAATTATTAAGGCGTCATTAATAGGTTGCTGGTCTGCATGGTGATACCACATGTATCAGAATGGTCTGCCACTTTGTATCCACTCTGTGTGGGAGTATGCACCAAGCAGCCACCCCCTCTATATTAAGAGGCTGTGTGAGTGGCTGTCTCATCGGTGTCCCTCACAAGTGCAATTAGCTCCCTCGTTTGGTAGTCAGCTACCTGCATGGTGAGAGGATGCATCTATATGCACTCCTTACTCAGTAAGCAATGGCCGTTTTGTGTGATTGTTTTTAGGTTTCTATATTTCCCCTTCTGTGATGTATGTTCACAGCAGGCTACGGCAGGAGCTACCAGTCTACTCTGACTTACATAATTTGGTAAAGTTTTAGTTCTCCAGTCTGCAGTACCTTGGAAAACAATATAAGCATAGAAATATTTAATAAAAGCCAATTACAAAAAGTCTTAATTTCCAAAAACACATTGATTAAATAGACTATACCACCCACATTTGTTTGTATTAATTAAAACCAGATGGAGAAACACTTTCCATTTCTCTAATTGGTTTTATTTTCAGATTGTAACATTTTTTATTGTTATCTGTACGTGACTATGGGGGCGGCTATCTTGCCTGAGCTACATTTAACAGCATTTAGAGATATGCTTTAGATCTACTTCATGGGCCATTCACATAATAGACTTGTATGGGCGACTACTCTAGGTATGCTCTGTGACCTCTGAGAAGGGGAGCAGATAGTCACAGCTGAACCTGTGTTATCTGCATATAGGTGTTATCTTTCAGTGTAATGCCACTCCCACACAGGTGACGTGATATCGCAGAGAGAAAATTGCAGCAATATCGCATCACTGGTCTGTGCGATTTTGCTGTTTTCTTGTGGTGATATCACGATTTTGCCTCATTACAAAGTTGCACGTACCTCTGCAAAGTCGCATGACTTTGTCGCGCTCCTTTTGCCTGGATTTCTTTTTGGGAGGGGGGGAACTTGAAATATATATAAACCCTACCCTGAAAATAAGCTCTATCTGTAGTAAAAAAAAGAATACATCACCTAAAAGGCGCTGTCATCTTCATTGCATCTCCTCCTGAGGCTCCATTCGACTTGCTTGTAGATTTCAGCCATCGCTTCCTGGCCAGGGGTTCAAATTCCTTGCTGCCAGGAAGAGCTGGGTGTGATTGGTTGTCGAGCACCGTGGCTCAGCCAATCACAGCCATTGAATATTGCATTGAATAGTCGTGATTGGGTTATCAAGAGCTGGCTCTGATTTGCTGAGCCGGCAACCAATTATAGCCAGCGATTCCTGGAAGCATGAATTTTGAGCCTCTAACCAAGAAACAATGGCTCAAATCTACAAGCAAGTTGGATGGACCTTCAGGAGATGATGTGTTTTTTGTTTTTTTTAACAGATAGGGCTTATTTTACAATTTTTACAGTAGGATTTCCTAATGTAAAAGTTGCATTGCACCGTACGATTTTCATGCTATGCAAGGCAACACATAAGTGCGGTCCATAGGGAAATATGGGCTACAAAAAATTTCAAATGCTGCGATTTTGTATTCTCGCAATGTCGCAGGCTACAAATCATTACTCATGTGAAAGTACCCATTGGAAGCCATGGGTTCTACATACATGCGATAGTTAGCACTGTTGCATTGTGAGAACATTGCGCGATGTTGTTGCCCATGTGAAAGCGGTCTAATCCTGCCTGTGACATTAGTGAGATGACTGGTGCAAAGATTTCTCTACAGAACTGGATGTGACAGACTAGTATTAGGCTCTGTGGTCAGTGTGAAAAATGCTGAATTTTAGTGAAGGGGGGGGTATATAAATTGTGACAGAATGAGAAAAAATACAAAAAAACTCATAAAAAATATGCTTAACTCAAAAATGTGATTTGTATTATAGGTCATTTTCTGATGACAAAGTCCCTTTAGGGTCGGGGTATAATGGATATCAAAAGATCCTACAGTGAGCCACATAAGATTACAAGCTCTACAGACAGAAGAAGTCGCTCCTTGGAACTAACCGCAAATTAGTATACAAGTTTGAAAGCAGCCTTGCAATAGAGAAGAGAACAAGGTGAGATATATCCTCCGATCAGAACTCTCATCTACAGTGTCAAGTCACATCTGACCACCAGCTAATATTCCTAGTAACCACCGTGTGCCGCACGGACAGCAACTATATGGGCTGAGAGTGACCTAATAAGGTGCTGGTAAGTGGTCTTATGTATCTGAGGTATCCGGAGCCATGCTGACTGCAGTGCATCCCTGCTTGAGAGTGCATAGGGGAGGGTCCATAGGTGGAACATGACGATCGAAATGGTCCTACAGATGCTTAATTGGGTTAAACTCTAGGGAATAAGGGGTCCAGGGAAGTACTTGGAAGTCTTGGTCCTGCTTTTCTAACCATTGTGGGCCATTTCTAGCTGTGTGGCATGTCATATTGTCTTGCTGGTAGATCCCATCTGCCCTAGAGAAGACAAACAGTATGTATGGGTGGACGTGATCTGCAAGGACGTGATCTCCAAATTGGTTCAGAGCTCCTTCCACATGGATGAGCGGGCACAGAGAATGCCACAAACACATTCCCTAGACCATAACGCTGCCGCCACCAGCTTCTGCTCTTCCAGCAATGGTTGCAACATATTTGCTTTCTGATATTTTCCACTTGACACACCAAAGTCTATCCATTCGATGAAGCAGAGAACATGACTCATTGGAGAAGGCAACCCTTTGCCAATCAGTGGTGGTTCAATTCCGATACTGCCATGTAAATTGAAGCCTTTTCTTCCGATGGACCTTTGTTAGCATAGAAGTAGTGACCAACCATCTGTTTCAGTGCCCCAAAGGGTTCACTGTTCTGTTGTTTTAGACACACGTCTGGCGGCCCCCTGGTTCATTCTCATGGTGATCTGCTCCAATGTAGCGTTTCGTTCGGCCCTCGTGCACCTTCAAAATACATTGTTCAATGTGGATAAAGCCATGGATGATTTGTCATGATATGCTATGCAGCTGTAACGGGTGGTGGTGCCACAACAGGTTCAGGACGGCGCAGCAGCTGACAGAGATGGAGGCCAGATTTTGTTTATAAAAATAAACTTTACTGAACCGAAACTGGAATATTATTTCCGCTCCATAGGAGGGCTCGCTATTCGAACATTTATCCAGCATTCCACTTAACATTATGCATCAATCTCAGTACGGCAAGACATTTCAGTCTTTCATAAAGCTGTCCATCTTCATCGTAACTATGCATACTTCATTTGCCGAGGTCCACGGCACACACTAACATTGTGGCCTCAATGCACCATAGTGCCGTCTGCCCATCATACAGACCATAACTCTCATATACTTTAGGGCCTCCACCTTATTGCATCATCCCTGCACCATAGGTGCATAAGGTACATCAAATACAGCTGCACTAAAGGCGGTAAATCACTTCCATCACATAACTTCCCTACGTGCATAGTTCCATTGAGAAGTGCCTTGCCATCCTAGTCTATGGCCATCATTAAAACTCAACCCATAACAACTAGTCATGTCCATCCATCATAATCCACAAAGTCCATCAATGTCTGTAGAGGCACACACTTAGTCCTACAAGACTGGTATCACGTGTTAGGCATCTTTATCCCAACTGGCTTTGTCCTCTTACAGGACTGAATCCAGTGCAGGAAGGGAGCCTTTATCTCCCTCCATGTGCTCTGTGTCTTTTGGCCCTAGTTATCAGACCCTCTTTTACGTCGGGTGGTTCTGTCTCATGCCATAGCTGCTGACCAGTCTTCCAGGCCTGTTAATGACCTTTCAGGACTTGGCACAGGTGGCAGGCTGAACCCTATACTATGTCTTATGGACAAAGCTGATCTTCTGGCCGATGATGTGGCTACTGGCTAGCATGCCATAGGGGCAAAACCTGTCTCTGCAGCCTCTAACAAAATAGCACCCACTGTGCTTGTCAAAGATCTTACCCCCAGCCATGGTTCTGGCTGGCAGAGGGGACCTCAGGTGCACAGTGCTTATCAATGCTTCTCAGACTGGTGCTGGCAAGCGCCAGTTTCTTGTCTGTCTGCTCACCCTCCTGGCCGAATACCAAAGGGCATGAGGCTTAACACATAGTGCTCCTGGCTGCTCAGTAGAGTGGCAGAGCCAATGCTATCTGTAAGGAAGGTGCAGGGCGACCCCTGTTACAGATCTCTGCCAGTATATAAAGCGGCACGCACGGGCACCTTGTAGATATGCAAATTCAGCTTTTCACCTTTTTAATGGATGATGTACAAGATAATAGTGCCTGGTTCAGTGTCTGCTTGCTGTCAATAAGAAAGGCTTTTATGGTGTCAGTATAAATCACCATGTGAGTAAGAAGACGACTCAACATTTACTTAAAACCCCGTAACCTTATACATCATAAAGTCCGTCCATGCGAGAAGAGCTGACGGCAAAGAAAGAAAATTGCCCATAAAATAGATGCGGTTTGCTAATTGTTATTGAGAGCGATATGGCAGGTGCTGAGCGCTAGATCTGGTGGAGGAATCTGGCTTCTAATTAAAGGTTGATTAGTATCAATATCCACTTACTGAGAATTCACTGCATCATAATCTATAGCTGTAATTTCACGACTGCAATCAGTGTTCCGGTCATTTATAGTTTTGTTTTTGTATAGAGAGATTCTCATAAACGAGCAAAATGTTGCAAATAAGCATAAAATATATACAGGCTTTATGAATGAAACATTGGGCAATTTTCCAATATACAATTAATAGTGACTTGTCACGCGGGACAGAATACGCTACATGGCACACTGCAAACTGCGAGAATTCCACTCCAAAACCCACAGGCTACCTTCGGATTTTGATGCACGTTTGAAAATGGCTTAGAACCTGCCGGAAATTCAACATCAAAATCCGCAGCTAGACCTGATTATGGAGTGGAATTCCACAGCTACAGATTTGGCTGTGTCCTTCGGCGTAATTCTGTCCTGTGTGAAACCTTAGGGTTTTAATTTCTCATTGATTTCAAGACCTCTGCTTGCTGGAAGCATCAGAGATCTTGAAAAGGCGAAGACGTTGAAACACAGAGAGCACAATTTACAAGCAACGGACTCATAGGGACTTTTCACACATGGTGGAATTGTCCGCAGTTTGCAGCATAGATGAAGGCCTCATTTACAATAGGCTGAGAAAATCACGTAGGAGTTAGTTGTGCAAAAAAATCACCGCTAACTCACAAGCAAATTGTGTGAATGGATGATTTTCTGCTATTATGCACCAAGCTTAATTAGCGGTTAAATTGCCCGTTCACACAATTGGGAGCTATGTGTTGTTTTAAAAAAAGTGCTGCTGCTTCGGAAGGAAAGAGAGATGAAGGGAACCACCCTCTAGCCCCCCTCTCTCTCCTTGCTATGTGGGAATGCCTGGGAGAAACACTCTAGCAGTGCCCTCTCTCTAGCCCTGCCCTCCATGGGGAGAGAGGAATTCCCCAGAAGCGGAGCTAGAGGGATATCCCCACTGCAGGGAGAGCAGAAAGGAATGCCCCCTAGCGGATTAAGGGGCAGGGCTAGAGAGTGGCAGGGTTAGGTGGGTGAGGCTAGAGAGCAGTTCCATCTAGCCCTACCCTAACCCCCCTAATGGGTAAATCCCTCAGGGAAGTGCTGTAGCCCCGCCCTCTCTCTCTCCCAACTACGGTGATTCCCTCCTTTTCCCCTATAGGGGAATACTTTTTTTAATTCCCTGCAGGGGGATGTCGGTATTGTGCTGAGATGAAGGGAGTCCCCAGCAATGAAGGGGATTTGCTGGGGACTCCCTTCATCTCTCCCTCTCTCTCTCCCTGCTGCAGGAAAATTCCTCCAGCCCTGCAGAGATGAAGGGAACCCCGGGGAGTCCCCCTTATCCCCTAAGGGACTAAAAGAAGCTCACAGCAGGACATTTAAAATGTGCTCCTGTGTTTAGCAGCACGGCAACACTCCCTCTCCCCTTCCTCTCCTAGTTCCATTGTTTAGAAATTTAAACTAACAATCAGAATGCTTAGCTTATCTCCCTCCGCCGCCTCCATTGTTATCCAGCTCCCATAGGAGTTTATGGAAACTCCTGTGCATCGCGCACCAAAGAGAGGTCAGGTCCTATGTTTTGACGCTGCACAGATTTTAGATGCGTGCGCTGCAGTCGCGCAGGTCCTATCTTTATAGGTGCACGTTGTATGCGCATCTAAAATTCTTTCATCTAAACGTTCCCATAGGAAACCATTTGTTCTAATAGCCGTGAGTTTCTTAAGCAGGTGATTTTTGTGCGCGGAGGTCCCCGTGTTAATGAGCCTGAAGATTGCATTTTTTAATTGTGGAGCGTGTTGTGGAATTTCTACCATTGGTTTCCACAAACTTTAATCTTAGAAATCCGCAACAACAAACCCACAAAATGTCCTTAAATGGGTTTTCCAGGTAAAATACTATAGATAAGCTATCCTCAGGATAGGTCATCAATAGTTGAACAGCTGGGGCCCGTCGCTCGTGACCCTGATGGATCAACTGATTGTGCGCCCACTGACAGCACTGCAATCACACAGGGGTCGAAGCAGAAGCAGCAGAAGTCTCTGCTCCAACCTCTGTGTAGTGGCCATTGCTTGTAACTGCAGGCACGGCTCTCATTGAAATGAACTCCAGCCACTGTAATTACAGGCACGGCTCGTGTTGATTTCATGTTCGTGGATACTTCGTGTTCGGGAACCTTTAGTGCGCAAATGTGCCCAAAAATAGAGCATGTTGCGTATTTTGTCACGCAATGAAAATGTATCCACAAAAATGACTAATATAAGTGAACCCACTGGAATGAATGGGTTCTATTCTCTGTGGTTTGCGTGAGCATAAATAGACATGCGTCGGATTCATAATCCGCAGTGTTTTAAAAATGTCTTGCATTTCTGCACTAGAAAAAATCCGCGAGGTGGGAAGGAGATATGTAAAATCTCATTAACAGTAAAGGGCGCCCTCACACAGGCATAAATACATATACGCTCGCTGTAGCGTGACCTATATGCGCTATGCAGGGAGTGCAATCTCGTGCTATTGGCGCTTTTTACTGTACTTTTTTGCCCTGTTGGGACCGCTCACATTGACGGTGTCCTGGCAGCGCCATGTTTGAGTAGGCGGGCCAGCAGACTTACTCCCAGGTTTTATCAGTTTTCCCATTTCAGTGCCTGATTTCATGCAGATTGGGGCCTTTGGTGTGCACTAAAATATGGCATGTTTTCCCGGCACACGAAATGCGTGCAGTAAGAAAAAAAAAAAAAAAAGGTGAATGAGCCCATTTAAATCAATGAGTTCTATTCGCTGTGTATTCCAAGTGCAGACTTTGCGGCTCAAATATGCACACAAAGGCGCCTGTCTGCAGCCGCCCTAAATGTGAAATTTTCATATTTACAGAGTCAACATATTTATGCAAATTGTGTGCGTTGCGAAATGCAGAAAAGTCGCACGAAAATAGGTCCCATTATTCGCAACGGGTCTATTTGCAGGAGCAATACTTCTCGCAGTACTGAGACAGAAAAAGTTTAGCATGTCCTATTTTCTTGCGAGTCTCATACAAGAATAGTGCATGCAAATGTGAAGCCTCCGGCACATCGCAAAGCACATGGACACCCAAAGCACCCAACAGTATCAAGAGCAACTCGCCACCGGCTGTATAAATACGGCCACAACTGGACTTTTCCTCTATTTTCTTCACACTAAACCAATTGCACAATTTATTTGCAAGAAAACAAGCATTCGCTGACACCCCCTTCCACAGAGCGAACCCTCTTGGTTACAAAATTCCCAAACATACTTGTAATTCGTGAGCAACACGAAGTCTCCAAGAAAGTATAAACAGAAAGTTATTAGCCGGATGTATCCATCTCCAATCGATACAACATTATTAGTAAACATGTAGACATCGATTTCTGAGATGAGGACTGAGAATACGTGATCCTGGGAAGTGACGAGGGGATTCGGAAATCAGAGTTTGTGAATCTGTACACAGACTTGTAGTCAGAATCTATGTACCTGGTGCTGGAGCTGCAAGATTGTTTTCTTCTTTGTCTTTCATTATCGGTATTTTGTGACTTTTTTGTTGTTTTCTGCTAACTTTTGTTGTCAACATGACTGCCAGATGCCAAAAAATTTTCCATCACTAACAGCAAATCGAAAAGTAGTAACAACATAGCTTTTATAATACTATTTTTATTATTGAAACATTGAAAATGTTGAAGAACTAGTAAAACAACTAAACATGATAACAAAAAATGTTATTTTAGATACAATGGTGCTGGAAATGTTCCTATGCTGTTATAGCCCATCCGGGGAATGGAGAGTTATGCAGACAGAAACGTTGATAACTCAGTGGAGCTAGAAGGGCTGCTAGCCTGAGGTCCTGTTTGGACTAGGGAGGTCTTGTGACTGACCAGTTGGGGGAACCGTCACGTGTCTGACAGAGCAAGACACCTTCTAGACACCTCGGGCAGCGTAGTGACGGTGCCCTGTGGGCTGTGAACCCCAAATAATGGACTTTTGTATGCTGTGTACAACAAAAACTGGCAGGGGCCAGATTTAAAGAAACCCCCAATTTCTGGGGTTTGTACACGTGTGTTGCCCATGTCCCAGACAGAAAGGCCGGTGATCCACAGGTGAGGAACCTCACTTGCCACGTATGCTGGAGGATACAGGAACACAGAGTGGCGCACAAAGAGCTGCAGAGAGCAACGGGTGCAAAGTGGATATCTGCCGTGAGCAGTCAGTTGGAAACATTTAAAGAGCCGGGATGCTGAATTGCAGTTGCCATGCGGAGCGGCAAAAGCTGCAGGCAGCAGTTAAAAGGGCCAGGAGGCTGAAAAACTGTGGTTGCCTGAGGGGGCAACAAAGGTCTAGCAGAGGACATTTGCAAACCAAGTTGGTAGACTTTGTTTATTTCTGCTGTGAGATTGACTTTGCTGAGGAGGAGTGAGCTATGGAGGAGCTCATGCAGCAGGTGGTGCAGATGATTGCTCAAATCGAAGCGCAAAATGAGGAAATCCAGGTGTGGCTGGAAGCTGAACACAAGGCTTTGTAGGCACACCAGGGGGTAATCCAGCCAAGGGACTTTGATAGAAGTCCGGAGAAGAATTCATGGAATGGTGAAGCTATTAAAAAGACTGGGGGGTTCTGTGTGTTATGGACTTGAAAAAATTGTGCAGTGTGCATGGACATTTAATAAGGAGATGCTAATGATTGCACGGATGATAATAGTGGGGCAGAAAAAACTTTTCTTTAACCCTGACATGTGTGTGGGGGATTGTGGACTGTTTGCTGTATATGCTAAGCCTAGAATGTGTAGAGGTGTGCCCCAAATAAAGGCAGTGTCTAAACAGGGTGATACAGAGAGTTCAGCCAATGTCCATGTGGGAGGTAGGACTATAGTGAGACAAAGATGTAGACAGAATGGACTCTGTGGTCGAGAATGTAAAAGAAAGTGGGAAGTCACTAATGCAAGCTTATGCTAATTTTCTTGAGGAAACCCAAGAGAGAAAGAGAATATGCTTGCAAATAAACCATTCAGTGTGAACAGGGCTTTAGGAAAATGCAGATAAGAGTCCAGGAGTTGAAGATGAAGTGTTGCTAGTTAGATAGAGATTCTATAGATGCACATAATCAAAATACAGATTTGCGTAATCAAGTTGCAGAGTTGAACATGCAGTTAGCCCAGAGAAATAGTAAATGGGAGATGCAGATAACTGAGCTCAAAGAAAGCCTGAAAATGGAGAACCAAGCAAAGGTCTTGAAAGGCATACTGGAATTTAAAGAAGCCCATGAAGCCTTGCATGAAAGACTGGAGTCCCAGCTACACATGAGCTTAGATGAGGAAGCTGAAGAATATGAAGCTTAAATGCAGGAGCTTAAACAGAATCATGCTCTAGTTATGGGGAAACTGTCCAAACAAATAGAGAAAGCTGTAAGGGTAAAAGAAACTTTGGAAAGTGAGTTTACTGAGCTGACCCATGAGATAAAAGGGCAATTGGAAGACAAGCATGAATCTGAATGCAAGAGAAATGCAGTAGAGACGCAGCTTCAAGAGCTACAAATAAGAATCACTGAAAGTAACAGAGTGCAGACAGAGCTGTCCGAGAAGATTAACAGACTGCAGGTGGAGCTGGAAGCTCACAGAAAAAAGTCCCAGAAGCTAGTGCAAGAAGAGATGCATCAGAGGTTTAGCCATAGTGCACACTTGAAGAGAATAGAAGGTGAAAGAAAGGTGTTCCTCAAGCAGAAGAAGATGTAGAAACTAAGAAACTTCAACACTTCAGGCTCAGGTGTCAGATCTGGAAAAGAAAATGGGGAATAATACTGCATGGCTTGGATTCAGTTGAAGAGCAGAAGAGAGAAATTCAAAGAGAGTTAGAATCTACAAATCAGCAGTATGAAAAAAAGAAGCTGCCTATGATAAACTTGAGAAGTTTACATTGAGTCTTCAGCAGGAGTAGAAGATATTACTGTGGAGCATGGTTGCCAACAGCTTGTGTCCAAATTAGAGAAGAAAGAGAAGCTGTGTGAACAGGAGCTTACTTATCAGAAAATCAGGTCTGCGAGATATGCCACTAAACATGAGTGGGTTGAAGAAAGGGCTCGTAAGAATGAGACTGAAGTGTTAACCTTAATACACACCCTGAAAGTGGTGTCAGAAGAAAACGCTGTGTTTCAATGGATCACTAAGAAGTTGCGCAAAAGATGAAACAATGGGAATCAGATAGTCGTGTTGCTAAAAGGAATGTTCAGAGACTAGAGAGGTCTAGGAGCCAGTTCAGACAAAGAAGAAAAGAAAAAAAAGATCTTGTCAAAAAACTTAAAAAGCAGATACACGCAGTAAAGTATGCCAAATCATGAAGCTGCTAAAGCTGAAGCAGCCTCAGAGGCTGCAACTGAAATCTTGGAAAAATTACAACAAGATATTAGTGTCAAATCTGGACAGTGTGTCCAATAGAGAGTAATGGTAGAAGCCTATCGCAGGGATGCTAGCTCCATGGACCAACTCATCAGTGAACTGAAAGCTACCAAGAAAAAGTTAGATTCAGAGGTAAAAGAACCAAAGCAGAGAATAAAGAGACTGGGGTCAGACTTAAAAAGTGCTCAGAAGCAGAGGAAAGATACAAAGCATTTGAGAATGCATTGGGGAGCCAAGCCAATGTCTTCAAGAAGCACTGTCTACAAAACCAACAATGGCATCTGAGGTCAATAAACTCAAAGTGCAAATTTCCGAAGGAGGCAGCAGTCAAGGTTTTCAGGAAAAGCTGAATGAATTAAAAAGTGAAGAGACTGTAAAAGAAGTTACAGAGGGTAGCAAAACAGAGTCAGGAGGGACAGACTCCATGCAAGGACCTGAAGAGGTGCCAGTAAAAAAAAAAGTGACCCCCGAGCCTGCTGTTTTGACCCAAGAGGCAAAAAGCAGTAATAAGGCCTACAGCCTTAGTCAGGGGGGAGATATGTTGGCTAGAACAATTCCTGACATCCTCCTCTGATCCCTGTAGGCATGCAGTGTATAGAATGGCCTGTGGAGGCTGATAGACAGAGCCATTCTGATGTTTGCAGAGAGAAAACACCTGAGTGGGGCAGGAAATGAGATAAAAGAATCAGATCCTGCCAGACTCAGGGGAGGCTGATAGCTCAGTGGAGCTAGAAGGGCTGCTAGCCTGAGGTCCTGTTTGGACTAGTGAGGTCCTGCACAGACCACTTGGGGAAACTATCACGGTTCTGATGGAGGAGGACACCCTCTAGACAGGTGGGGTAGTGACGGTGCCCTGTGGGTTATGAACCCTAAATTATGGGCTTTTGTATACTGTGTATGCTGTGCATGGTTGCTGTGTGCAATAAAACTGACTGGCACCAGATTTAAAGAAATACCTGCTTCTGAAGTGTATTTCTACATGTGTTGTCCGTTTCCCAGACAGAGAGGCCGGCAATCCACAGGTGAGGAACCCTACTTGCCACACCCCTTTCAGTGACGAGTTGTTTTTGTCCACAGGATCCCCTTTGACTGGATGTTTTTCTTAAGTCATGCCATTCTCTGCATACTCTCCACACCGTTACACAAGAAAACCCCCACAAGGTTGGCAGTTAAATCCAGGCCCCGGCTAGTCTAGCACCGATGACCGGACCTCGTTGGAGGTCGCTCAGATCATGGGATTTTCTCATCCAATGTGGATTCACTCTGAAACTGATCCACGGAAAAATTGTTACATGATTTTATGCTGCACTCCAAGCCACAAAGATAATTCCCATACAGGGAAGCGCCAATTGTGAAAGTTTCCAATAAGTGGCCAGAGGCTCTAGTAAAGGAACCATGCAGTACAGACATGTGCAGACTCTTGTTCCATGTTATCACGCATTTGAGAGGTTACTTCGATGACAGAAGAGTCACCCCATATATTAGGGTCTACCCTCCATCATCTACCACTGCATATTGCAATGAAAATTTAATTCACAGAAACCTGAAACTTTATGAATTGCTGAATGGTAAGAAGATTGCATTCTGCATGCAGAGAGCAGGTCAAATTATTTGAGCAAAACGCACAATTCTGACTTTTTTTCCCAAAAATAGATGACACATAAAGGTGAGAGAGAGCAGAGATGGAGAAAAATCTTATCAGGCTCCGTCACCCGGGGCTCCTTTTATGTAACATTGTATTTGCTTCTGTCATTTCCATTTCCCTAAATCCAGCGAGCTGCTCATCCCTGTAAAATCTTGAAAAGACCTTTGATTTCTTTGACCTGCTGCTTAGCGGCTTCTTCTTTGTGTCCGGAGCTTTCATCTGTTAATTGTCTTTATGGATTTTATCACACGACGAGTCTTCAGAGACGGCAGCGCGCACTGTGACCACATGGATCCAATGTTCTTCATCTGTCAGACAGAGGCAGCGATATTGATCCACTGATTAACAGCCAAAAACTTGTGGATGTAGGAAATACTGACCACCAAGAGACAATGTAATAAAGCCATCAATTCTTCATCTTCCCAAAATACATATCACCAAAGCAAGCTCTGTGCAGACATTGAACAAACAGGGTGGATTAAAGATCTGATGCCTGCAGAGTAGTGAGTGCAGCTTTGGAGTATAATACAGGATAAGTAATATAATGTATATATACAGTGACTCTAGCAGCAGAATAGTGAGTGCAGCTCTGGAGTATAACACAGGATGTAACTCAGGATCAGTACAGGATAAGTAATGTATGTACACAGTGACTCCACCAGCAGAATAGTGAGTGAAGCTCTGGAGTATAATAAAGAATGTAACTCTGGGTCAGTACAGGATAAGTAATGTATGTACACAGTGACTTCACCAGCAGACTAGTGAGTACAGCTCTGGAGTATAATGCAGGATGTAAGTCAGGATCAGTACAGGATAAGTAATGTATGTACACAGTGACTCCACCAGCAGAATATTGAGTGCAGCTCTGGAGTATAATGCAGGATGTAACTCAGGATCAGTACAGGATAAGTAATGTATATATACAGGGACTCCAGCAGCAGAATATTGAGTGCAGCTCTGAAGTATAATACAGGATGTAACTCAGGATCAGTACAGGATAAGTAATGGATGTACACAGTGACTCCACCAGCAGAATAGTGAGTGCAGCTCTGAAGTATAATACAGGATGTAACTCAGGATCAGTACAGGATAAGTTATGTAATCTATTTACAACGTGGCTTAACATTTATGTAAAATAACTTTAATATTACCTGAAAAAGTATGATTAAAGATGGACATAGTAATATTCATTGTATTCTTTAGCACTGGCTGGTTACTTTTTATTACAGTGTTGCAAAGCAATATAAATAGATACTGTATCACATTGTAGATCAATGTGGTAAAATGTTGGGTCTACTTCTCTTACTTCTGTTTTGAAATACAATATTTGTATAAACATACATTTACATTGTGCATGGAGCATCACCTGTGTATTGCATATGATCTCATTCTCTTGATCTTCTTACACTTCATTAATAGCTATACACTATCCTGCCATAAGTAATTGGACATCGGAGCAAGAATCAAGTATTTATTTCCATATGTTAATACTTAGTGGGGCTCCTTTGGATTATAGGAAGCATTGCTGACCATTGCCAGACTATTGTCACATTGTCAGCAGCACATTACTGTCTAGAATGTCAGGGTCATCTCCGTGTTCATGGTTCTTGTCCCTACAACCAACTGACCAAGACCATGCCACATAAAACATCCCCAGACCGTAACAAAACCTCCACCATACTTAACTGTTTGCCCAGGCCGTCTCCACACCCAGGTACGTCCATCTGATCTGAAGATGGAGTAGTGTGATTTTTTACTCCATAGAACTTTCTTCCATTGCTCAACTGTCCGATCACGATGCTCCTTGCACTATTGTAGATGGACCAATACATCTTCTTTGAGAGACCTTGCCAGATATTTGCAGGATGAATGGAGGGAAATACCAGCTGCAGTGTATCACATGTTAGTAGAAAGTATGCTATGAAGAGTATCCGATGTCATTAGGGCAAAAGGAGCCCCACTAGGTAATAACATATGGAAATAAATACTACTTGATTCTTGCTCAGGTGTCCAATTACTTTTGGTGGGGCGGTGTAGTTATACTGGTGCACACTCCAGGTTATACAGAAGCCTCTGTTTCCACCACTGGCTCTAGACCTTCTCGTAAACCCCCTGAGAGGTAATATTACTGTATTGTAAATACTGACAATATCCATGTAATGGACATATGCATCTTTATCTGGAGCTTGTCAGAGAGCAAGAGAAGAAAGAAATTGAGTTCATATTGTTCCCCCATGGAATTGCAAAATTCCTGATACTCAGCATGAACTTGAAGGTCAAGTCCATTTGTCATACAAAATGATTTCTGTCAACACAAAATAAATGCAAGAAATGAATGAAGTAAATCCATAAATGAAACCTACAAGTAATATTGAATATGACTGCTGTGTACTCGGTGTCACAAAATTGAAATTTGCATGATATTCTGTGCCACAGAATATTATCCAATGATGGCAAAGCTAATTTGTGAGACAGACTGTGTCAGCCATCACTTAGATTGGTGGAAATGTGGCTTATTCTTACTCAGTGCATGCATTTCGACAAAATGGAATGCTCACACAATATTCTTGAGCTCTAATTCGAAATCAATGAATGATATTACTAAAAATGAACATTTCACATTGCTCCAGAATCCATTAGTAGTAAATGTCTCAAGTCTTTTTCTCCAAAGTTTAGCTATATTTTCCCCAGTAGTTGTCATTGTCTTTTTCAGACCTGAAAGTTTGTGCTACACTTGATATTTAATGAGGCTGCAGTCTGGTTTTCCTTCTCATCATAGTGTAGCAGGGTGGCAGGCTGCCCCTGCTACAATTAGTATAAAGCCGGCCCCATTGAAGTCAATGGACAATGATGCAGACTGTTATATTAAAGTTGGACACTGGAGGAAAATCCAATGCAGGCAGAGATTATTGCCAATAGAAATGAATAGGAGCCATTATATTCTATGAATGTTACTGAGCGTGCTCAATAGGAACATACTGAAAACTTATAAAAAGAGGAACTATATAAGTAAGCTGGTGAAGAATTCTGGGCAATCAATCCTGCTGTACTGATTGCTAAGGACTGCTGGAGCTAAGAACTGCTGCTGCCCAAAACAACTTCAGGACCTGCAATACCAAATATGGCCACTACAGCTGTCTGCTGTCTTCAGATGGGATCGCACATGTTGAGCCCTTGCCATCTGTTGAGGGTCTAGTCTGTGGACAGGCCATTAATAGTTTACAATTATACAACCCCTATAAGAACAACAAGTCTATGGTTATGTCATTCAGTAGGAAGGTCCTGGCTGGGTAGTACATGGATGAATATGAGATGTGTCTCGGTACTAAGAAGTTTACCTAATTGAGAAATACAGCAAATTGTACGGATTTACTCTTCTCTAGTCATAACTAAAGTCTAAGAACTTGAAGAAGTCCAAGTTCTAATCATGAAATCTAGAAGGAGACCAGGCAAAAGAAGCTTACAATGTAGCACATAACCCATTATTGGTGTATATATCCTGTTACAGCTGATCCAAGCATATTGGTTGCGTCCTAAAAGGACAGTGATATGTACACAGAGTAAAAATGAAATGCAAAATGGGGAAGATAGGGAAAGCAACCTGTGTATCAACAGTGTGCCCACCATGATGAGGGTCCCCCCAAGTTAGGAACATGGGGAGACCCTGACTTTCCCTAGGTGGTGACTGTGAATAATGGCAAAGGTTAGATGGCACTCAATGTACAATAAACCGCAATGAATAAGACGTTTAAACACCTCACATAAATATGTAGATTACTAGCAGACTTATCTTAACTGAAATGCAGGTCATGACCAGGAGCTGCCGATATGACCAGAAACACCTCCCAACAAAGAGTATAACCAGTATCCACTGTGAGGAGGAGCCAGAATAAATATATACAAACTAAGGCTGATTGGTTGGCCGGAATGCCCACCCCCTGGCCAACCAATTGGCCCATAAACCAGTAGGGAAGTGAACTTATTGCCATCCAGTTCTGAAATGTCTGTGAGCATGCGCCAACCTGAGGATCACATGACACAGTGACATCATCCTGGTCACAATCCTCACCCTAGACTGGTGAGCGATGACATAACCATTTTGAAGTTACTCCATCAGTCCCGATTGTTGATATGGCCTGTGTACAATGTAAACTGCAGATATTGTGTGGTCACTGCCTCCAGCCAGCTGCTTTTCACATCCATCTACAGGGTTATGGACAAGACAAATAAACAAATTAATTTATGGAAAACTTCAGTTTTTTCTGTAACTATTATTATATTTTATAAAATCTCAATATTTTAATGAAGATGTAAGCAGTGAAGAATGTCAGCCGGATAGAAACTGATAAATTTTGTGTTGACTGGCATCCCAAGGTGGCATGTCACTGCGAGCTGCCCTCGGCATGTCAAGTGTCCTCAGTATTTACTTCATTAATCACTTTTATAGCTCTGCTATTTTTCTAGGGTTAAGACTGAAGTGTCAGAATTAATCAAACCCAAGTCCCAAAATCTGGGGAGAAAAAGTTTACTGGACAAATTATAAAAAAGTTTAAAAAAGCAACGATCACAAAAAAAAAGCAATTACAGCTAATACTGAGGCAATATGCATAATAATACACATCTGCATACTTCATGTACCAAATCTAAATTTGCCAAAGTGCATACCCATTGGCAAAAGATTGGCAACTTTCAAACAGACTGTCACCTCTCTGAGAGCAGCACAAAGTGGTGACAGGCACACTGATTATAATGATGTGTCTGCTGTGAGGATGTGTGCAGTAGTTTGGGAGAAACTTGCCTTTTATCAGTAGCAGCACACATAGAGAACTACCTAAAGTAGTCCTGAATATTCATGAGCTGCAGGCTAGCTACACCCACCCCACTCTCTAGCCCAAGAGAGCCTGCCAAGGAGACCACGACACCAGGGGCGCATTGACAAGTTGTTTGGTACATCGGTAGATATCCCAGTGGGCTGGTCACATCCTGGGGCCACTAACACATACCGCTGCAGTAGCAGCTGTTACAGGCATCCCCTGAACCCCCATAGTGTTTGTACGTCCTGCAGATGCAGAACGTGTATGAGGGGAGATTACGGGTCGACCTCCCTTGATATATCCCGCGTGTTGGCTATTTCTTACAGCTGTCACCCGGCGATGAGCTGTTAACCCCCTAAATGCTGCTGTCAATTCTCCGAATAATGTTCGCGGGTCCCGTATGTCCCTCCTCCCCTACCCCCCCACTTCCCCCACGATGAGATCGCAGAGAGTTGTGCAGGTGTAAAGGCCTTCTGAAAGACCCCAGGGCTGTCATGGCAGGATGCCTATAAAGCACTATTAATGACTGGGTAATAAGTAGGATCATTATTATGGACAGGTGGAAAAGGGCATAATATTAATGGTGGGGTAACAAAGGGGGACATTATTAATGATGGGGCAATAAAAAGAGCATTTTTACTGATTATGCAATAATGGAAAGCATTTTTCTGATGAAGGCATAAAAGGGGGACATTATTACTACTGGGGCCACTGAGAGAGGAACTATTACTACTGGGCACACTGAGAGGGAGGCGCTGTTACTATAGTGGTCACTGGAATAATGGAGGTAAAATCATATGGTTGTGGTAAGCTATGCACCTTCCCATGCCCACTGACTACATCCCCTTTTTGATAGAGGTCCCTTACAATGAAAAAAACAATCTATGAGTGCCCCACGGCTGAAAAGGTTGGGAAACACTGTTCTAGCCACTGATTGACTACTGTCTGCCTAATACTGTGCATGGTGCGGGAGCTAACAATTATTGGCTGGAGGGTGGGTGTGGCTAGCCTGTAGTTCATGTGCAAGACTAGTTCTGTGTATGGCTGCTACTAAAATGCAAGTTTCTCCAAAACTGCTGTAAGCCCTTCCCTGAAAATCATCCTTAGCATGTGTAAAAAATAAAAATATATATACTCACCTCTCCGCCGATGTCGGGGCTCTGGCACGTCTAGCCGCTTGTCTCCTTGCACTGCTCTGAAGCTCTTTCAGCAGGCAGGGATTTAAAATCCGCCTGTTGAAAGGGCTGTGTCTTATTGGCTGAGCACTCAGTCAATCACAGGCAGCACTCAGCCATTCATTGAATGACAGTTGAGTGCTGCCTGTGATTGGTCACAGCACTCAGCCAATCACAGGCAGCACTCAGCCATTCATTGAATTGAAGAGGTGAGTATATATATTTTTTATTTTTTAAACATGCTAGGGATTATTTTCAGGGAAGGGCTTACATTTAAAACCCTTCCCCGAAAATCACTGCAGGAGTTGCCAGCAGCCCATTGCTTTTAATGGGGCCACTGGCAGCAGTGGCAGCCCTGTTAAAAGCAGTTGGCACAGACCTTCATTCAGGCGTGTTTTGGCACGTCTGTGGACACATGGTTTTGTGTGCGCGAATGCATGAAGAGTGCATCCCAGCACCTCCATGCATCTTTTGAGAAATGTATGCCATTTTTGGTATAATTTATGGCGGTTTCTGGTGTAAATTATGCATAAATCTGTTGGTCTGGGTTGGTCACATCCCTTTCCATTTTGTAAAAGGGACGAGCACAGAATTAAAAAAAGTAAAAAAATTTGACACAAATACCCACTTGCTTAAAATTTTTTACTTTACGAAAGCCAGAAACTTGCGTGAAGCACTTTATAAATGTCCCCCTATGTCTATGAAGGGGATCTGGAGCTTTGTATCAGAAAAATGGAGCAATGACCAGTATGAAGTTATAGCAAAAAGTTTACCAGCACAGAAATTAGATAAAAGGACATTCGTTTTAAGGAATGTCACTGGGATACTCTGAAAATTACCTCAAACAATCGGCTCCGTGCTTCAGTGCTGGAAATGCTCCCTATTATTTTCCCTGGCTACAGCATCTCGGCACCACACTCCTAAAATCCCCTCTAATGATGAAAGTCCACCGCTCGCCAAAATAAGGGCTTATAGCTTCACAAGTAACCCGCAAAACATGATGAAAGCCGCTGCGGCCTTAACTGCATGAAGCGCACATCTGCTGCTCGCTCGGCTTAAGAGGCGCGCACAACTTTTTGTATGTTCAGAGCGGAGGAATCATAACAAAGTGTTGTTTCCGTACGCTGGCATCGTCGGGATTGGCAGACAATTTTAATATCCTCTGCGCAAAGCGGCATCATGGGAGCATTTCAGTCTCTGAGCTGAATTCATTTATTTTCTCTCATGTTTAAGAAGCTTTCTCTTTGTTTGCACGGCTGCACAGACAGACACTGTGATCAATACGCTATTACTATATGGCGGTATTACATTCTGCACAGACAGTCTAGGAGGCCTGTAAATGCCAGCAGTTTATGGAGGTCACTTACTGCAGAACTAAGATGTTAAGTGTTCAATGGGGGCTGTCTCAGCTTGTGAGGGACTTGATACATTGTACCATAAACAGTGTGCACTCCAGACTGATACATTTTACCAGCACTGATACATTGTAACGAATTACCTGAACAGGAGATTTGTGTTGTTAATGTGTTTAACCCCTTGATAACACAACCTGCTTTGGCTTTAAGGACGCAAAGATTTTGGGGGGAATTTCATCTTCACTCTTCAAAAATCTAAATTTTTTTCTTTTTCCGTCAAAATGGCCGTATAATGGCTTGTTATTTGCCTGGCCAGTTATAGATTTATTGGTACCATTTTTTAAAATCATATAATGTATTGTATAATATAAGTGTTAACGACCACTTGTCCGTGAGTGTGTGCATGAGTGCTTCTCATGCTCCACCCCTGATCACATGAAGGTGATGTCATTGCAGGTCCTAAAGCATAAAACATGCAGAACCTGTGTGCTCACAGGACCTGTGATGATGTCACTGTCATGTGATTAGTCACCTGGGCTCTGACCTATGCCCCTGATCATAGGACGCTGACGTCATCACTGCTGCTTCACTTTATTAAAAACCTGCAGAGCCGGACAGCAGCCATTTGCTGACAGGACACGTGATGATATCGCCGTCATGTGATCAATCACCTGTGTGGTAGGAGTCCAGTGTCACATGATGGTGACGTCATCATCACAGATACGAAACCAGCACAGCCCGACGAAATGTATGTAGTAGAGCTGTGTGTGACACATGTATCTAGCAGAGCTGTGTGTGTTTGTGACATGTGCATGTTAGGTAGCAAAGCTGTGTTTGTCTGTGACATGTGCATGTAATGTAGCAGAGCTGTCTGTGTCTGTGACATGCACATGTAATGTAGCAAAACTGTGGTCTGTGTCTGTAACGCACGTGTAGTAGAGCTGTCTGTGTATGTGACATGCTCATTTAATGTAGCAGAGCTGTGTCTGTGTATGTTAGGCCTCCTGCTGTAGGATTTCTGGCAGAATTTCCGCCCATGCCCGCTGCCATAGGATTGCATTACATAATGCAATCCTATGCACATAGCCGAGATTTGTCCGTGTTAAAACATGCGCAGAAAACAAATTGCAGCATGTTCTATTTCTGAGGCACATAGAAGAGCGGAGGAGATGCAGGAGCAGGTAGGCCTCAGTAGTCACTACAGGTGCACGAGTCGGATCCCACTGCGAGAATTCTCATAGCAAGATCCGACCCGGCCATCTGCAGGTGGCCATACATACATGTAGCAGAAGTGTGTGTGTCTGTGCCACACATGTAGCAGAGCTGTGTGTGTCTGTGACATGCACATGTAATGTAGCAGAGCTGTGTGTGTCTGTGACATGCGCATGTAATGTAGCAGAGCTGTGTGTGTCTGTGACATGCGCATGTAATGTAGCAGAGCTGTGTGTGTCTGTGACATGCGCATGTAATGTAGCAGAGCTGTGTGTGTCTGTGACATGCGCATGTAATGTAGCAGAGCTGTGTGTGTCTGTGACATGCGCATGTAATGTAGCAGAGCTGTGTGTGTCTGTGACATGCGCATGTAATGTAGCAGAGCTGTGTGTGTCTGTGACATGCGCATGTAATGTAGCAGAGCTGTGTGTGTCTGTGACATGTGCATGTAATGTAGCAAAGCTGTCCATGTCTGTAACATACACATGTAATGTAGCAGAGTTGTGTCTGTGTGTGACGCTCATGTAACAAAGCTGTGTGTGTCTGTGACTTGCGCATGTAATGTAGCAGAGCTCTGTCTGTGTGTGAGACACACATGTAGCAGAGCTATGTGTGTCTGTGCCATGCATGTAGTAGAGCTGTTTGTATCTGTGCCTTGCAGATGAAAAAGAGCTGTGTGACACACACATGTAGTTGAGCTGTGTGTAAGGTGTGCATGTAGCAGAGCTACGTGTGTGACACACACATGTAGCACAGCTGTGTGTGTGCTGCGCGATGTAACAGAGCAGTGTGTGTCTGTGACACATGCATGTAGCAGAGCTGTGTAGCGCATTGCGCCAACAGAAACACTGATGCTATAATTTCCTAATAAGTACTAGTACTTACCTAGCAGGCATGGTTCAGGTCACACACGCTGCTCTTCAGAGCCCCGGCATGGTTTCTGCAGTCCTCGGCCGCCCACTTAGGATCACTTCCTGATTACAGGATTCATATATCCTGCCTCCATGAAGCAATAGCTGGGATTGGTTCTTCGAGCACTGCACTAAATAGCTGAGCTGTGGCGCTCAAAGAACCAATTAGAGCAATCACACCATGGAGGTGGTATTTATGAATTGGCTCAGCCATGGTACATATGGCTTTTTAAATCGCATTTATTGCCGTTTTTTGGGAGGTGAAGCGAACAAAAAATAATTTTAGCTCAGTATTTTTGCTTTTTTTATAACATTTGTGAGCAGGATAGTGTGTTCAGTGTATTGTACAAGACTTTAGAGGTGCAATGATGCCAAATGATATCAAAAGTGGGTTTATGAAAAAAAAATAATTTAAAAGGGAAAGTGCACAAGATTATTTTTACTATTTTTTACGTTTTTAAATTTTTTTTACATTTTTCATGTCTTTGTTGGCCCTACTTGAAGCTGTGATACTAAAATAACTTTAATAATATACTGCAGTACTTCTGTACTGTAATATATTATTGCTATTCATAGTGATCATAGGCTACGGCAGACCTGGATGCCAGACAATTGCAAACATGGCATTGCAACCCATCAGCCCTCCACAATTAACCCCTTGAGTGGCACGCCCCGGAAAATTTCCGGGGACGAGCTCCACTGCTCATAGCAACATAGCCCGGAAGATTTCCGGGCTATGTATCACTATGGGAGCTGCAGAGCACAGTGCCACAAGCTGTGACAGTGTGCTCTGCCTGCACAGACCTATATAGAGCAGTGCAAGGGCTTTGAAAAACCAGCAGAAGATATTGCCGACATGTCGGCAATGTCCTGCTTTGTTTACAAGTTGCCATAGAGACCATCGGCTTGTCAGAAGCAAGCGGATGGTCTCTGTAGCAGGGAGAGCTTGGTGCTTGGCTGTCAGAGGACACCTAGGTACCTGCTCTTACAGCAGAGATCAGAGAAAACCTCCGATCTCTGCTGTGTTAAACCTTTACATGCTGCAGTCTATGTGACTGCAGCATGTAAAGGGCTGTCACTGCAGCATGTAAAGGGCTGTCACCATCGGACCCCCGGAATGTGATCAGGGGTCCTGATGGGTCCCTGTGGAAGTCCCCTAAAGGGACAAAAAAAAAATTAAAAAAAAAATAAAAAAAAAAAAAGTAAAAAAATTATTAAAAAATTAAAAAACACTTGTCTCCCTTTACTTTGTAAAAAATCAAAAATACAATCACACATGTGGTATCCATGCGTCGTAATGACCCAGAGAAGGAAGTTAATACATTATTTAACCCCTTAATGACATGGCCCCTTTTTTTCTTTTTTCCCCATTTCTTTTTTTCCTCCCCCCTGTTTAAAAAATCACAACTTGTCCCGCAAAAAACAAGCCCTCATATGGCCATGTCAATGGAAAAATGAAAAAGTTATGGCTCTTGAGACGCAACTGCAAAATTAGTTGAAATTCAATGATTAGACCATTTTAAAAAACCTGCCCTGGTGGACACGACAGGGTGGTAGGAAACCTGCCACTCAGGGGGTTAAATAGCGGAGGACCAATGATGCCATAGAGAGAGCGCTCTCCCTCTGTAACCCTTTTACATGGCACAATGAACACTGACCACAGCATGGAATGAGTTAACTGTGGGGATCAGTATTCTCACTAATCCCCACTATTGCAGCGAAAGACCAGCTGCCAGTCACAGCTGCATCTCACTGTGGATGGCACGGCCTCAGCTTCTGAGCCTGCGACATCCATAAGGCAAAAATAAAAAAGTTTAGTAATGTGCCAGTAGAGCAAAATGTGATTGTTCCCAGCAAGAGAAACCAAGTAATCTTGTAGATATGATACCTTTTAATGGCTAACAAAAATACATGATGTTATAGCGAGCTTTCCAACCTAAAGTAAGAGATCCGAAGGAAGAATATATCTATATATATATATAAAGCTGAAAGCCCTCACTGACTCACTGACTGACTGACTGACTCACTGACTGACTCGCCAAAAGTTCTCCAACTTCCCGATATCGTAGAAACATGAATTTTGCACGTGCATAGATTATCTCCAAAATAGGAAAAGTAATTGGGTCCCAACTCGATTATTCAATTCTATGCGCAAAAGAATTAGCGTCCAAATTTTACGTACGGAATCTAATTTTCTCACTTTCCGGTGTCATAGAAACGGGAAATTTGGCACGAGCATTGATTATGTCATAAATAGGAAAAGCTAATGGGTCCCAACTCGATTATTCAATTCTAGCGCAAAAGAATTGGCGTTGAAATTTTACGTGCGGAAGGTAATTTTTTCACTTTCCGGTGTCATAGAAACAGGAAATTTGGCAGGAGCATTGATTATGTCATAAATAGGAAAAGCTATTGGGTCCCAACTCCATTATTCAATTTTATGCGCAAAAGAATTAGCGTCCAAATTTTACGTGCGGAATGTAATTTTTTCACTTTCCGGTGTCATAGAAACAGGAAATTTGGCACGAGCATTGATTATGTCATAAATAGGAAAAGCTAATGGGTCCCAACTCGATTATTCAATTCTAGCGCAAAAGAATTGGCGTCAAAATTTTACGTGCGGAATGTAACTTTTTCACTTTCCGGTGTCATAGAAACTTGAAATTTGGCACGAGCATTGATTATGTCATAAATAGGAAAAGTTAATAGGTCCCAACTTAATTATTCAATTCTAAGCGCCAAAGAATTAGTGTCCAAATTTTACGTACGGAATGTAATTTTCTCACATAGAAACTTGAAATTTGGCACAGGCATTGAATATGTAATAAATAGGAAACGCTAATGGGTCCCAACTCGATTATGCAATTCTATGCGCCAAAGAATTAGCGTCCAAATTTTACGTACGGAATGTAATTTTCTCACATAGAAACATGAAATCCGGCACGGGCACTGATTATGTCATAAATAGGAAAAGCTAATGGGTCCCAACTCGATTATTCAATTCTTTGCGCAAAAGAATTAGCGTCCAAATTTTACGTACGGAATGTAATTTTCTCACATAGAAACATGAAATCCGGCACGGGCATTGATTATGTCATAAATAGGAAAAGCTAATGGGTCCCAACTCGATTATTCAATTCTAAGCGCAAAACAATTAGCGTCCAAATTTTACGTACGGAATCTAATTCTCTCACTTCCTGATATATATAAATGATTGTATGTCTGTCTGTCCTTTATGCATTACTACACCATTCATCCAATTGCCATGAAACTTTGGGAAGTTGCTGAGTACACTCCTGGGAAGATTACTGGCATAGTACAACTATCCTACGATAGGTGCCGCGCGTGCGAGCATCATCAACAGTTATGCCCCCCAGACAAAGATCGTTTGATTTCCATCTCAAGCACGAAAGCAAAAGGCATTATGAGCAACGGGATGCGTGTTCAACCACAAAATGATGCATCCGCCGAACGTTTCACAAGAGAATTGCTGGATATTGAGAATGCTGAGGTAAAATGAAAGCTGTGCTGTGATTGGTTGCTATTTCTTATACTGCTGAGGTAAAATGAAAGCTGCGCTGTGATTGGTGGCTACTTCTTATACTACTGAGGTTGCATGAAAGCTGTGCTGCGATTCGTTGTTATATATTATACCACTGAGGTAACATGAAAGCTGCGCTGTGATTGGTTGCTATTTTTTATATTGCTGAGGCAGAATAAAAGTTGCGCTGTGATTCGTTGTTATTTTTATTACTGCTGAGGTAACATGAAAGCTGCGCTGTGATTGGTTGTTATATTTTATACTGCTAAGGTAACATGAAAGCTGCGCTGTGATTGGTTGTTATCTAGATATATAAAAACGAATGAATGTATGTCTGTCTGTCTTCGCAGCAACGCGCAACGGGTCAGCTAGTGTCATATAAAGGAAACGTTGCATGGTTGCCTCCACGTGGTGTTTCCTGGGTAACGCAGAGAACTATGCAAAATGCTGAACATATGTTTTTCCGGTATCTCTAAAGTAACCACGACTTCATAAGATTTTCCGTGTGAACACCAGATAAACACCAGTACCAAATTAACTCGGGCGAAGCCGGGTATATCAGCTAGTCTATATATATAAAGACGAAAGCCCTCACTGACTGACTGACTGACTGACTCACTGACTGACTCCCAAAAGTTCTCCAACTTCCCGATATCGTAGAAACATGAATTTTGGCACGAGCATAGATTATCTCCAAAACAGGAAAAGTAATTGGGTCCCAACTCGATTATTCAATTCTATGCGCAAAAGAATTGGCGTCAAATTTTACGTACATAATCTAAATCTGTCACTTTCCAATGCCTTAGAAACTTAAAATTTGGCACGGGCATTGATTATGACATAAATAGGAAAAGCTAATGGGTCCCAACTCGATTATTCAATTCTATGCGCAAAAGAATTAGCGTCCAAATTTTACGCACGGAATCTAATTTTCTCACTTTCCGGTGTCATAGAAACGGGAAATTTGGCACGAGCATTGATTATGTCATAGATAGGAAAAGTTCATAGGTCCCAACTCGATTATTCAATTCTATGCGCAAATGAATTGGTGTCAAAATTTTACGTGCGGAATGTAATTTTTTCACTTTCCGGTGTCATAGAAACGGGAAATTTGGCACGAGCATTGATTATGTCATAAATAGGAAAAGCTAATGGGTCCCAACTCGATTATTCAATTCTATGTGCAAAAGAATTAGCGTCCAAATTTTACGTACGGAATTTAATTTCTTCCATTTCCGGTGTCATAGAAATGGGAAATTTGGCACGAGCATTGATTATGTCATAAATAGGAATAGCTAATAGGTCCCAACTCCATTATTCAATTCTATGCGCAAAAGAATTAACGTCCAAATTTTACGTGCGGAATGTAATTTTTTCACTTTCCGGTGTCATAGAAACGGGAAATTTGGCACGAGCATTAATTATGTCATACATAGGAAAAGCTAATGGGTCCCAACTCGATTATTCAATTTTAGCGCAAAAGAATTGGCGTCAAAATTTTACGTGCGGAATGTAATTTTTTCACTTTCCGGTGTCATAGAAACATGAAATTTGGCACAGGCATTGCTTATGTCATAAATAGGAAAAGCTAATGGGTCCCAACTCGATTATTCAATTTTATGCGCAAAAGAATTAGCGTCAAACTTTTACGTGCGGAATGTAATTTTTTCACTTTCCGGTGTCATAGAAACAGGAAATTTGGCACGAGCATTGATTATGTCATAAATAGGAAAAGCTAATGGGTCCCAACTCGATTCTTCAATTCTATGCGCAAAAGAATTAGCGTCCAAATTTTACATGCGGAATGTAATTTCTTCACTTTCCGGTGTCATAGAAACAGGAAATTTGCCACGAGCATTGATTATGTCATAAATAGGAAAAGCTAATGGGTCCCAACTCGATTATTCAATTCTAGTGCAAAAAAATTAGCGTCCAAATTTTACGTGCGGAATGTAATTTTCTCACTTTCCAGTGTCATAGAAATGGGACATTTGGCACGAGCATTGATTATGTCATAAATAGGAAAAGCTAATGGGTCCCAACTCCTTTATTCAATTCTATGCGCAAAAGAATTAGCGTCCAAATTTTACGTGCGGAATGTAATTTCTTCACTTCCCGGTGTCATAGAAACGGGAAATTTGGCACGAGCATTGATTATGTCATAAATAGGAAAAGCTAATGGGTCCCAACTCCATTATTCAATTCTATGCGCAAAAGAATTAGCGTCCAAATTTTACGTGCGGAATGTAATTTTCTCACTTTCCGGTGTCAAAGAAACGGGAAATTTGGCACGAGCATTGATTATGTCATAAATAGGAAAAGCTAATGGGTCCCAACTCCCTTATTCAATTCTATGTGCAAAAGAATTAGCGTCCAAATTTTACGTACATAATCTAAATCTCTCACTCCCCAATGTCATGGAAACATGAAATTTGGCACAAGCATTGATTGTGTCATAAATATGAAAAGTTAATGGGTCCCAACTCGATTATTCAATTCTAAGCGCAAAAGAATTAGTGTCCAAATTTTATGTATGTAATCTAATTCTCTCACTTCCTGATGTCATTTTTTAAAAAGGAAGCGTTGCATGGTTACCTCCACGTGGTGTTTTCTGGGTAACGCAGAGAACTATGCAAAATGGTGAACATATCTTTTTCCTCAGTATCTCTAAAGTAACCACGACTTCATAAGATTTTCCATGTGAACACCAGATAAACACCAGTACCAAATTAACTCGGGCGAAGCCGGGTATATCAGCTAGTATATATATACACACACACACACATATGAAAAGGCACATACATTGTGTGATTAATTTGCACTTAAAACAATATCAGAACAGGATGAGTAGAGGGGTAAATACTTAATTTGTCCACTAATAAGGATGTGAAAGTTGTATCGTCTCTAAATTGCTGTTAGGGTGGACACCCACAGGCAATTTTTTTCTCCACAGCGATGCGAGAACAAAGTTAAAGTCTCGCACCGCAGTGCGAGAAAAAAGCCAGCATCACGCCCGAATATCGGCATGACGCCGGCATATCGCCAGTCTTTTCAATGGGACCAGTGGCAGCAGTGCTAGCCCCATTGGAAAGAGAAGCAGAATGCCGGGGACTTCTGTCACAGCAGTGGCAGAAGTCCCCGGCATTCTATTCCATTGCTTTCAATGGAATCGGCACTGCTGCCGATCCCATTGAAAGCACTGCTTTCTGCCAAGCCCCGCAGAATGATTATTGGGGAAGGGCTTGAAATATAAGCCCTTCCCTTATAATCTGCCAAAAGTGTGTAAAAATTTTTTTTTAAATTATACTCACCTCTCAGGCGCTCAGCCGCGTCCTCCTGCTGGCTCCCCGGCATTGCTATTAAGCTCTTTCAGCAGTCGGGGATTTAAAAATCTCCGCCTCCTGAAAGGGCTGTGCTGATTGGCTGACGTCTCAGCCAATCGCAGCTATTGCTTAGCTATTGGCTGAGCGCCCAGCCAATGACACACTGCCCTTAGCTATTCATTCATGAACTTAGCCTGCCCCTGTCCCACCTCCTCTCATTGTAAATAATGGGGCGAGAGGGGCGGAGAGGGGTGGAGAGGGGGCGGGAGCTCAGAGCACTGCTCTTGGCTCTTCCAGCCTCCTCCCCCTGCAGAGAGAGACGCCGTATACGGTCATCTGAATGCGCCCTAAAAATGTTTTGTGGGTGGATAAGTGAAAGAACAGCAGTTCTACCATATTTTTTTACGACATTCACTACACAATATAAATGACATACCGTTTTTTCTGCAGTCCAGTACAATCACAACAATACCAAAATTATATATTTTTAGGTTTTTACACTTTTGCACAATAAAAAACTATTTGTGGAAAATAATTTATTTTCTGGCATCACTGTATTCAATAATCAAAAAGGTTTTATTTTTCCATCAATGGAGCTCTGTGAGGGCTTGAGTTGTAGTATTCATTGGTACCATTTGGGGTACAACTCTTCTCATCACTTTTATTGCATTTTTTACAAGGCAGAAAGAGGAAAACAGCTATTTTATTTTTACAATTTTTAGCATGCGAGATAAATAATGTGTTTATTTTGTTGTAGACGTTGTTTCAGTGATGCCATTTTTGTATATTATTTTTCACAAATTTTTTATGGAATAAAGAAAAGAAAAAGGAAAGGTTTTTTTATTTTAAATTGATTATTTTTTCACTTGATCACTCATATAATGCATTACAGTACTTCTGTATCGCAGTGTATTATTTCTATTTTTTTCACTATGGCAGCCAGAGCAGACCCAGAGGACACTGTTAGGCTTCTGTTTGTCATGGCAACTAGAGATGAGCGAGCATACTCGCTAAGGACAATTACTCCAGCGAGCATTGTCCTTAGCGTGTACCTGCCCGCTCGGAAGAAAAGATTCGGGTGCCAGCGCGGAAGAGCAATGAGTTGCGGGAGTGAGCAGGGGGGAGCGGGAGCGGAAGAGAGGGAGAGGGAGATCTCCCTTCCATTCCCCCCCTGCTCTCCCCCCCTGCTCCCCGCAACCCACCGGCACCCGAATTTTTTCTTCCAAGCGGGCAGGTACTCGCTAAGGACAATGCTCGCTCGAGTAATTGTCCTTAGCGAGTATGCTTGCTCATCTCTAATGGCAACGCATTTGACCTCCAAGATGGGCTGACAGAGGGAGACCCCTTCCTCTATTAACCGGTTAGATGGCCCAGTCAGCATTGATCATTGCATTTTAAATGGCTGAAATCAGCATTATCTCCAATTCCAGCTGCTAATGCAGGGTGCCAACTTTATAATACACCTGTCACCTGCAAGTGATTGCGGTAGCACAGCTCCTGAGCCTGTGCCAGCACAACACTGTAATACTATAATGGCTCACGTGTGAGCCATAACATACTTTTATGGTGCAAGGTGGGAAGGAGATAAAAAGGGGTTGTGTTCAGGAGAAAACACTTCTTTATTTTTCCTTTATACATTGTGGCATATTTACTTTAACCGTCATTTTATACACAAGTCTAAGTAAAATTTGCATTGGCGTAAAGTGCCCACAAATGTATAAAGAGATGGAAACAGCTTAATACATTTGTTGCATCTTCTAAATCTGGGCATCTTGCCTAAATTATAGTAAATATTAATGGAAGGAAGTGGCCACACCAATAATGCTTACCTATGCCCACTTTTATAAAAGTGTTGGGGCCAATAAAAACTTTCAAAGTTGGCAATTTTTTACACTTGCTCCAAAATTGCTGCTTTTATACACCGGAATTTTGGTGGAACTAGGTTGATACATTCCTCCAAAGTCATTTTCTCGTGTTTCCTTTTTACCGCTGTTTTTTAGTCACATTTTTATCTTTATCCTTTTTTTCCTACAAAGCCGCCTACGGGAAAACACCAGAGAAAAAAAACAAAACCCTGATCATATCACAATTTGCAAAAAACACCATGTATCAAAAAAATGCAGGATAAACAAGAAGAAAATGACGCTACAACAACCACAAAGAGGCTAGAGCATTTCATATATTACTACTGACAAGAAACATGTGGAAATAGAAGTTTGTTTTTTAAGGAAAAATTGCAATTGCGCCAAACTCATACAAAAAGACTAAGGGAGAGATTTATCAAGCTAAGAAGCTGTACACTATGTTGACACAAGTACTGTCCCCACCACCACCACCACCAATCCTGTGCTGTCAGATGAAGGGGATCTGCAAATCAGATGTGTGAGCATTAGGTATAAAGAGAGGATCACACAGACATATCCCAGTACAGAAACCATCAGAATGTTGGATGTCACATGACAACCAATGAGTATGGGACATCTCAGCACTTTTGGACCTTCCGAAGCCCATTGTTAGCAATATTATTCGGAAATAGAAACCATCTGGTGTGTGCCGTGCCGCCATCTTCAGGGAGACCTCGTAAACTGATAGAATGGAGACAACAAAGCTTTGTACAAGCTGTGAAGACATCACACACATCGTCTGCCGAAACATCGTCTGTTCATGAGGTCTCACAGGCCATTGGAACATCCATTAGCACTAGAACCCTCCTGCATGCGAAGGGTTACCATGAATGAGTGGCTGCACACAACATCACAGTAGGGAATGCACTGCGGTGGGGCTCAGAGCGTTGGGCTGTAAATGAGGGGACGCTGAATCACGGTACACTATCTTCCTATAGGATGGCTGCACTTGGGTGTGGCGATAACTTGTAGAGTGGTCTCTATGCGACTACATCGTCCCAACAGTGAGGTTTGGAGGAGGTTCTATTATGATGTGGGGATGTTTCTGCTGGGAAGGACTAAGGCCATTGGTTATAATGAAGTCCACCCTCAACACCAATGGGCACAGAGACATTCCGGACAATGTGGCATTACCCACCGTGTGGCAATACTTTTGTACGACTCTGTGTCTCCACCAACATGACCGAGCACCATGTCATACGGCACACAGTGTTGAGGATTGGTTTGAGGAGCAGAATGTCTGCAAAGTTCATTGCCAACCCAAAGTCCAGATCTCAATCCCATCAAGTATCTTTGGGACAAACTAGAACGCCGTATCTGTGCACACCCAACACGCCCATCATCTCTCACATCAGCATCTGAAGCTCTGATCAAGGAATGGAGGCAAATCCCTCCATACATCTATGGGAATTTGGTGAGACGCAGTCTAGGAGGGTTACTGCAGTCATTGAGGCCAATGGTAGCCCAACACTGTAAGGAATAATGTGAATTACATTGAATTGTATCACCTTTTATCTGTGTCCCAATACTTCTGTCAACATAGGGTATAAATGTAGCAAAATGTAGCCAAACATGCAAGGTTTTAGAGGTTAACTAAAAAGCCAAAAAAAAAGTCAGCATGATTGTGATAGAAGCTCTGCATGTGACTGGATAATATGATGTGAAAAGTCTGTAGATCAGTCAAAGTTAAGTTAAGGAAATTACCAAGTTGTACTTCATTCCTAATTGTGGAGACAGCGCAGCTCCTCCGGGGACCTCATCATTATAATACACACATGACTACGACAGCTGATGGATTCGCGTGTCTGACATATTACCGGTTCACAAGCGTGCCATGCTTCTCCCCAGAGTCCATCTTGCTGGAGACACGGCCATTGTTCTGTATGCTACTTCCAGGCTGGGTAATGGATGTGACAGATCTGTTTCCAGTTCAGCCGTATTTTCTGCAAGCTGCCTGATGTTGGGAGCGTTCCAATATGCAAATCCGGGACAATAAGTGAGAAAATCAGTATTAATGCCTTTAATGTACGGGCGCATTAATCAGCGCCGGACATAGAACGTGATTTACTGTAAGGAGAAAAAATGAAAAATGTTATTTGATGTAGAAACTTCTCAACTGTTCTCCGACGTAACTCCACAAAGTGATTCATTATAGCTGGGGATAATAAAGACATCTCTATAGGAAAGGGATCCTGGCAGAGATGTATAGGAGACTGGGGGGCACATACTTCACTGGGAAAGTAATGACATCAAAACTACATTAAAGGAGATGTCCCGAGGCAGCAAGTGGGTCTATACACTTCTGTATGGCCATATTAATGCACTTTGTAATATACATTGTGCATTAATTATGAGCCATACAGAAGTTATAAAAAGTTTTTTACTTACCTGCTCCGTTGCTAGCGTCCTCGTCTCCATGGTGCCGACTAATTTTCGCCCTCCGATGGCCAAATTAGCCGCGCTTGCGCAGTCCAGGTCTTCTGCTGTTCTCTATGGGGCTCCGTGTAGCTCCGTGTAGCTCCGCCCCGTCACGTGCCGATTCCAGCCAATCAGGAGGCTGGAATCGGCAGTGGACCGCACAGAAGAGCTGCGGTCCACGAAGATAGAGGATCCCGGCGGCCATCTTCAGCGGTAAGTATTGAAGTCACCGGACCGCCGGGATTCAGGTAAGCGCTGTGCGGGTGGTTTTTTTAACCCCTGCATCGGGGTTGTCTCGCGCCGAACGGGGGGGGGGTTTAAAAAAAAAAAAACCCGTTTCGGCGCGGGACATCTCCTTTAACATGCAAGACACACCAAAATCTATAGTAGTAGCTGTTTTAGCAAAGGTTAAAGGAAAGGGAGAGAAAGTAATAGTGACTGCAGAATAGTGAGTGCAGCTCTGCAGGATAATACAGGACGTAACTCAGCATCAGTACAGGATAAGTGATGTATGTACACAGTGACTTTACCAGCAGAATAGTGAGTGCATCTCTGGAGAAGGGTGTGTGCTGGTGAGCTCTGCTGAGATCCAGAGGGTGTGGTCGTCTAAGGCACAGGAGCAGAGTTTGGCCCAGCAAAGCGTGCAGTTTCTGGGGCTTCCAGGAGCAATGGAGCCCCTGACCTCCTCCCTCCGGCTTCGGTCGGGGGGGAGGGAGGGCAGAATCCCAGGAGGGGAAGAAAGCCAGTCGGGGCAGCAGCAATGTCACCCCGACACCCCGGGTGGATACGGAGTCCAGGAGGACAAGAAGCCAGGCTAAAGAAAAGCAGGTCAGTGCCAAAAGGGAGCCTGTGAGTTGGGGCGAACGCCAAAAGGGAGAGCCTGTGGAGGAGCTGGCATCCGCATGTGGGTGGCGATGCGGGGACTATCAAGAGGCCGGGAGCGAGCTTGTAAAGCAGCGTAGAGAGCTCTAGGCTGCCCGCTGTGACATGGAGCGAGCCTCCCGTGACAGGAAAGTGGCAATAAACCTGAAAATGAAAGCCTGCGAAGAAGCAATAGAAATGTATGAGGAGGAAAGGGAGAGGATCCTGAGGACCAGTGGTCCCTTTCGTGAAAAGTTGCTTAATGACAGGCGGTTCTCCCAGATGGCAGCCAGGAGCCCTGGCAGCAGAAAAACTGGGGGAAAATACCAGCAAAGCAGCTCGGAGGAATCTGAAGCTTTGGGGGGGGCAGGCGGCATGCTCTGCTGAGCAGCAGTCCTCGCTGCAACCGGGCACGGGCACCAGCATCCCGGCGGAACAAGTTTGCCTGCCCTCATCATCAGATGGCAGTGATCCAGAGGGCAGTAACTATGAGAGCAGCAGCAGCGGACAGGGGGCGCTGTTGTTGCAGCAGATCATGCTGCAGGAGTCCCCTGCAAGAATGCAGGCTATGCACTTCGGTGATGAACTACCACCAGAAACGGCAGCGGGAGGTAAAAAGACAAAGAAAAAGAAGAATCAAGCTTACATCCAGGAGAGGTTCGTTTATGTAACCAAGCATCCTGGCCTGGCTGCAAAGTCAGGCCAGGGGGCTAGCCCTGGGCTCCTAGACCCGGCCTCTGTTGTGAGTCCGGTGCAGGGGACCAGGGAAGAGAGGGTTAATGCGACCCAAAACTTCAAGCCCGCTTGTGCCAGAAGTGGGACTGGAGGAGTTAAGGAGGCAGAAAAGGTCGGTGAAAAGGTTAAAATGAAGGGTCGTGGCCAGACCAGAGGCACTGGCACTGTTGGTCGCAACCCAGTGGGAGGGGGAGGCGATTCGGTGCCAGGTACCATCAAAAAAGATGGCGGCTTGGCTGTCCCCCCTGTGTCTCTGAAGTGCCTGTCGGGCGCTGAGGGGAAGCAGTGGGTGGTGGTCGGGTCGGCCAATCCTCCCACCCATCCCGGATGTCCCACTACAAATCCCAGAGTCGCTGGTGTGGGCGGAGCTTCAGCAACAAAAACTCCTATGGAATTATGCATGGCGGATACGGTTTTGCAGCCTCAGTCGGCTGCTGAGGTCGGGGACTTTCCATCTGGGGAAAAATTAAAGAAGCAAAAGGCAGGTCCTGGTCAGGAGAAGGGTGTAAAAGCTGGAAAGAGTGTGAATGTAAGTACCCCTGTTACCCCTGCTGCTACTGCGGCTGTATCTATACCTCCAAATGTCCCCATATCCCCAGGTTCATTGCCTGCTGAACAAGCAGGTACGGTTTCAGTAGATGGTCGGGGGGTGGGACAGGATCCAGTTGGCCCTCCAGCGGCGACAACATCTGGCAGAAGTTATGCCAGTGTCGCCGCTGGGGGGAGGGGAGAGGCGTCCTCCTTGTCTTCGGGCTCCGGGGACGGTGTCTTACAGCGGCGTCTCCTGGAGGCTTTGAGGAGAGGGGAGAGCTCAATGACTGTAGGAGGTAGAGTTGTGGACTTGTCTCTTTGGGTAGAGAGACATGGACTTGGAGCCTTGCGAGAGCAAAGGGGGGAGACCGTCTGGTCCCTGCCGACAACCGGGCAGGACATTGGCCATAGGAACGTGGCTCGTCTTCAGTGGAGAGGCAGTGATGCATGCCCATCGAGGGGCAAAGTGGTTGAGTTTCTGCTGAAGATGGGTTTTAGGGCGCAGGACATCTATGCCCTTATCCACCCCTACGGCTCGTCTGAGTTCGACATCAGCTTTGCTCGCCCAGAGGGCCTTGAGCTCTTCTGGGGGAACTATGAGCTGATGAAGGACGAGCCCGGCTGGCGTGGTTTTACTGCGCAAGTGGTAACCCGCCAGACTGGAGTGAAGAGAGTGACCGTTTTGACCCGTAATGAGTCACTCTCTTGTTATGACATCATGACTTGGCTCAGTCGGTACGGTGAGGTAGTGGATATGCCGCAAAAAAACAGAGATGAGCACGGCATCTGGTCTGGAGCCTGGACATTCATGGTAAAACTAAAGCGTTCGGGGAACTCGGTGGCCCACATACCATCTGCGGCTTTCCTTGGTAGGGATCGCATTCTGGCCTTCTACCAGGGGCAACCAAAGCTCTGTCACAAGTGCGGCGACCCCACACATTTGAGTGCCGCCTGTAATGTCATCAAGTGCGCTCTGTGTGGCGAGGTTGGTCATCTTGCGGCATCTTGTACAGAGATTAGGTGCCACCTGTGTGGTGACCTCGGTCACCCATTCAGCCGCTGTCCACGCTCTTTCGCCAATGCGGTCATGGCCCCAACGGAGGAGAGCCGTGAGGTTGCCTCTGCAGGGGAAGGGACCAGCAGAGGCGGAGGAGTCCAGGAGCCTGTGAAGAACAAGCATGTTGGGGCTGCTGCACTAAGGCGCCAAGAGAAGCGCAGAAAGAACAGAGAACTGGTGGAGACCCAGGTGGCAGGTGGGTCAATGCTGGCACCTGTTCTGCATGCGACTCATGTGGCTGAGGCTCCAGGGGAGGGCGAGTTGGATAAGGAGGTCAGAAGGATCCAGAGGGAGGAGGCTGCCACTTCTTCAGATTCCCTTCCGCTATGAAAGTGTGGATGAGGATGGCAAGGAGTGGTGACAGAAAAAGCGAAAGCAGGGCACCGAGGAAAAAAAGAAAAAAATGCGGGAAAGAAGAACTTCCCCTATACTGGCCCAGGTGCAGGAAGGTAAACCAAACTCGCCTCTTGTTGAACTCTCCAACAGGTTCCAAGCTCTCTCCTCTTCAGAGGAGGAGGTGGAGGGTGAGGATCCTGGGGCAAGTGTGCGGCCTACAGGGGGCGCCGAGTCTTCCTCTTGTGAGCGTACAGTAACCTCCAAGGGGAGGGCTGGCCCGGGGCCCGGTGACAAGGACGACGAGGTTGAGGAGCCCCTTGCCATGGACCTTTCGGTGTCAAAAAAACGTGGCAAGGGGTCTTCCTCAGACCCTGAAGTGAAAAGGGGTGGGAAGAAGAAAGCCATTTAACTCAATCATCAAAGATGGCGGCACCCGCTCCGTTGACTCTGGCATCAATTAACGTTGCCAGCATTAAGTCAGATATGGCGAGATTTGCGGCCTTTGATTTTCTCTGCCGTGTTGAAGCCGACATTTTTTTTTGCAAGAGACCAGGCTGCCAAATTTAGCAGCCATACATAAAGCAAAGAGGGAGTGGAGGTCCGGGCCATCCTACTGGTCTCTTGCGGCCGAGCCATATAGCGGAGTGGCGGGTTTTTTTACCGCAACGGTTGAATGCCGACGGGTTATTGAGTTAGAAATAGGGAGGTGCCTGATCCTGGATGTTCTCATGAAGGGACAAGAGCTTCGGCTAATCAACATCTACGGTCCCCAAACCAAGCGGGACCGCAAAGATCTCTTTATGAGGATCAAGCCGTACCTTTTTACCAGTCGGCAGGTGATCTTTGGGGGTGACTTTAACGCAGTCACAAGGACCCGTGACAGGGGAGGCTCCCTAGGCAAGCTGACTTATGATAGCGTCGCGCTTAATAGCATAGCTAGCGAAGCTCGCCTGGTGGATGTCCACATCCGGCACACCCCAGGCCACGCGGGTTTCACCTATTATAGAGGCGAGTGCAGGTCTAGAATAGATAGGTTTTATTTGAAGGAGGAAGCCATCTCTTCACCAGTTTCTGTTGTTGAGGTGGAGTTCTCCGACCACTGTCTGATTTTGTTTTCCCTGAATGTTGCAGAGACCCCCCGGATGGGTAGAGGCTTATGGAGGCTGAATTCATCACTCCTGGAGGAAGCAGAGATAAGACAGTCCTTTGAGGATTTTCTGCAGAGCCAGGTACCATTACTGGATCTTTGTAGCAGTAAGTCAGAGTGGTGGGAGATGCTCAAGATCAGGGCGGCGAGGTTCTTCCGCCAGCTCTCTAGCCTCAGGAGCCTGAGTAAGTACCGTCTTTATCAGGGCCTGAGGAGGAAACTCGAGCATCTCGTCTCGACTGGAGGTAGCCGCGAGGAGATCTCCAGAGTGAAGTCTTTGCTCAAAGGGTGTCAGTATAATAGGCACGCATCTTTGGTTTTTGAGAGGGACTTCGGGAAGTACCACTCGCCCGACCCTTACAGAAACTGCAAGATGTCAGTGAATCGTAAAGTTGTCACTGGACTGATCGACGGTACGGGATCTCTGAGCAGGTCCAGATCAGGGATTCTGGAAGTCATCAGATCCTTCTACTCGCACCTTTTGAGAAAGAGGGATCTAGATCGAGATGTGATGGCTTTCCTGGCTGAAGCTGTTCCTGAGCCAGGGGATGACATCTCCCTTAATGTTTTGACAGAGGAGATCAACATAGAGGAAGTTAAACTGGCGATTGATGGGCTTGCGCTCAAAAAATCGCCAGGACGGGATGGCTTAACATCCGAGTATTATAAAACCTTTAAAGGAGATGTCCCGCGCCGAAACGGGTTTTTTTTTTTTTAAACCCCCCCCCCCCCGTTCGGCGCGAGACAACCCCGATGCAGGGGTTAAAAAAACCACCCGCACAGCGCTTACCTGAATCCCGGCGGTCCGGCGTCTTCATACTCACCTGCTGAAGATGGCCGCCGGGATCCTCTGTCTTCATGGACCGCAGGGCTTCTGTGCGGTCCATTGCCGATTCCAGCCTCCTGATTGGCTGGAATCGGCACGTGACGGGGCGGAGCTACACGGAGCTACACGAAGCCCCATAGAGAAGAGGAGAAGACCCGGACTGCGCAAGCGCGGCTAATTTGGCCATCGGAGGGCGAAAATTAGTCGGCACCATGGAGACGAGGACGCCAGCAACGGAGCACGTAAGTATAAAACTTTTTATAACTTCTGTATGGCTCATAATTAATGCACAATGTACATTACAAAGTGCATTATTATGGCCATGCAGAAGTGTATAGACCCACTTGCTGCCTCGGGACAACCCCTTTAAGGACCTCTTGAGTCCCCTCTTGACTGAGGTTTTCAATGAGTGTCTTTCCTCGGACACTCTCCCAAAGTCAATGAGGAGGTCGGCTTTGATCCTTCTGTCAAAGGGTAAAGACTCGAGCCGTATTGAGAACTGGCGTCCCATAGCTCTTCTCAATACGGACAGGAAGGTTCTGGCAAAAGTGCTGTTTAATCGGCTGGTCAAGTTTGCACCCCGGCTCCTCTCGGGCGCCCAGCATTGCTCTGTTCCAGGCCGTAGCACCTTTAGTGCTGTTCTAGGTGTCCGGGAGGCAGTGGAGCAGGGTAGGGCTGGTCACTGGGAGGGGTACCTGCTGTCCTTGGATCAGGCCAAAGCGTTTGATCGGGTTAATCACGAGTACCTCTGGTCTGTTCTTCTGAGATATGGCCTGCCAGTGGGGTTTGTCAATTGGCTCAGGACATTGTATGCAGGGGCTGAGACTTTCCCGCTAGTGAACGGTTGGGTCGGTCACCCATTTGAGGTTGGGTCTGGCGTCCGTCAGGGTTGTCCTCTGAGCCCCTTGCTGTATGTGTTTGCCATTGATCCCTTCCTTAGGAGGATTGATGGTGGGCCTATGGCGGGGGTCGGGATGGATCGGACGGTGCCGGAAGCCACCCTCAGGGTGGCAGCGTACGCTGATGACGTCACCGGCTTTGTATCCTCGAGGGGGGAGGCAGAGTACGTGATGGCAGAGGTGGATCGCTACTCGGAAGCATCCGGGTCTGGCATCAACTGGGATAAGTGCGAAAATCTCTGGTTAGGAAGGGGAGATCCTACATTTGGTCTCCCGGACACCCTTCCAGTGCCCCAGGACTCGGCTAAAGTTCTCGGCATCAAATTTGGCCGGGGAGATTACCCCATGCAAAATTGGGTGGTCAGGCTCGATGGTGCCACTCAGAAGGTGGCCCAGTGGAAGGGTTGGTCTTTGACCCTTCGTGAAAGGGTTAACCTGATCAAAACATACCTGCTCCCTTTATTCATCTACCTGGGCAGCGTATGCATCTTGTCAGAGCCTCTCTGGACCCGGGTCTACAACCTGTTCTTCCTAATGTTGTGGGGGAACAGGTTGAACCTAATTAGGAGAGATGTCATATACCGCACGAGGAGACTAGGGGGGTTATCTATGGTCAACCCCGTGGTGTTTCTTGTAAACACCTTTGTTAAGATCAATATAGGCAACCTCTGGCAACAGAGGGCTCCTCCGTGAGTATTCTCCTGTTGGGGATGGCTTCGGCCTTTCTTCCAGGAATGGGAGACTGTAGGGCGAGTGAAGGATCTTCGCACGCCCCACCGGCATCTTCCAGCTTACGCTACCGTGGTTCTGAAGATGATACGTCGGTGGGGTCTGGGGATGTGGGAGATCAGAACTCTGTCGAGGAAACTCCTCGATAAGAGGGTTCTGTTGACCCATTTCCAGAAGCCCCTGGCGCTCAAGGACTGCCCAAGTTGGGACCTGGAGGGAGGGTTATGTTTATTGAATTCTGACAGGATCCCCTTGATGTTTTGGGACTTGACTTGGCGCTGTTTCCACGGGAGACTGTATGTAAGGGGCAACTTGAAGAGCAGGCCACTGGTGGATAGGGGTTGTCCCCGTCAGGAGTGCAGCGACGTGCTGGAAAGCATGGCGCATTTCCTGCTTCAGTTTCCCTTTGTACACCTCTGTATTAATCGGGTGGGAGCCTCCATTGGTTGGCCCAGGTTGGCACGCCTCTCGTATGCGGAATGGGTCTATGGGGCATTCAGAGACCTTGGTGGCAGGGACCGGTGCACTTTATTCTTAGTCAGCCTAGTGGTCAGGTTTCACATTTGGAATGCATGGTGTTTAGTTTCGACGGAAGAGAAAATCCTCCCCGTGGATGAGGTGAATAGGAACATCCTGGGTGACCTGGTGAAGGTGCGCTCTCTGGATTATGAGAGGTTGGGCACGACTAAGGCCTCTCTCCTATGCAGAGGGTTTGTCTTTCGTTAGGGACAGTTTTGTTATTGTTACGGTCTTTGTAGGGACAGAATAGGGAGAGGTAGGGACAGTTTCTCTGAGGGTAAGTTTTAGGGAAGGAGTAGGGACATTGTAGGGACAGATTAACTATAGGGATAGTTTTTCTCTACCTTGGTCAGTGCCTGGCTTATCATATCCAGTCCTTGTGGAGGGCTGAGTGTGACACCAGTAGAGTTTTTGTTTTCGGTCAAAGATAAAGTATGTACGACTGCAGGTAACTGAACCTTAGGCTTTCGGGTATTAATATGTAATGCTGGTTTGTAATTCTGTAGTATAAGATATGTCATATGTTTTGTTTTGTATATAGGGTTAGGGGTTATAGATAGGTTGGGTGGGGGCTTATTGGGGGGAGGGGGGGATTCATGCCACAGCCGTAGCTTGACACGTCCCGGACAATGAACATTGGGCACGGACTGTTGGTGCGGGCGTGGCCCTCAGGCTGCGGCGGGCAAGGAGTGTAATGCGGTGCAGCTTGGCCCGTCCTGGACAGAAACATTGGGCACGGACTTGGGATGCAGGCGTGGCCCCCAGGCTGCACTGTATGGGTGTAGTGCTGGGTGTGTGGTGGTGGGGAATTAGCCCAGGAATAGTTGGGATAATTGATTTCATTTTAGTTTTGTGTGCATTTATATATTTAAAAAAAAAAAAAATTTAAAAATTTAGAAAAAAAAATAATGATGGTTTTTAAGTTCAGTTATATTGATAAGATTTCTTAGGTTTTTTCCCCCTCATTTAGTTGCTGTTATTTTAGGTTTGTTCTTAGCTCATTATAATTTGGACCGAAGCAGGTCTGGATTAGGTCAGACTGGATCCCTTGAGTTAGGTTGTTAAATATAGCTTTATTTTGTCTCCTCCCCCAAACCCTTAGTTTAGTATCCCGTTTTTCTTTTTTTTTTCAGTTGCAGATTCTATAGGTTGTGATGGTTTGGATGGTGTGTAGTGTGTGTGCGGTATTTTTAGCCTGACCAGAAGGACCGCTTAGTTATAATTTAAGGACAAGTTTCGTTGACCGAGAGCCGGACGTCTCAGACAAAGTTTTATGTATTTAGTATTAATAATTTGTATTTGGTTATTGTCTCTGTGAGCCGTGAGGCGGGTCTGTTTTGTTGCTGTTATGTTTTTTAATTTTATAATAAAAAGATCTACAGAATGTAACTCAGTATCAGTACAGGATAAGTAATGTATGTACACAGTGACTTCACAAGCAGAATAGTGAGTGCTGCTCTGCAGTATAGTACAGGATGTAACTCAGGATCAGTACAGATATACTAATATATGTACATAGTGACTCCACCAGCAGAATAGTGAGTGCAGCCCTGGAGTAGGTGTGGTTTGTTTGAGCTCCTCAGAGAACCAGGGTGTGGTTGCAGTCCCAACTGGAAGCCTGTTGTGGATTCTTTTTCTATGAAGTCCCCCGCCCTGGACTTCTGACAGCCGGGTCTCCTGACATTACAGTTGCACACATCACTGCACACACACAGCGCCCCAACTCCCCCCCCCCCCCCCCCCGGACTTCTGACAGCAGGGTCTACTGACATTACAGTTGCACACACACACAGCCCCCCCACCCACCACCCAACACTTGCACACATCCATCCATCCATCCCCCTCCTCCCTCCCCCCCCCCCCCCCCCACGAGAGCCCGCCCCTCCACTCATTCTTACCTTGGAGATGAAGAGCCAGCAGCCACACCTCCCCTGCAGGCAGAACTGAGCTTCCCAGCGGCTGAAGTTCTTCTGCACATGCGCAGAGCTGTGCTGGAGAAGCGCGTCACCGTCGTCCCGACAAGAAGAGGACAAGAGACTTGTCGGAACCAATGGCAACCGAGGAGCAACACGGGGGGGGGGCACCCCAAAAGGTAAGTGAATAACTTCTGTTTGCCTAATTTACAATGCACAATGTATATTACAAAGTGCATTGTATTGGGCAAACAGAAGTAATGAGACCTAATGTTTATGGCCGGACAACCCCTTTAAGGGACAGCGAAGTGGATGAAGAGGACAGGAGGATCCAGAGGGAGGAGGGAAAGACCAACTCTTCAGATTCCTCTCACTATGAGAGTGTGGATGAGGAAGGAAAGAGGTGGTTAGAGAAACGGCATAAGCTAGGTGCCACTAGGAGAAAGCGAAGGGAGAATTCAAGATCTTCTCCCACCCCGGACCAAGTACTGGAAGGAGAAGCCTGCTCGCCTCCAGTTGGTCTCTCCAATAGGTACCGGGCACTTCAAGACATCTCTTCCTTCTCTGAGGAGGAAGTGAAGGGCAAGGTGCCTGTGGCAAAGAAAGGGTCATCGGGGGACGCTGAGTCTCTTCCTCGTGGAGGCATAGTTCCTTCCGGGGAGGTGATTTTAATACAGTCACAAGAGCCCATGATAGGGGAGCCTCTGGAGACAGGTGGTTAGCTTCTGACAGCGTCGCACTTAGTAGCGTAGCTAGCAAAGCTCGCCTGGTGGATGTCCACATCCGGCACAACCCAGGCCATGAGGGATTCACCTTTAATAGAGGCAGCAGTAGGTCTAGAATACACAGGTTTTATTTGAAGGAGGAAGCCATCTCTTCACCAGTGTCCGTTGTTGAGGTGGAATTCTCGATGTCTAATATTGTTTTCTCTGAATGTTACAGAGACCCTCCGGATGGGCTCGTTAGTAGTAAGTCAGAGTGGTGGGAGATGTTCAAGAGGAGGGCGGCAAAAGTTCTCCCCAGAGCTCTCCAACCTCAGATGCCTGGACAGGTGCCGCCTGTACAATGGCCTGAGGAGGAAACTCGAACATCTCATTTTGAATGGAGGTAGCCGCGAGGAGATCTCCAGAGTGAAATCTTTGCTCAAGAAGTGCCAGTACGATAGACACGCATCCTTGGTTTTTGAGAGGGATTTCGGGAAGTACCGCTCACCCGACCCTTACAGAAACTGTAGGATGTCAGTGAATAGTAAAGTGGTCACTGGACTGATTGACAGTACAAGGTCCCTGGATCGATCCAGATCAGGGATTCTGGAGGTCATCAGATCCTACTAGCAAATCTTGGGAAAGAGGGATCTAGATCCGTAAGTGATGTCGGCTTTCCTGGCTAAAACTGTCCCTCCATCAGGGCTGTCCTCTAAGTCCCCTGTTGTATGTGTTTGCGATAGATCCATTCCTTGGGAGGGTTGACCGTGGACCTATAGCAGGGGTCGGGATGGACGGGGCGGTGCTGGAGGCTACCCTGAGGGCAGTGGCATACACCAATGATGTTATACTCTTTGTATCCTCAAGGGAGGAGGCGGAGTTTGTGGTGTCAGGGGTGGATGGCTACTCAGAGGCATCCAGGTCTAGGTTCAACTGGGATAAGTGTGAGAGTCTCTGGTTAGGAAGGGGGGATCCTGTGTTTGATCTCCTGGACAATCTTCCGGTGCCCCAGGCTTCAGCAAAAGTTGTTGGCATTAAATTTGGCCCGGGGGATTACCCCATGCAAAATTGGGTAGACAGGATGGATGGTGCCACTCACAAGGTTAATCAGTGGAAGGGTTGGTCTTTGACCCTTCGGGAAAGAGTTAGCCTGATCAAAACGTACCTGCTCCTGTTAGTCATCTACCTGGGCAGCGTATGCATTTTGCCAGAGCCTCTCTGGACCCGTGTCTACAACCTGTTCTTCCTAATGTTGTGGGGGAAAAGTTTGAACCTGATCAGGAGAGATGTTATGTACCACATGAGGAGACTAGTGGGGTTATCTATGGTCAACCCCGTGGTGTTTCATGTAGACACCTTTCTTAAGATCAACATAGGCAACCTATGGCAAGAGAGGGCTCCTCCGTGGGTCTACTCCTGCCGGGGATGGTTTCGGCCCTTCTTCCAGGAATGGGAGACAGGACGGCGAGTGAAGGACCTTCGCACGCAGCACGGACATCTCCCGGCTTATGCTACCTTGGTTCTGAAGGTGATACGCCGGTGGGGTCTGGGGATGTGGGAGATCAGGACTCTGACGAGGAGGCTCCTCAACGAAAGAGTCCTGTTGACCCATTTCCAGAAGCCCCTGGAGCTCAAGGACTGCCCAAGTCAGGACCTGGAGGTAGGCTTACGATTACTGAATTCAACCCGGGTTCCCTTGAAGTTTTGGGACTTGACTTGGCGCTACTTTCACGGCAGACTGTATGTAAGGGGGAACTTGAAGAGCAGGTCTCTGATTGACAGGGGTTGCCCCCGCCAGGAGTGCAGTGACGTGCTGGAAAGCATGGAGCATTTCCTGCTTCAGTGCCCCTTTAATACAGAGGTATACCGACTGGTAGGGTTCTCCATAGGCTGGCCTCAGCTGGCACACCTCTCCTATGCGGAGTGGGCATATGGAGCCTTCAGAGGTCTTGGTGGCAGGGAGCGCTGCACTTTATTTCTAGTTAGCCTAATGGTCAGGTTCCACATCTGGAGTGCACGGTGTTTGATCTCGATGGAACTAAAAGTCCTCCTTGTGGATACGGTATGTAGGAACATCTTGGGTAACCTGGTGAAGGTACGTTCTGTGGCTTATGAGAGGCTGGGCACATCTAAGGCTTCTCTCCTGTGGAGTGGGCTTGTATTTTATTAGGGAGAGTCTTTTCTTAATCTTCTAGGGTCAGAATAGGGAGAGAGTAGGGACAGGATATAGAGAGAGGAGGGATAGGACAGCGACAGTTTCTATGAAAGGTCAGACTGATGGGCAGACTAAGGATAGTCTAGGGCAAGACTAGGGAGACCTTTTTTTTAAATTAAAGGATAGGACATTGTCATGTCTGTGCCCGGCTTATTTCCTCCAATCCCGGTGGGGGGCTGAGAGGGCACTAAGAAGCTTTTTGTTTTGATTTGGGCAAAATGGAATTAAGTAGGGCTGCAGGAGAGCCGACCTTAGGCTTTCGGGTTGTGTGACTAGTGCATAATATGTTGGTTTATTGCAGTTTATTATGGTTTTGTATATATTGTATATAATCACGTTTTGGGTGGTAGGTAGGTTGGGTGGGGAGTTGTGGGAGTGGGATTCGTGCCTTGAGCCGTAGCCTGGCACGTCCTGAACATTGAACTCTGGGCACGCACTGGTGGAGTGGGCATGGCCCCCAGGCTGCGGCGGGCACAGTGTGGTATTATTTTTTTTTTAAAACCCTGGTGTGGCTTGGCACGTCCTGAACTGAACTCTGGGCACGGACTGGGGGAGCAGGCTTGGCCCCCAAGCTGCACTGGGGACCCCCCCAAAAAGAGACAAAAAGAAAAAAAAACATATTTTTAGTTAGTTCTTTTATGCCAATTGGCTCGTTCTTTTTGATTGCATTTGGTTATTTATGCTGCTATTTCAGTTATTTATATTGTGTTTATGTTATTAAAGGGGTTGTCCCGAGGCAGCAAGTGGGTCTATACACTTCTGCATGGCCATATTAATGCACTTTGTAATGTACATTGTGCATTAATTATGAGCCATACAGAAGTTATAAGAAGTTTTTCACTTACCTGCTCCGTTGCTGGCGTCCTCGTCTCCATGGTGCCGACTAATTTTCGCCCTCCGATGGCCAAATTAGCCGCGCTTGCGCAGTCCGGGTCTTCTCCTGTTCTCTATGGGGCTCCGTGTAGCTCCGTGTAGCTCCGCCCCGTCACGTGCCGATTCCAGCCAATCAGGAGGCTGGAATCGGCAATGGACCGCACAGAAGCCCTGCGGTCCATGAAGACAGAGGATCCCGGCGGCCATCTTCAGCAGGTGAGTATGAAGACGCCGGACCGCCAGGATTCAGGTAAGCGCTGTGCGGGTGGTTTTTTTAACCCCTGCATCGGGGTTGTCTCACGCCGAACGGGGGGGGGGGGGGGGTTTAAAAAAAAAAAAAAACCCGTTTCGGCGCGGGACAACCCCTTTAATTACATTTGTTTTGTGTGGATACAGGCTGGACCTGTAGTTATAGTTTCCAAGGTTTTATGTAGTTGTAGTTTCCATAGGTTTAAGTTTTAGGTATATAGTTGTATATTGTATATTGTGTAATATGTGGAGTGTGTATGTGTGTGGGTGTGTACGGTGAGGAGGAAGCCCAGATAGGGAAATTTACTTTGTCTATGGATCATGGACTGTGGGTGAAGGGCCTTATATTGCTTTATATGGTTATGTTGTTATTCCCATTATTACAGTTTGTCTTTGTTATGCTTTCACCTTATATAATAAAAGATCTACAGGATGTAACTCAGGATCAGTACAGATGTAGTAATGTATGTACATAGTGACTCCACCAGCAAAATAGTGAGTGCAGCTCTGGAGTATAATACAGGATGTAACTGAGGATCAGTACAGGATAAGTAATGTATGTACACAGTGACTCCACCAGCAGAATAGTGATTGCAGCTCTGGAGTATAATACAGGATGTAACTCAGGATCAGTACAGGATAAGTAATGTATGTACACAGTGACTCCACCAGCAGAATAGCCAGTGCAGCTCTGGGGTATAATACAGGATGTAACTCAGGATAAGTAATGTATGTATACAATGACTCCACCAGCAAAATAGTGAGTGCAGCTCTGGGGTATAATACAGGATGTAACTCAGGATCAGTACAGGATAAGTAATGTATGTACACAGTGACTCGACTAGCAGAATTGTGAATGAAGCTCTGGAGTATATTACTGGATGTAACTCGGGATCAGTACAGGATAAGTAATGTATGTACACAGTGACTCCACCAGCAGAATAGTGAGTGCAACTCTGGAGTAAGGTTGTGTTCTGAAGAGCTCTGCAGGATCCAGGGTGTGGTCTGCTTCTCAGGTGGAGACCTTGTTGAGAGCCCAGGAACAGTGCACGTTTCTGGGCTTTGTTTGGTATGCAGTCCCGCACCTCCTCCCTCCGATCTCGGTCGGAGGGAAGGAGGACAGAGATGGCCGCAACGACCTCCGCAGTGGCATCAGTGGCTTCTGCAGCTCCAAGATGTTCCGCAGCAGCAGCGGCAAAATATAAGAAGCCAAGGACTGCAGGTGAGCCAGAGAAAAGAACGGTTCTAAGTCGTGGCAGCGGTGACACGGGCTCCAGTCGCAGGCGCAGTAACGCGGGCCAGTCCATCAGTGCGGCTGCATCCGACAGCGCAGGCAGCGAAATGGTGACGTGTAGCCAGGCCCGGAGGAAGGCAGGTAAGCCACAGAAGCTGGCAAAGCCGGAAAAGTGGAGTGATAGGCCAGAGGGAGAGTCTGTGGTAGAGCTGGCCTCCCGGCTGGCAAGAAGCATGGCCGAGTATGAGACTGCAGGAAAGCAGATTGTTATGCAGATGGAAAAACTGCGGTCTGCCAGGCTGCAAAGAGACCAGGCCACCTCTAAAGGCAAAAAGGCGGAAGTCTCTAAAGTAATGCAGAAGTGCAAAGAGTGCATTAAAGTGTGGAAAGATGTGAGAGAGCGGATCTTGGAGGAGAGCGGTCCCTTTAAAGAAAAGATCATGAACGATGATCGGTTTGCGAAGATGGCTGCAGGACGCAGTAACTTGCAGCAGACCGATCAGTCCAGTGATCGTGGTGACAGCTCGGATGAGGACGACTACGAGGATGTACAGGAGAGTCTGGGGGAGCAGCCTGCGTGTTCGGCTGAACAAGCCCTAACCCAAGGCAGCACTACAAGTACCAGCAATCTCCAGCCAGAGCAAATTGGGCTACCAACAACCTATGAGGAGTCTGATCTGGAGGAAGGAAGTCATAAGGTGGGGGCTTTGGTGTCGCAACTGCTGGAATCCCCTCCTCATATGGGGGGTCTTCATTTTGGCAAATACATTCCCAAAGTGGACACAAAAATCAAGGATAAAATAGGAAAACAAAGGAAGCCCCAGGAAAAATTTGTCTATGTGACGGGGGACGCTAGTCCGGCTGCAAAGCCAGAAAGAGGCACCTCCGACCTGGGACCCTGTGGTAAAGATGAGAAGGCTGAAGGCTATGGCGGTGATGGTGCCAGTAAGGCCAGTGATGCGGAGGGAGCAGCGGGATCAGCATCTGAGGTCTCCTGTGTGACAGCTCGGTCTGCGGGGGTCTCTCGGTCCCAGGCACCCAGTGATGCGGAGGGAGCAGCGGGATCAGCATCTGAGGTCTCCTGTGTGACAGCTCGGTCTGCGGGGGTCTCTCGGTCCCAGGCACCCAGTGATGCGGAGGCTTCTGGAAAAGGTAAAAAGAAAGGCAAAAGCAAAAGCAAAACTAAAAACATCTCTGCTATAACACAGAGTGCTGGCCGTGGGGGGAACATTGCGGTAGTTGCAGCTGCACAAGCTGGGCCAGCAATGTTGCCCCCTAGGTCTGCTAAGGCCCGCTTGGACCCTGGTCCTGACCCAAAATCTGGTCCGGATGGTGAGGGTGCGTGCGAGAGAAGTACTAGTGGTAATAAGAAGACTCCCAGTTCAGCCCAGGTCTCTGATACTACTAAGAGCCCAGAGACCCAGGGAGCTCTTGGCGCCCCTAATATAGGGGCACCTGCTGCACAAGCAGGTACAGTTTGTTCAGGGGGTCAGGAAGTGTCACAGGTTCCAGTCGCCCCTCCAGCGGCGACAGCACCTGGTAGGAGTTATGCCAGTGTCGCCGCTGGAGGGAGTGGGTCCTCCTTGTCTCCAGGCTCTAGGGAGGGCATTTTGCAACAGCGCCTCTTGGAGGCTCTACGGAAAGGGGAGAGTTCAATTACAGTTGGAGGAAGAGAGGTAGACCTATCTCTCTGGAAAGAGAGACATGGCTTGGGTGCCTTCCGAGAGCAAAGGGGGGAGACCGTATGGTCCCTACCAACACCCGGGCAGGACGCAGGTCGTAGGAATGTGGTCCGTCTTCGTTGGAGGGGTAATGATGCATGTCCTCTAAGGGGGAAGGTAGTGGAGCTCCTACTGCAGATGGGCTTTAGGGCGGTTGACATCTTTGCCCTGATCCATCCCTATGGCACGTCTGAGTTTGACATCAGCTTCGTTCGCCTAGAGGGTCTAGAACTCTTCTGGGGGAATTACGAGCTGATGAAAAACGAGCCCGGCTGGCGGGACTTTGCCATCCAGGTGGTGTCTCGCCAGAACGATATCAAGAAAGTGACCGTTTTGACTCGTAACGAGTCACTTTCTTGCTTTGACATCATGACGTGGCTCAGTAGGTACGGAGAGGTGACGGAGATGCCCAGAAAGAACCGGGATGAGCACGGCATATGGTCCGGGGCCTGGACGTTCATGGTCAAGCTGAAGCGTTCAGGAAACTCAGTGGCACACATACCATCTGCGGCCTTCCTCGGCAGGGATCGTATCTTGGCCTTTTACCAGGGGCAGCCGAAGCTCTGCCACAGGTGCGGCGACCCCTCACACTTGAGCGCTGCTTGTAAGACCTTGAAGTGCGCTCTGTGTGGGGGTCTGGGTCATCTTGCCGCCTCCTGTACAGAGATTAGGTGTAACCTGTGTGGTGATCTCGGTCACCCATTTAGCCGCTGTCCACGCTCCTTTGCCAATGCGGTCTCTGCCCCTACGGATGGGGGTCATGAGGTGGCCTCCGGGGGTGAGGGGACCAGCAGAGGTGGGGGAGCTCAGGAGCCAGGGAAGAACCGGCAAAAAACGGCTGCTCAGCAGAGGCGTCAGGAGAAGCGCAGATGGAGCAGGGAGCTGACAGGAGCACCCACAGCAGGTGGGTCGATGGTGGCCCCTGTTCCAGAAGCAAATCTCGCGGCTGAGGCTTTGAGGGACAGCGAGTTAGATGAAGAGGACAGGAGGATCCAGAGGGAGGAGACCAACTCTGCAGATTCCTACCACTATGAAAGTGTGGATGAGGAAGGCAAGAGGTGGTTAGAAAAAAGGCGTAAGCTACGTGCCACGAGGAGGAAGCGAAGGGGGGATTCAAGATCTTCTCCCACCCCGGGCCAAGTACTGGAAGGGGAAGCCTGCTCACCTCCAGTTGGACACTCCAATAGGTTCCGAGCCCTTCAAGACATCTCTTCCTCCTCTGAGGGGGAAGGAAAGGGCAAGGTTCCTGGGGCAAAGAAAGGGTCAACAGGGGGAGCTGAGTCTCCTCCTCGTGGAGGCATAGTTCCTACAGGGGAGGAGGCGACTCTAGAGCCTGGAAACAAGGGCGATGGGGTCGGGGGATCCCTTGCTATGGACACATCTATGTCCAAAAAAAGAAGCAAGGGACTTTCCTCTGACCCCGAGGAAGGGGGTGTGAGGAAGAAAGCCGTCTAATTTAATCACTCATGATGGCGGCACCCACTCCGCTGACTCTGGCATCAATTAACGTTGCCAGCATTAAGTCAGATATGGCTAGATTTGCGGCCTTTGATTTTCTCAGCCGAGTTGAAGCGGACATTTTATTTTTGAAGGAGACCAGGCTGTCCGATTTGGCAGCCATACATAAGGCAAAAAGGGAGTGGAGGTCAGGCCCTTCCTACTGGTCTCTTGCAGCCGAGCCATATAACGGAGTGGCGGTACTTTTTACCGCAGCGGTTGAATGCCGACGGGTTATTGAATTAGAAATGGGAAGGTGCCTGATCTTAGATGTCCTCATGAAGGGACAAGAATTAAGACTTGTCAACATCTACGGTCCCCAGTCAAAAAAGGACAGGAAGAGTCTCTTTATGAGGATCAAGCCCTACCTTTTTACCAGCCGCCAAGTTGTCTTTGGAGGTGACTTTAATGCAGTCACAAGAGCCCGCGATAGGGGAGGCTCTGGAGACAGGCGGTTGACTTTTGACAGCGTCGCACTTAATAGCATAGCTAGCGAAGCTCGCCTGGTGGATGTCCACATCCGGCACACCCCAGGCCACGAGGGGTTCACCTATTATAGAGGTCAGAGCAGGTCTAGAATAGACAGGTTTTATTTGAAGGAGGAAGCCATCTCTTCGCCAGTGTCCGTTGTTGAGGTGGAATTCTCCGATCACTGTCTAATATTGTTTTCTCTGAATGTTGCAGAGACCCCCCGGATGGGCAGAGGTTTGTGGAGACTGAATTCATCACTCCTGGAGGAAGCAGAGATAAGACAGTCCTTTGAGGATTTTCTGCAGAGCCAGGTACCATTACTGGATCTTTGTAGCAGTAAGTCAGAGTGGTGGGAGATGTTCAAGAGGAGGGCGGCAAGGTTCTTCCGAGAGCTCTCCAACCTCAGATGCCTGGACAGGTACCGCCTGTACAACGGCCTGAGGAGGAAACTCGAACATCTCGTTTCGACTGAAGGTAGCCGCGAGGAGATCTCCAGAGTGAAATCTTTGCTCAAGAAGTGCCAGTACGATAGACACGCATCCTTGGTTTTTGAGAGGGATTTCGGGAAGTACCGCTCGCCCGACCCTTACAGAAACTGTAGGATGTAAGTGAATAGTAAAATGGTCACTGGACTGATTGACAGTACGGGGTCCCTGAATCGATCCAGATCAGGGATTCTGGAGGTCGTCAGATCCTACTACTCGCAATTCTTGGGAAAGAGGGATCTAGATTCAGAAGTGATGTCGGCTTTCCTGGCTGAAACTGTCCCTGAGCCGGGAGTAGACACCTCTCTTGATGTTTTGACAGAAGAGATCAGAGAAGAGGAAGTTAGACTGGCGATTGATGGGCTCCGGCTCAAAAAATCGCCAGGACCGGATGGACTAACATCCGAGTATTATAAGACCTTCAAGGACCTCTTGAGTCCCCTCTTGACAGAGGTATTAAATTAGTGTCTTTCCTCGGGCACTCTGCCAAAGTCAATGAGGAGGTCGGCTTTGATCCTTCTGTCAAAGGGTAAAGACTCGAGCCGTATTGAGAACTGGCGTCCCATAGCGCTTCTCAATACGGACAGGAAGGTTCTGGCAAAAGTGCTGTTTAATCGGTTGGTCAAGTTTGCACCCCGGCTCCTCTCGGGGGCCCAGCATTGCTCTGTTCCAGGCCGTAGCACCTTTAGCGCTGTTCTCGGTGTCCGAGAGGCAGTGGAGCAGGGTAGGGCTGGTCACTGGGAGGGGTACTTGCTGTCCTTGGATCAGGCCAAAGCGTTTGATCGGGTTAATCACGAGTACCTCTGGTCAGTCCTTCTGAGATACGGCCTGCCAGTGGGGTTTGTTGATTGGCTGTGAACATTGTATGCAGGGGCTGAGACTTTCCCGCTGGTGAACGGTTGGCTGGGCCGCCCTTTCGGGGTGGGGTCCGGTGTCCGTCAGGGCTGTCCCCTAAGTTCCCTGTTGTATGTGTTTGCGATAGATCCCTTCCTCAGGAGGGTTGATCGTGGACCTATAGCAGGGGTCGGGATGGACGGGGCGGTGCCGGAGGCTACCCTGAGGGCAGTGGCATACGCCGATGATGTCATGCTCTTCGTATCCTCAAGGGAGGAGGCGGAGTTTGTGGTGTCGGAGGTGGATGGATACTCAGAGGCATCTGGGTCCAGGGTCAACTGGGATAAGTGTGAAAGTCTCTGGTTAGGAAGGGGGGATCCTGTGTTTGATCTCCCGGAAACTCTACCGGTGCCCCATACTTCAGCAAAAGTTCTTGGCATCAAATTTGGCCAGGGGGATTACCCCATGCAAAATTGGGTAGACAGGCTAGACGGTGCCACTCACAAGGTTAATCAGTGGAAGGGTTGGTCTTTAACCCTTCGGGAAAGAGTTAGCCTGATCAAAACGTACCTGCTCCCTTTATTCATCTACCTGGGCAGCGTATGCATTTTGCCAGAGCCTCTCTGGACCCGGGTCTACAACCTGTTCTTCCTAATGTTGTGGGGGAATAGGTTGAACCTGATCAGGAGAGATGTTACATACCGCACGAGGAGACTAGGGGGGTTATCTATGGTCAACCCCGTGGTGTTTCTTGTAGACACCTTTTTTAAGATCAACATAGGCAACCTCTGGCAAGAGAGGGCTCCTCTGTGGGTCTACTCCTGCCGGGGATGGTTTCGGCCTTTCTTCCAGGAATGGGAGACAGGAGGGCGAGTGAAGGACCTTCGCACGCAGCATGGATATCTCCCGGCTTACGCTACCTTGGTTCTGAAGGTGATACGCCGGTGGGGTCTGGGGATGTGGGAGATCAGGACTCTGACGAGGAGGCTCCTCGACGAAAGAGTCCTGTTGACCCATTTCCAGAAGCCCCTGGCGCTCAAGGACTGCCCAAGTCGGGACCTGGAGGGAGGGTTACGTTTACTGAATTCAACCCGGGTCTCCTTGAAGTTTTGGGACTTGGCTTGGCGCTGCTTTCACGGGAGACTGTATGTAAGGGGTAACTTGAAGAGCAGGCCTCTGATTGACAGGGGTTGCCCCCGTCAGGAGTGCAGCGACGTGCTGGAAAGCATGGAGCATTTCCTGCTTCAGTGCCCCTTTAATACAGAGGTTTACCAACGGGTAGGGGGCTCCATAGGCTGGCGTCAGCTGGCACACCTCTCCTATGCGGAGTGGGCTTATGGAGCTTTCAGAGGTCTTGGTGGCAGGGACCGCTGCACTTTATTCCTAGTTAGCCTAGTGGTCAGGTTCCACATCTGGAGTGCACGGTGTCTAGTCTCGACGGAGCTGAAAATCCTCCCCGTGGATACGGTATGTAGGAACATCCTGGGTGACCTGGTGAAGGTGCGTTCTTTGGAGTATGAGAGGCTGGGCACATCTAAAGCTTCTCTCCTATGGAGAGGGCTTGTATTTCGTTAGGGACAGTCTTTTCTTAATCTTCTAGGGGCAGAGTAGGGAGAGAATAGGGACAGGATAGGGAGAGAGGAGGGATAGGGCAGGGACAGTTTTCTATGAAGGGTCAGACTGAGGGGCAGACTAAGGACAGTCTAGGGCAAATTAGGGGAAGAATAGGGAGACCTTTTAAAAAAAAAAAAAGAAGGGAAAGGGCATTGCCGTGTCTGTGCCTGGTTTATCATCTCCAATCCCGGTGGGGGGCTGTGAGTGCACCATGAAGCCTTTTGTTTTGGTTCGGGCAAAATGAAAAGAAGTAGGGCTGCAGGGGAGCCGACCTTAGGCTTTCGGGTTGTATGAATATTGTATAGTATGTATATTGGTGTATGTCGGTGTATAGTTTATTATGGTTTTGTATATATTGTATATATTCACATTTTGGGTGGTAGGTAGGTTGGGTGGGGAGTTGGGGGGAGTGGGGTTCACGCCTTGAGCCGTAGCCTGGCACGTCCCAAACAAACTCTGGGCACGGACTGGTGGAGTGGGCATGGCCCCCAGGCTGCGGCAGGGAAAAGTGTGGTATAACGTATATTTAAAAAAAAAAAAAAACCCTGGTGTGGCTTGGCACGTCCTGAACTTTGAACTCTGGGCACGGACTGGTGGAGCAGGCATGGCCCCCAAGCTGCACTGGGGACCCAAAAAAAAAAAAAAAAAGAAGAAAAATTTGTTTGGTTATATGCCGGTTGGCTCAGTCTTTATGTTAGTATGGTTTGGTTAGTTATTTCTGTTATTGTTTAACGCTATTTCATTTTATTTGTGTGGTTTCAGGGGGTTCGGCTGGACCTGTAGTGATATGCTCTTTTAAGTATTTTTGTTATATATTGAGTATGAGTGGCTGTGTGAGTGTACAGTGGGGGGAGGGGGAATGGATATAAAGTGACTTTTCTTAATGGGTCATGGACCAGAGGGGAAGGGCCTCCTCTTGTTGTATACAGTTGTGTTATTGTTAATGTTTGGTTGTGTTTTATACTTTTCTAATAAAAGATCTACAGGATGTAACTCAGGATCAGTACAGGATAAGTAATGTATGTACACAGTGACTCGACTAGCAGAATTGTGAATGAAGCTCTGGAGTATATTACTGGATGTAACTCGGGATCAGTACAGGATAAGTAATGTATGTACACAGTGACTCCACCAGCAGAATAGTGAGTGCAGCTCTGGAGTATAATACAGGATACATTTATGTATACAGTGACTCCATCATAAACATTTATGATGAATTAATCACCCTAGAACTTTGAGCTTAGGAATGTTAGGTCACTTTAAAATTTCAATACAGAACATGGTCTACCTCTTATCTCTTTTTGCCAGTATCTGTTTTTCTGCTGCTTTTGTGATTTTTTTTTTTTTTTTTGACTCTGCAAGCAAATCTAACACAGAGGGCTTATTCAGACGACCGTATATCGGCTGGGTTTTCACGCTGAGCCGATATACGGTGTCCTTGTCTGCAATGGGGGGGGGATAGAAGAGCCAAGAGCAGGAGCTGAGCTCCCGCCCCTTTCCCCGCCCCTCGCCACTATTTGCAATGGGAGGGGTGGGGCGGAGCTAAGCTCTGGGACTTGTGCCGCCCTACATTGCCTCTCTTATCTCAATCCACCACCCAGCCCAGCCCTCCGCTTTGCTAACAAAACCAGACTGAGCCTCCCTTTAATTTGAAACTCTCATTCCCGCCTTCAAGACTTCTCCAGAGCAGCACTAGACCTCTGAAACGCGCTACCAAATATATCCGGGCAATCACTGACACACAAAACGTCCGACGTGCTCTAAAAACGCACCTCCTCAGGGAGGCGTACAACATCTCCTAAACCAAACCCCTCTGTACTCTGCCTGATAACATGCTCCCTGACCTATTGACTGCAATCCCTGCTAGCTGTAATCAACCGCTCCTACAGTCACACCGATTCAGTCATCACAAGGCTTAATGTCTGACCATTGTTTTAATGTATAGCATCCCTCACTCTCCACCTCGCCATACCGCGCACATCTCCAGCCCCTTTACCTTCTGTATCACCCCACTATCTGTAGTATGTAAGCTGGTTGGAGCAGGACCCGCACCCCTATTGTTTCCATCAGCTTATCATTACATGTAACCGTGGTTTTTTGTATGTTTGTACTTTTGTCTTTCAGTATTCCCCCTGTCTATGTAAGCGCTGCGGAATATGTTGGCGCTATACAAATAAAGATTATTATTATTAAGTACCTAGAATAATTGATGCTGTTATGAAGGTAAAGGGCGTCACACCAAATATTGACGTGATTTACATTTCTCTTTTGTTCAGTCACTTTTTTTTGTGATAATTGACAAAAATAAACTATTAACCTTTCTATTTTTGAAAGCGTTCTTACTTTGTTGCATTTTTTCAACACATGCATAAACTTTTGCACAGTACTGTCTGATTAGTGAGCTTGCAACCCCATAATCAGCAGGAGGAAGGAATAGCCTCAGCCCCATCACTGCAGTATCCGTTACTGCAGCTTAGCCAATCCGCTGCACTCACATGGGCATCACTGTAGCGGATAGTACAGTGAAGAACTTGCGGCTCTCCACCCCCAGGACCCCATCAATCATACAATGATGGCCTACCCTCAGGGTAACCCCTTTAACAATGGGGATAGGGAACTGCTGGGAGACTTTTCCGCACATTGAGCTCAGATGATTATTCCGTTCCTCTTGAGTTTTTGCAGCAGGCAATAAGCAACGCTCCCATTTATGTTGCTATAAACTGCTAATGTCACTGACAGGCAGTGCGAGGCAATTTACCTCAGTCATTGGTTTGCAGCACAAATATGCTTCCAATTTCATGCGCAATAAACACTTTCACATAACTAATTTTGTGTTATCTTTGTATTTTTAACCTAACAATCGTGCGCTTTTTGATTGAACTTCCATCTCCTGATGCTCCTCTCTTGCATAAACTGCAATTCTTTTCCTGCTCACGAGACGGGAAATAAAGAGACCTTTAATATTTTACACTTATTTACTATGTTGGTCACGAAAGTAAATCAGCCAGGCGTGTAATCCAATAACGACCTTAAAGTGGAAGGATGCGAGCGGCAAGGTCAACTGCAAGGACGATTGGAGAAAAGTTTCTATTTAGTATTCCCATTGCTGTATTCAATTAACATAGAACTGGCATATTCAGCAGTAGTGATCAGTAAACGGGTTCTCTGCTTTGGACAACTTCTATTTTTTTAGACTGGCTCTTTAAAGGGCCACTCCGGCGCAAACACATTTTTCCATCCCTGCCCTCCTCATCTGACTGCCTGTCAAACTCTGGAGGTCTCCTTTGTGGGTTGCAGAATCATCCCTGCAGTGCAGCCTCCTGTCTGATGCTTATCAGGTGCCATCTTGAGGCCAGGATTTTTTACTTTCAGTTTTACATGTATCCCATGATGCATCAGCACAGAATTATCTATAGGCTATACACTTTTTGCTTGCTGGGAGCCACAGTTTATCTAGCATTACCTTTTATATTTACCTAAATACGCTACAGAACATACAGTCAAAAGGATAAGTTGTGATCTCCTCTAATATATCTGTGTGACAGGAGCTGTGTGATCATCATCAGTAACTGTGACAGGAGTGTCTGTATCCCCGTCTAGGCAGTTTCTGTGGTAGGTGCATGTAATAGCATCACATAGACTGAGAAACTGACTAGTTTCATACACCTGAACCCCAAGTAGATCTGAGCTGGGCAGAACTGAAATCACATGACCATCTGAGGAGAAAAAAGCTGGGGGGAAAGGGGGATAGCTACATAATGAATGAAAAATAAAATTAATGGAGTAGCCCTTTAAAATAAGTAGATCATTAGATTGTTCTGTTGATGGAGCTGTATGAGGCTTTTGCAGGGCAAACTGTAGTTTTTATTGATACCATTATGGGGTACAAATGACATTTTAATCACTTTTTGTTCAGCTTTCTTTCAGTGGCAGGTGGATAAACCAAAAAAGCCTCATTTCTGGCACTGCATATTTTTTCTTAGGGCCACTTCACACACAGCAGAAACTGAGTTGTGGAATGTATGTTGAAATCCCACAACAATGTACAGTATAATGTAAGTGAATGGGTTTCACCAACAAATCTACAGCATCCTGTATTTATTGCGTTAATGCTGTGGATTTTCACGGACAGAATTCACTGCATTGCAAAAAGAGAATTCCGCCGTGTAAATCTGCGCCGTAATTCACATACCATTTTGATTTGGATTTTCCTGCAGATTAGCTCCACTATGGGCTCTCTTACCCTTACAGCGTTCAAAATGCAGGATAAATAATGCTATTTTTTTTGTTTCAGCTTTTACGAATGTGGCGATTCCAAGTTATGATTTTTTTAATTATTTTTTTATTGTTTTATGTGAAAACTGCAGATGGGGTTGAACTTTTAAGTTTTTTTTCCTGTTATATTTTGAAGAAATTAATAAACTTATTTACTACGTTTTTAGTCGCACTACAGGACTTGAACTTGTGATCATCTGATCAGTTCTACAATATACTGGAATACTTCTGCATTGCAGTACATTGTTCTTCTGACATCAACCTATTAAGCCTTGCCACAGGCCACAGCGGCAAGCTTAATAGGTGGAAATCCATGGCAGACCTGATATTCCTCATATTGTAGGAAAACAGAGCATTGCTAGCTCTGGTCATGGATGTAGCCACATTTACAATATATTTATGTGTCTGACCCCTTAGGTCTCTAGACCCAAACATGGCAATTGTGAGTGCCCAGACTAAACCTGGTTTCGTCGCTGAAGACAACCTGGTTCCATTCTGTAGCAGTCTAGTTTTGTTGTTCATGCCACCACTGCGAACAGAGGCGACAGTGAATGTTAAAGGCCGTACACATCATGGGCTCCATGAGATTAAATGTCCTTCAGCCAGGTGCCTGGAAATGATTCTGACAGACACAGGGGGTGTAACGATGGCGCCACTTGTCTCTGGATGGTGGATAATGAAACAGTTGGAGCTGCTCGGGCTTATTGGATGATCAAAAAATCCTTTCTACTGGTGGTCTGTAGGGGGCATCCTGAGCCCGGTCACCTTGTGTGCCCTCACACATCCACTGGTCCCAACACCTCCTAACAGTCTAGTCAGATGCTCCTCTCTACTGGTGGTCTGTAGGGGGAGCACTGAGCCCAGGCACCTTGTGTGCTCTCACACATCCACTGGTCCCAACACACCCTAACAGTCTTATTAGACGCTCCTCCCTACTGGTGGTCTGTCGGGGGTCCTGAGCCTGGTCACCTTGTGGGCCCTCACACATCCACTGGTCCTAAACCTCCAAACAGTCTGGTCAGATGCTTCTCTGGTCAGATGCTACTGGTGGTCTGTAGGGGGCGTCTTGAGCCCGGTCACCTTGTGTGTGTGCCTTCACACATCCACTGGTCCCAACACCTCCTATCAGTCTGGTTAGAACGGGTGATGGGTATGACTATCCGGCTTCTTGCATTCCAATAATGAGACCCCTCTCAAACTGTTAATGTAGGGACCCAGACCTTGGAGATGTTTAAGTAGTGGGGCATAGATAAGATGGTAGTCATGGTGGCTCTACTTCTCCTCCTGCCAGATGTTAAAAATGGTGGTCAATAGAGATGAGCGAACGTGCTCGGCCCCGCCCCTTTTTCGCCCGAATACCGCGATTTTCAAGTACTTCCGTACTCGGGCGAAAAAATTCGGGGGCGCCGTGGCGGCGCGGGGGGTTGCAGCGGGGAGTGGGGGGGGAGAGGGAGAGAGAGAGGGCTCCCCCCTGTTCCCCGCTGCTACCCCCCGCACCGCCGCGCCTCTCCCCGCCCCCCGGCGCCCCCCGAATCTTTACGCGCGAGTACTGAAGTACTCGAAAATGTCGGTACTCGGGTGCGTAAGTACTCATTACGAGTACGTTCGCTCATCTCTAGTGGTCAATTGGGCCGATCTACACCACTGGTACAAATAATAAATACAATAAACAATACGGTCATTCGTCTAATTTTGTCGCCTTTGTTTTTCGCTGGTTTCCAGTTTCGCCAATTCTTCAGTGGACAATATTGCTTCTTCTTTCATCGCTTGCCCCTAGTTTAACCGGTGGCCGCCGGCCCATGTGACCTTGCTGCTGAAGTCACAGACATTCATGAATTGCTCCAATCACAGCCATTCATGAATGAATCTCTTGCTGGAGTCGGGGGATTTCAATCCCCCATCATTAGCAAGATGTTCTGCCGGCTTGACAAGCCTGCAGGGAACTCCGGAGAGTGGCCCCCGGGACACCGACGGCACCTGCTAGGTGAGTATATAGATTTTTTTTTTCTCTCAGGCAGTGTAGCTAGGGCATTTAGCACTGCCAAAAACACGCTAAATGCTGTACAAAAACTTGCTTTGGTGTATGTTTGGAATGTCTAGAACGAATTAATTGGATTTACATGAATTCATATGTAAATAATTGCCTCCAGTTTCATTGGTTTCAAGTTTAGCTGATTGCTTTCAGATGGATTACCAACGAAACTAGAGTTTGACTGTATAGGTAGTTGTTATGGCCTGATACCCTGGGAGTCTGGTATGGGAAGATGTTAGTTGTCATGACAGTCCGTATATGAATAGGGACCCATTCAGGACAGAAATAATAAATACAAAAATTGGAGAAATAAACACTAATGGGGGTAATAGTCCTTGCACTCCTGCAGTGTCATGTGGTACTTCAGTGCCGTATGTCAATGATGGGAAGCAGAGTTTTGATAAAGAAAGCAACTTAACTCTTTATTGCAGGGAGAGAGAGAGTACTTGACTTTGCAGTAGTGGCACAGAATACATTGCATTTACTTGAAGTAGGTGGCCACTTAAGATTAGAGCCGTAGATATTGATTACTCATGTACTTTTCTTCTCTTCCTCTCTCTGTCTATCCCTCTCCTCTGCTAATTCTCCTGTATAAGTGGTCTTAGTAGTACTCACACATTGATGTCCCAGCTCCCCAATCACACTAAGTGTTGTAGATTGTTCCTCCTGACTGTTCTCCTTGTTCCTCCCCGGTCTCTATCTCTGGGACCCCTTGGATGGGCAACCTCCAGGATGAGACTGCTTCTAGAAGCCTAACATTAACACTAGGGAAGAGAGAGAGTATTCAAAAAGATCTAAAAAAAAAAGTTTGCACAGTGGGCAGTGACTAACAGAATGGTATTTAACAAGGAGAAATACAAAGTCCTACATCTGGGCAAGAAAAATGAAAAAAGCACATACAGAATGGGAGGAATTAGGCTAAGCAGCAGCACATGTGAAAAAGACTTGGGTATACTAATAGATCATAGACTGAACATGAGTCAACAATGTGATGCAGCAGCCAAAAAGGCAAACACAATTCTGGGATGTATTAAGAGAAGCATAGAGTCTAGATCATGAGAGGTCATTATCCCCCTCTACTCTTCCTTACTCAGACCTCATCTGGAATACTGTGTCCAGTTCTGGGCACCCTACCTTAAATAAGACATAGACAAACTGGAGAAAATTCCGAGAAGAGTTACCAGGATGGGATGGTGAACAATCTGCATATCATGTCCTATGAGGAACGGTTAAAGGATCTGGGAATGTTTAGCTTGCAAGAAAGAAGACTGAAAGGAGACTTAATAGCTGTCTACAAATATCTGAAGGGCTGTCACAGTGCAGAGGGATCAGCCCTATTCTCATCGGTACAGGGAAAGACCAGAAGCAATGGGATGAAACTGAAAGAGAGGAGACACAGATTAGATATTAGACATTGAGGGTGATCAATGAGTGAAACAGGTTACCACAGTAGGTGGAGAGTTCTCCTTTAATGGAAGTCTTCAAACAAAGGTTGGACAGACATCTGTCTGGGATGATTTAGTGCACTGAGCAGGGGGTTGGACCCGATGACCCTGGAGGTCCCTTCCAACTCTACCATTCTATGAATCTCTATAAAAAAAGATTTTGTAAAGATGTTCGACTTGTTCCTCCCCAGTCTTTGTTTCTGGCTGTCTTCTCTCAGCTATCTCGAGGACTAAACTAACAGTTCCCACTCTCTACCTTTTATGCCTTCCCTCTCCACCAATCCTAAGCTAAGGGAAAACTCTCTATCCTATCCCAATACTAGCTAGGGGTGACGGACAAGTACAAGAGCAGGTTAAGATGTTTTTTACAAAATCATACAGAGTTAGGCAGTGGGAACACCAGAGTTTAACTCTTTCCTGACCATTTCAAGTGATGTACACATAGTTACACACATTTACAAATATATACATATGTGTATATATATATATATATATATATATATATATATATATATATACGCTTCACTTTAGGCAGCAGAGAGGAATACTATGGGACCCCTACTATGGGGTTCTACATTAACTGACCGAAGTCCCTGCGAATGGTTTTAGAAGCGTCTAGTGGTCAACAAGCGCTATACAAGTGGAAAAGTAGTCCACTGAACACAAAGAGCCTCTGAGAGACTTTTATAAACCAAGGGGGGAAGCACTTTTAGGGCCTCCGGTGACAAGACGTTCATCTAATCACCCCAACTCTCATCATTTACAGATCTGCCTTAAATGGAACTTCAGGATGAGTGTTGCGGCAAAATGTCAACTTCTTCTGGATGCTAGTTTTTTTTTTAATACAAAAGTGTGTCGTATATTAGTGTGTCTATTGAATGCTGTAAGGGGGTTAACCCAAAATTCTAGAATTCTTTAATAGAGTAGATGAAAATGTGTGTTGCATAGTGAACAATGACTTTAGGCTGGAATCACGCGTGAAGAAGTTAATTTTACCATTTTATGAACAAAAGCCAAGAGTGGATCCAAAAAGAACAGGAAGTATGAAGGAAAGACAAGGGTTTCTCTTAAAACTGCCATGGAAACTGCATGTGTGATGCCAGCCCTAAAGGATTTATACCTCTCATATAAAGTGATAGGAATGAAACAGTCCGCTGGGCTCCAGTGACCCCTCACTGAAGGACCCCGCTCATCTTGTGTAAAGAGCACTTATTCAAGGTATAATCCTACAACTTTTTAATATACTTTCTGCTTCATTTTCTCATTCTGAAGATCTCTGTTTGCTGTCAGTAAAACGAAGGAGTATTAAATATTGTCTTTACTTACTGTACTTTTGACCATCAGTGGGAGACTGAGACCCCTTGAGTTCTCCTCAGTTTACACGGATCACAGTGCACATCCTCTCTTAACTGCATTGTTATCTTCGTAGTTTTCACTAGACACAAAGCACAAATCATCAGTAATATTTGATGGATGATTCATAGATCATCTAATAAAAAATACACTGAATGGCCACTTTATTAGATTCCCCCATCTAACAGCGCGTTGGACTTCCTTTAGCCTCCTTATTCATAGCTCAATTTTTGTGCTTTTGTCCAATGGAGTCTCGCCTTTCTGTTTCTCTTAGACACAATGGCGCTGGAACTGGTCGTCTGCTGTTATAGCCCATCCGTGCTAAGTTGTGTGTTTGGTATTCAGCAGCACAGGTCTGGGCAGTGCCTGTCGGTTAGAACGATTCTTGACATCCTCCACTGACCCCTTTCAGCAACAAATTGCTTTCGTCCACAGAAGTTCTGCATGATCACGCCATTCTCTATATACTCTCCACACCATTATATGAGAAAGCTCTAGAAGGTTGGTAGTGACATCGTGGCCTCGGCTAGTCTAGCACCCATGACAAGGCCTTGTCACTCAGATCGCTGCATTTTCCCATCGAATGTGGATTCACACTGGAGCTGATCCACGGAAAACTGGTCACGTGACTTATGCTGCACTCCAGGGTCACCGGGAGAATTTCTATACAAGGAAGCGTCAATTGTGAACGAGGCGATATCTGTAATAAAAGGGCCATTCAATATAGACCCTAATACTAAGAGATTGGCATCTATAAATGAGTATGGCTATTGCTAGATCACTATGGCTCTGTTGTATTAGTGGTCTATTGTAGTTAGGGTTGGCACCCAGCCGGTAATTCCCCGGCCTGGCCGGTATTTTGCCCGCCAGGCCGATGCCGGTATTTTTTTTTACCGGCCATATAAAAGACTGGTATTTTTTAATGCTTTCTGGAAGCGGAACTTGAATTCCCCACCTCCAGCAAAGATAATGCTCTGACTGTCTAGCCAGTGTCAGCGTCAGCCAATTAGAAGCCGGCACTGGGTTAACCAATCACAGCCATTCAATGAATGGCTGTGATTGGTTAACCCAGGGCCAGCTTTTATTGGCTGACGCCAACACTGGCTAGCCAGTCCTTTAGTCGCGCTCACGAATGTGTGATCCCTTATCGGCCCCTGTCCACAGCCGTTGCGCATGCACAGAACGAAATTTTGGCCCTGTGATAAGCCCCACCCCAAGCCACACCCCTTTTAACCATGGCCGGTATTTTTTCGTGACAAAGGTGGCAACCCTAATTGAAGTATCAGAACATTGGCTCACTAGGGGGTCTCCTGGCTCTATTTTGGGTCAGTCTGACCCTGTTCCCAGCTAATAGGTTTAGAAGCAGAGCAGCAGCACAAACAGATACTGGATTGTTTTAAGACTTTCTTTAACTTTATTATGTTACTGTGGCAGTTTAGTATTTTACTATATTACTATGACCAGACCTCTGCACTACCACCCCCACATGTCGAGAAAAGAGTGGCCACGCATTTGCAAAGGAGCTTGAAAAGTCAGATCTCCACCCAGAAGCAGAGTTTTTCCTATTTATTTCTGATGTTTCATCACTAACAGTTGAATAACCCTTTAAAGAAGAAGCCGACTAAATTACTTTTCACACATATAATACGCTACTGGACATTCCCTTTAATCCTCAGACTCTGCAGCGCAGCGGTGACTGATAAACGTGCCATAATAATCCTTTTCCGGCTCCACAGACTAGAAGATGCTAATTAGAGTCAGCGGATTATTATATTCCCTCCTGTTCAGCTCCCTGAGAACACCCAAGGAGATGCGTGTGAAGTCGTCAATTGGTGAAAACAGACTCTACAGGACATTATATTCAATTATGGAAAAGGAGAGCTCGAAAAGTGTCTGGAAATGTTATTTAAAGGGAACCTATCACCTCCCTACAGCACCATAAACTAAGTTATAGTGCAGTTATGGGGAGTGGGGGGGGGGGGACAGTAAAAAAACTACATTATATGGTCCACCTGTCACCCCTCACCATAAGTTAGTTTGTGGTGCTGTAGGGAAGTGATAGGTTCTCTTTAACAAGAGCTGGTTCCAGAATCAAGAAGGGTATCATTTCTCCTTAGGAAGAAGCCCTGGAAGGTGTGAGGAGACTTATAAGACCATGTATGCTCCTCTGGGAAATATGCAAATGGAAAAAAATGGAACAATACCTCTACAGCGCCACCTATTTAAGGCAGCATTCCTGCACTTCAATATCTGATCTTTTAAAAAGCCTTGTAACAATAACTGGGAATATAAGCCAAAGCCAGAGTCTTTCAAAGAAGAAAAAGATAATCATGTAAAGACAGCTATTTCAGGGTTTTTGCCAGTGGGCAGCAGGATTCTGGCTTGGCTAGATGAAAGACATGTGACGTGGGTCAGGAAAGGGTCTTTCTCTTTAGGGACAGCACCTATTTGCCTACGGAATCTGCAGGCAGACACCCGCTCCAGATTCTGCAATGCAAATATGGCTGTGTACAGCAAGCCTTATTACGGTAGAGTTGGAAGGGACCTCCAGGGTCATCGGGTCCGACCCCCTGCTCAGTGCAGGATCACTAAATCATCCCAGACAGATATTTGTCCAATGTTTGTTTGAAGATTTCCATTGAAGGAGAACTCCCCACTTCCCGTGTTAACCTGTTCCACTCATTCATCCCCCTCACTGTCTAATATCTAATCCGTGTCTCCTCCCTTTCAGTTTCATCCCATTGCTTCTAGTCTTTCCTTGTACAGATGAGAATAGGGCTGATCCATCTGCACTGTGACAGACCTTCAGATATTTGTAGACAGTTAATAAGTCTCCTCTCAGCCTTCTCTTCTGCAAGCTAAACATTCCCAGATCCTTTAACCGTTCCTCATAGGACATGACTTGCAGACCGCTCACCATCTTGGCAACTCTTCTCTGAACTTGCTCCAGTTTGTCTATGTGTTCTTTAAAGTGGGGTGCCCAGAACTGGACACAGTATTCCAGATGAGGTCTGACTAAGGAAGAGTAAAGGGGGATAATGACCTCATGTGATCCAGACTCTATGCTTCTCTTAATACATCCCAGAATTGTGTTTGCCTTTTTGGCTGCTTTATCACTGTTACTATGCGGCAGCTGCCGGGGGCGCGGGTGGCTGGTCGGAGCAGTGCATGTGCTCGTGGGTCCGGGTGGCAACGTGCGCGCGCACCTGTGAATGTAGCTCTATGCACGAGCCCTGGTTATGGGATTCTGCTGGGAGGTAGTCGCCTCCCTCTCTCTGCCCCTGGGAGGCTTCTGTTTACAAGGCTGGCAGTGAGGTCCATTCACTGCCAGTTATTGATTTCTGTCAGTGTGTTTGCTTCCTGCCTCTTGCAGTCTCCTGTTTTCAGCTTGTTTACTATATGTATGTTCTATTGGTTTGTTCACCTGCCCTTCCTATTGGTATTCTACCCTGTACCATCTTGGTACACCTCGGTCTCTAGCGAGAGTAGGGACCGCCGCCCAGTTGCCCGCCTGGGGTTAGCCAGGAGTGGAGACAAGTAGTCAGGGACAGGGGTTGCGGGTAAGTTCTAGGGCAACCCGGGCTGGCGTATCATCGGGTAGGATACCATAACATAATAACTGGCCCTTAAAATTACCCTGTGGGTTTTGTTTGCTCTCCAATGGAGACTATGAGTGTCCTTGCTAGTCAGTTACAGGATCTAGTGGATGTGATCCAAGACCTGTCCAGTTGTATGGTGGCCCAGGAGCAGCTGGTGTTGGCGCAGGTTCCTGCTGTCCTGTCTATTACTGAGCCCAAGTGTCGTCTCCCTGAGGTGTTTTCCAGGGAGAGAAGCAAGTTTTTCGTTTTTCAGCAGGCCATCTTCTGGGACTCAGAGTCCCAGAAGATGGGATTGATTATGTCCCTATTGCAGGGTCCCCCCCATACATGGGCCTACTCCTTACCCGAGAGTTTTTTCGGCAACTAGGAGGTATTTTTGATGAGCAGGACCGGGCGGGGTTAGCAGTGTCTCACCTCATGGCTTTGCGTCAGGGCCAGCAGTGTGCTGAAGACTATTGCTCTAAGTTTAGACAGTATGCCGGTGAAACCTCCTGGAACAAAGGTGCCCTCTGAGATGTGCTTTTGTTGGGTCTTTCTGAGGCTGTCAAGGATCTAATTATTTTCCATCCCGCTCCCGCAACACTTAATGAGGCGATGGAATTGGCAGTAAAGGCTGACAGGAGACTAAGATCTAGAGAAATGAATGTCAGACCTCTAAAACTAGGGAGTCCTGCAGGCCCGCTCCCACTTCACCCATGCCAACTCCGGGGGCCGAGCCTATGAAAGTGGACCAGCTAAGTCCCGGGGGAACGGCGACGGTTTCGGATGACTCACCATCTTTGCCTCTGCTGTGGAGAAGCCGGACATTGGGTAGCAACCTTTCCACAGAAGCAACGGCAACATCAGTCTAAACCGGCGGAAAAACTACAGATCCTAGGCAATTGTCGGGAGGTTCGCCTAGGATCACAGGTACTCCCTAAGTTGTTGGTGCCTTGTCAGGTTGGCTTCCGGAATTTTATTCGGTCTGGTCAAGCCTTTATTGATTCAGGTGCTGCTGCCAATCTGATTAATTTCAATTTTGTCAGACCTCTGATGACCGAATTTTCCACGCTGAAGCCCCCCACACGCTTCATTAGTATTGATGTGACACCTCTCTCCGCAGGTGTTGTCCAATGGAGGATTCCCATTCTACAGTTCACTGTGGGTGCTCTCCATTCTGAGAATCTGTCTTTCCTGGTTATCCAAAAGATGTCTGTTGATGTGGTACTTGGTATGCCCTGGTTGGCCCTGCACAACCCCCAATTTGATTAGTCCACCTGGGAATTGACACATTGGGGGTCGTCCTGTCATAATCACTTAACTTCTATAGCCATGTTCTCAGCAGATACCGTGCTGGTCCCGGAGTATTTGTCAGATTTTGAGGACGTATTCTCCAAAAAACTGTCTGAGACTTTGCCTCCCCATAGGGAGTGGGACTGTGGTGTTGATCTGATTACCGACAGACCCATCCCTAAGGGAGCAATTTTAAGTTTGTCGGGGCGTGAGCATGAAGCCCTTAAGTCCTATATCTCGGAGTCTCTGGCCAAGCGACATATCTGGACGTCCAGGTCCCCTGCCGGGGCAGGTCTCTTCTTTGTTGAGAAGAAGAATGGGACATTGAGGCCTTCTGTGGATTATCAGGCTCTGAATAAAATCACAGTGAAGAACCAGTGCTCCTTGCCCCTGATTTCGGACTTGTTGAATCAGGTGGTAGAGGTCCACTGGTTTTCCAAACTGGACTTAAGGGGGGCTTACAATTTAATTTGCATTCAAGAGGGAGATGAATGGAAGACCATGTTCAACACCCCATTAGGACATTTTGAATGTCTGGTCATGCCCTTCGGACTCTGTAATGCCTCCGCTGTGTTCCAGGGTTTTATGAATGCGGTCTTCCACGACTTCCTGGGGGTATTTCTGGTCATATATCTTAATGACATTCTGGTGTATTCTCCAGACTGGGATTTACATGTGCGGCACCTGAGGTTGGTTCTGACCCGTTTGCGCGAGTATCAACTTTTTGTCAAGTTGGATAAATGTTCATTTGGTAGTAAACAAATATCTTTCCTGGGTTATGTGATTTCACCCACGGAGATTCGAATGGAGTCTGATAAAGTAGCAGCAATCTCCGAATGGGTCAGGCAAGACAACCTTAAGGCTCTCCAGCGGTTTTTGGGTTTCGCAAATTTTTACCGTAAATTCATTAAGAATTACTCGGTTATCGCTCAACCCTTGACCGATCTGACTAAGAAGGGGGCCGACATTAAAATGGTCGCCTGCGGCCCTAGAGGCTTTTAATCATCTAAAAAGAGCATTTACTGCTGCCCCGGTGCTAGTCCAGCCGGATGCGCGACGACCCTTTTTCATTGAGGTAGAGGTGGGGGCAGGAGCTGTATTGTCTCAGGAAGTCAGTGGGAGATCTGGGTATAGTCCATGTGCGTTCTTTTCACGGAAGTTTAGTTCAGCAGAACGCAACTATGATGTGGTAACCGTGAGTTACTGGTGATCAAATGGGCTTTAGAAGAGTGGCGACACCATCTTGAGGGGGCTAGACACCCCATTACCGTGTATACCGATCACAAGAATTTGGTATATCTCGCCAATGCTAAAAGACTCACAGCTCATCAAGCCAGGTGGGCGTTGTTCTTTGCCAGGTTTAATTTCGTCGTGAAATCTATCCCGGGAGAGAAGAACGTGAAGGTGGACGCCCTGTCACGGAGTTTCGGGGCGCTGGAAAGTGAGACTATGACTTCTGAGAATATCTTGGAACCGGGAGTGGTGGTGGCAGCTGTAGTATCTAACTTTGTCCCTCAACTACAGAACTGTCAGCAGGACGCTCCTTCGGGCGTGCCGGAGGGCAGATGGTTTGTGCCAGAGACCTTACGTCTCAGAGTCATTGAAGAATCTCATTTGTCGGTTTTCGCAAGCCATCCAGGGTTTCAGAGGACTTTGGATCTTTGTTCTAGACACTTGGCCAGGCATGTCTCAGGAGATCCGCGACTTTGTTAAGTGATGCTCTGTCTGTGCACGCAATAAAAGTCGTCGGCGTCCTCCGGAGGGGCCTCTGAGACTGTTACTGGTACCTTCTAGTCCGTGGTCGCAGTTATCGGTAGATTTTATCCCCGATCTACCGGAACCCCAGAAGTTCACCACTATCTTAGTGGTTGTCGACTGCTTCTCAAAGATGGCACATTTTGTGGCGTTAAAGAAGCTACCTTCTGCAATAGAATTTGCCAAGATTTTTGTAAAAGAAATCATTTGCCTACATGGGGTTCCCCAAAACATTGTATCTGATCGCGGGGTTCAGTTTGTGGTGCAGTTTTGGCGAGCCTTCTGTAGAAACCTGGGAACGTCACTTTCCTTCTCATCAGCATTCCACCTGCAAACTAATGGTAAGACTGAGTGGAAGAACCAGGATTTAGTGCAATATTCATGGTTGTTTGCTAGCGAAAAGGCTCATCGGTGGGCAGAATTCCTGCCGCTGGCAGAGTTTGCACTAAACAACCGTACTTGTTCTTCCACTGGGGTATCTTCATTCCTTTGCGTATATGGTCAGCATCCTCGATTCCTTACAGCTATTTCTACTCCATCTGCCTGTCCTGTAGTTGATGTCGCCACGGATGTGCTGCAGGGAGTATGGAAAGAAGTACAGAAGAACCTGGAAGCAACGGGGGCTCGCATGCAGTTGCGTAGTGGGAGGAGTCTGTCAGTATCTGAACCTTACAGGATGGGACAGAAGGTATATTTGTCTTCTAGAAATCTCAAATTAAAGGTCCCATCCTTGAAACTGATGCCGCGTTATGTGGATCCCTTTGTCATCACGCATGTAGTGAACCCTCTCGCCTAAGACCTGGGTTTGCCAGCTACATGGAGGGTTCACAGGGTGTTCCATAAGTCTTTATTGAAACCTTTTGTCCCTTCGGTGATGTCCCTTTGCATATGGTTCCTGGAGGAACAGGTTCTTTTGCCTGTCTTGTTAGATTACACTGTGAATTATTTCTAATAACCCTGTAGATTGTGATATAGCGTCCCAATCTTTTATAAATCATGTATCACCATTCCCTCTTTTATCAATTCCAATAGGAAGATGTGCCAGAACTCACATCCCTATAGGCATAACTAGAAGCTCAGGGGCCAAAAGGCAAAATCAGTAACAGACCTGCCATATGTCATTTATAATACTGGTATCTTTTTTTGTCTCATTGTGGGGGAAGGGGGTATTCGGGACATTTAAATGCAGCTGTAGGAATTGACAGCAGTATTAATATTATTTGCAGCTGTAATCAGAGTTATCTCCGATCGCAGCTAGATGATAGATAGATAGATGACATGTATGGACTGGCTTGATTTCCAACCCCCCTCCATACAATTCCTGCACACATCCGCCATGTATGTATTACAGATGTCATCAGCTCTAAACTATTGATAACCTACGTATTGTCGACATAGATGATAAATGTTTGACCGATGGGTGTCGGATGCCCGGGACCATCGCTAATCAAGTGTTCTCTGGGCCGCTGTAAGCTGATGCATGTCGATAATGTATACTCTACAGCAGCCCAGAAAGTTACTGCTGGCATGGCTCCTGGTTCCTGGACAAGTGAATGGAAACTCGGCAGAGTATATGGTGCGGTGTCTTTCTGGCAAACAGCAGGTAACAGCACATAAAAAACGCATGAATGAAGAAATTATGCAATCAAGTCCTGAGCTTAATTAGCATTTTCTCATCCATTCACACGACCGAGTGCAACATAATAGCGAAAGAATATGCCGCTGCCCAGAAATCCCTCGCTCGGTAAAAATAATCAGAATGACTTCAAATACCTACATGTAAGCTTTCCCAGCGTTGGACGCAGCTAAACTACCTCCCTATTTTTGCAGCTCTCATAGGAGTCTATGGGAGCTGCAGGCATATATTGGTGGAAAGATAGAACTAGAACTATCTTTTCCCGCGCATAAAAGCGCCCACTGATTTGGTTGCCCATGTGCTCTTTTTCCATACCGGGCGATTGTTTGCGGCATCCAATGCCTCAGATGGTCCCATTTTTCGGCCAGGCGTAAAAAGACTCTTGAGAATAAAGCCTAATAGCAGGGAACACTATGATTTCATGTTGCATTAAGAGTTAAACTAAAGAATAACCCATTTGCATGTTCACACTTGATGCCAAATTTGGACGTATTTCATGAAGGGACAGAATAAGCAGCATGGTTACCTCTCAGTGGCAGCGCTGGTGACCAAGTGGTTATCAGTGATGAGTGATTACTGATGGGATCATGGCCTAAGGCCTCATGTCCACGGGCAAATTAAGATTTAAAATCCGCCACGTTTTTTTCCCGCACGCGGATCCGCGCCCCATAGGGATGCATTAGGCACCTGCAGGTTGGTAAATACCTGCGGATGTCATTTTTCCTGTCAGGTGCGGGTCCCGTGTGCAGGAAAAAATTCGGACATGCTCCATTTTCGTGCGGGTCTCCCGCGGGAACGGCTCACGCAGGCTTCTATTGAAGCCTATGGAAGCCGTACAGATCCGCTTGAGACCTGCGCCTGAATTAAACTCACCTGCTCCGGGCGATGCAGATCTTCCTTCCTTCGTGGCCGGAAACTTCTTTCTTCGGCCTGGCAGATGTGCCCGGCGCGTGCGCGTGGCACGCCACCGGTGTGCCGAGCACATCCGCCGGGCCAAAGAAAGAAGATCCGACCACGAAGAAGGGAAGACCTGCATCGCCCGGAGCAGGTGAGTTTATTCTTATTTTCAGCCCTCATGTCCGCGGGGCAGGAGGGACCCGCTGTGGATTCTCCATGGAGAATCCGTAGCGGGCCTGATTTTCCCCGTGGACATGAGGCCTAAGAGAATTACATTCTGATCCGTCTTTATATGGATATTACATTGATGAAAATCAGGTGCTTTATGTCAGTTTTGATCAACTTTTACCCAAATTTGGTGTTTAAGTTGAAGGCCCAATCTGCTGAGAGGTCTGATTTTTTTGAAGCGCAGGAACTCCGTACCTAGTAAAGCAATGCTCTGGAAGAAAAAAATAGAGCATTTCACATCCAGGATAATATTAACACACATAAAAAAATGGATATAATGATAATAACATGAGGCCGATGACCAAAGTTTTGTTAAAATATGCAGGTAGCCTATGGAAGATGAGCCAAATAGTGGCCATTGGGCAATACACTACTATTTATGACCCATCAACTAAAATGAGGGACACAAAACATTCCCTGCAATGATTAGCTTTGGTGGTTACATAGATATAGTTAGTGGAATGGCAAAATATCCCAAACCTTTTGGAGCTACTCATATGGAGTCATTACTCAACTTCAGTTGATTTGAATGGCCAATCACAATCTGGAATATCATTGCAGACATGGCCGTAGCTATACTGGGAACTGAAGCAACAGTTGCATCTGAATCCCAGTGTGTGATGGGGGCTAGAGGCCCCTCTGCCATATAAGAAAATGCCAGTATTATAAATAGTACATGGTAGATGGGAGGCCAATGGAACCTGCATGGCTGTACAGCTTCTGCTGCCCCTCCACTCACTCCCTATGGCAGTCTGCACATGTCCCTGGCCCTCTACTGCACTGCAAGGAAGTGAAAATTTTACTACATAGGCTGCTATCTGTCAGGCTATGCGGAGCCTTCATAGAATATCCTGATTCCTCCCCCAGTCCTGCAATGCTTTATCGCTTGTTATAGCGATCATAGGCAATGGCAAAGCAGGACGCCTGTATCTTGCATCCCGTTGCCATGGTAACCCGATGGCACTCCGTGATTACATCGAACGTCACGTCTGTGAACTCTTTACATGCCGCAATCTACATCACTTGGACCTCTTGCCATGTAATACTCCGTTTCCCCTGTGGTGGAGCTGTAGGGATATTGAACACTTATGAACAGGTTCTCCCACAGATTATAGCTGCTCACAGGGGGTCAAGCTATACTCAGCATCATATTGGTACAGTAGGTATAAGTGTTGTCCAGTTTTAAAGTTGACTCCATGTAGAGAACTTTCAATATGAAGCTCCATGAGGAAAAATCCGACAAAAGCAAAACATGCTGAAATAATTACATCCTGGCAGAATATATGACATCTCATTCATAATACCCTTTCCGTCTGACCAGATATGCCACCGTGTGTGTTTGTCCATACATATAAAGTTATAGCAAAAAAAACAAAAACTTGTCATATGGGATTCTAATTAGATTTGTATTGTAGCGGAGCCGAAGCCTAAAAAATTCCTGTAATTGTCCTTAGTGATGGTTTTATCATGCTTGTTAAGTGGGTCATTTAAAATAGCAAAGGGCCATTGAGTATAATGATAGACCATGCTAATAAAATCCTTTAATTACATACACAGGAACCTGGATATTAAAGAGTCTCACTCAACGAGGAATATAGCCTGGAACGAAATTCAGCGGAACGCAACGTGGATCCAATTTACCCTGCACATGTAATGTGATTAAACCAATTAATTTTTTCACTGATTGGCATGAAAATTAATGTAGCAGGAATGACTCACGCTACAGAGACTTCCCCGTCATCTTTCCCTTAAACGTTCACATCAATCAGGGGAAAAGCAGAATTGAGAAGGATGGCGGTTTATGGGAAAACGAATTAAGAAGCGCAATTGTAAAATGAACATTTCTTCAGCTCCTCAGGCTGGTGGAGGAATGGAATGTACAGAGGGGGAAGGCCGATGGACGGTACACTAGTGGTGGAAACTCCAGTCTAATGAAGAATGTAAGACGACATCACCGGTGATATACTAATTAATAGTACTAATCTCCACAATGCCTTGTCCTTTTGGCTCTTTAGGTTACTTAACCCCTTAGTGACCAGCCGTATGAATTTTTATGGTGGCCTATTCTAATGTCAGCATGAGTATCCTGTGCAGAAAAGACCTGGGTCTCGTGTAGCAGATGACAGCTGGGACCCTGCACTAACGACCGACAGCAGAGAAACCTCCGTTCCCCTGAATAGTGATCACGGCATGTAAGAGGGGGGGAAGAGGAGGTAGCTCCATGAGGCTCAGACTGGTCCACAGGTGAACAAGTGGATTCCCCAGTGGTCCCTAAGCCAAGAGTTGGCCCCCAATCCTTAAACCCGCATGAGCAGCACCGTACACTCACCAATTGGCTAGTTTATCTATTTATATAGATGCATATGCTTGATGAAATGATATCTAGGTGTATCAAGAGTCCAGCAATGGTCTTTGGCACCCCGCCATGCGATTACGGTGTGACAATGGATTGCCATGGAAGCTGGAGGCCTCATTAGGACCTCTGGATCTGCCAGGCAAGATAACCTAGCAGACTCTAGTTCTGGCATAGTCTGATTGCTGCTTGTTCAGAGATACACTATACTGCACTACCTAGGCAGTGCAGTGTAGTGTACCAGCGGTCTAACCATTGCATCTTCCAGTCCATTGCAGGGGCAAAACAGGTCTTAAAAAAAAGTTCAATATAGTTTATTTAGAAAGCAGAAGAAAGAAGACAAGCACTTTTTCCTTACAAAAACCCTTTATGATAGGAAAAAACTGATAAACACATATTTTATGTCGCTACATTCATAATGAACTGTACCGTAATAACATTATATCACAAGGTAAACACTGCAAAAACAGAATTAAAATTACAATGAGAAAATTTAGATTTTTAATTCATTTAATCCAAAAAAATGCATTAAAAAGTGAACAAAAGTCGTATGTAACCCAAAATGGTGCAAAAGGAGACTACGGCTGTTTTTGCAAAAATAACAATGCCCTCGCGACTCAATTGGCAAAAAAATAAAAATGTTCAGGGTCAGGGAAGGTGGCAATTAGAGATGAGCGAGCATACTCGCTAAGGGCAATTACTCGATCGAGCATTGCCCTTAGCGAGTACCTGCCCACTCGGAAGAAAAGATTCGGGTGACGGCGACGGGCGGAGAGTGGGGAGGAACAGGGGGAGATCCCTCTCTCCCCACCGTTCACCCCTGCTCACTGCCGCAACTCACCCGCACCGGCAGCCTTTTATTGTGCCAAAGTAATTTTTTTTTAAGTGTATAAAAATGTGCTATTTTCATAATCGTATGAACCCAAAGAATACAGTGAGCATATTAAATGTACAGTACGGGAAATGCAATTAAAAAAATTAAAAAAATAATGCCAAAATTCTTGTTTTTTACTGTCTTGTAAAAAAATGCAGTAAAAAAGGATCAAAAAGTTACAGTTACCCCAAAACGGCACCAATACAAACTACAACTCACCCCGCCAAAACTAGTACCTCATATAGCTTTATCAGTGGAAAATAAAAAAGTTATAGATCTTGGAATGCAATGATGCAAAGACAATTTTTTAAAGGGTCTTTATTGCAGAAAAATAGTAACACAAAGAAAACGATGTACATTTGGTATTGCCGCAATCATACTGACAGGCAGAATAAGAGTAATATTTCATAGTTACCATATGCTGAACCCCATAAAAGAAAGCCTGAAAAAACAATAGCGGGATTTCAGTCCCCCTCCAAAAAAATATATTAAGTTGAACAGTACATTGTATGTTCTACAAAAATAGTACCATTAGAAGATACAACAAGTCGCACAACAAACGAGGTGCAAACAGCTAGGTCAATGGAAAAATAAAAATGTTATGGCTCTTGGAATATAACAATGTAAAAAACAAAAAAATTGCCTGCTCATGAAGTAGTTATATTCTTGTACATAGGGGGCAGTAGTATAGTAGTTATATTTCTGTACATAGGAGGCAGTATTATAGTAGTTATATTCTTGTACATAGGGAGCAGTATTATAGTAGTTATATTCTTGTACATAGGGGGCAGTATTAGAGTAGTTATCTTCTTGTACATAGGGGCAGTATTATAGTAGTTATATTCTTGTACATAGGGGGCAGTATTATAGTAGTTATATTCTTGTACATAGGGGGCAGTATTATAGTAGTTATATTCTTATACTTAGGGGGGCAGTATTATCGTAGTTATATTCTTGTGCATAGGGGGCAGTATTATACTAGTTATATTCTTGTACATAGGGGGCAGTATTATAGTAGTTATATTCTTGTACATAGGAGGCAGTATTATAGTAGTTATATTCTTGTACATAGGGAGCAGTATTATAGTAGTTATATTCTTGTACATAGGGGGCAGTATTAGAGTAGTTATCTTCTTGTACATAGGGGCAGTATTATAGTAGTTATATTCTTGTACATAGGGGGCAGTATTATAGTAGTTATATTCTTGTACATAGGGGGCAGTATTATAGTAGTTATATTCTTATACTTAGGGGGGCAGTATTATCGTAGTTATATTCTTGTGCATAGGGGGCAGTATTATACTAGTTATATTCTTGTACATAGGGGGCAGTATTATAGTAGTTATATTCTTGTACATAGGGGCAGTATTATAGTAGTTATATTCTTGTACATAGGGGGCAGTATTATAGTAGTTATATTCTTGTATATAGGAGCAGTATTATAGTAGTTATATTCTTGTACATTGGGGGCAGTATTATAGTAGTTATATTCTTGTACATAGAGGGCAGTATTATAGTAGTTTTATTCTTGTACATAGGAGCAATATTATAGTAGTTTTATTCTTGTACATAGGGGGCAGTATTATAGTAGTTATATTCTTGTACGTAGGGGACAGTATTATAGTAGTTATATTCTTTTACATAGGGCCAGTATTATAGTAGTTATATTCTTGTACATAGGGGCAATATTATAGTAGTTATATTCTTGTGCATAGGAGCAGTATTATAGTATTTATATTCTTGTACATAGGGGGCAGTATTATAGTAGTTATATTCCTTGTACATGGGGAGCAGTATTATAGAAGTTATATTCTTTTACATAGGAGGCAGTATTATAGTAGTTAGATTCTTGTTATAGAAGCAGTATTAATGTAGTATGTTCTTATTGATAGGGTTGGTATTATCGTAGTTCTTTATGCAGGGTGCTACCTGGTCATTAATAGAGAAGTCCTTCCCTGTAATACAGTCAACTATAATCTACCGAAATGTCCTACCATTGTTTGTAAGTCAGACAGGTAAAGGAAGCCAATAATTTATATTAGAGGAACATTCATGTATCATCTGTTATTTAATACCTTGTTCTGTCTTTATAAAGAGTTATGATTTCATATCATTTATTTATGTCATTTTATTGTAAATATTGTAATAGTTGATTACAAGTTTTTTTTTAAGCTCATTATAGTAGTTGCGTTATTTTATATAGGGATATATTATTTAGTGGATATATTTTTTGTCCATAGAGAACAGTATTCAAATACATAGTAAAAAAACTACCCAAGCTGAGAAGAATATCGAATTTGTGCTCCAACACACAAAAAAGCTACATTTATATATATATATATATATATATATATATATATATATATATATTTATTTATTTTTTTTTTAATAGTATTTTTTAAGTCCCTTTGATCGTGTTGCCGTACTAATGATGTTAGTATTATATATAACTTCTCGGTCTCCTAAAGTACAGTAGGTTCAGGTAGCATAGAGATGTTCAGTCTTCTAGGCAGACACTGTGTGACGCTGGATCATACCTACTTCCTAATGAACAGACAGGCGCAGTCATCTGGACACATCGCTTCTTCCTCCCAGTGTTTACATGTTTGGTTTCACAGACTGAATTCATTGTTAATTTATCTCATTCTCAAACCCATCCAAGGGTGAAAGCATTCAGCTGCCGGAGAGGAAGGGGGGGGGGGGGGGGTGGACGAGCGGCGCCAATGAGGCCACACGGCGAGCTCTGCTCAGGGTCTTTTTATTTTATTTTACACCATGGGCTGCAGTAAAGATGAAGCCACAGGAGAAAAATCAGGAAAGTAATAATATCAGGCGGCGAGAAAATCACAGCACAATCATTTTACAAGAGAAGAACATTCACAATAAGAAGTTATATAAGATCCTGACAGCAAAAATAAGACAGACGGAAAAAACTATTCATCAATCACTCACTGCAGAGCGACTCCAGTGACAAAATAACACAATTATCAGAATCAACACCAGGCAACATCCCCGGATACAATGCAACGTAGATCTCACACTATGGACACAATGTAACATCCCCAATACAATGCAACGTAGATCTCACACTATGGACACAATGTAACATCCCCGGATACAATGCAACGTAGATCTAACACTATGGACACACTCTAACATCCCCAACACAATGCAACGTAGATCTCACACTATGGACACAATGTAACATCCCCAATACAATGCAACGTAGATCCCACACTATGGACACAATGTAACATCCCCAATACAATGCAATGTAGATCTCACGCTATGGACACAATGTAACATCCCCGGATACAATGCAACGTAGATCTAACACTATGGACACACTCTAACATCCCCAACACAATGCAACGTAGATCTCACACTATGGACACAATGTAACATCCCCAATACAATGGAACGTAGATCTCACACTATGTACACAATGTAACATCCCCCGATACCAGGGGCGTACCTAAAGGCTCAAGGGCCCGGGTGCAAAAGTTCATCTCAGGGCCCCCCCCCCCCTTCCCTTTCTCACCGCGTACCCATACCTAAATCGTGCTGCATACAGCTGCAAAACGCATTTCCATACATGAATTAGCCCCATTAACGCATTTCCTGCACTACATGAAAATCACTCACACACACCGCTTTTTATTGCGGTATACTGCTTCCATTGCTTTGAATGCGATTACTCAGACGTGAGCTCGGAAGCGGTGATTTTTAAGCGCTATCTGTCCTGTATTTGCGTTTTCTAACGCACCTCCCCACCCACCACAATAATGGGGAGCATTAAAACCGCTTTACCATGCGTTCAAAAATGCTGCTCAAAATTGAGGTAAAAAACCCACGATTTTAAGCTGTGTTTTCTCAACGCACGTCTTAGAGCAGCCTTAGGCCCCGTGCACACGGGCGGAAATTCCGCTGCCGGATTTCCCGCAGAATTTCCACCCATGGAAGCTGCCATAGGATTGCATTAGAAAACGCAATCCTAAGCAGACGGCCGCTGTTTGTCCGTGCGAAATCACACGTGGAAAACAAACCGCGGCATGCTCTATTTCTGTGAGGGGATCGCAGAGCCCCGCACAGAAACGTCACTCGGCGGCTGCTGGCACCGGTCTGCGCATTTAGGACGGCAACTCCCACAGCCTAGAAGTTTGTATGATCTAGAGGCTCAGTCACAGCAAATGTGGACACATAATACCATATGGAACCTGTATGCCTCAATTGCCCCCCATATTACATCTTGTATCCAAGCTAGAGGCTGTACAACAAAGTACTAAAGCCTCCATGCTCGCCTGTATCACATCTTGTATCCAAGCTAGAGGTGGGACAACAGGGTACTAGAGCCTCCATGCCTGCCAGCATCACATCTTGTATCCAAGCTAGAGGAGGTACAACAAAGTACTAGAGCCTCCATGCTCGCCTGTATCACATCTTGTATCCAAACTAGAGGTGCTACAACAGGGTACTAGAGCCTCCATGCCCCGTATCACATCTTGTATCCAAGCTAGAGGCGGTACAACAGGGTACTAGAGCCTCCATGCCCCGTATCACATCTTGTATCCAAGCTAGAGGAGGTACAACAGGGCACTAGAGCCTCCATGCTCGCCTGTATCACATCTTGTATCCAAACTAGAGGCTGTACAACAGGGTACTAGAGCCTCCATGCTCGCCTGTATCACATCTTTTTTTATGATCGCAGGGAGAGAAAACGCATCAATTCTGCCATAGAATTTTGATTATTTTTTTATAGCGTTAATCATGCAGCATAAATGATACACTACATTTTTTTCTGCGGGATGGTACGGTTACAATGATACCAAAATTCTTATATTTTTTTTAGGTTTTTCCACAATAAAAAGCCTTTTTTGGAAATTATTATTTTTTTCTTAACTCACTGCATTCAAAGTCCTATAACTTTTTTATTTTTCCATGGGCGGAGCTCTCTGAGGGCTTATTTTTTGCGAGACGAGCTGTAGTTTTTATTTGTACCATTTTGGGGTACATACGCTTTTTTAAATCACTTTCATTGTGTTTTTTTGTGAGGCAAAATGCTAAAATGCTTACTATAGCGATCTTAGGCGCTGGCAATACAGGACGCCAGTATCTGGCATCCTGTTGCCATAACAACCAGCCGGGCTCTGCGATAACATTGCGAGAGCCGGCTAAAGTCACAGAGAGAGCGCGCTCCCTTTGTGAACCCTTTCCCTGCTGCGATCAACATAGATCGCGGCAGGGAAGGGGTTTACAGCAGGGGGGAGGGGGGCGCATCTCCGATGCCCCCCACTGTCGCAGCGGGAGGTGGGCTACTAGTGATAGCCGGCTCCCGCTGCGGGATAGCGCGAGATCTGCTATGATCTCGCGCTATCCCTATGACATAAGGGTACGTCACTTTGCGAGAAGTACCACCCTGCCATGATGTACCCTTATGTCATGGGGCGGGAAGGGGTTAAATAAACAACTTTTCACACAAAAACAAGTCCTCAAAACAAACATGTCAACAAGAAAGAAAAAAAAGAGTTCTGACCCTAATAATGCACAAAAATAAAGACTGAAAAACAGGTTGCTCATTAGTGCTTAAACCAGGCCAGTCATGAAGGAGTTAACTGCGGGCATTTACTGCTGGTCAGTGAGGTTACAGATGGAGGGTTGTTGGGTGAACTGCATGTAAATCTGCAATAGTTTGGGGGACTCCCAGCAGACAGAGGCGTCCTCCTCCCGGGAGCCGGCAGCAAGGACCTCTGATGAGGTCACACTCATGTGGCCAGTCATGTGACCAGCCTGTGGGAGGAGCCAATCAGGACTTTACTTCAAGAAAGAATGCTTACAGAACCAGAGAGAAGCCTGTTTGTTCCCTGGACGTCTCATTGGTGGCTGCCGACACGCTGCGGGAGGAGAAGTAACCGGAGAGGAGCCACGTCTGCAGTGTTCTCTGCATGGGTAAGTCAGCCTTGCCTCGCCTCCCCTCCTCGCTCCTCCCCTCCAGCAGCCACACCCCCCGGCCGCACCAATCACGCAGCTGCTAGTGTAATGCCGGTCGCCCTGCTCCGACTTCTATAGAATGCACAATTGTGCATTTTGAATATGGCGGGGCTTCTGGGCCACCCGCAGAGCAAGGGCCGGGTCGCAACGGCGACCCCTGCTCCCCCTCACCATACGCCTATGCCCGATACCAAAGACGTAACTTAAAGCTTCTGGGCCCCAATGCAAAACCTGTAACGGGGCCCCAACTATAATGCTTTATTCATAGTACAGGGCTCCCTATATGGAGAAGAGAGGCCTTATGGCCCTCCTAAGACTCCTGGGCCCGGGTGCAACCGCATCCCCTGCACCCTCTAGTTACGCCTGTGCCGGATACAATGCAACTAGAGATGAGCGAATGTGCTTGGCCACGCCCCTTTTTCGCCCGAATACCGCGATTTTCGAGTACTTCCGTACTCGGGTGAAAAAGTTCGGGGGTCGCCGTGGCGGCGCGGGGGGTTGCAGCGGGGAGTGGGGGGAGAGGGAGAGAGAGAGGGCTCCCCCTGTTCCCCGCTGCTACCCCCCACGCCGCCACGCCTCTCCCCGCCCCCCGGCGACCCCGAGTACTTTTCACCCGAGTAGTGAAGTACTCGAAAATCGCGGTATTCGGGCGAAAAAGGGGCGTGGCCGAGCACGTTCGCTCATCTCTAAATGCAACGTAGATCTCACACTATGGGCACAATGTAAAATTCCCAATACAAGACAACACTGTAAGCACAATATGAGTATATTTTGCGCACATGCCTGCCCAAATACTCTGTATGTATTTGCATAGGCACCACTCATTCACATGATTTAAATTGCTAATTAGCCTAACAAGGCACTGGCAATCATGGGTATGTGCAGTGTTTAGTGCATACCTGCGCATGCTGGTGTGCGTGTTTGCGCACCTCTCATAGATGTCTATTGGCTCTTTGGTGCTCAAATGCGCGCAAAATAGAGCAGGTCCTATTTTTTATGTTCGCAATTGAATTCAATAAGTTCTATTCTCTGAGCAAAGACAAGCTCATCCGATAGAGCCCTAAGGCCAAGCTTACACAGCCGTAAATAGCTGTGGGCCACCAATCCCCATACACTATCTTGGCATGTATGCACATGTAATACACGCCAAGATAGTGCATGGTGCAATTTTTTCATGCGGGTAATGAGCGCAAAAAAAATGCAAGGGTGATTGGCCCGATAGAAATCAATGGGCTATTGGCATTGTGTGTTGCAAGCACAATCCAAGGAGCAGGAGCAATGAGGGAATCAATTGCCCAACATTTGTCCAGTCTAAAGGGAGCTTTAACCTTGGTATATACATAAAGCAACGGACCAAGCCCATGATTTAAATCCAGCACTAAAACCTACATCATATGGTACCAGAACCAAGCTCAATACATAATACAGTATAAGAGGCAAGCTCGTGCCATAAATAAAGCACTTAAACTAAAACCAAGAACTATATTCCCACAAGGGTTTTTTTACTGCATTTTTGCATTTATATTGCACACAAGTGTCCTGGCCTGACCCTGTGTCTACGGGCCTGAACCTACAGCATCATAGAGGTGCATTCTAATTGCATAAAAGGTTGGTATATAAAATGACAATGCTTGGTCTGGGCAAGAATGTTTGCAAGTGGGTAGCTGTCTCAGTGATAGAAAGCAGACGGTGGTTAATAATGGTACATACTCTAATTGGGTCACCATTGCTAGTGGGGCACCACAGGGGGCAGTATTTGAGGGCTTACTAATTGAGTACCACAGGGGACAGAATTGGTGGGGTTATTAATTGGATACCACAGGGTGCTGTATTTGAGGGGTTACTAGTGGGGTACCACAGGGGTCCGTATTGGAGGGGTCACTGTTACTAGTGTGGTACCACAGGGGTTGGTACTGGGCCCTATTCTTTTTAATATATTTAGTAATCCCTTCCCACTCCAAGATGTACATTTACGTCCTGGAACGTCAGAGTGTGTATGCAGGGAGGTCGCGGGGTGACCTCTCTGCATACAGTGCGGGCGTCAGCTGTTTACTACAGGCAATAGCCATGATCAGCCATTCGGCCAATTGTGGCTATTAACCCTTACTATGCCGCTGTCAATTCTGAGAGCAGCATTTAAATCCCCCGAACGATGTTCGGGGGTCCCGCATCAATAAGTATCAATAAAGTTTTATTAATTGTAAAAAAAAAGTTATAAAAGTTTAAATCACCCCCCCCCCTTTGCCATATCTATTATTGAAAAATGTAAATCATAAAATAAAAGTACATAGTTCGAAAAAAAATAAAGACGGCCAGATATGCACTTTTTCAGTTACCCTGTCTCCCAGAAAAAATGCAATTAAAAATCGATCAAAAAGTGGTACCGTATATACCAGCGTATAAGGCGACGGGGCGTATAAGACGACCCCCCAACTGTCACCTTATACGCCGGTATACAGTGGAGAAAAAAAAATTAATTCATTACTCACCTCCCACGGCGTTCTGTCGCGCTTCGGCAGGATGTCGCTCGCTCCGGCAGGCTGTCGCTCGCTCCTCGTCCCCGGCGCAGCATAGCTTTCTGAATGCGGGGCTTGAAATCCCCGCTTCCAGAAAGCTAATACACACGCCGGCAGCCATGACATCATTGAATGGCTGTGATTGGCTAAAGCACACGTGGCTTCAGCCAATCACACTATTCAATGACATCATTGAATGGGTGTGATTGCTAACATGTGCGCCTTCAGCCAATCACAGCCATTCAATGATGTCATTGAATAGTGTGATTGGCTGAAGCCACGTGTGCTTTAGCCAATCACAGCCATTCAATGCTGTCATGGCTGCCGGCGTGTGTATTAGCTTTCTGGAAGCGGGGATTTCAAGCCCCGCATTCAGAAAGCTATGCTGCGCCGGGGACGAGGAGCGAGCGACAGCCTGCCGGAGCGAGCGACATCCTGCCGGAGCGCGACAGAACGCCGTGGGAGGTGAGTAATGAATTTTTTTTTTTTACACTTTTTTTTTTTTTGTATTACCGGCGCATAAGACGACCCCCGACTGCAGAGCAGATTTTTCGGGGTTCAAAAGTCGTCTTATACGCCGGTATATACGGTATATATTCCAAAAAAAAGTTATTGCGCGCACAAGATGACCGCAGAAAATAATTTTAAAAAATGAAATGTCTTTTTGTTTTTTTAACTTCTTTATTCAAAGATTTTTCATAACAAACATTGAAACCAGACCCTGGACAATTGCGGGTCTTATGCAGTACACTTTAACAGGCAATTCGGTCTTTCAACAAGTACGTATCAGGTACTGTGCTTATTCATCTCTATAGTCCAAAGTACTTCCTAAAGCCAACATACTGTGTTAGCCTAACGTGCGGCTAATCTATTCAAAAGATATTCATAACATGACATATCAAACTTTTCATACGATACCCGGGCAACTTCAGGTCTAGAATAGTGCTTTCCAGGGATGTCTGGGCATTTCTGGATTACACGGGAATGCTGTGTTTGTCTAAATCTGTGATCCTTAGGGTTTCCCTGGGGTATCGGGGTACAGTAGCCTAACGGACGGCTGTTCTTCGCACATCCAACATAACGCACAAAACATTTAACATTTGACATAGGGTAGAGGGTTAGGAATAAGTGGGTCGGGGGGGGGGGGTGAAACAAGCGGTACCTCCAAGCTTGCCTCTCCTGGGAAGGCTCTCACAGACTCCATTCTCAGACTCTTGAAGTCTCTGGGGTCCGGAAAATCCGGCTTATACTCCTGTTGCTCCTCGCCAGAGAGCCTCGCAACCAAATTTCCCTCAACGTCCGGGGTGCACCACTCCATTGCGGCCTAGCATAGGGCCCCCCACAAGGGTGGGGAAGGCTCCTCAATAGAAGGAAGGAGAGCGGGATGGGGATGGGGATATAAGTCCTCACAGAGGTGGCGGGGGGGGGGGGGGTTCAGGCCCCCACCTTTCGGGGCTGGTGAGCTCGGGTTGGGGTTCAGCAAATGCGCTTCCACCACTCCCACTCCTTATTGAATTTCTCCCGGGTGTTTCTCTTCCAGCTAGTAAGTTCCTCCAAATTATAGATCAAGTCAACTTTGTCTTTCCATTGGGACACGGTAGGGGGCGATTTTTGTAGCCAAAGTTTTGGAATAAGTGCCTTTGCTGCATCTATGAGCAGGGCAGTCAGTTTATCTTTCAGGGGATGGAAATAGGGTGCGGGCTTCCACAAAAAGATTATTTCTGGTGACAGCTTAAAGTGTGGTCTGATGCTTTTTATTGATAGTTCAATCTCTCTCCAGAACGGGACAATGATCGGACAGTCCCACCAGATGTGTCGGTATGAGCCGCCGGTGGCGTCGCAGGACCAGCATCTGTCATGGGTGGCAAGCTTATGTGCATACATCCATTGCAGTGTTCTGTACCATCTAACCAGAGCTTTGTAGTGGGACTCTTGCATTGAAACGCACGGAGAGAGGCCGAAGGCTAATTTCAGGATGAGCTTTATTTCCTCTACGGATAGGGAGATGCTTAGCTCCTTTTCCCATGTAGTGAGGAATGCAGGTTTGTAGCCTATGGGGGGGGGTCAATGAAGTTTCTTTGTGCTATCGCTATTTGCTTCTTTTTAGGGGAGCCCTCTGAGAAGAATTTCTCGAAAGAGGTTAAAGGTCTGGTGGACCTGTGCTTCCTGAGGAATTCCTCAGTTGTTTTGCTGATGTGTGCCTTATGTAGGAAAGAGCCGTGGAGATTCGCGGCCAGGTTCTGCCCCGCTTCCCTCGGGCTCTGACCAGCTAGTGCTTGGGCGTCCGCTATTTTGGCGTCCGCGACCCCTGACCAAATGTTCCTGACGCTCGAGTCTGCAACTATGCCCAGTATGTTGCATATGGTGCTCAGAGGTGCTATTGGAGAGGGGACGGGCGCAAGGTTGGGCCTCAATGTGTTCCAGGTCTCACAGGGGGCTGTCAGAAGGGGATTAAATTTCTTGGAGGTGTAACGGTGTTTGGTGGGAAACCATAGGTCTTCTACTATGGTGTCTCCGTGGGTGTTGGCAGCTAGTTTTTGTAGGGTGGGGTCTCTATTTGGATGGACTAGGTCTAGCCAGTATGTAAGCTGAATGGCTCTGTATATGCTGTGTACGTTTGGCAGATCAATCCCCCCTTCCTCTCTTCTTTTGGAAAGTAGGCTAAATGCTATTCTTGGTTTTTTCCCCTTCCACACATATTTAGACATCAAAGCATTGAGGGCCCGGAAGAATGAACCGGGGATGTGGATCGGGAGCATACGTAATTTATATGTGATAATGGGGATCACATATGACTTAATGATATTCTTCCTCCCAAACCATGATAAGTATGGCAAGTCATATGAGTTGAGCAGGTTTTTGATTTGCGGCAGAAGGGGTAGGATGTTAGTTGTGTAGAGATTTTCTATCTTTTTGGTGACTTTTGTGCCCAAGTATTCGATTGAGTTTTCTTTCCAGACGAATGGTGATTCGGACCTCAGGGTGCTGCTATATTTCAGTGGGACAGAGATGTTTAATATTTCTGATTTTGCGAAATTTATTTTGAAGTTTGACATCAAGCCAAATTCTTCCAGGCTAGAAATAAGAGAGGGGATTCCTGTCCTTGGGTTGGTTACGACAAACATGTTGTCATCGGCATAGGCTGCTAGTGATAGCCTATATCTGTCTGTCTTTATCCCTTCGATGTCTGATCGCCTTCTTATCTCCTGTAAGAAAGGTTCCAGTGCCAGGACAAAGAGGGTCGGGGAGAGCGGGCACCCCTGGCGCGTCCCGTTGCGTATGTTAAACGCCTGTGAGAGGGAGTTATTGATTTTTAACCTTGCGTGGGGGTCACTATAGAGGGAAAAGATCGCTGCTACCCAAGGGGTTGGGAAATTGAAATTAAGAAGTACCCTCTCTAGGTATGTCCAGCTAACGCGATCAAACGCTTTTTCTGCGTCTGTACTTATCAGTACTGTGGGAATTTTATGCGTTTGAGCGAACTTGATTGCGTGTAGAAGTCTGTGAGCGTTGTCTTTACCCTCCCTTCCTTTGATAAATCCTGCTTGCTCTTTATGTACCAAATTGGGAATATGGTCTTCCATCCTTTAGACCAAAAATTTCGCCCATAATTTCACATCTATGTTGATAAGTGAAATTGGTCTGTAATTTGCGCAATTCTCTGGGTCTTGTCACCCTTTTGGATGAGGGAGATGTGAGCTTCTAGAGCTTGTTTGAGGAATGCCTCACCCTGTAAGAGTGAGTTGAAGAGATCCTTCAATCGTGGAATAAGTGTTGATTTAAAGGTTTTGAAGTATGTGTCTGAAAAACCATCCGGCCCAGGACTTTTGCCTGTTGGGGTAGATGTTATTAAGTCCTCTTATCTCTTTGTCCATGGCCGGCGTCAAGAGAGCTTGTGCGTCTGTCTCGCTTAGTTTGGGGAGATCTAATATCCCTAGGAAGGCGTTAATCTTGTTTGTTTGTGTAGTTTGTTCTGAGGGGTCGGTTGTTCTCTCAAGTTATATAGTTTGTTATAGAAAGCATGGAATACTTTGGCTATCTCTTGGGATGAGGTCATTACTTTACCCGTGTGGTCTTTTATTGCACTGACATAGTTTCTAGTTTTAGCTTTTTAAGGAGTGCCGTCATGTACTTACTCCCCTTGTTCCCCTGTATGTATACTGTCTGTCTGAGGAAAAGGTGTTTTCTATTAAATCTAGATTGTAGTAACCGGTTCAGCTCCCTACGTTTTTCTGTTAAGTCGTCCAGACTGTTTTTGACCAGTGAGAGTTTAGCAATTTTTTCAAGTTTCGCGATTTGAGAGAGTAACATGTCTAACTCCTTATTTTGCTGCTTCTTACGCTTAGACCCCAGGGCAATGAGGATTCCTCTCATATAGGCCTTATGGGCCTCCCACACAACGGGGATGCTGAGGTCGTTACCACCATTCAACCGGAAGTATTCCTCAAGGAGCTCAGTGAGCCTTTGTCTGTCCTCTTCCCCATCTAGTAGAGTTATTTAAGCGCCAGATCCATTCTCCCGGGCCTCCGCCTGCAATTCTAATGTCTATGTGGATAGGTGCGTGGTCCGAGATAGAAATAACCTCTATTTTTGCTCGTGTTACCTGCGGAAGGAGGGTTGAGGAGGTGAAGAGGTAATCTAATCATTGGTAGGACGCATGTTGTTGTGGGAAGTGAGTGTAATCCCTTTCCAAGGAGTATAATGTGCGCCAAACGGCAACCAACCCCAGATTGCCTACTGCTCTAATGATTTTGCTGATGCGTCCCTGTGAGACCTGGGATTTGTCCCTGGAGGAATCTAGGAGGGGGTTTAGGGTTATGTTCCAGTCGCCTCCCAATATAATTTCTCCACTAGCAAACTCTTTGAGGGTTGTAATCTGCTTATGAAGCCACTCTGTTTGGTGGGTGTTCGGGGCATACAAATTTGCTATAGTTAGTTTGACTCTGTTAATGGAGCCCTTCAGAAATAGCGCTCTGCCCTCCTGGTCGGAATATTCCGCTGAAATTCACCGACTTGTGGAAAAGGGTCGAAACCCCTTTAGAGGCTGATAAGGGGTGGGAGTTGTGGATGGAGCGTGTGAACTGCTTCCCAGGTAATGAGAAGTGTTTATCCCCCTTAAAGTGGGTCTCCTGTAGGAGTAGTATTTTTGATTTGTATTTTTTCAGCAGCTGGGAGATCTCATACCTTTTCCGTGGAGTGTTGAGTCCCCGGATGTTGAAGGATGTGCATCTGAGCGCTTCCATGTGCGAGTTCGAGCAGGAGAGGATATTGTGTCCCTAAAAGAGAGAGTGGGAGAATGAGGGTCAGTGAGTACCGCTTCTGGTGTAGGGATGCGAGGGGCTCCCGACGTTGTAAGTTCAGTTGGTCCTCTCACTTCCAGCAGGTCTGTGTGGAGCTAGACGGGTCTCAGTAGGAGCGATTTACTTGTGTTTGAGTAATGCATTGGAGTGGAGAAGCTCGAGTGGAGGTTGGGTGATCCTGAAAAACAGGTCAAGCTAGTGGGGGAAAAGGGAGGGAAGGAAAGGTGGGGTGGAAGTGTTATACACAACAACAAAATAAAACAAATATGTTACGGTAAGCTTTTCTCTCACTAGTCAGGTGAGAGACGGACGTAGTCTTGCAAAAGACCTATGTACGCCCGTTCTTAGGAGGCAGTATTTAGCAAAATTCTTATCAGATAATGAGAAACAGATGCCTGATCCGGATGAGGCAGTCAGGCACCCCTTATCTGTAGGGGTAATACGAAAACGGGTTTTCAGTCCATCAGAGAGTCCTGAACACAACAGTAGGGAGAAGGGCTGCGAGAGAACAGAACTAAATCTCCTTCCCCAACGCCCAGTCCCGGATCACTTGGGGAAATTTCTCAAGCTTGTTCGAACTGAAGCTCTCTTTCCCCGCCGGGCTCCATCTTATTTCGTGGAGGAGTCGGGGTCGTGCACTAGCTGTATCTTTCAAGTGTCCATCTCGGTGGCCTCATCTCTAGATTTTTTTCTTGTTTTTGTTTTTGGGCGACTTCGAATGGGTAACCACATTCCAGTTCTCCGTGGTCGTCAGACGTGGGAGAGCAGGTAAGTCCGGCATGGGGAGCCAATTTGGAATGTCTATGGGCTCGAGGTCTAGCTGCTGCCAGCTATTGCGTAGGTCCTCCGGTGTCCTGATATTAATCCTTTTGCCCCTGTGGGTCTCTCCCAGACCAAAGGGAAACAACCAGGCGTATCTGATGTTTTTCGCCTTTAGGGCGTCTAGCAGGGGTCTCAAGATTCTCCGTTTTGCCAGCGTAGTGGGGGAGAGATCCTGATAAAGTTGAATTACTGCTCCCCCATGTTGCACTCCCCTCTGGTTTCTGGCAGCCTCTAATATGGCCAGAGCGTCTGGGTATGCTAGCAACTTACAGATTAAGTCTCTAGGGGGTTCTCCTGTCGCAGGTTGCGGACGAAGTGCCCTGTGTACTCGCTCCACGGCGATGCTAGCTGCTCTGTCAGCCCCCAGAAGTGTGGCAAAAATCTCCAGGACCACCTTATGCAGGGCCTCCGCCGCCCAGGATTCAGGGACCCCCTTAATACGGACGTTACTGCGGGGACTGCGATTCTTCAGATCCTCCTGCTGTAACAGGGCTCTATTTAGCTGCTGGTGCTGTGATTGGAGAACTTGTGCCATTTCAAGGGAGTGTGTGGTAATGGCTGCTGCTGACCCCTCTAGGTCTTCCACCCTTCTGCCCATGTGCCTGACCTCTTCTTTAATGATTGTTAAGTTGTTAAGTCAGCTAGAACGGGGCTCATAGCTCTGGCTATGAGGTCCCGCATGAAGCTCCTAGAGACTCCCTGTTCCTCTTCTCCCTCTGAGGATGACTCACCCCTTCCTGTAGCGAGTGGAGTCAGCTCTGCAGCCGGCGCTATTTTGCCTGGGGCGCGGGGGGAATGGGCGGTTCTCTCTTTTAAGTATTTTTGTAGGTCCGCTTGTCCCCGGGCCGGTCTGGGTGTTCCTGAGGGCTCTCCGCTTCTCTCCTTGGTGAGTTTGCCCATCTTTGCCAAAGATAGCTGTAGTGGGGTGCCTTCAATACTGCCTCAGCGACGGAGCTGCTCTAACATGCGACCATCTCGCTCCGCGGTCAGGCTCCGCCCCCAATGAAATGTCTTTGAAACAAAAAAGAGTAGTATAATAAAAAAAAACTATACAAGTTTGGTATCGCAGTAATCACACTGACCCATAGAATTAAGTTATCATGTCATTTTTGTTGCAGTTTGTGCGTCGTAGAATCAAGACGCACCGAAAGATGGCGGAATGTCGGGTTTTTTTTCACTTTACTGCACTTATAATTTTTAAAAAGTTTTTCAGTACATTATATGGTATTTTAAATAGCACCACTGAAAAGTACGAATCATCCTGCAAAAAACAAGCCCTCATACAGTGACGTCAATGGATAAATAAAGGAGTTATTATTTTTTTAAAGGAGGGGGGGGAACGAAAATGGGGGGAAAAAAGGGCTGCGTCATTAAGGGGTTAATGACCTGGTGAAAGCATTGTGCAGTAAAATATTATTATTTGCAGACGACACAAAACTTTGTAAAGAGATTAACACAAGAGAGAACAGAATGTAGTTGCAAGAGGATCTGGATAAGTTGGGGCAGAAAAGTGGCTAAGGAGGATCAAACTGATAAATATAAAGTTCTGCACATGGAAATACATGTCACCATTACACACTGAGGCCTTAGTCAGACGGGCGTTTTTTTCGCCCGATTTGCGCATGCGCATGCGTCCGGCGATTTTTAAAAACCATTGCTTTGCAATGGTATCGGACACATGAGCGCTTTTTATGCGCTCGTCAGATAAATTATAGAACAGAAATCGCAGATCGCACCTATCTGCGATCTGCGATTCCTGTTCTCTTCTCTATATGCGCTCAATGGGGCCGGCGGCAGCAGCGCCGACCCCATTGAGAACATATAGAAGACAAATCATTCTTCTCGGCCACAGCTGTAACAGCTGTGGCAGAGAACGATGTTTGCCCATTGAATTCAATGGAGCCGGCAATACAGCCGGCTCCACTGAAAGCAATGGGCTGCCGGCGATTGCGGGATGAATTGTCGGGAAGGGCTTAAATATATAAGCCATTCCCTGCAATTCATCCAGAAATGTGTAAAAATAAAAAAATAAAATATACTCATCTTGTCCCGGCAGACGGAGTTCAGCACGGCCGGCCTGCAGTGGGTGTGAGTGGGTGTGAGTGAGAGCTGCCCCTGATTGGCTCAGCGCTGAGCCCATCAGAGGTAGCTCTCACTCACACCCATTCATGAATTCATGAATGGGTGTGAGTGAGAGCTGCCTCTGATGGGCTCAGTGCTGAGCCAATCAGGGGCAGACCTGACTCACACCCCCTTCACACCAACTGCAGGCCGGCCGCGCTGAACTCCGGCTGCCGGGACAAAGTGAGTATATATATATTTTTTATTTTAACACATTTCTGGGTGAATTGCAGGGAAGGGCTTATATATTTAAGCCCTTCCCGACAATTCATCCCACACTCGCCTGCAGCACATTGCTTTCAATGGAGCCGGCTGTATTGCCGGCTCCATTAAATGCAATGCGCTGGACAGCTCCGGCCCGTTTCTAATGAAACGCGGCTAGGAGCAGATTTTCGGGCCCCGGTCACGCGATTTGCGGATGCGCATCTGTCATGCGATCCGCAAATTGCGCAAAAAAACGCCCGTTTGACTAAGGCCTTAATGGGAAACCACTGGGGAACACTGACATGGAAAAAGACTTGGGGATTTTAGTTATCTGTAAGTTTAACTGAAGCAACCAGTGTCAGGCAGCTGCTGCCAAGGCAAATAGGATCCTGCAGTTGTTCTTCCTCTTTACAAGTCACTGGTCAGACCACACATGGAATATTGTGGACAGTTTTGGGCACCGGTACTCAAGAAGGATATATCAGAGCTTGACCGGGTACAAAGGCGGCAACTAAAGTAATAAATGGAATGGGTGGACTACAATATCCAGAGAGGTTATCAAAATTGTGGTTATTTAGTTTAAAATCATAGAATGGTAGAGTTGGAAGGGACCTCCAGGGCCATCAGGTCCAACCCCCTGCTCAGTGCAGGATTCAATAAGTCATCCCAGACAGATATTTGTCCAGCCTTTGTTTAAAGACTTCCACTGAAAGAGAACTCATCACCTCCAGTGGTAACCTGTTCCACTCATTGATCACCCTCAAAAAGTTTTTAGAAAAAAGATGACTGAGGGGCGACCAAATAACTGTATATAGACATATTGAGGGACAATACAGAGATCTCTTCCATCATCAAACTACTACCGTAATGACCACTTGACTGTCAGTATGTATGTTTGTGTGTGCTTCTCATGCTCCGTCCCTAGTGACGTCATTGCAGGTCCTACAAGATATATAAAACACAGAGCCTGACCGACAGAAGAACAACAAAGTTAGGGCTCTTGGAAGGGGAGGATAAAAACAACAAAATGAGAATACAACTAAGCTGTTATTATCTCAGACACAAATCAGTGGTCCTGATAAAAGACACCAACCTACCTCCACCACAGAGATCTGTTGGGCTGAAGGCCATGTGGTGATGTCACTGCTGTGGAAGGAGCCATTGTGCAGTTCGGTAGAAAGTACCTGGTAAGGTGACAGATGAAGTCACTGTCATGTGATCACCCGTGTGGGTGGAGTCAGGGATCACATGACCAGAGTGTGATCACTGTATCCAGGAGTCTGCTGTGCTGGTGATGTCTGGAAATCAGCATGGATATACAAGAGGGACCTGGATGTCTTTTCTTGAGCATTAGAATATTACATGTTATCATAAAATCATAGAATGGTACAGTTGGAAGGGACCTCCAGAATCATTGGGTCCAACCCCCTGTTCGATGCAGGATCACTAAATCATCCAAGACAGATATTTTTCCAGCCTCTGTATGAACACTTCCATTGAAGGAGAACTCGCCACCTCCTGTGGTAACCTGTTCCACTCATTAATCCCCTCACTGTCTAATATCTAATTTGTGTCTCCTCCCTTTCAGTTTCATCCCATTGCTTCTAGTCTTTCCTTGTACAGATGAGAATAGGGCTGATCCCTCTGCACTGTGACAGCCCTTCAGATATTTGTAGACAGCTATTAAGTCTCCTCTCAGACTTCTTTTTTGCCAGCTAAACATTCCCTAAGATCCTTTAACTGTTCCTCCTAGGACATGATTTACAGACCGCTCACCATCTTAGTAACTCTTCTCTGAACTTGCTCCAGTTTGCCTGTCTTTTTTAAAGTGGGCTACCGAAAACTGGACAGAGTATTCCAGAGGAGGTCTGACCAAGGAAGAGTAGAGGGAGATAATGACCTCACGTGATCTAGACTCTATGCTTCTCTTAATACATTCCAGAATTGTGTTTGCCTTTTTGGCTGCTGCATCACATTGTTGACTCATTTTCAGTCTATTATCTATTAGTATACCCAAGTCTTTTTCACATGTGCTGCTTAGCCCAATTGCTCCCATTCTGTATGTGCTTTTTTCATTTTTCTTGCCCAGATGTAGGACTTTGCATTTCTCCTTGTTAAATACCATTCTGTTAGTCGCCGCCCACTGTGCAAGCTTTTCTAGATCTTTTTGAATACTCTCTCTTCCCTAGTGTTAGCTATCCCTCCCAGCTTTGTGTTGTCGGCAAATTTGATCCGTTTCCCAACAATTTCCTCCTCCAGATCATTTATAAAAATGTTGATCAACACTGGGCCTAGGACAGAGCCTGGTGGTACCCCACTTGAGACATTCTTCCACTTGGATGTGCAGGCAATTATGACCACTCTTTGAGTACGATCACTCAGCCAGTTGTGAATCCACCTAACAGTTGCCTTGTCAATCCCATATTTGGTCATTTTGTTAATAAGTATAGTATGAAATAATTTGTCAAATACTTTACTAAGGTCAAGATATACTATATGCACAACATTTCCCTGATCAACCCAGTTGGTGATTCTGTCATAGAAGGAAATTAGATTAGTCTGGCATGACTTGTTCATTACAAACCCATGCTACCTCTAGTTAATTACTCCATTTTTATCCAAGTACTTGCATACATGCTGTTTAATAATTTTTCAAAGATCTTTCCCGGTATAGAATTCAGGCTCACAGGCCTGTAGTTTCCTGGTTCCACCTTCCTCCCTTTTTTGAAGATAGGCACAACATTTGCCCTTTTCCAAACTTCTGGGATTTCTTCTGTTCTCCTGGAATTTTCAAAGATTATGGCGAGTGGTTCAGCAATTACCTCTACTGCTTTCTTTAGTATCCTAGGATGTAATTCATCTGGACCTTGAGACTGGAATTCATTTAAGTTAGCTAAGTGTTACCTCACCATCTCTCTGCTTACAGATAGCCTGCCTTCTTTTATTCCCCCAATAGTACAGAGAAGATCAGTTCATATTACTTCTACTTTTTGAGAGAAAACAGATACAAAATAGGAATTCAAAAGTTCGGCCTTCTCAACATCATTCTTAACCATTACATGTTATATTACTGATTAAATTAGAAGGGTCAGTAATCTGGGGAATATTCTGATTTCCAGATTGGAGTCAGGAAATAATTTTTTTCCTTAAATGGAAAAAAATTCTACCCCATTGTTTTTTTTGGTCTTCCTCTGGATCAACATTGGGGCATAGTAGGTTGAACTAGATAGATATATGGTTTTTTCAGCTTTACATACTATGCTACTATGGCATAGTAACCAACAGGGCGCTAGAGCTTCCATGTCCACGTTTTACATCTTGTATGCAAGCTAAAAATAACCTAACAGGGTACTAAAGCCTCCATGCTTGCCCGTATTCCATCTTGTATCCAAGTTAGAAGCCCCAAACAGGGAACTGTAACCTCCATGGCCTTCTGTATCACATCCTGCATTCAAGCTAGAGGTGGTACAACAGGGTACTAGAGCCTCCATGCCTGCCCGTATCACATCTTGTATCCTAGCTAAAGGTCCCCAACAGGGTACTAGAGCCTCCCTGCCCACCCGCATCACATTTTGTATTCAAGCTAGAGGCGGTACAACAGGGTACTAGAGCCTGCATGTTCGCCCATATCACATATTGTATCCTAACTAGAGGGAGTACAACAGGGTACTAGAGCCTCCATGCCTGCCTGTATCACATTTTGTATTCAAGCTAGAGGTGGTACAACAGAGTACTGGAGCCTCTATGCCCGCCCATATCACATCTTGTATCCAAGCTAAAGTGGTACAACAGAGTACTAGTGCCTCCATTCCCAACTGTATTACATTTTACATCCAAGCTTAAGGCAGTATAACAGGGTACTAGAGGCTCCATGCCCATCTATATCACAAATTGTATCCAAGCTAGAGGTGGTACAACAGGGTACTAGAGCCTCCATGCCCGCCCATATCACATCTTGTATCCAAGCTAGAGGCGGTACAACAGGGTACTAGAGCCTCCATGCCCACCCATATCACATCTTGTATCCAAGCTAGAGGTGGCACAACACGGTACTAGAGCCTCCATGCCCGCCTTTATCCCATCTTGTATGCACGCTAGAGTTGGTACAATAGGGTACTAGAGCCTCCATGCCCGCCTGTATCGCATCTTGTATCCAAACTAGAGGTGGTACAACAGGGTACTAGAGCCTCCATGCCTAACTGTGTTACATCTTGCACCCCAGCTAGAGGCGGTACAACAGGGTACTAGAGCCTCCATGTCTGCCTGTATCACATCTTTATCCAAGCTAGAGGTGGTACTAGAGCCTCGCTAAAAGGGGCCAGTTCTCCATAATAAATTCTCTTTTTGCTCTGATACTAAAATCACTTACTTATATCAAAATTACAATCACGCAGAGAAAGTTTCATTCCATCCAACATCTTGTTCTTGGCGCTTGATCTTGTAGACAATGAGGGTAACATCCCCTGGTACAATTGCCACACTGTAAATACAAGGTAATGTCCTCACTTACAACGCAGCGCGTATATCACACCATAAACAGTATCACATGCTCCCATGCAATATATTCCCTCTGCTCTTCCCCTTGTAGATGGACACTGCTAGAAATGCTGAGTTTCCTTAACAACCTTTAAGGATTTTGTCTTCCAAAAAACTATTGGAAACTTTTATGAACAGAATTCTCTGTATGTTCTTGCTGCGCGGACCGGGTTCATCTACAGATGATAGAAATGTAAATGCTGCTCAATGGAAGTGAATGCTCCAAGTCTGTACAGCAGGGTGTGACATAGTCGCACTGAGCCGGCATCATGGTGGACATGAGCAGCCTGCGGTTATCATCACACAGACAATGTACATTATCTTTACCTACCTGCGATCCACCAAGGGCGAATCTACAGAACATGAGTGGCACCCGGCTGCTCAGAGACTCTACATCACAACGTCCTGGTTGGCTTTACATGTCAGACATGCAGCTGGGGCAGGGATTAAAGATCTGGGATGTCAGAGAGAATTTCAGTCTTTATATGTTTCCTAGATCAAAAACGAACCAATGTATCTCATATTCAATGTGGGAAAAATAAATGTAACGTGAATGGAGAATCTGCTCGGCACGGATACCTCAGAATGTAGAAGTATGCAAATATGACTTTCAAGCGCAAATGTCACTTAATTTATTCTTAAATGTACTGAATATTTTGCAATAGGTTTTATTAACCTTTTGTGTACATTATTTCTTCAAAACTACTCTTCAGCTACGTAGCTAGGAGAAGTGGTTACTGGGGAAATTCACCTAACTGCCTAGCAGAAGCCGTAGCTCCAGCTGTGCCTGCACTGTTCTCTCTAATGCAGGCACAGCTCTTCCCATATCACAGTTTATTAGGAAATGTTTCTTTTATATTTTATTGATTTTCAATCCTCTATTGTAGGGTCTCAGTACATCAGGTGGGGACATTCTATACTGTACACCCGATGAACTGAGACACAGACAGGGCATTTGCGTCGGTGGCAGGACCTGAGCCATTGGCAGCGGACACTGGAGGGAGCGGTGGCGGCACAAGGACAGGGAGCGCCGGTGGCAGCACGACACCCTCTCGCAGCGGGCGCTGCAGGAGAAGTCAGCGTCTGCATTTAATTTTGCTTTTCATTTTGCCTGGCCTGGAGGGTTAGGGTGAGGGTTTATTTTCCAGTAAGGCTTACATGTAATGTAAGCCTTAGGGAGTGAAAACACTCGCCCCGCAGCACAAAAAAAACGCTGCAATATCGCAAAATGCATTCAATGGGGCCGGGAGCAGCAGCAGCGCCAGCCCCATTGAAAGCATAGGGAGTATATCACAGACTTTTGCCATAGCTGTGACAGCTGCGACAGGAGTTTCCTTCATCTGCGGGGATGAAGGAATCCTCTGCTGCAGCTGTCACAGCTGTGGCAGAATTCCAGGATGCTATCCTATTGCTTTCACTGGTGTTGTCGCTGCTGCTGCCGCCCCGTTTAAAAATCCCCACCTCCTGAAAGGGTTGTGCTGATTGGCTGAGTGCTCAGCCAATTACAGGCAGCGCTTAGTTATTCATTGATGAACTCGAACCCTAACCCTCCAGGCCAGGCAAAGATCTATGGCCACGCTGCTGCTAGCAGCCTTCACAAATCCTCCAATCGAGAGCTAGGGGCCTGAAAGTGGCTTTCCTCCTGTCAAAGCCCTAGCTTCCAGTGGCGTCAAGGTACAATAATACCCATTGGGTCCAGCTGGGAACAGGCGCTGTAAAGGAATAAAGCTGTCTGCAGCACAGAATGCCATCTCCATACACAGAGCCCAGGGACGGCAACAGGAGCGAAGAAGGCAGGACAGTAATAATACAAGCACTGGGAGACAGACAGATCTTGGAGGCACAGAAGGATTGAAAATCCATAAAGTATAAAGGAAAAATAAAGGATTTTATTAAAGGGCCACTCCAGTGATTTTTTTAAAATTCATTATATAGCTATCCCCCCAAAATATATAAGTCAGCTAATAGTGTACAGCTAGGGACAGTGCGGAGAAGTCGCGGCTGAGCCCTGGCAGCTGAAGGGATTTCAGGGAAGGGCTTTAAATATAAGCCCCACCCTGAAAAACCACCAGCTGCCGGGTCAGATGTAGCAGCACGGAATTCTTTCTACTAGCGGGGATAAAGGAAACATTTGCAGCATGCGGTAGTTGTGTTCTTCATTCCCGCAGGGAACACGGCAGTGGAGGAGGGTAAGTTTTTTTGTTTTTTTTTAACCTAAAATTATTGTTTTTTTAACCTAAAATTATTGGTTTTTTAACCTAAAATTATTGTTTTTCAGGGCTCATATGTAAAGCCATGAAAAACAAGTCAGGGGTGCCGGCAGACCATTGTTTTCAATGGAGCCGCAGCCGCGGCTTCATTGAAAACAATGCAGAGCATTGGGCACCTTAAAAAATGCTCGAGTCCCCAATTGACTTCATTAGGGTTCGTTACTCGAGACGAGCTCTCGAGCATTTTGGCCCTCGCTCATCTCTACTTATGACCCAGCTTTCCCAGGCAAAATCATATAACTAAGAGACACCTGAAGAAATTTAGCAGCTAGAGGGCGACTCAAAGATTTCTTTACATTTAGGTCAGCATGTAGCAGCTGTCGTTCGTGTGCAGCGATACATCTATGATTATTGTTATTTTTCCTGCGTGACTTTTCCCCATCTCTGCGATTTGGATTTTTTTATTGTACATCATGAAATCCTCATATCCACTTTACTGACTCGTGGCAGATTGAAGCTGCACTTGCTGCCGGCCGGCATTTTATCGCGTGCGGTTAGTGAGAAGTGTTTATATAATTCTGCTCTTGAATATATCGGAGAGTCAGGAGCTAAATTTTACAGCCAGAAAAGCTCCTGGCGTCAGATGCTTTATTGATCCCTCAAGGTCAGCTTGTACTTGTGTTCAGTTCTTTTCCTGGATCATTCATTGTAAATTCAGCGTTGACAGAGGAGGAAAATTGTTACTGGATGACCCAAGTATTTGTCTGTCCACCCTAGAATTCTATTTGCTGGGTGATATATGGACCTCGTGCCGGCTTGTCGTGTCCTGAATTCCATTACTGATACAGGAAAAATCTAAAGTCACTATATAAGATGAGCTCTAAGCGAGAGAATAGAGATGAGCGAGCATACTCGTTAAGGCAAACTACTCGAGCGAGTAGTGACTTATGCGAGTACCTGCCCGCTCGTCTCTAAAAATTCGGGTGGTGGCAGCGGAGAGCAGGGGGAGAGAGTGAGAGATTTCCCCCTGTTCCTCCCCGCTCTCCCCCGTAACACCCAGCCCCCCGCCGTCACCCGAATCTTTAGAGACGAGCGGGCAGGTACTCGCATAAGGCACTAGTCGCTTTAGTAGTTTGCCTTAGCGAGTATGCTCGCTCATCTCTAGTAGAGAACGCTGCTGGACTGGTGGCTCAGCCCAGAGAAGGGCCAGCAATGGGCCAGGCAAGGTCCACCAGGTCGGTTGGTGACTCACATGGAGAACTTGTCATAATCATGGCTGCAATTTGCTCTAAGGGATCTTTCACGCGGGATGGAATTACACCACAGGATGCAGCCAAATCCGCAGCTGCGGGATTCCACATCAAAATCCACAGGACTAACTTTGGATTTGGATACAGAATTGCAGGCAGGTTTTAAGCCATTTTCAATTCTGCGTCAAAATCCGTAGGTAGTCTGCAGATTTTGGTGTGGAATTTACCGCAGTTTGCGTCGAGTTGTGCAGTCTATTCCAACACTTGAAGTTTTTGAGACATAATGTAAGGACTCCTTCAGATGAGTGTAGGTGCAAATATGCAACTTTTTGCTCTGTGAAGATCGCGTTATCACATAGGCGCGGGTGTGTGCAGCCTAATTAATCCCTGGTGTTATCGATTTTCCTATGAATTTGCGCAGTTTATGGCCAATATAAGGGACGCTATTACTACTGGGGCAACCAATATAGGGGGTCACTATTACTACTGGGGCCAATATAGGGGGTCACTATTACTACTGGAGCCAATATAGAGGGTCACTATTACTGCTGGGGCCACCAATATAGGGGGTCACTATTGCTACACGGGGTGGATTTGCTGTGGAATTTACAGTAGCAGCAAAGTGGATGAGATTTTGAAAATCTCATCCACAGACTGTGGAAAAAATCTACACAAACCCGTGCAGACACTGACACATGGTACAGGAATTAATTCTGCAGCATGTTCATTTTAAATATAATGTATATCAATAGCCCCTCCAGCGCTCCAGCGTTCCTCCCTGTTTTGTTTTTTAAACGGCCCGGTCCTTTTTATAATGACGGACGTAAAAATAATAAGTTGTGATAAGCCACGCCCCTATCCCCTCCCCTGACCACACCCTCTGTCCTTCTTCGAGGCTCCATAAAAAACGTTTCCTTCAGAAAGGGTTCCATGGCTGAAAAAGTTTGATAACCGCTGGTGTATAGGATTGTGTAAAAATTTTGCAAATACACAGTTAGGGCTTATTCACACGTGTTTATATCAGCCAGCGTTTATACGGCTGGACGATATACGCTACCATCTGATGCATTGGATTCCAACTCCCTCCCCCTTCTCTTCTCCACCCCTTGCCGCTGTTTGCAATAGGAGGGGGGCGGGGCGGAGCTAAGCTACGTCCATCCCGCCCCTCTTATTGTTGGCTGCAGACAAGGGGGCGGGAGCTTAGCTCCGCCCCATCCTGCCCCCTCCCATTGCAAACAGCCGGAGGGGTGGAGAGAGGAGGTGAGCCGGCAAGAGGGAGGGAAGGGGGAGACAGCTTAGCAAAGCAGAGCTAAACTGTCTCCCCCCGCCCGACAGGATATATGCTGAGCCCGTGCATCACATAATGGCCGTCCATGAAAATGCCGGCTGATATACTCTCGTGTGAGTAAGCCCTTACATGCATATTCATTGTTTTCTTTACTCATGTTGCCAGGAGACAGTGGGGAAAAAAATTACATTCAGGGCTTAAACAGATGAACGTATTGGCGGAGGCATTTCCATATGTGGCAATTCTTGCCAGTATAACGTGACAAAGCGAAACCAGACAAACAGTCTGCTGCACAAAATCTTTGTACGAGCAAAGATAGGACCTGCCCTACGAGAAAAGATAGGACCTGCCCTACAAGAAAAGATAGGACCTGCCTGCCCTACGAAAAAAGATAGGACCTGCCCTACGAGAAAAGATAGGACCTGCCCTACGAGAAAAGATAGGACCTGCCCTATCTTTGTCTGTGCTAGGCTGAAAGTCTATGGTAGCTTAAAAAATGGGAGGGGGAGGCAGTTTAGGGTGAAGTCACACGAACGTATATCGGCTCGGTTTTCACGCCGAGCCGATATACGTTGTCCTCGTGTGCAGGGGGGGGGGGGATGGAAGAGCCAAGTGCAGGAACTGAGCTCCCGGCCCCCTATCCGCCTCCTCTCCGCCCCTCTGCACTGTTTGTAATGGAAAGAGTTGGGGAGGGGGCGGGGCTAAGTTCCGCGAATTAGTGAGTTAGATGAGGGACAGTGCTGTTTGTACCGGAGCTGCTGTAGGGAAAGAATTGGTAGTTAGTGTAGGCTTCAAGACCCCCCAAAGGTCCTTATTAGGGCCACTGATAGCTCTGTGTTGGCTGCTGTTAGCAGTGGCAATTTTTTTTTTCTCAAAATCGGCTCTGCAGAGCGTTGCACCCGGCATTAGGGACAGAAGTGCTGCATAGGCAGGGAGAGTGTTAGGAGTGAGTGTAGCCTTCAAGAACCTCAACGGTCCTTTCTAGGGCCATATTTATCCGTGTGCAGTACTGTCCAGGCTGCTGTTAGCTGTGCTGCATTTTTTTTTGCTTCTCAAAATCGCCTCTGCAGAGCATTACACCCTCCATTGATACTGCAGGGAAAGAATTGTATAGGCAGGGCCACAACACAGTTATTATTCAAAGAATATACGCAGTGCTGCCTTTTGGTGCAAAAAAACGGAAAATAATTCTATTTGTCCTGCCGCTGTCCGTCCTAAGGGCGGTGGACACGTGTCGGCTGCGTGTGCAACCTGTAAAAATCAGACGCACCCAGCTACGTTTTACTCCTGGCTTCGCCATTTGCTTTCCTTAATTGGGAAAAAAAATACCTGCTCTGCCACAGTTAATAACTCTGCTACCCTCACGTTCTGTGACACATTAGCAGGAAAACAGCACAGTTATTAAACTTCTCATGTTCATAGAATATACGCAGTGCTGCCTTTTGGTGCAAAAAAACGGAAAATAATTCTATTTGTCCTGCCGCTGTCCGTCCTAAGGGCGGTGGACACGTGTCAGCTGCGTGTGCAACCTGTAAAAATCAGACGCACCCAGCTACGTTTTACTCCTGGCTTCGCCATTTGCTTTCCTTAATTGGGAAAAAAAAAACCTGCTCTGCCACAGTTAATAACTCTGCTACCCTCACGTTCTGTGACACATTAGCAGGAAAACAGCACAGTTATTAAACTTAGATTATTCATTCACTAGAGGCAGTGGGGCCTTTCGTTTTCAAAAAAGGGAAAAAATTATATTTGGCCTGCAGGCTTGCGCCAATTTATTAGCTGCCTGTGAAATCAAATCACTGGTAATACAGCATGCTGAGGGGTAGGGGTAGGCCTAGAGGACGTGGACGCAGCCGAGGACGCGGAGGGCCAAGTCAGGGTGTGGGCACAGGCCAAGCTCCTGATCCAGGTGTGTCGCAGCCGACTGCTGCGCGATTAGGAGAGAGGCACGTTTCTGGTGTCCCCACATTCATCGCCCAATTAATGGGTCCACGCGGGAGACGGTTATTAGAAAATGAGCAGTGTGAGCAGGTCCTGTCCTGGATGGCAGAAAGTGCTTCGAGCAACCTATCGTCTACCCGCAGTTCTGCGCCGTCCACTGCTGCCAATCCGAATCCTCTGTCTGCTGCTCCTCCTTCCTCCCAGCCTCCTCACTCCACTACAATAACACCTGCTCAGGAGCGGGAACACTCCCAGGAACTGTTCTCGGGCCCCTGCTTAGATTGGGCAGCAGCGGTTCTTCTCCCACCAGAGGAGTTTATCGTCACTGATGCCCAACCATTCGAAAGTTCCCGGGGTCCGGGGGAAGAGGCTGGGGACTTCCGCCAACTGTCTCAACAACTTTCTGTGGGTGAGGAGGACGATGACGATCAGACACAGTTGTCTTGCAGTGAGGTAGTAGTAAGGGCAGTAAGTCCGAGGGAGCAGCGCACAGAGGATTCGGAGGAAGAGCAGCAGGACGATGAGGTGACTGACCCCACCTGGTGTGCAACGCTTACTCAGGAGGACAGGTCTTCAGAGGGGGAGTCAAGGGCATCAGCAGGGCAGGTTGCAAGAGGCAGTGCGGTGGCCAGGGGTAGAGGCAGGGCCAGACCGAATAATCCACCAAGTGTTTCCCAAAGCGCCCCCTCGCGCCATGCCACCCTGCAGAGGCCGAGGTGCTCTAAGGTCTGGCAGTTTTTCACAGAGACGCCTGACGACCGACGAACAGTGGTGTGCAACCTTTGTCGCGCAAAGCTCAGCCGGGGAGCCAACACCAACAGCCTCACCACCACCACCATGCGCAGACATATGATGGCCAAGCACCCCGCAAGGTGGGACGAAGGCCGTTCAGCGCCTCCGGTTTGCACCCCTGCCTCTCCCCCTGTGCCCCAACCTGCCACTGAGATGCAACCCCCCTCTCAGGACACAGGCACTACCGTCTCCTGGCCTGCACCCACACCCTCACCTCCGCTGTCCTCGGCCCCATCCAGCAGTGTAGTTCAGCGCACCGTCCAGCCGTCGCTTGCGCAACTGTTGGAGCGCAAGCGCAAGTACGCCGCCATGCACCCGCACGCTCAAACGTTAACCGTCCGCATAGCAAAATTCATCAGCCTTGAGATGCTGCCGTATAGGGTTGTGGAAACGGAGTCCTTCAAAAGTATCATGGAGGCGGCGGCCCCGCGCTACTCAGTTCCCAGTCGCCACTACTTTTCCCGATGTGCCGTCCCAGCCCTGCACGACCACGTCTCCCGCAACATTGTACGCGCCCTCACCAACGCGGTTACTGCCACGGTCCACTTAACTACGGACACGTGGACAAGCACCGGCGGGCAGGGCCACTACATCTCCCTGACGGTACATTGGGTGAATTTAGTGGAGGCTGGGACAGAGTCAGAGCCTGGGACCGCTCATGTCCTACCCACCCCCAGAATTGCGGGCCCCAGCTCGGTGGTGGTATCTGCGGAGGTGTATGCTTCCTCCACTAAAGCACCCTCCTCCTCCTCCTCCTCCTCCTCTGTCTCGCAATCAAGATGTGTTAGCAGCAGCATGTCGCCAGCAGTCGGTGTCGCGCGGTGTGGCAGCACAGCGGTGGGCTAGCGTCAGCAGGCCGTGCTGAAACTACTCAGCTTAGGCGATAAGAGGCACACGGCCCACGAACTGCTGCAGGGTCTGACACAGCAGACCGACCGCTGGCTTGCGCCGCTGAGCCTCCAACCTGGCATGGTCGTGTGTGACAACGGCCGTAACCTGGTGGTGGCTCTGCAGCTCGGCAGCCTCACGCACGTGCCATGCCTGGCCCACGTCTTTAATTTGGTGGTTCAGCGCTTTCTGAAAAGCTACCCACACTTGTCAGACCTGCTTGTAAAGGCGCGCCGCCTCTTTGCACATTTTCGCAAGTCCCACATGGACGCTGCCACCCTGTGCACCCTGCAACATCACTTTAAGCTGCCAGTGCACCGACTGCTGTGCGACGTGCCCACACGGTGGAACTCTACGCTCCACATGTTGGCCAGGCTCTATGAACAACGTAGAGCTATAGTCGAATACCAACTCCAACATGGGCGGCGCAGTGGGAGTCAGCCTCCTCAATTCTTTACAGAAGAGTGGGCCTGGTTGGCAGACATCTGCCATGTCCTTGGTAATTTTGAGCAGTCTACCCAGGTGGTAAGCGGCAATGCTACAATCATTAGCGTCACCATTCCTCTGCTATGCATCTTGAGAAATTCCCTGCAAACCAAAAAGGCAGCTGCTTTGCGCTCGGAAACAGGGGCGGGGGAAGACAGTATGCCGCTGGATAGTCAGGGCACCCTCCTGTCTATTTCTCAGCGCGTACAGGAGGAGGAGGAGGAGCATGAGGAGGATGAGGAGGAGGGGGAAGAGACAGCTTGGGCCGCTGCTGACGGTACACCGGCTGATTGCCTGTCATCCTTTCAGCGTGTATGGCCTGAGGAGGAGGAGGAAGAGGAGGAGGAGGAGGATGATCCTGAAAGTGATCTTCCTAGTGAAGACAGCCATGTGTTGCGTACAGGTACCCTGGCACACATGGCTGACTTCATGTTAGGATGCCTTTCTCGTGACCCTCGCGTTGCACGCATTCTGGCCACGACGGATTACTGGGTGTACACACTGCTCGATCCACGGTATAAGGAGAACCTGCCCACTCTCATTCCCGAAGAGGAAAGGGGTTCGAGAGTGTTGCTATACCACAGGACCCTTGCGGACAAGCTGATGGTAAAATTCCCAGCCGACAGCGCTAGTGGCAGAAGGCGCAGTACCGAGGGCAAGGTAGCAGGGGAGGTGCGTAGATCGAGCAGCATGTACATCCCAGGCAGTGCAACAGTCTTTAAGGGCCTGGCCAGCTTTATGGCTCCCCACCAAGACTGTGTCACCGCTCCCCAGTCACGGCTGAGTCGGCGGGAGCACTGTAAAAGGATGGTGAGGGAGTACGTAGCGGATCGCACGACCATCCTTGGTGACGCCTCTGCCCCCTACAACTACTGGGTGTCGAAGCTGGACACGTGGCCTGAACTAGCGCTGTATGCCCTGGAGGTGCTTGCTTGTCCTGCGGCTAGCGTCTTGTCGGAGAGGGTGTTTAGTGCGGCTGGGGGAATCATCACAGATAAGCGTAGTCGCCTGTCAACCGACAGTGCCGACAGGCTAACACTCATCAAGATGAACAAAGGCTGGATTTCCCCAGACTTCTGTTCTCCACCAGCGGACAGCAGCGATACGTAAGCAATACGTAGGCTGCACCCGCGGATGGAAGCTACGTTCTCTCTCACCATCCAAAACGGGGACATTTCTGCTTCATCAATCTGTGTCTAATATTCCTCCTCCTCCTCCTGCTCCTCCTCCTGAAACCTCACGTAATCACGCTGAACGGGCAATTTTTCTTAGGGCCACAAGGCTCACTCAAATAATTTTTCTGAACAATTTTTATAAGTTTCAATGCGCTTAAAAGCGTTGGAACTGTAACTTGAACCAATTTTTCGTTACACTGGGCTGCCTCCAGGCCTAGTTACCACTTAAGCCACATTAACCAAAGCGATTAATGGGTTTCACCTGCCCTCTTGGCTGCCCATGGCCAATTTTTGGGATGTACATTAGTACTGTTGATACAGCAATTTTTGTGGGCCCTCGCCTACAGTGTAATCAAATTAATTTTTAGCCCACCTGCATTCCAGCTGACGTTACCTCAGCTGTGTTGGGCAATGCAATGGGATATTTTTGTGTACCGCCGGTGGGTTCCAGGGAGCCACCCATGCTGTAGGTGCACACGGAGTTTTTAATACATCTGTACACTTGTAAAGAACCCCAGTCTGACTGGGGCATGCAGTGTGGGCCGAAGCCCACCTGTATTACGCACAACATTACTACCTCAGCTGTGTTGGGCAATGCAATGGTATATTTCTATGTACCGCCGGTGGCTTCCTGGCACCCACCCATGCTGTGGGTCGACAGGGACTTCACAATAGGGAGTTGTACCTGCCTGTGTCTATGAATTAAAAAGCCCGGTCTAACTGGGGCATGCAGACACCTTGACAGAATGAATAGTGTGTGCAACATAGGTTCCCCATTGCTATGCCTACGTGTGCAGCTCCTGATGGCGGTGGCACAGGATTCTATTTCTCATTGCTTCTGTACAGCATTGTGGGCTATCGCCCCGCCCCTTTTAAAGAGGGCCGCTGCCTAGCCATGCCAACCCTCTGCAGTGTGTGCCTGCGGTTCCTCCTCATGGCAGACGCACTTCTAAATAGACATGAGTGTGGCGTGGCATATGAGGGCAGCTGAAGGCTGCCCAGGGACACTTTGGTGTGCGCTGTGGGGGGGAGGGGGGGGCGGTTGGTCAGCATGTAACCCAGGAGAAGTGGCAGCGGAGTGTCATCCAGGCAGTGATTGTGCTTTGTTGTAGCTAGTGTGGTGCTTAGCAAAGGTATGCCATGCTAATGAGGGCTTTTCAGAAGTAAAAGTTGTTGGGAGGGGGGGGGCCCACTCTTGCCGGTATTGTGGCTTAATAGTGGGACCTGTGAACTTGAGATGCAGCCCAACATGTAGCCCCTCGCCTGCCCTGTCCGTTTCTGTGTCGTTCCGTTACTTTCTTGAATTGCCCAGATTTTCACACATGAAAACCTTAGCGAGCATCGGCGAAATACAAAAATGCTCTGGTCGCCCATTGACTTCAATGGGGTTCGTTGTTCGAAACGAACCCTCGAGCATCGCGGGAAGTTCGTTCCGAATAACGAGCACCCGAACATTTTGGTGTTCGCTCATCTCCAGTGCTGACATGTTCTGACCCGGTAAAGAAGGTATCAGCAGCACTTACCACTACCTATCCGGGGGGGGTCCTTGTTCAAGGATGAATAATGTGCACGCCTGGCCGGGATCGGATCCAAATCCCTTGTAGTTACAGATGAATGAAAAAAGCGTCAGGCAGCAGGTTGTCGGTGCAATTTGTTTTTATGTATCCATCAGAATACAGGCTAACAGCCTCCACATCACACAAAACACGACGTTTCGACCTTCTGTGCTGGTCTTTGTCAAGAAAGACAACGACCAGCACAGAAGATCGAAACGTCATGTTTTGTGTGATGTAGAGGCTGTTAGCCTGTATTCTGATGGATACATAAAAACAAATTGCACCGACAACCTGCTGCCTGACGCTTTTTTCATGTTCTGACCAGGTGACAGGAAGGGGTCATCAATTCATGCTGCTCGCACCAAATTCTGACCTCCCATCAGTACGGTGCAACAGAAATCTGATCCACCTGACCAGGAGACGTTTTTCTGCTGCTAAGAGATACAATTTTTGTCTTCAGCTGCTCTCGACCTGTTGGTCAGAATGATTCCTGACATCCTCCACTGACCCCTTTCAGTGATGGGTTGTTTCCGTCCACAGGATCCCCTTTTGCTGGATGTTTTTTTGGATCACTTCATTCTCAGTATACTCTCCACACCTTTCTGTTTCTCATAGATATAACATTTCTAGAACTGGTTGTCTGCTGTATAATCCATCTGTGCTACAAAACAGCAATATGTGCATTCAGACATGTTAGGGCTCCCACCCACTGGTGTTTTTTTCTCCACTGCGATGCGATTCTAAAGTTAAAGTCTCGCATCGTAGTGCGAGAAAAACGCCGGCAGATACCCAGAAAACGCTGGGATATCGCTACGACATCGCCAGTCTTTTCAATGGGGCCAGCGGTAGCAGCGCTAGCCCCATTGAAAAGATATGGAGAATGCAGCGGACTTCTGCCACAGCTGTGACAGCCTTGGCAGAAGTCCGCGTCATGCTATCCCATTGCTTTCAATGGGATGCTGCCGATCCCATTGAAAGCAGTGGTTTCTATCAAGTCCCGCAGAATGATTATCGGAGAAGGGCTTGAAATATAAGCCCTTCCCCAATAATCATCAAAAAGTGGTTAAAAAAATAATAAAAAAATTACTCACCTCTCCGGCGCTCAGACGCGTCCTCCGGCTGGCTCCCCGGCACTGCTGTCCAGCACTTTCAGCAGACGGGGATTTAAAAATCCCCGCCTCCTGAAAGGGCTGTGCGGATTGGCTGAGGGCTCAGCCAATAGCAGCTACTGCTTAGCTATTGGCTGAGCGCTCAGCCAATGGCAAATAGCTCTTAGCTATTCATTCATGAATAGCAATATTTCAAGCCCTTCTCCGATAATCATTCTGCTGGGCTTGTCAGAAACCACTGCTGTCAATGGGATCGGCAGCAGTGCCGATCCCATTGAAAGCAATGGGATAGCATGCCACGGACTTCTGCCACAGCTGTGACAGCTGTCACAGCTGTGGCAGAAGTCCGCGGCATTCTCCATATCTTTTCAATGGGGCTAGCGTTGCTGTCGCTGGCCCCATTGAAAAGACTGGCGATGTCGGAGCGATATCCCAGCGATTTTCTCGCACTGCTCTGCGAGATTTTTCCCTTACTCTCGCAGCGCAGTGGAGAAAAAAACGCCAGTGGATGGGAGTCCTTAGTTGGAGCACCAACGTTGTAATCAGCTGCTCTTAACTCAGCTGCACCAGTTGGTCAGAAGGATTCTTGGCATCCTCCTCTAACCCCTTTTGGTGATAAGTTGATTCTGTCCATAGGATCTCCTTTGGCTGGATGCTTTCACTCCATCATGCCATTCTTGATATATTCTCTGCACCACTACACGAGAAAACCCCACGCGGTTGGCAGTGACATCCCGGCTCCGGCTAGTCTAGCACCGATCACCCAATCTCGTTGGAAGTCGCTCAGATCGCTGGATTTTCCCTTATAATGTAGATTTCCACTGAAAGTGATCCATGGAAAACTTGTCATGTGATTTCAGGCTGCACTCCGGGGATAATTTCCTGACAGGGAAGCGCCAATCATATCTATTTAATGGGCCGTTCAGTGTATATTCCGTATACTTGTACTAAATCTCTGCTCGGTATGGACGTTAGTCTCCCCTCAAAATCAATGATATTCCAATTCGATATTTAGAAGAATACAGTGCTACTGAACATAACGTCTCCCCGCTCTCCTCCGCCAACGGGGTCAGACACGGTCGGCCTCTTCTATACTTCACTTCCTCCAGGGAAGGCCTCGGGAATATTAGTATTGGCCATTAATAGCACCTTTATGTTATGTTTGTTTACAACCATTTAATGCCTTTTCCAGCAGAGTTAACAAGTCAAATGTTCCCGAGTTCTGAGCTGTAATTACAGCGATTGTGGGCAGCCCTGCTACCTCGCCTCATCTGTTTCCTACATTGTGATACCTAATGGATCCTCAGACTGGAGTTAGAGATGAAGATAAAAGCCAGGGTCACTTGTCGAGGGAGCCAGAGGCCAGAACTGGAGGTTCATTCAGCCAGAAAACTTTCTAACTCGCACCATTTAATAGATCCTGTGCAGAAAGAAGAAAGGAACTGATTGCCCTCATCACAGAACACTTCCATACAGAAGAGCGTATAGCAGGCCGCACGAAATGATGGAGCAATAGTTGTATCATCAGACCAACTCAGGCACTGAAGTACAAAATATCATCCGTAGAACTGGGATAATGTCAGGTACAAGTAACCTAAAATCAGAATGTCTGATAATGTGGGGTCCTAAATGTCTGCTTTGTTACAGGCTATATTTAGAGGTACAGTGAACTACTTAAAAAGTTGTAAGTACATTGTGCTTTACTTATTCTGCACTGATCCTCAGTTACATCCAGTATTATACTGCAGAGCTGCACTCACTATTCTGCAGGTGTTCTCCTTGTGTGTAGTGACCTCTTCCGCTTGTGTGGAGCTTGTCGACCCTAGATGCCTCTATGACGCAGAGAAGAGATTTCACCCCGTTACCAGAGTCTGAGAGGGGCGCATTATTGGGATGTGAGAAGCTGGATGGTCGTATCGATGAATTGTACCCCACCAGCCGTTCTGACCAGACTGTTAGGAGGTGTTGGGACCAGTGGATGTGTGAAGGCACACAAGGTGATTGGGCTCAGAATGCCCCCTACAGACCACTAGTAGAGAGGACAGTCTGAGCAGACTGTTAGGAGGTGTTGGGACCAGTGGATGTGTGAGGGCACACAAGGTGACCGGGCTCAGGATGCCCCGACAGACCACCAGTAGAGAGTAGCGTCTGACCAGACTGTTAGGAGGCGTTGGGACCAGTGGATGTGTGAGGGCACACAAGGTGACCAGGCTCAGGACGCCCCCTACAGACCACCAGTAGAGAGGTGCATCTGACCAGACTGTTAGGAGGTGTTGGGACCAGTGGATGTGTGAGGGTACACAAGGTGACCTGGTCAGGACGCCCGACAGAACACCAGTAGAGGAGCATCTGACCAGACTGTTAAGGGAATGTTGGGACCAGTGGATGTCTGAGGGCACACAAGGTGACCGGGCTCAGGACGCCCCCTACAGACCACCAGAAGAGAGGAGCATCTGACCAGACTGTTAGTAGGTGTTGGGACCAGTAGATGTGTGAGGGCACACAAGGTGACCGGGCTCAGGACCCCCTGATAGACCACCAGTAGAGAGGAGCATCTGATTGTCCGACAAGCACCAAACAGCTCCAATTGTTTCTTTGTCCACCATCCAGAGACAGGGGAGCCATCCTAACACCCCTGTGTCTGTCAAAAGCATTTCCAGGCACTTGGTTGAAGAACATTTGGTCTCACAGCATCTATTACATGTACTGCCTTTGACCCCACAGTTGCCTGTGTTTACAGTTGTGTGGTGATGGACAAAACTGGATGCTATGGAGGGGATCCGGGTTCTCTTCAGCAATTAATCCAGGTTTAGTTTGGGCCCTGATGACGGCCATGTTCGTGTCTGGAGACCTCGGGGGGCGCACATAAATCCCGCCTTTGCTGTGGAGTGGCACACTGCCCCTTGCTGGTGTGATGGTCTTTGGGACCATCGCATACGACTGTTGGTCACCCCTAGTGGAGGAACGAGGGACAATGACAGCTGAGTGATATGTTCAGGACATCCTGCAGCCCCATGTGTTCCTCTCATGGTGCTTGCAAGAGGCATTTTCCAGCAGGATAATGCTCGGCCGCACACACAAGGGGGTCACAGGAAGCCCCCAGAACACTGTCACACTTCCGTGGCTGCCCGGTCACCAGATTTATCATAAGTATAACATGTATGGGACCATCTGGGACGCCAACTTTCACAGCCTATGAGTTGGCATGATCTAAAGGCTCAGCTACAGCAAATGTGGAGGGATATGCTGCAGGATACCGTACAGAACCTGTATGCCCCCATGCCCCTCTATCACACCTTGTATCCAAGCTAGAGGCAGTACAACAGGGTACTAGAGCCTCCATGCCATCCCGTATCACATTTTGTATCCAAACTAGAGGCGAAACAACGCAGTGCTAGAGCCTCCATGCCCTCCCGTATCACATCTGGTATCCAAACTAGAGGTGATACAGCAGAGTACTAGAGCCTCCATGCCCGCTCATATCACATCTTGTATCCAAACTAGAGGTGATACAGCAGAGTACTAGAGCCTCCATGCCTGCCGATATCACATCGCGCATCCAAGCTAGAGACGGTACAAAAGGGTACAAGAGCCTCCATGCACGCCCATATCACACCTTGTATCCAAACTATAGGTGATACAGCAGAGCTCTAGAGCCTCCAAGCCCCTCGTATCACACCTTGTATCCAAACTATAGGTGATATAGCAGGGCTCTAGAGCCTGCATGCCCACCCATATCACATTGTGCATCCAAACTAGAAGCGGTTCAACAGGTTACTTGAGCATCCATGCCCCTATATCACATCTTCTATGCAAGCTAGAGGTGGTCTAACAGGGTACTAGAGCCTCCATTCCCATATATCAGGCCTTGTATCCAATCTAGAGGCAGTACAACAGGGTACTAGAGCCTCCATGCCCACCAGTATCACATCTTGTATCCAAGGTAGAGGTGGTACAACAGGGTAATAGAGCCTCCATGCCCACATATCATACCTTGTATCCAAGCTAGAAGCAGTATAACGGGGTACTAGAGCTTTCATGCCTGCCCATATCACATCTTGTATCCAAGCTAGAGACGATACAACAGGGTACTAGAGCCTCCATGCCCATCCGTATCACATCTTGTATCCAAGCTAGAGACAGAACAACAGGGTACTAGAGCCTCCATGCCCGCTAGTATAGTATCTTGTATCCAAGCTAGAGGCAGTAAAACAGAGTATTAGAGCCTCCATGCCCACCTGTATCACATCTTGTATCCAAGCCAGAGGCGGTACAACAGGGTACTAGAGCCTCCCTACAAGGGGTCAGTTCTTTACAATAAATGGTCCTTTTGCTCTGATATTGTAATCACTTACTTATATCAGCATTACAATCACCAGAGAAAGTTTCATCCCTCCAGCGACTTCTAGCGGAGGGATTGGTTTATAGAGATTACTTATCCTATACAGCACATTATATAACTCCTGATGTGTGAAGTTGAGTGCAGCGGTGCGGGTGGAATTCCTCTTTAAGAGTCCTCATCTAGATGTGTTCTATAAATTAATTCAGCGACTATGATGGAGATGAAAGACGTCTTCGATGGCATCGGGGAATGAGCAGCCTGCACTGATTTTAATTATAAAAACTTGCGGTCAGCGCGGTGCTGCGTGTTTTCGAGCCTCGCTGTTTGTTTTGTGTTCCTCGCTGCCTGTTCTTGCTCTGTTAACCGTTCTCTGCTTTGATTCCCTGGATGACAAATTAAATGAACCGTTTAATTAACGAGTCAGTACGCTTGATGAGTTTGAGAAAACTTTCTTTTATTAGTGATGAGAGTGCAATTAAGGACATGTTGCACCGGCTAACGACTTTAATACAAACAAATTGCATGTAATTAACTTGATTTTTTCCCCAGTCACAGGGGAAACGGCAGCACATTGCACACTCAGTTAGTTTTTGGACGTCCCTTGGCACCTGCCAGAAGATTGATAAAGTCGCTGCTGTTACTGGCCCTCCTTCCTCATGATTAAGAAGCAGTCGCCATGACCTTCTGTGTAAATCTCCCCTGCGTAAAGCGTAAAAGGTCATAAGAGCTTTGGAAAGCCATAAAAGTGAAAATTATGCTCCTATTCACTGACTGCAAGCAGGAATCTCACCCAATCAGGATAATGTTGCCAAACAATTTCTACATACCATTGCCAAACATTATCCAAATACACTCATTTAAGAAAAAAAAACTCCTCTAGAAGAAGCTGTCAGAATCAAATGACAATCATACTGCGTGTTGATATAAGCATGGATGCGAGGTGTGATATGAGCCGCATGGAGGCTCTAGTACCGCCTCTAGCTCAGATACAAGATGTGATATGGAGGGGCATAGAGGCTCTAGTACCCTGTTGTACCACCTCTAGCTTGGATACAAGATGTGATACAGGCAGGCATGGAGGCTCTAGTACCCTATTGTACCACCTCTAGCTTGGATACAAGATGTGATACAGATGGCCATGGAGGCTCTAGTACCCTGTTGTACTGCCTCTAGCTTGGAAACAAGATGTGATATAGGCGGGCATGGAAGCTCTAGTACCCTGTTGGATCACCTCTAACTTGGATACAAGATATGATACAGGCAGGCAAGGCATGCAGGTTCTGTATAGCATATCGCTCCCCATTTGCTATAACTGAGCTATTAGATTATGCAAATTCGTAGACTGTCCAAATTGCTGCCCCAGATGGTCCCATACATGTTCTATTGGCCATGGAAGTGAGACAATGTTGTTGGGACATCCCTGTGACTCTTGTGTGTGCGGCCAAGCATTATCGTGCTGCCTCCTGTTAGCCACCATGAGATGAACGCATGTGGCTGCAGGATGTCCTGAACATATCGCTGAGCTGTCATTGTCCCTCATACCACTACTAGGAGGACCTACTGTCGTATGCGATGGCCCCCCAGACCGTCACACCAGCAGGGGGCAGTGTGCCGCTCCATAACAAAGGGAGGATTCAGGCGCTCACCCCAAGGTCTCTAGACACGAACAAGGCCGTCGTCAGCGCCCAAAGTAAACAGGGATTCATCACTAAAGATAAACCGGTTCTACTCCGTGGCATCCAGTTTTACTACTGGAAATGGAGGTGACGATAGGTGGCAGTACTCGAAATGAGCGCCGTGAGACCAAATGTTCTTCAGCCAAGCGCCTAAAAATGGTTCCAACAGAGATAGGGGTGTAACAATGGCGCCACCTGTCTCTGGAAGGCTGAAAACAAAACAATTAGAGCTGCTTGTGCTTGTCGGATTATCAGACGCTCCTCTCTACTGGTGGTTTGTCAAGGGCGCCTTGAGCGCGGTCACTTTGTGTGTGCTCACACATCCACTGGTCCCAACGCCTCCTAACAGTCTGGTCAGACACTCCTTTCTACTAGTGGTCTGCCAAGGGTGTCCTGAGCCCCGTCACCTTGTGTGCCCTCACACATCCACTGGTCCCAACACTTTCTAACAGTCTGGTCAGAACGGCCCAGTTTGGTACAATTTATTGATACGACCATCCAGCTTCTCGCATCCCAATAATGCACCCCCTTCAGACTTTGGTAACAGGGTGAAATCTCTTCTCTGTGTCGTAGAGGCGTCTAGTGGTCAACAAGCTCTATTGAGGGCCAACCTCACTTACGTATCCGTTGAGTGTTTAATACCATGGTGCAGGAGAAGTGTCTTTGGATGTCTATTTGGGGTTCCCCAGAGCTTCAGGACAATGTGGACTCTTTGTAGCAGTCTCTTTAGCTGTAGTCCTTGCAGTTTTGTTCTCTCAGCAGTATTGGTTCTGATGCGTTATAAGGCCACACATCTCAGTTACAGGCTGCCTTCTATGTCGTGCCACTGGCCCTCTCTATCAGGCACAAAATCCCCAGGACTCATCTTGCACGGCTTCCTCAGCTGCCATTCTCAGTCCTCATGCAGCTCTCTCTTGCTGTAATGCGGTCTCTCCAGGCTGAGCACCACTCAGATCGCTCTCCAGTGTGCTGCTCTCCCACCAAATGTCCGGCTCCTACAATTCCTACCCGAACACACAAGCCCATGCACCTCTCTATCATCCCCAGTCCTCCAGACACCCCACCTGATCTCTGAAGTCAATCGGAAGTAATATCCAGCACTCCTTAGGCTGGCTGTCCAGGGGCGAGTTGTCATAGAGAGATCCGTGGCAAAAAAATCGCCCGTGGAGCTCTCATGACACACTTTCCATTGGATAACTATGGAAAGCACAGCCTATCACACATGAGTGGAGAATCATGGTGATTTTCCGCTTGCGTGATTAAAATCGTAGCATGCTTTGCTGCGATTCTCAGCGGTAAGCCTATCATTAATATAGGCTCATCGCGGAGACCTTTTAGTGCTCCCCCCTCCTCCCCCACGGTGGAATATCGCTAGCAATATTCCATCACACCCGTGGACAGGTGGCCTTAGAGAAATACACAAAATGTAGTGATGTATGATGGGCACTAGAGGTCATCCTTGCAATGTGCAAGGGAAAAAAATCCTCTGAGCCCGTTTCATTATAATATAATAAACTATAGACTACCCCTTTACAAATATAGAGTGAAATGATAATTACACTGTCCTCCCAGCAGGCAGAGATGGTACGGATTCTAGTTGGTCATGTGAAGCAGTTTTAATGCATCAGGGGATTACTAGCACAACATAGAAGAAGAGAAAGAAGATGGTGTCTGGTAAGTGTTAGGCCTCGGTCAGACGACCGTTCTTTGCCGCGATTTGCGGATTGCATGTCGGATGCGCATCCGTAAATTGCGTGACCAGGGCCGACGATTCGTCGAAAAATCTGCAGCTAGCAGCGCTTTCAGCGAAACGGGCCCGATCAAAGGAGCGCTGTCCTGCCCATTGAAATTCAATGGAGCCGGCAATACAGCTATTGAATGACAGCTGAGAGCTGCCCATGATTGGTCCCTGCGCTGAGCCAATCAGAGGCAGCACTCACCCATTCATGAATTCATCAATGGGTGAGTGAGAGCTGCCTCTGATTGGTGAGGGCTGTGACCAATCAGAGGCAGCTCATTCAGCAGGCGGGGATTTTAAATCCCCGCCTGCTGAATACTACACAGAGCAGCTCAGGAGAACTGCCGGCCGGCCGCGGCTGAACTCCGGCTGCAGGGACAGGTGAGTATATATATATTTTTAATTTTTACACATTTTAGGATGATTTTCAGGGAAGGGCTTATATTTTTAAGCCCTTCCCGAAAATTCATCCCGCGCTCGCCGGCAGCCCATTGCTTTCAATGGAGCTGGCTGTATTGCCGGCTCCATTGAATTCAATGGGCGAACATCGTTCTTCTCTGCCACAGCTGTTACAGCTGTGGCAGAGAAGAATGATCTTTGTAGTACATGTTCTCAATGGGGTCGGCGCTGCTGCCGCTGGCCCCATTGGGTGCATATATAGAACACAAGGAATCACAGAACGCAGATAGGCGCGATCTGCGATTTCTCGTGTCCTATAATTTATCGGACATCCGCATAAGCAGCGGCCATGTGTCTGATCCCATTGCGAAGCAATGGTTCTATATATGCGCAGATCGCATGCGCAAATCGCACGAAAAAACGCCCGTCTGACCGAGGAAGCTGCACTGCACGAAAGTGACTGCAATATACATAGGAGACGTCCAGAGCGTGACAGGCAATTCAATGAAAAAATGTGTTTTTTGCGAGAGTGGCCCTTTAAGATAAGCTAACTTTTTGCAGTAAGTTATCAGTGTTGGGTTAAATGTTTCTACATCTGTATATGACCTATAGGTGAATGTTTATATGTCGTCCGCTGCTCCTGTCTATTGGGAAGTCATGGAGGGACATACAATGGAGCATTGATAAAGGGGTCGTTTCCCTCAGTCAATACGATGCTGAGGGTCTTACGTTAAACCTAATTAAAGTAAACGAGTCGGTTCTCAGATAAGACGCTGCTTCCCTTCATATTAATTTGTCTTTAGAGGTGCGAGTCACAGCTCCCGTCTCCGAGCTGCACAGCTGTTAAGGTGGTAATAAAGCGCTGAGCCCGGGTGATGTTCAGGCGAGACTCGGCTGTACTGGATTTCATGTCGCCTTAAAAGCTTTAACGCTGCTGCATTCATTAACCCTTCACTGACGGCCGATGCAGTGCCGCATCTTTCACCGTGGACTAAATAAAATCACTTCAATTATTGGGGTTGATGATAATAATTATGGGATTTTATGTTTAGCAAAAAGATTCCGCTCCGTGTTCTCCAGAAGTGAAGCTGCTTACATAAAGTATACGCAATGGATGGCGCACGGCCAAGTCACCCGTATGTGCCTGACAGAAAACGTCTGTGTGTTAAAGGGGTTCTATAAGATTAGAAAAATATGGCTGCTCTCTTCTAGAAGCAGTGCCACTCCTGTCCATGGGTTGCGTCCGGTATTGCAGCTCCGGTTCACTAAAGTGAATGAGGTTGATCTGCAATACCAGATACAACCTGTGGACAGTTGTGGCACTGTTTCTGGAAGACAGCAGCCATGTTTTACTCATTCTGGACAACCCCTTTAAGGATGAACAATACACTACAGCTTTAGGGCTCTTTCACACGAGTGTTTATCGGCCGCCGTATTCACAGCTGGCCAATATACGCTATGATGTGAGGTATAAAGACTCGTGAACAGGCACACAAATCTAACGTTTGTGCGCCTGTTCAGACATCATGGGCCCCGGCGCTTATACGCCAAGGCCGCCATGCCGTTGCACCTTCTCCTTCCCTCCCCCCGCAGGCTCACCTCCTCTCTCCTCCCCTCTGGCTGATTGCAATAGGAGCGGGTGGAGCTAAACGGCACCTCATCCCGTCTACTCCCATTGCTGGCTGTGGACAAGCGGCGGGGAGGGGGCGCAAGCTCAGCTTCACGCTGCTTAACTCCCTCCCACCTCCCTTCTCTGGCGCTGTCATTGGCTCCCATAGGAGCCCATGCAGCGGCCGACATATTGCGGCCCAAAAGATAGTTCCAGGACTATCTTTTGAGCCTGACGTAAAAACGCCAGGTGCTATATTGGCCCGGCCGGGTGCTTTTATGTCGCGGGAATACGGCCATGTGATCTGATGCATTGGAATCCAATGCATTAGATCACAGCGTACATCGGCCGACCATAAAAACGGTGGCCAATAGACGCTTATGTGAAAGAGCCCTTAGTAAGCTTCACAAGCAAAACCATAAAGGAGGGTGTGACTTTTGTTGTGGATGTAGCCATGGCTGACCTTAGCTATGTGTGACACATGCAGTTGCACAAGGCGCCGGCCACCAGCTTGTAGACGTGCACCAGGCAGATGATCTTCCTTTATGTAGCTATGTGGTGCTACATGAATGATCCTCCTTCTGGCTCTGGCTCCTCCACTTTCCAAGGTGCCACTGTCAGCCCATTGGCACCCCCATAATACAATCGCTTAGTTCTGCTGCTGTATTTTTGTTATGAGCTTGATTCTGGTGTTGTGATTATGTCATGAGCTTGTTTCTGGTGCTGTGTTTATGTACTGAGGTTGGTTCTGGTACAGTATTTATTCATAGAGCTCTTCTAGTTGTGGGTATGCTGCTATATTTCTGCTTTCTATGTATCAAGAATATGGACAGACTGCTTCTAAGTGCAGTATATATATCATTTTTTTCTAAAGGCCAGTGGCACCAAAAACCATTCTGCACAGTGTGCCATCTAACCTAAGGCTGATACTGGGTGGAGCTTAAGATATAACTCCATCCAATGGGCATATTTGGTACTCAGATTTCAACAAATCCACTCTATCCCCAAACCTATAAAAATCATTGCGACCCTATGGTATATGGAAGATGTTACTTAATCTGACTTTACTTCGGTTTCCTAACCACTTGTCTGGTTGACCATTATTTTCCGCTACACAAAATGACATTGTTACAGAAAGTTCCATCGGCTACACAGTAGACTGTCTCTTCGTACTGCACAGACTTGTTTTAGGACCTCTCCTTCTTATGTAGATGGAAGCATGATAAAAAAACATGTAAGACAAGGAAGATAAAGTGCGGTTCTGAGGCCAAAGTAATTCCAACATGCTAGTAAATGGGGGTCTCTAAGGCCTCATTCAGGGGCGTAACTAAAGGCTCAGGGGCCCTGATGCAAAATGTGATCTGGGGCCCCCCTTCTATCTGTATCTGTACCCGTACCCATACCTAAACCATGCTGCAGAGAAACATAACTTGAAGCTCCTGTGCCCCAATGCAAAACCTGTAACAGGGCCCCAACTATAATGCTTTATTCATATTACTGGGCTCCCTATATGGAGAAGAGAGGCCTTATGGCCCCCCTAAGGCTCCTGGGGCCGGGTGCAACCGCATCCCCTGCACCCTCTATAGTTACGCCCCTGGCCTCATTCACATGGACCTATGCATTTTTGGTTTGTGAAAAACGCAACGTTTTCACTGCGCATGTTCATTTTTGGTGATTTCATTTCCTTCACTTTTCACAAGAGCCTCATCAGTATTTCGTGCCAGGAGAAATGTAATATTATACGGCGCCCATTTACATGATTTGTAATAGACAGCTGTTCCATTCTACGCTACTCTTCCTGTGGCCTTCTTCTCTGGCTATAGGGGGGATCCTGAGTGAGGGACCCCCTTCTATGACATAAATATACCCGAACAGGCTACACGGAAAGCATTTTTCTGGGGTGAAAGATCCCTTTAGAGTCCTTCTTTTGCCATTGTTCTTCTGTCTTCACATCACGATGCGCCGCAGATTCAGGGGCTCTTTAAATTTAAGACTTTCTTACCTGCATTCATTCAGACAATACAGAAGCAGAAGATGTAAGTTCCTCGCTGACAAATTATCCCTGACACATCATTCTGATGGCGCAGGGAGCCGAGTGCGGCTAAGTGTCTTAAAATATATGAGATATATGAAAGTATGAGAAGTGGAACATTCGCTTCTGTACAAAGTAGCCATAAAATGAGCATATTTTCATAAGTTAGACAAGAAGGATTTCTCAGACTCCTTGTAGCCATAGATTAAAATTAGTAATTGAAGTTTCTTTCATCCAAGTAAATTGTATGACCGTGGAGGTGCAGACAAGTGGATTTGGTTACAGGTTGCAGCGGCAATTGACGGCTGATTGACTTATCTACATGGTAATTAGTAAGATTGTTAAGGGGTTGTGCCAGAATTACAAACTATCACCTATCCACAGGATATCCACAAGATAGGCGATAACTTGTTGGTTGGTGGGTGTCTCACCACTGAGACCCCACCAATTCCGAGAATAGGAGTCCCTTTTTTCCCCTCTTCTCATCACTGTGGAGACGCTTCTCCCACCCGCAGTGAAATCACATTGAGTGGAGCGCTGGACGAGCATGAGTAGTCAGCGCTCCATTCATTCCAATGGGGTTGGCGGAAATATCTGACCGCTTGCCACTTAGTTATCTCCTGCAGTCCCTTTGAACATGAATGAAGCAACAGCTCACTTGCGTGATCGGCGCTCCATGCAGAGGCGTAACTTGAAGGTCCCGGGCCCCGAAGCAAAACCTGTAACAGGGCCCCCAACTATAATGTTTTATTCATAGTACTGGGTTCCCTATATGGAGAAGAGGGCCCCCTAAGGCTCCTGGGCCCGGGTGCAACCGCATCCCCTGCATCCTCTATAGTTACGCCCCTGGCTCTATGTAATCCCCTTCTCATTGTGGGGGGTGTTGTGAGCCTACAGTGAGGAGGACTGGGGACCCCTATTCTCAGGATCTGCGGGGGTCTCAGTGGTGAGCAGTGCAGATTTTGATACAAAATGTTCCACAGGAAGGAATTTTCGGCTGTTGTGGAATATTCTGTCCCGTGTGAAAGCACCCTAAGACCTCTTTCACACGAGCAATTTTATGCATCTAATTTAGCCGCAAAAAAAATTGCGCCCATCTGAAGCATTGGATTCCAATGCATTCATTTAGATGGCTGACGATAGCAGCGTAAAAACGTCCGGCCGGCGAAGAGAAAACACCGGTGGCTGAATTGACATGGCCGGAATAGATATGGGAGCTGCTGGCAAAGGGAGGCTAAGGGAGTTTAGGAGGACTATTGAGACAGTTGAAGTATTTCCGGGCCACAGCGTACATGCCAGGCGTGTGAATGGGTTGCTTTCTCTTATTTATGCGATTTCCGGCCATGATGCTGTAGTAACCTGAAGTCTATATTTTTGGCCCCTCCATAATTATCATACATGTCATGTCTTTTGTGTAGATGCGCTGTGCAAAATGTCTAGTCTTCTGTTATGTGTATTGCACAGCTGCAGCAAATGAGAGGTTAATGTCTGAAAGTGGCTGGCATATGTCTGGAAAAGTATCAATTTATGTCCTGTCATGTGGTTTGCTAGAGACTATAAGTGTCAGTGTTGGAGAGCAAGGTATGGTCTTTCATCATCTTTAATGGTTGAGAGCGGAGTGGAGTGTAGACCACATGGGGGTACCTTCAACCATCATGTGGTGAAGAGTGATGGAAGAGAAAGAGAGGTACCTTATTCCAGGAAACTTTTTAAGAGAGAGAAAGATGAGTGAAAAGAGTGGAGTCTGCCATGCAGTACGTCAACGTCTGAATCAAGTGAGTGTCTGTGGAGGACTGTAGGACCAATATCATTCTGAGTTTTCCTCCCTGACCTTGTCTACTGTCTTGCCTGCATTGGTGCATAATTAAGATGTAACCTGTCAAGTTACAAGTAAAGTTTTGCCAGGCCCTGAACGCTCCCAGGGACTGAGGTACTAAAAGTTATTGTGTGTGTGGACTTCCTTCATCCTCCACCAAGAGTCATTCCGGTAAGCAAGGAACGGTGGCGTCACGCGTGACAAGTCTACTACACTTTACGGGTAATACTGTCGCAGCGTTGCCTGGAAGAGGCCTAGCGGTGCCTTGGCCGAGGTTGCATGCATCCCTCCAGGGAGGAGTCTGGTAAGAGCCGCAGTGACAAGGGCCAACTCTACCCCGCCAGCATATCAGTGTAGGCCCTGTGTCTAGGTGGCCGCTGAGATGCTGCAATGTCGCCGACCGAAAATAGCAACCTTCATGTGAAAGAGGCCTAAGGGTTTAATCACACAGGTGTTTGTGAATTCGAATTGCATAAATCATGCAGAATAGCGATTTCTCTGCAATATTTTGTCCTTTTATTGCATTCGTTTTTCACGCATGTATAACAACATTGTATCAGGGTTCTCTTTTCTTTATGGTTTCTATGGTTACCTGCGTTAAAATCAGATCGCACTCAAATCATGCGACTGTAATCGGATTTTTTTAGATGCCCGGACTTGCATGGCCGATTTTCATCAGAATATCGCACCAAAATAGGACATGCAGTCATTTTTTTTACTCGGAACACTTGTCCAAATAACAAATCACAAGTGCGAATAGAACTCTTTAAAATAATATCCTTTGTTTCCACCTGATTTCGGACCCATTTTTTTGGTCTGCGAACTGGACTGAAAAAACATTTGTGTGAATGTAGCCTTAGGTGTTTGATGAGGCAGCCGAGTACCTGTGGCTGTTTGTTCTGGGTGAGGTTTTTTCACATCAACCTGAGGCTTTATTCACACGAGCGTGTATCGGCCGCCGTTTTCACGGCCGGCCTATATACGCAACCATCTGATGCATTGGATTCCAATGCATCATATCATATGGGCAATTTTCCACTGCACAAAAGCACCTGGATGGCCACGATAGCACACTTCGGCCGGGCGCTTTTATGCCGCCAGGAAAGATAGTTTAGGAACACTGGCCGGAATACTGGAGCCAATGACAGCGGCCGGAGAAGGGAGGTGGGAGGGAATTTAGCAGCGTGACTGCTAAACCCTTTCCCTCTTCTCTCCTCCTCTCAGCCCCTTGCTGTTTGCAATGAGACGGGGCGGAAGCTTGTGTGTCTCCTCACCTTGCCAAGAGACAGCGAGGGGATGGAAAGGGGGAAGGCAGATTAGCAGAGCTAAGCTGTCTCCCTCGGCCAACGGCAATCCAGGCTCAGCATACATGCCCTGGGCCTGGGCCATCTGAACAGGCGCACAAATCGCAGATTTGCGCGTTCATTCACGTCCGCTCCTGTTCCCAACGACATATGATGTTGCTGAAAAGAAGGAACTGGGACGTTGAATTTGAACACCCAATCCTAATGTTCTCCTGGAGATAGGTTGGGTCAACAGCGGTCTGGCTGCAGCTTATCTCCCTAAACACATCAATATTTTGCCCACCTGAACATTCATGTGTATGGGCGAGCCTGGCAAACCAGCTGTTAGATGAACAATCATTCCTCTGACAGTTGTTAAGTATCTACAGGCAGCTAAAAGGTCTATTCTGGGCAATGACTAACATTTTAAAATCCAATGTATACTTATTGTCAAAACCAATTGGATACAAGATGTGATACAGGGGGCATGGAGGCTCTAGTACCCTGTTGTACTACATCTAGCTTGGATACAAGATGTGATACGGACAGGCATGGAGGCTCTAGTACCCTGTTGTACTACATCTAGCTTGGATACAAGATGTGATACGGACAGGCATGGAGGCTCTAGTACCCTGTTGTACTACATCTAGCTTGGATACAAGATGTGATATAGGTGAGCATGGAGGCTCTAGTACCCTGTTGGACCGTTGCTAGCTTGGATATAAGATGTGATACATGCAAGCATGGAGGCTCTAGTACTCTGTTGTATCACCTCTAGCTTGTATACAAGATGGGATACGAGCAGAACTTCTCCAGAAGTCCACCGAAGTTGGTGGCCTTGTAGTTCCCAAGAAAATACTTTACAGCCATACAAACAACGCTTCACACTTGTCCACTGGATCTTGGAAACGCCGGTCTTTCATGAGTTCCCGGATTTGTGGTCCATTGAGTTTACCTGCTTTTAGCTTCTCGATGCTCATCGTAGAAAATCTTCTACATTTGTAGCCAAAACACCTTCCATTTCTGTTAAATGTCTTCACACATTGTTTCCTTAACCCAAATTCGATTTGCAGTGGAGGCGATCTGTACTAATAGTAAGCAAATGCTGGTGGGAAAATAAATTAAATATAGCAAAAATAGATAATGACATCAGGTATATCTCAATAAAAAGGGAGCTCTTAGAACAAAACAGACAGTATTTTCAGAATCAGCGGCACAAAAATACCCAGAATAGGGTCTAACATTCCAGGCACCATAGGAAAATTTATTTTTGCTCCCCGGTATAGTAATTGCAGTGCAGTACCTCCAGTGATCATAGGTGGTGTCCCCTCCAATCGGCATCATGCATTTTTTTTCTCTATCCTGGCCCAGACCACCATGAAGACTTTTTGCAGCCACTACTCATCTCCGCACATTGTCCCTATCCTGCCATTACCCTCAATGGACCTCTCATTACCCTCCCACTGGCCACTGACAGCACATAACTTTATACACAGCCTGACTCCTCTCCCTGGCTCCGGACACACAAAAATAAATGGGGGCAGAATCAGCCTGTGTATAGCGCTAGGGCCAGTGTGTGAAGTACAGAATGGTCACTGCAGGAACTCAAGAAACAGATTTCTGGTAGGACAGTTCAGCAGGCCTGCCAGGATAATGGAACAGACTCACAAATTCAGTACTGTCCCACCGAATCCATGAAAGTTGGGAGGCCTGCAAATCTATTGATGTATAAAGTAAGATATTGTCATCACATATGCTGATAGGGTCAGAAACGCTATCTTTTCGCCTTAAGGAGAGCACCTAGAAGGTGAGTGAGTGAGGAGACTTATAAGGCCATTCATGCTCCTCTGGGTAATATGCAAATAAGGGAGATGGAACAATACCTCTGCAGCGCCACCTATTGGAAGGCAGCTTCCTGCAAGTCAATGGTAGACTCTTTATACAAGCCTTGCAACAATGATTGGGACACATCAGCAACACTCATCAATGTGACATCTTCATTCATTCATAAGCAATATTTCAGGGAACATGACGAAGCTGAACAGTAAGTAGGTTTTAACTAAAGGAACCAAGAGGTGAAAGTGACATGTCCTGACTGTACTCCGCAAAGAGGAAAAAGCTTCAGAGCAAGAGTTAAGATGCTGAAAAGTTTTTTTTTTCTTTCAGCTGACAGACTCAAAGACAGCGCAGTTTGTTAATTACACAGATGTAAATCCAGCGACAGCCCAGCCTGACGTCCACCCTCTACCCCCCAGAACAATCAATAGACTTGGCATCCAGTATTTACAATTTATTGTCTTCCGTAAGCAGCCGGCCAGGCGGGCAATGGCAGTCGGGCCGAGATAAACTCATCAATCTTTCCGATTGATCAATGGGTCTTGAATACCAAACATGTGGCAGCAAAGTACAGCGGGATTGCACAGCAGACTGATAGGAAATGGATGTCCTTCATACGTTATCTGGTAGGACCCCAGCTAATTGGTAAATATAGGCTTCATGTGGTCAGGACATGCGAATTTCAGAGATTTTGCCAAAAGCCAAGATATTTACCTGAATGCATAAATATTTAGGAATAAAAAAACAAAAAAATGTTCCTCTATTACAATGCAATACTGTCCCCAATATACAGATATAGCAAAGTTCAACTTGATGTTTAAAGTGATAACACCATTTTTTTTCAATAGCTTTCCAATAGCTTTTGTTGTTTTAAGATCAAGTTATCAGCATAGGACTACATTTTACTACATTTGTACATGAATATAACTAGTATAATACTGCCCCCTATGTACAAGAATATAACTACTATAATACTACTCCTCTGTACAAGACTATAACTACTTTAATACTGCTTCTATGTACAAGAATATAACAACTATAATACTGCCCCCATGTACAAGAATATAACTACTATAATACTGCTCCCTATGTGCAAGAATATAACTACAATAATACTGCCTCCTATGTACAACAATATAACTACTGTAATACTGACCCCTATGTACAAGAATATAACTACTATAATACTGCCCCCTATGTACAAGAATATAACTACTATAATACTGCTCCTATGTACAAGACTATAACTACTTTAATACTGCTCCTATGTACAAGAATATAACAACTATAATACTGCCTCCCATGTACAAGAATATAACTACTATAATACTGCCTCCTATGTACAAGACTATAACTACTATAATACTGTCCCCAATGTACAAGAATATAACTACTACAATACTGCCCCCTATGTACAAGAATATAACTACTATAATACTGCTCCTATGTGCAAGAATATAACTACTATAATACTGCCCCCTATGTACAAGAATATAACTACTATAATACTGCTCCTATGTACAAGAATATAACTACTATAATACTGCTCCTATGTGCAAGAATATAACTACTATAATACTGCTCCCTATGTACAAGAATATAACTACTATAATACTGCTCCCTATGTACAAGAATATAACTACTATAATACTGCTCCTATGTACAAGAATATAACTACTATAATACTGCTCCTATGAACAAGAATATAACTACTATAATACTGCTCCTATGAACAAGAATATAACTACTATAATACTGCCCCCTATGTACAAGAATATAACTACTATAATACTGCCCCCTATGTACAAGAATATAACTACTATAATACTGCCTCTTATGTACAAGAATATAACTACTATAATACTGCCTCCTATGTACAAGAATATAACTACTATAATACTGCCTCCTATGTACAAGACTATAACTACTATAATACTGCCTCCTATGTACAAGGATATAAATACTATAATACTGCCCCTATGTACAAGAATATAAGTACTATAATACTGCCTCCCATGTACAAGAATATAACTACTATAATACTGCCTCCTATGTACAAGACTATAACTACTATAATACTGTCCCCAATGTACAAGAATATAACTACTACAATACTGCCCCCTATGTACAAGAATATAACTACTATAATACTGTTCCTATGTGCAAGAATATAACTACTATAATACTGCTCCCTATGTACAAGAATATAACTACTACAATACTGGCTCCTATGAACAAGAATATAACTACTATAATACTGCCCCCTTTGTACAAGAATATAACTACTACAATACTGGCTCCTATGAACAAGAATATAACTACTATAATACTGCCTCCTATGTACAAGAATATAACTACTATAATACTGCCCCCTATGTACAAGAATATAACTACTATAATACTGCTCCTATGTACAAGAATATAACTACTATAATACTGCCCCCTATGTACAAGAATATAACTACTGTAATACTGTCTCCTATGTACAAGAATATAACCACTATAATACTGCTCACTATGTACAAGAATATAACTACTATAATACTGCCTCCTATGTACAAGAATATAACCACTATAATACTGCTCACTATGTACAAGAATATAACTACTATAATACTGCCCCTATGTACAAGAATATAACTACTATAATACTGCCCCCTATGTACAAGAATATAACTACTATAATACTGCTCCTATGTACAAGAATATAACTACTATAATACTGCCCCCTATGTACAAGAATATAACTACTATAATACTGCCCCCTATGTACAAGAATATAACTACTATAATACTGCCCGCTATGTACAAGAATATAACTACTATAATACTGCTCCTATGTACAAGAATATAACTACTATAATACTGCTCCTATGTACAAGAATATAACTACTATAATACTGCCCTCTATGTACAAGAATATAACTACTATAATACTGCAATGTACAAGAAGGATATTTCAGATTTGTCTGCAATGTTCAGTTTTACAAACATCACATTTAAGAGAATATGATATTAGTGATAGTTATGTTGAGTAATATGTAAAGCATTGCATTCTGGGTCCGCAGCTATCTATAACTCTCAGATATTGGCTCAGTTCACCAGCTGGAGGTGCACACGGTTGACTGCAAGAGTCACATTAATTCGATGCTGCTTCAAAGCTCAGCGGGGCAAAGTTATCTCCGTCTCATCCACTCTGGAAGATTTGCCTGCATATTAACACCGGTTTCAGTACACAAAAGTGAGTCTACTGAGCTGACATTCATTCCAAGCTGATGATCTATCAGGACGGTTATTTCCTGCAGAACCAGGTGGTCGGGGTGGTGAGCGGCCTCCAGACGACGAGGTCTGAGTTTAAAACTTCATTTCTTATTTCTCAGATAAACCGTCATGGCATTTTGGGTCGGCATGTAGATAATGAGGTAGCAGACATCAATATTCAATTACCACACGGTGGCCCTGAAGTCCATTAACAAAACTCTTCTCTTACAATCGCAGTTGATGTGAGGGTGACAGCAAGAAAAAGTGTTCGCCGGTCGCCCAAGCCGAAAGCAATTACCGCCTCTTTATTGTCACATTACCCAACTTGTGTTTAAAGGGGTCAAAGTTTAATTACAATTTGCTTTGTTGCTGCGGGTTTGATAGACTTTATGTACCTACAGGGCAAAATAATAAACACTATAAAAGTTTTAAAATGCGCCATTCTTTCAGCTAGCTGAGCTTCGTCCTCGCTGCTCATATATTTTTAAGGCTTTGAAGTAGCTCTTTTATGTCTAATAACGGGAAAATACTTACATAGTGATATCTGGGGGTTGATGCGAGTTTGTCTGCGTTGTTTAATAGAGTACATAATCAATGGGGGAACGATAGCGCCATCCTGCCTTTGACTGATTATGCCTTTATGACCCATCATTATCACTGTTTCAGTTCCTTGTACGAGAGGTGGGCAGCATAACGATTCAGTTTTGCTGCCGTGCTCTTTTGCTTAGAGCTCTCTCAAAAGAAATACAACTACTTAAAGAGGTATTCCAGTTGTTGGAGCAAATTACAAGTTTTCAATCACCAGTAGGTTCCAACTACTGGGACTCCCACGGATCTCAAAAATGGGGGACCCATGCCTCTATTATTTTACAATGCAGGATCCCTCAATTGTATTTCCATAGTACTGGAGCCAATGGGCGACTGTTAGCACTCCAATGGGACTGATGGAAATAGCAGAGGGCTGTGCTCGCCTATCCTTGTCTGCACATTGAAATTAATAGGGCTGCAGTGTGCACGCTCAGCTATGGGGGCCGACAGACATAGCTAAGTAAAGCGCTCAGCTATCAGTCTGCCCAACCGAAATGAATGGAGCCATGGCTGTGCATGTGAAATCCAGCGGCCTAGTTGCTACTAGACTACGGATATACGGTGAAGGGATCATGGATTGTGGAATAGGAGGACATGGGTTCCACATTTTTGGGATCGGTAGGGGTCCCAGTGAGCAGACCCCCACCAATCTATTAGTTTTCACCCAAATGTAACCCATTCCTTGAAGTGCTAGCTCGGAAAATAACTCCAGAGCTTAGCAAGTGTCCCACATAGTCTTCGAACATAATCTTATTATGCAGCAGTAATTGCTGAGAAGTTAATGGTCATCTGTGTGCCTTCAGGTTTACTAAACCACCATCCAACGTGTCCCTTTATTCCACCAAGGGAATGCATTACATTAAGGCACTGGCGTCACAATAAACCAACACTAATTCATTTAGCCAGAAACCCCTTTTACATATCCCCCCCTGCAGCTTGTGCTACCCTCATAGGCAGAGTATCCACCACCGTGACCTGGCAAGAGTTGCTGCCACCCACTCGAGTTACTCCCTGTTAACTCCTGTTCGCTGCACGCCCTAAAGCTGACCATAAATCTTTGACAACGATCGTTCATGGTCAACAGATTGCTTGTGGGATCATTCAGAGCAACGATCCCAACAGCGACAGTAAGGAGGGTTGTATAGGGAGAGGAAAAAGCTGGTCTAGAGTGATGTACTAAGATAACAGAAGGAATACTCACCTGGCCACACTACCCTGCAGTTCCCGTTTCTCTAGTGGCTAGTCCCCTATTGGGTCACACTAGCAAATGCCAATCCCCGACTCTGCTACAGGGGTTATATAACCCTGTGCAGCCAAAGGAGAAGACCAATGGAGGACCAGCCTCTAGAGAAACAGAAGTGTTGGAGGAGTTTGAGAGTTATTAGAGAAAGATTTAATGGTGTGGGCAAATAACTGCCGAGGTTTTGGCATATGTTGCCATACACTTGAAATTTTGGCTGCAGTCACCAAAATTTTCCAGCCGGGCAGATCTGATTTTTGACAGACTATTGTTTGATGTTGTCCATTGCTCATGTTCATGTCACATTTTTAAGCGAAGGTCACTTGAAATGGCCAAAATACTCGCAAATACCTTAACTGATATGTCGAAGGAGTGAAATGATATTAGACTATGGGCTGTGTCCGCCTTCACATGAGTGAGAATCAGAAGCCCCATTTACTAATTACTTAAACAATTTATTACATAATCTATAAAATTAATGTCCAATGTGAAAATATGTAACAAATAGAAATGCGATCGCTGCTTGTTATGCGGCGAGACAGCTGATGCAATCACATTTATATCACAAACATAGTGAAGGAGCCGAGGACATAAATAGACGTCAGAACCAACGAGAAAAGCAGAAGAATCAGCCAAGAAGCAGCCTCATTTGTTTCTTCTTAGGAAAATGTAATCAGTTTTTTCCATCTTGCAGTCATCTGACTTTCACAGAAAAGACGGAAGAACGTTCCCGCAATTGTGTTTCTCTCTATTACAATCTTAATCAGATCAGAAGGGAACATTGAAATCGCTGCTTTTATTATTTTATTTTTTGGTAGGAGACTATTGTGGTGAGTCTGAAAAGTGTTTACGAGAAAAGGGGGGAAGAGCGACTCTGTAATTGCTCATTTTCTCCTACTGGAGTCAGAAATAAGTCAAGGTTTTGTAATGAGAAAAAAAGATGTCTTAGTAAACAAGTTCTAGAATTAAAGGTCCTTTAACCCCCTAGTGCCCCAGGAGATATATTTATGTCCCAGGCACGAGGGGCTAATATGGCGCTGGGTTTAGAAGTCAAGCCTGCTCCATACACGGTCACTTTTGTCTTTGACAGCTGACACCTGGTCACAATTAACGCATTTAGAGTTCATGCCAATCGCAGCTTTTAACCCCGTGAGAAGGGAGCCCCAGTTCAGGTTAGTGCTGTATTGAGCTCTGCTATGATTCCTATAGCTATGGAATCTGTATGATATACAGATTATAGGCCCTTATACATTACTGCAGATTGTGTATTTATCTATGGTGTGTTTGTATGTGACTTCCCATTGGCTGCAGAGGTCAGGTGGGAGATCTGGAGAACTTGACATCATAGAGAGCTGCAAGCTGGAGAGCAATCCCAGTGGTACTGAGCCTTAAGGGAGACTGCATTGCCGGTAGAGAGCTGCCAGAGGAGTGAAGAGTCAGCTGAAGGAGCCGTGTGAGATGAGTCCTGGAGAATCTGTGCCTGCTAGAGAGGAACAGTTGCACAAGAAAGGAGGCAGTTTTTGTTTGAGAAATGCGACTCCATAACGCACCAGAATTGATGTCACTGAGAGAACAAAGCTACAGGGACTACAGGTAGAGATACTGCTACAAACAAATCACATCATCCTGCGTCTCTGAGAATTGGGGTACCCCACTGGATGTCTAAAGATGCATCACTTGCATTATGGTATCGAACACGCTGGAGATATGTGAGATATAAGTGAGGCTGGCCCTCAGGAAAAGGCCCAATGTGTGCACATGGGTAGTGACTTAAACACAGGCCTGCCAGTTAAAATTCATGAGCTCAAGCCAACATCAGAGGAACACATATTCATTCGCCAGTTGTGGACAAGGTATTAGACAACTCTTGCGTTACTTGCGGACTGTATGCAGGCGATCGCCATTACTGGGTTAAAAGGTTCGGTGGTACCACCATGTGTTCTACAGTGAAGTGAGTTGCTGATCCATGTGATTTATAACAGATTATTACCCTCCCCCACTTATGTTAGAGTTAAGCATACTCTTAGTTACAGTCAGCTGTCTAATATTTCTGAATAATCACATATTAACAAAAGTTTCTACGGCAACTTCATCTCCAAGTTTATTTGTTAAAATAAAAAAATATATATATTTTTGTAAGTCCGGTGTCCACATCGTACCCCGATACCTGTGTCGCCTGCCTCTACCGCGACAACTATTACAATGCCACTCTCAATTCTAACAGCAGTATTTAAACTCCCCAATTGTCATGCAAAGGTCCTAAACGCCTCTACCCTCATCACTCGGTGCCTTTGAGTTGTCATTGCAACCCAAGGGCACCATGTTTTTTTTTTGCCTATTAAGATGGACACAACGTCTTTCTTAAAGGGAGTCTGTCACCTACTTTTAGCCCTATAAGCTAGGCTTATGGGCTGAAAGTAGGTGACCGAGGGATGTAAGTTGTATACTTACCTTTCCCATCGTACCCCAGTTGTGAGCGCTGAAAGCTGCTGCTGAATGCATTGGGCGGCGCTGCTAAGTAGTCAATTCCATTATAAAATTTGAGAATTTAAAACTTACATCCCCGGACTTAGCGGTTAGCAATACTTCATGGTGTAAGTGATCAAATGATCGTAAGGTCAAGTCCCCTATGGGAAAGGTTTTTATTATTGTAAAAAATAAAGTATGATAAAAGATTTTTTTTATTTTTAAAAACCCTCTTTTCCAGATTGCTCTGTCCATATGGCAGTGGCCCAGTTTGGTTGTGCAGGTACAGCTCCCATTGAACTTAATGGGAGCTACACCTGCTCTACCAAACCCGACTGCCTCAATACAGACAGTTCTGACAGTAATGCCAATAATCAGCTGATCAGCAGGGATCCCAAGCAGCAGACCCCCATTAATCCTCTTTTGCTGACCTATCCAGGGGATACAGTAGGTCATCAATAGATGAAATCCCGTAAGTCTTGGATAGCCCCTTTAATATTAGGCAGAGAAGACCATTATAGTTCCCATGTAGATCAAAGCCCATAAGTTATAAAATATTCTCCTTTGTTTTCTCCTACAGATGAACTCATTAAAAGATCCATTAGCATTGGGAATAATTAGGAATATTAATAGTATTTGCTTTCTTCTGTCCTCCGCCTTATTTCGCCTTGTAGCCCAGTCATCAGGCAGTTAAGCAGCCCGCAGATATCTCACACCAGACACCGAGCTTAGTATTTCTGATCATTTTTCCACTTTGAAGCTTGGGGAGCGGATCCGTGAGACAAGCAGCAAAAGAATGTAGCTGTCATCATACATGTAAGGAATAGATTAATAGACCCGAGACCGGCGACTCGCTTTGTCCTAATTATCTTGGCATGATTGTCTCCTCTGGCTGGTAGCCACTCTGCACAGGACACACTGCTGGAGAGGACATGGAAGCCGCCATCATTTCTTTTCATCCAGATTCATTCCACCTAGAGATATTTGCTGGGATGAGAACACCATTTATGAATGTCCATAGACGCTGCCTACAACCCAAATCTTCAGCTTATCTTTTCTTCTGATCAGTCTCTTACAACGTCTATTCCAGGCGGCCCTGTAGACGAGAGCCATAGATGTGGCATTGCCTTTAATGTCTGATAAATATGAGCCCCATCCATAATTCATAAGTCTATTTCCATTATCATCATAGAAAAGAAAGGAGAAAGTCATGAGCAACCACGTACTTTATCTGCCCGGATGTGGACAGTGGCCAGCTCATCAGGCTCTATGGGAGGACCTCTGTTCTCAACAGTATTGGGACAAATGAGACCTGTATCTGTCAGATATCTATGGAAGATCTTGTGGTTGTGCTATAAATATTTGTGATGGGAATATCCCTTTAAGATTGTACACTATTAATATCAGAATATAGTGGAAAAAAATATTACGAGACCATGTCCATTAAAAAGAGTGGGATCTTGGGTGTTAGACCCATTGGCTGGCATATGCTCCTATATATGGAAGCAAGGATGGTGCAAACAGGGCTGTGGAATCCCATAGACACTGGCTATCCTAAGCAAATTGGCCCTATTTTCCCACCCTTTATCCAATACTGAATGCAAGAAGTAGCAGTGAGGACTGAAAGCCTTGAGACTACCAAACAACTTTTGCATTGTAGTCATTAGTGATTTTCACTCAGGACCTAGGACATACAGTAGAGGCAAACTATGAAGCTGAAATGGGACCCATGAAGACGTGGTCCAGCTCTGGTTGCTCCTATTCCTTTTCTAACTTGGTAGTGCAAGTCTATACAGAGGAACTGCATTGCTAGCAAACATAAGAGTTAGGACTTGGGCCAAGGGCCATAGGTAGAGGTTTACGGGAGAGGCAAATGCAAAACTCTTCTCTCCTGGCACCATGATGTGGACCCACTTTGATCCTTATTATTGAGCCCCTACCTCACTCCTAGAAAATATTAGCCATGTAGTTGATTACTTAAAGGGGTTTTCTCAAACTGAAAAGTTTCTATGGGCAGGGAATGGTTGAACGAAGAAAAATAAGGCATAACCACCTGTTAATTGGCCTCTTGGTCCCTACACCAAACCTGAAGAAGCTTCAGCAGCCACATGTCATTCATTGTGTATGTGACTGCTATCACGGTGCATCCTGTATGCCTCCAGCTGCACAGCATCCTGCTTCTGCCCATAGGGCTCAAGCTCACTCCCACCCCTACACTTAAAGGGCCAGCACATGCTCCAGTAATGTGTTCACCTCCAATCAGCTTTCAGCACTTTTTTACCTTCGTTAGTATGTATTCCGGTTCTGACTACTGATCACACCCAGCTATTCTGACTTCTGCTGTCCCTGAGCTAAGCCCTGTTTATAAGACTTTGTTGTTGATTGTTGCCTGCCCTGACCATCTGCCTGGACTTTATTACTGCTCATGTACCTGTGCCAACTCTGACCATAGCCTGCCTTCCTGTTATGCACCTGTTCACACCATCAGGTACCATGCCTTTGCACAGTGTAGCATCAGCAACCACAATACTGTGACTATTTGTCCGAGTAATGCCTTAGAGCAAAAACCACCAAGTGGTGGGGTTGCACTCATTTTTCTATTTTCAACCATTCCCTGTTTGTAGAATTTTTTTTCACTCCAAGAAAACTCTTTTAACTCTGAAACAACTTATTTTTCCAGGTATTTTTTTATTCACGTGGGAAATGCTTCTCCGATTTTCTCATCTGCAAGAATAGATACATGACACTACAAGACTCGTGAGAATGCGCTGGATGTCTTGCTGTGCTGACAGTCTCCTGCGTCTTCTGCAGTTACAAGATGCTTGCTTTAATCTTCCACTTCGCTGGACACTTTTTTCGGCTAGAAGGGTTCCCTGTCTCTATGGGAGCTACACCGTTCCACAAAGATTTCTTTTAGCTAAAGAACAAAGTAAATGTAAAAAGTTCACAATAAATATCAATGTTCTATAATGTAGGAGAAAATCCACCCAACTCTCAGCATTGAATTATGGGTTACATGGCTGACTCTATTTCCATTTATGTACAGAAATAATCTGCGTAATAGTTAAAGAGTAAAAAGAGAAATTTTTAATTGCTCGTTTGCTTTTTTTTGCTGGTGTAGAGTCTGAGCACCTCCTGTAAATAGCTGGCTGTGCCGCTGCTTCTTTCATAGAACTGTCCACAGACTGCTTCTGGCTCCTGTTGGCTCACGGCTAAGGTCATCGGCTCACCCCTCCTTTCTCTCAGTGTTGGTGATAGCAGCAGGGAGAGGGAAGCAGTTGTACATGGGAGGAGAGGACCCAGACTCTGCACAGAGAACAATCACACAGTCTGTATAGTAAGTAAGTAGAAACCATGGCAAAATCATACCATTTTTACCGTATTTTGCCGCAAAATGGGGCTCAAAGTTACAAAAATTTGTAGAAAAGTAGCCATTCTCTAAGTGATCGCAGATGGAATGGCTTGAAAGGGTCCTGTGAATTGAGATGGGAATACAAATTTTGGAAGGTATACAACAGAGTAGTCAGGAGAGATGAGACACTCTTCATCAGTGTTTGTCAGCATAGGGGAGATGCCTCTTGGGGAAGCAGTACAGCGATGAAGCTGTGCAAATACATGGGAGCTACTGAAAGCAGCAACATCCTGGATTCACAGACCTCAGATATCAGCAGGAAGGACAGACCCACATGAGACAATTCTGAAACTAGGAGCAGGTTGTAAACTGCATATCACGAGAACTGAAAATGAATGAAGAATGTGGATTGCAGCCTAAAACTTTTAGACACAATGTTTATAACTCAAAATTCGCTCAAAAGTCATCTTTTGAGCGATAATCATTTTGTCTAAATGCGCTGCCATCGTGCACTATTCGTTCTTTGCTCATTTCTGGCAAGGTAGAAATGAGGGATGAGCCTTATCATTGCCCAGGCTGATTTTCTCAGCGGGCGGCACTGATAACATTCTTTCAGCGAACAAAGGAGCTTTAAACAGAAGTCAGCGCTCCAGCTGTCTTCTGCATACCCCGCTCGGAGCGCTCAGTTGTATACCGGCTGAGCGCTCCAAGAACACAGCAGCTGTATACAGAAGACAGTGCTCCAGCTGTCTTCTGAATAACCTGCTCGGAACGCTCACCTGTATACAGCTGAGCGCTCCGAGAACACAGCAGCTGTAAGGCTCTTTCCGAAGAGCGTAGGCGTTTTTATGTGCAACCGCCGGCACCGTAAAAAACGCGCGCATGGGCCCACAAATCTAACACTTGTGCGCCTGTTCAGACAACACAGCCCCTTCCACCTCCCTTCTCCAGACGCTGTTATTGGCTCCCATTCTAGGCACACAGATAGTTCCAGGACTGTCTTTGCTGCCCAGCGTAAAAGGGCCCGGTGCTATATTTGCTGTCCGGCCTCTTTTACACCACCGGAATACGCCTGTGTGATCTGATGCATTGGAATCCGATGCGTCAGATGGTAGCATATATTGGCTGGCCTATGCAAAGTGAACCCTCAAAACGGTCACTCAATCTGACGTTTGAGCGAATTTTAAGCGATAATTGTTACGTCTAATTGGGCCTTTAGTGCAACATTTTAATTCAATAATATATACTAAAATAATGTTTTCCTTGTCAAATGTGTCAACAGACTTGAAGTAACCTGGTAAATACATTGCAATAATTACCTGAGTTATTGTATCATAGTTCAGCTGCAGTCAGAAATGTTCTTGGAAACAGTCAGCATTCAGACACCATTCAGCTTAAATGAGCTTCTATAACTTGGGCCCCGTTTTTTTCCTACATCAGATGACTGTACAGGGTCTGGCTAAAAGATGACATGTTCCACAATGCAAATCACCAGGACAAGCTCTGAGCAGACACTGAACAAGCAAGGAAAGCTGGGAGATTTCAGCTCTGAAGCCTGAAGAGTTGTGAATGCAGATCTGCACTATAGGAATGCTCAGGTTTTTAAAGTCATGGATCTAAACTGCATTGTGGTGCTCACAGACGCACACAGTAGGACATTTCTAGTATAATGTAAGCGGTGACATCATGCAATGATGTCATGGGCGCATGAAGAAACACCGAGCAAAAGAGCAGCATTCATTTATACAAGCTGCTGGAGAGGTGACAGATTTTTCAGAAGGTAGAAATTCCAAAATATATGAGATAAACCCTGATTGATTTTGATGACCCTTTACTCTCAGCACTGGGACGAAATTGTCAAGTGATGGAAATCTATGAGACGTATCAGAGGTGGTTGACTGCTCTACAGAACACTGCTGCCGCCTCACTAAGGAGATTGTTAAGGGTATCATCGCTTCTACAGAAGCTTCAGGTCCCGATGCAAAATCTGTAGCAAGGTCCCCCAACTATGACATGTCAGCACTATGGGGCAGAGGGGCAATTTAGTCCAAATTTAATTGCAACCTCTGTGATGAATGTATTAAGGAATTACAGGTTATTGAATATTTTTGCACTTTTTGTTCTTATACAATGAACATACACTAGTCAACAGCCTTTTTGCATCTGGTGTGTGATACATCAATTTGTATGGATTTTTTGGGTATAGACTCTGAATTTGGTTTTGGAAATGATGTATCATGCAAAGTTTTTATGTAATTTCAATTTTTTTTCTATTTTTTAAAAAGGGGTTTTGTGCTTGTCCTCTCTTTTTCTGGTGAGTTATGTATATAAAATTAAATCAGTGACCATTCTAAACTCTTTATTTGGATGTTATACACAGTGGATGAAGCTCTAAAAATAGTCACCAGATGGCAGAACAATGTAGTTGTGCGGGAAGGGTACCAGCATTAGCCTATAGAGTTACTGCAGTTTAGTGCATGTTGTAACCTGCATAAAGCCCTCCTCTTCATTGTTGACTCAGCGTATCGGTATTTTTTGAGTTTCTGTTACCTCAATTTTCTATCTGTGTTTTTTGCGTTTCCTGTGTGAGCTAGTTAAACATGCTGAAATATCAGAGTTATACTTAGTACTATGGCAACTGGTAAAGTTCGTGGTTGGGTAAAACACCCCGACAACTCTTGTTATGTGTGTGGGAAATTCACTCCGAAAACCCAAAGGAAGCCAATCACTGGTTTAGTTAAGAAGGCTTATAAATAGAGATGAGCGAGCATACTCACTAAGGGCAAATACTCGAGCAAGTATTGCCTTTTGCGCGTACCTGCCCGCTCGTCTCAAAAGATTCGGGTGCCGGCAGGGGGCGTGGAGCGGCGGGGGAGAGCGGGGAGGAACGGGGGGGGGAGATCTCTCTCTCTCACCCCTGTTCACTCCCGCAACTCACCGCTCTCCCCCACCGGCACCCGAATCTTTTGAGACGAGCGGGCAGGTACTCGCAAAAAGGCAATACTCGCTTGAGTATTTGCCCTTAGCGAGTATGCTCACTCATCTCTACATATAAACTGTATTTTGATTGTGCCCTCGGGGATCTGGATAAAAACTTTGCACTTCATATTGCTTATATGACCTGCACAACTACTCTAACAGAACGGATGAAAGGAAAGTGCCAAGCCATGCCGTTTATTGCTCCAATGGTTTGGTGTGAGCCAACTGATCATGTAAATTGTTATTTTTGCCTCATAGATATGCAGATGTGTCTTCAGTGCATGAACCTGTGCCTCAGGGGGAAGGCTTGTGTCAAGGCTCAAACCCACAACCTCCTGAACTCCAGTCAGCAGCTCTCTCCACTAGGCCATCAGGACTTGGACAGCTCCTAAAACCTAGCCATGCTCCTCTGTTTCCCTATCCTGGCTCCACCCTGTTCCTGATTAAGCTGGTATATAAACCTGGCCCTGATTCTTCCTTCTTTGCGTGATTATGGTGCTACACAAGCCTTGATTAAGCTTCACTGCTGTCTGCTCCTCTGCTATCTACCCTGAGACCTCCTGATACCGACCTCTGGCTTCCCTTCTGACAATGCTACCTGCCTCCTCCATTTGTACCACGACACAAGACCTCATGTTACTGATTCCTGGCTCTTCCCTGACTACTCTCCAGACCTGCGGCTGCTACACCTGAGGCTCCAACCTAGTGCTTGAAACTGCTACAGCTTGCCTATTCCTATCTGTAACTTGCAAACCACTGCATCGGACTTATCAGAGGAGAGCTAATCAGAAGATGCCCAACCAGTAGAAGAGTACAACCGTGAATCTTTTGACAGATTGCCTCATCTCATAGAACAATTTGGTCTGTGATTTACAATTTTCGAAACAGGGAGCTGAACTATTGGGTTCTAGATTGAAACAATGGACCTTTCTAGCTGAAGGAACAATATTGAGATATAGACATTTATCTGAATATTTTGAAATGCAGAATTCAATGTATGTGTGTGTGTATACAGGTGAATGGTTTGATGATGGAGCAAAATTGTATCACTAAACAGTGGAAATACATCTCCTGGTCAGATGACTCCAGATTTCTGTGGCACTGTGCTGATGGGGGGTCAGAATTTGGTGCAAGCAGCATGAATCGATGACCCCTTCCTGTCAGTTTATGAAAACATGTCAGTACCCAGCTTCCTGTCCGCAGGGGCCGATATTCCTGCAGAATGATTTCATCACCCAGTAGAATCTGCACCCAGTGAATTGCCGGGGATCTGAAGATCAAAGGTCCAATGCGCTACTAGATGGGGGTCGAATAAAGGGCCATCGATAGATATGTTTCTTACATCTGTTTTCTATAATTGATTTTATATATGGGAGGTTTTTTTGGAACCAGTTAAGATCCATTATGGAAATTCATCCTGTTTTTGAAACCAATTTCACAATGTTAAGCTGTTTCTGCTTCTCCAAAACAGCAAAATGTGACAAGACTCCGAAACGGAGAATAAAACAAGCCGTTTGTAAAGCAAAAATAATCTATTTTTCAAACAAGTTCTCTTCCTGCACTTAGGTGGACTCGAGTGTCTGCTTTGTATTCACCGTCTCCAGCTCCCGGACTGATTGAGTTTAGACGGAGTGTAGATGTTTTTCATCTAACTTTCATTACATGAAATAAGACAACAAGTCAACCTGAACTAAAAGTAATTAAAGAACTGGAGAGAGAGAAAAAAACCCTAAATCCCGGCATTCTGGGGACTCACGTGAAAATGAGAAAACAAATTACCAAATAGGCAAAAGTCCCTGAGAATCCACTCATTTACGCTAAACCGTGGCGTTAATTACCGTAATGGTCCAGAGGCTCCAAGCAGAGAACTAGCGGGGACGAACTAATATACAGCAATATTACACTCGGTCTCACTTCTGGTGTGTTACGTTATAACTTGCAACTGCGAAATAAAGTGAGAGCAACCAAACTAACCACCGCCCTAGAGTACTCACATTGCTGGGAATGACCGCCTCAAAATGACTGAGGCGTCGGATTGTGCGGTGTAAATCAGTGGAGGGGCTAGACTTCTTGTTTAACCCCTGAAGGACCGCCCCCTTGTTTTCATTTTCGTTTTTTCCTCCTCACTTTCAAAATCATAACTCCTATTTATCCATCACTGTATGTAACTGTATGAGGGCTTGTTTTTTGTGGGATGAGTTGTAGTTTTCAATAGCACTATGTAACGTATCATATAATGTACTGAAGAACTTTAAAAAAAATTCTAGTGGAGTGAAATGCAACAAAAAGCACAACTCTGCCTTCTTTGGAGGGTCTTGTTTCTATGGTGTACACACTGCGGCAAGAATGAGGTGATACGTTATTCTATGGGTGGTTACGATTACTGCGATACCAAATTTATATAGTTTTTTTGGCTGAACTACTTTAAAAAAATGAAAACATTTTTGGAAAAAAATGTAATTATTTTCTGCCGCCATCTTCTGACCGCCATTGCTTTTGTATTTTTCTGCACCGTGTGTGAGGGCTTGTTTTTTTGAGAGACGTCCTGTAGTTTCCATTGTACCATTTTTGTGTACATATGACTTTTTGATCGCTTTTCATTACATTTTTTTCTTGGAGACGGGGTGACTAAGAAAGCGTAATTCTGGCGTTTTTCTGACAATCACCGAGCGGGGTAAATAATGTGTTACTCTGATGGATTGGACTTTTATGGATGTAGCAATGCCAAATATGTTTGTTTGTGTTTTTTTTTATTTAGATTTCATTATAAATATTCCAAAAGTTTTTTTTATTTAAAAAAATAAACTTTTATTACCTTTTTTTCAATAATTAATAAAACTTTTTAAAAAAGTTTTGTTTAAACCGATGTTTGCACTTTTTTTTGTCCCCATAGGGGACAAGTACTTGCGATGGTCTGATCGCTCCTGCAATGTGATGTAATACAATAGTCAACTAATAAGGACCACTTGTCCATCCACCTGTGTGTGCTGTGTGAGTTGAATGCAAAGCCTGATAGCACCTGAGATGTCAGTTATCGGCTCTGAGCTCCGCCCCTTGATCACACGACAATGATGTCATCACAGATCATTTATCCTCCTTATGTACTGAATGAGAGATTATGTGCGGACTGCATCCCCCACAAAACCCTGCGGCCTCAGTTGCTATGGATACAGCAGTACTTAGTCTGGCAGTTTGTAGCTTGTTGTGAGACAGCTAGACACCTGTGTGGAAACTCCAATAAATGACACCTCACAAATGTACACATACATAGCTTGTGTGCTCACAGGACCTGTGATGATGTCACTGTCATGTGATCAGTCACATGGTCTCTGAGCTAAATGAGGGATTATGGGTGGACTACATCCCCCACAAACTCACAGATATGCAAAAGCTATGAGCAAACATGTCTCCTCAGCGAGCAGCTGAAGTTCGTAAATCACGTGCAGCTCATATGTGAAAGCAATGTAGCAGAGCTGTGTGTGGGTGACGTGCATGTAGCAGAGCTGTGTTTCTGTGACATGCATATAGCAAAGCTGTTTGTGTGTGACGTGCATGTAGCAGAGCTGTATGTTTAACGTGCATGTAGCAGAGCTGTGTGTGTGTGACGTGCATGTAGCAGAGCTGTGTGTGTGATGTGCATGTAGTAGAGCTGTGTGTGTGTGACCTGCATGTAGCAGAGCTGCATGTGTGTGACCTGCATGTAGCAGAGATGTGTGGTGCATTACACCACCAGAAACACTGGTACTATATAATTTCCTAATAATTACTAGTATTACATCAGACCCGCGATCCGACAGGCAATCTATCAAGCCATGCGCTGCTAATCGAAACTGTTGTGGGCGGGTGACGGCTGTAAGAACCCCTGATCCCCCTCCAAAACACACCACGAAAGCACAGGACGTAACTGTACTTCCTGTGTCGTTAAGGGTATTTTCACATGGGACGACATTTGCCCAGATAATCAGGCAAAAGAGCACTGTATAAATAAAGATTATTATCATGCAATGTTGCGTGAAAGAAAATGGCGTTGCCCTATCCTTCTGCGTTTTGTATCGCCCATGTTTACCTACAGAGCCTTCGTTTTATTGCATCGATGCGTTTTTAACATTAGAAAGTCCTATTGTCTTTCTCACAAGAAAAACGCGTGAGAAAATCGCAAGTGGCAGCGATGTTTTTGGAAGAAAAAGCAGCGCTGACGCTCAGACATCTCATGAGCAAAATTGCGATATTGCCACGATTTTCTCGCAATCGCCTGTGTTAAACCTTAGTTTGTAGCTTACCTCAAAACCAATCAACGACCAGCTCATTTAAACCGGCAGGCATTCATGTACGAACAACCGCTTGTTTATTCTCAATGGAGGCGGGTGGCGGGAAGAGATCTCTGGCGCGCTGTGTGAAAGCAAAGGAGCGATGATCGTAGAGACGGCCGCTGAGTGCTTAAACGCCTGACATTCATCAAGAATAGAAGTATCCGAAGGGGATATTGTGCCACCGTGTCCACACGCCTGAGGACTTGGCCTCACCCCAGATATATATGCTCGTAGTTATTCATATCTGCCCTAGAGTACCATATTGTGCCATATAACTGTTCAAAGCAAACAATAGTGCCGCACAGTGCCCAAATATTACTGCTGTGCAGCACCCAAATAATAGTACTATAAGTGCCAAGTATAATAATGCCACACAGTGTCTAAATAACGCTATAAAGTAAAAGTGCCAAGTTAACAATGCCATACAGTGTCCAAATGATTCTTCAATACATTGCCAAATAATGCTGACACTCAATTTCTACATACTATTGCCAAATATAATCCAAATATTACAATCATGCTGTGCTGAAATAATAGTACAACAGAGTGTGAAAATGCTGCCACACAGTGCATAAATATTAGTGCCATCCGGTGTCCAGATATTGATAGCACACTGTGCCTATATAATTGTGATACACAGTGCACAAGTCATAGCGCTATAAAGTTTCCAAATAACAGTTCTATACAGTAACTTAGTAATACCGCTACAGAGTGCTCATATAATTGTGCTACACAGGACTCAGGTATCACCGTCTAATAATCCTGCCATAATGTGACCAAATAATAATGATGTAGAGTTTCCCAAGGATGTCGTCTTCCAGTGCCTAACTATTACTGCCATGGAGTGCCCAAACAATGATGCCCTTCTAAGTCATTGTGTCATACAATGTCCAAATATCTGAGTTATACCGCACCTAAATCCTTTTGCCGGAGTGCTCAATGACTACTGCCATACAGTGCTCAAATCATGCTGCTATTCTGCATCTAAATGATTCTATCATACAGCATTCAACTCTTTTAGTCATCCAGTGTCTAAATCCTTCTGCCATGGTGTGCGCAAATAATAGCTCTGCAAAGTATTAGTAATGTGTTGTGCCAACTCTCATTGTGTCAACTGAAAATAGGAAAAGCAGTGGGCAGAGGATGGAGAACACGATCACATCTTATATGTTCCCCTTTTTCTGCATTGGGTCCATTTTGCAAATCCAATCTTGGCGCCTTGCTATTCAGTTTATAAATAATACTGCCACACAATGCCCTATCAGTGATACTATGCAATTTTTAACCTCCCACACTGATATTATCTTGCAGTTAGATGTAGACGTAACTCCGCTTGCAGCATCCTGTCAGCACCCTTATGACGGTCTGTTCCGCGTAGGGCAGCAACATTCTCTGGACCATGTACTAGTCTTGTACAAGACAACACTTCGCCCCCCTCACAGACCAATCTCCCCCTCCGCCTCCAGACAAGTCTCAGGTTTTATGTTTCTGAGCAGAATCTTGATATGTTGTGCCAATTTCGGCTATTTCCGGCCCCAATTCTCCAAGGTGCCGCTGGCATGAATGTGCTGCTGCTCCAGCCTTGTGCACTGGAGGCTTTTCTGTTTGTTTCGGGCTAGTTAGCCGCGTCAAAGTCTGTCCCTGTATGACTATAGATAAACCACGACTAGACCCCCCCTTGACTTATCCAGGACTGCAGATATATTACAGATCCGACTCTTGTTTTGCTGTTACATATGCTAATTCTGCCCCAATGCCACTGAGAGAGGAACACGCAGCGCTGGAACTTGCCCGCTTGACTTTAATTAGAAGTCTATGACAAATGTGATTCTTTTAAATAGCGAGTCAACCAATTATTGCTAATTTTTTGCAGTCGCTGCGCCGGCATTATTCCAGGCACTGAAGACAGAGGTTGGCTTTTGTTCCTCGACTCTCTTCCTATCATCGCTGTCTCTGTCTATTCCACTTTTTATTTTATTTTTGGCCTCCTAAATCCTCTGTAAGATTTTCGTTTTAACTCCTTCAGGGCCTTAATCCACCTGCCAGATACTTTGCATTTGTCTTAGGATCAGGTAGAATAGAAAAAAAAGACTATTTTTGGAGCCTCCTGAAACAAGTCATAGGGGGTTTCTTACAAGCCGCCAAAAAAAAAGCGAAACCGCAGCAGATTTGACTGTGAGTCAGTGTACCCATAAGACATGTACGCGGGTGAGCTCAGCCTTATTTGTCTTCCTAATGTTTATTGATTCTGACTCCTTGCTCAGCAATGCCGGAGTTTTCTATATACACTGTTCTCCCAAAAGTATTTGGACACCTTATAAGTAGAATGGATGGTGTCTTATTGGCACTTCAAGTATCCTAAACCATGCTGCATAAGGTGCGGATCCTTGGAGGTGTCAGCCATAGTTTGTGACGGGAAGTCCACACTATTGGCTATACGGGTAATGCCGCTGCACACAAGCCGTCTATCACGAAGCGCAATGTATCGGCCCTTCTACAATGCTGCAGGGAGCGTCATTATTGGACAGTTGAGTAATGGTAGAACATTCTATGGAGTGATGAATCAGATGACGTACCTGGGTGTGGAGGATCCTGGGGAACACCTTCTGCCTGACTGTGTTGTGCCAACAGTTAAGTACAGCGGAGGTTCCATTATGGTCTAGGGATGTGTTACGTTGTATGGTCTCAGTCCGTTGGTTGTAGGGACAAGAACCATGAACACGGAGGTAGCCCTGACATTCTAGACAATAATGTGCTGCTGACAATGTGACAATACTCTGGGAATGGTCGGCCATACTCCTAACAAGACAACGTGCAATGTCACACATCCAACTCTGTTTTATATAAAGGTCAGTGCCCTTCCTTTTTGCTTGTGTCCAGCACTGAGAGGGTTAATCAGCACTAACGTGGTTAACCAGCTCTATGCCTCTCAGTTCAACTGTGGGGTTAATTAGTCATTACTCCCCTATTTAAGGTAAACCAATGCACTTCCTGGTTGCCTTTGAATTGGTGTTTGTTAGTTCATGACAATCAGCCTTCAATGGTCATTCTTACTGTGTCACTTCTGCCCGCTCTCTGGGTTCCGTCTTGGGTCTGTTTCTGACCTTCTCTTCTGTCTGAGGCATCTTGCATATCTGCATCTGTTCTTACATTTATTTTCTGTCAGTTTCATGTCAGTTGCTCATTGTTCTGTCCTGTCTGTTTGCCAGTTCCGTCTGGTCCCGTGTATTACCCCTTCAGGGATAATTAGACCTGAGGTTCCAGCGCAGGGCTGCCCTTATCTGGGCAATCGCCTTGCTTATGGGCAGGTATCCTGGGGTTAGATGTCTCATTAGTGTAGGGATCGCGAGAAAACGAGGACCCTTGAAGTTGGTCTTGTGGCTTAAGTTACTTGGCCAATTCACAAACAAATTCCTTGTACTTTTATAGCTATTCCATCTGGTTAATCATCCGGGTATGCTGGTGAGTGTTTTGAATGTTTGGCGTCTGTCTTCCCTCTGTCTGTCCATGAGTATGTGGTCCCTTTCCTTGTTCTGAGTTCTGTCCAGGCCTGAACCCTACTGAACACCTTTGAGACGAACTAGAACATTGAGTCAAGAAATATGAACAGTGTCCATTAAGAGTACTCACCAGATGTTTGCAGGATGAAGGGAGGGAAATACCAGCTTAAGTGCATCAGACATTAGTAGAAAGCATGTGCTACATTCATGCAGGGCTTACTCTCCTTGCCTGCACAAATGTTACTAATAAGACACCTCCGATTTCGATACAACATTCTGCCCCAGTACCGGAAAAGGTGAGGGGTATATTACTTGCAGTTTTTCTTCTCTGACATCGCTGGTTTCTGGTCATATTTTTGTCTGTCCAAGATGAATGCTTCAAGTTTCTAACTACCATGTTTCTCTGAAAATAAGACCTACCCCAAAAATATGACCTACCCTGAAAATTAAACCTAGCATGAGTTTTTTGTGATTTTCAGGGATGCTTCAAATATAAGCCCTGCCTCAAAAATAAGCCCTAGTTACATTTATAAAGTCATTAGGAATCCATTGGGTGTGGGAAAAGGGCTGTAAAAACGCAATTGCTGCATTTTTACAGCGCTTTTTCAGGTCAACCGAGTCATTTATCCAACAAGCTCAGTCCAAGTCCTTCCAGCTGCTCTTCAGAGCCCTTACGCAGTTCCCGCAGCTGCCCACATAGGATCACTTCCTGATACGGGACTCATAAATCTTGCCTCCACGAAGCGATGGCTGTGATTGTTCCGCAGCTCAGTCAATCAATGCAGCGCTCGAAGAACCAATCACAGCGATTGCTTCTGAAAGGACATAGACCGAGCCTGCTGGGTAAGTAAAATAAGGTATTCCCCAAAAATAAGACATAGCGCCTCTTTTGGTGCAAAATTAATATAAGACCCTATCTTATTTTCAGAAAAACACGGTATCTAATGCACATTGCATAATGCTCTATGATTGGCCGGCACTGATCATAAAAGCAGTCCTTGCCTTTCAGAGCAGGTATAGTGCATTGGAAGTCTAACACTACCAGTGCACTGGGGAATTTAGGTAGTCTGAAGTTTTCATTGGCCATTTTAAATGGCTGAAAATGGGACCCAGAAGAATATTATTATATTCCCCAACACTTCTGCTCAATTTGCAACCTGATTGGTTGTTTGGGTTGGATGATTAACAGTGATTGGTTGTTTGGGTTGGGTCGAGCAGAAGTCTTGTGGAATATAAAAATATGCGACCCAGAACCATCAGAAAACTGGTGGAGAAGAACAACTGCAGGTAATATACCTCCCACCCCCTGCAGTCCGGGACAACATTTTGTCCTGAAGCACCATAGACCTCCAGGGATATTAAATACTAACCCATAACCACAATGTATTATATATATATATATATATATATATATATATGTCTACTCTCTGTTACAACCAGTAGGAATTATCCTGCTCCATTATCATCTCCTACCTTCTAACCTGTAGCTGGAGTTATTGCTATGTAACTGTTCCCACTGCTGGTCCGTTGGAGGGAATCGGTTGAACTCATTGCTCAGCCAACCTCATTTAGGGAGGAGTTCCTCATTGGTAGAGGGTGTACCAAGATTACAAGTTATCTCTATCCACAGTGGAGGGTCTCACGAGTAAGCTCCTCACTGATCCCAAGAATGGGGTTCCCGTGTCCCCTGTCCTCCTCACTGTAGGGTTACTGCATTCCCGCAGTGAGGAGAAGAGTGAATGGAGCGCTGACGCTAAAATTTCACTACTGATGTGAAATTTTCAGTAAAGTTATTTTCCAGGCCCTGACCGTTCCTGGGGACCTGCAGTACTTAAACTGTCTGGCTCATTTATTTTTCCCCGTTGATGTCCATGCCGGGGATTATCGAAACGGTGGCATCACACATGAGAAATTCCTCTACACCTGTTACCCTGTTTATTAGGCATCCCCATGCCAGGGGTGTCTGGAAGAGGCCCAGCGCTGCCCTGGCCTTGGCTACGTGTGCCCCTCCGGGAGGGAGCCTGGAAAGTGCTGCCGTGACAAGCCAACACTTTACCCTCCCAGCTCCTCAGCATACGTCATGTGTACAGGGTTACCCTATGGAACGCTGCAGTGGTGCCTGGTGTTAGGGTCAGTGTGAGGGAAAGATTATAGAGTGATGTAGGGAGAACTAGTGTTAGGGGTAGGATTTCTGTGGTTGCTAAATATGTTCCATAACATCTGCTTCAATGTTCTCTGACAGTTTCAGCATCTTCTTCATTATCATCATTGTCATCCACTTACCATCACCTTCTGCCTGATGGTAAGTTCTTAGGGTATTATTCTATCTTGATGCCACCAGAAAGCTAGGAGTTTGACAGGGCTTGGATGCAGGAATGCCCGTAACACCCCTAGCTCCCGATTGGCTGACTTCTCAATGGTCCTAGCAGCACAGTGTGTATTGATTGTTGGCTGCCGTGGGCGGTTAGGGTTAGGGATGTTTTTCCTGTTAGCCTTACATTATTACATGTAAATACTTTCATGTTACTAACATGGAAGTATTTACATGTATTAATGTAAGGCTCACAGAAAAACATCCCTAACCGTCCATGGCAGCCAATAATCAATGCACAGGAAGCAGCAGTGTCGTGGATCTACTGCCGATGCTGTGCAGGACAGATCAGAGAGGGTCAACGGGGATCAGAAGCTGCAGCAGCGAAGGGTCGCCCAACACACTGCAGCAGCAGAAGACCACGTACCCCGGGAGCCGGGGCGAGGAAACGCTACTAAGGATTTCAAGTGGGCTGGCAGCGGAGATCACAAGCGGCAACGCCGAAGCCGCGGTGAGCAAACAGCAGGAGCGGGAAGCACAGTATCGGGGACTAAACAGCAGCAGCAGGGAGAACAGGGTCAGGGACTGGGACTAAACAGCAACAGCGGGGAACACAGGGTTGACCACGAGACACCTTGAGCGGGGAGCACATTTGCAGGGATTACAGGGACATGGAAGAAACTGCAGGAGCAGGGAGCACTATTAGCAGCCTGGGAGCCAGGACGAGATAATGATACTAGCCTGCCAGGACCTGAAGTCAAGCCTTCTCTTCAGCCAATCAGGTTCAGGAGGTGTCACCGGCCTGTCAATCTTGTCTCCACCAGTGCTTCCTGGTGGCGTCAAGATATAATAATACCAGTTCTTAGTTTACTGTGTTAAGTGTATCATATCTATTATTGTTGCAACTGGAAATTGTAGCAGTTTATAATTCTTCTTTCTGTATCACATATTTGCCCACACCAGTATGTGACAACAAAGCTCCACCCAAAACGAGTATTTATAAACAGTAATAGTATATAATGTAAATATACAATATATGTATATAGAATATGACATCTATTGACCTTCTGTGGGAATGGGATGGTTGTCAGTGTTACATCATAGGACAACTCCCAGTTTTCTCTGTGCTTTTAATATTTCTATCCCCTTAAAAAGAGCTGCACAAACAGCATATAACAAATCATCATTTCCATAGGTCTGTCAGGTTATCCCATACCGCTATGAAGATCGCCAGAGGCATAGATGACAGAGACGAGACCTCAGAATGCAAAATCTCAACCAAGTACCTGCATATATAAAAGTCACTAAAGTCATCTATTCAGAAGAGCCATGGAGATTTATGAATCACAATCTACAAGAACTTAGGTCATACAAACCCTGCAGAAGCCACAATTAGGGAAGCTCACTATAAACCGCTCTCGGAGGCTCCTTGGTTGTAGTGACCTCTTCTTCCGCTTGTGTAGAGCTTGTTGACCACTAGACGCCTCTACGACGCAGAGAAGAGATTTCACCCCGTTACCAGAGCCTGAGAGGGGCGCATTATTAGGGTGTGAGAAGCTGGATGGTCGAATCGATGAATTGTCCCCCACCGGCCATTCTGACCAGACTGTTAGGAGGTGTTGGTAACCAGTGAATGTGTGAGGGCACACAAGGTGATCGGGTTCAGGACAACCCCGACAGAGAACTAGTAGAGAGGAGCGCCTGACCAGACTGTTAGGAGGTGTTGGGACCAGTGGATGTGGGAGGGCACACAAGGTGACCGGGTTCAGGACCCTCCTACAAACCACCAGTAGAGAGGAGCATCTGACCAGACTGTTAGGAGGTGTTGGGACCAGTGGATGTGTGAGGGCACATAAGGTGACCGGGCTCAGGACCCCCGACAGACCACGAGTAGAGAGGAGCTTTTGACGAGACTGTTAGGAGGTGTTGGGACCAGTGGAAGTGTGAGGGCTTTAGTGCAACTTGGTTGTCTTCAACGACGAATCCAGGTTTAGTTTGGGTGCTGACGACAGCCGTATTCATACCTGGAGACCTCAGGATGAGCGCCTTAATCCTGCCTTTGCTGTTGAGCGGCACACTGCCACCTGCTGGTGTGATGGTCTGGGTGGCCATCGCATACGACAGTCGGTAGTGGAACAAGGGACAATGACAGCTGAGCAATATGTTCAGGACATCCGGCAGCCACATGTGTTCCTCTCATGGAGGCATCCAAGAGGCACCGGGATAATGCTCGGCCGCACACACAAGGGGGTCACAGAAGCCTCCACAATATTGCCACCCCTCCATAGCCATCTGGTCACTAGATTTACCATCAAAAGGACATGTATAGTTTGTAAGGCCAAATGAAGACAATGTCCATCTAGTTCAGCCTGTTTTATCCTTCTGTGTTGTTGATCCAGAGGAAGGCAAAAAAAAAACCAAGAGCAGAAGCCAATTAGCTCTTTTGGGGGGGAAATTCCTTCCCGACTCCCTAATGGCAATCAGACTGTTCCCTGGATCAACCCCTAATAGTTCCTACCTGTCTGTATACCCGGATTAACAATTAACCTAAGATTTATATCCTGTAATATCCTTCCACTCCAGAAAGACATCAAGTCTCCTTTTAGACTCCTCTATGGATTTTGCCATCACCACATCCTCAGGCAGAAAGTTCCACAGTCTCACTGCTCTTACAGTAAAGAACCCTTTTCTGTGTTAGTGATGAAACCTGCTTTCTTCTAGATATAGTGGATGCCCTCTTGTTACCGTTACCGTCCTGGGTATAAATAAATCATGGGAGAGATCCTTGTATCGTCCCCTCATGTATTTATACATAGTTATTTGGTCGCCCCTTAGCCGTCTTTTTTCTAGAGTAAATAATCCCAATTTTGATGCCTCTCTGGGTATTCCAGTCCTCCCATTCCGATTATTAATTTAGTTGCCCATCAATGAACCCCCTCCAGTACTGTAACATCTTTCCTCAGCACCAGTGACCAGAACTGTGCGCAGTACTCCATGTGAGGCCTGACAAGTACCTTATATAATGGAAGGATAATGTTCTCGTCCCTCGCCCCTATACCTCTTTTAATGCACCCCAAGACTTTATTAGCATTTACAGCAGCTGACTGGCATTGATTACTCCAGTTTAGTCTACAATCCACTAGTACCCCCAGGTCTTTTTCCATATCACTTTTCCCTAGCAGTATCCCATTTAGTGTATATTGGTGACATCCATTTCTCCTGCCCATGTGCAGAACCTTACATTTATGGGACCCTTTTGGATGCCAACTTCAACAGCCTACAAGTTTGCAAGATTTAGAGGCTCAGTTACAGCAAATGGGGAGCAATATGCCACAGGATAGCATACAGAACCTGTTGGTCTCCATGCCTGCATGTACCACATCTTGTATCCAAGCTAGAGCGGCCCAACAGGGCACTAGAGCTTGTCTTCAAGGGGTCCGTTTACCGCAATAAATTATATATAGTCACCGTTAGGGAGCGCACACTGCATAATAGAACTTTAATAAAATTCAATAAGAACTCTGTCTGCAGTGAGCTCCACCGGGAATTTTAGCAGTGAACTGTATAGGAGGGATTTAACAAGTGGTTTCCATCAGTTTTCTAGGGGGAAAAAGTTGTACATTTTGGCACACACCATGTTTTCCACTGAGATTTGCAAATTTTTACTTTTCTCGCCATTTTGAAAAAGTAGCGATAAAGTGGGAATGGCTTAGTAGAAGATGGCCTTTGTGGTGCATTAGATATATTATAATTTACACCAGAAGCTGGTGTGAATTTGATGAAATCTATGATAGCTTGTTGCTGAAACAGATTTCAGATTGGCATATGTTCAGACCATTTGTGTAGCATTTTTTTTTCAAAGACTACTAGCTTTTAATACATTTGTTGCTCTCCATGCTATAATCTCTATTAAGATATAATGTGTAGTTAAAGTGGTTTCTTGGGACTATAAGGATGCCTATCCTTGGGATACACCATCTACGGCATATTGATGAAGGTCCAACTACCAGCAACCTTGCTAATCAGTTGACTGAAAAGGGCCACAGAATGCTAGTCCCATTGACTTGGATGGGAGTAAGCTGAAATACCAGGTGCATCCACAACCAAATGCATAGCACTGTGTCAGGTATAGAGGACTGAGTGATCTCATTGGCAAGGATGCCAGGACAGGCCATCAGGGTTTGGAAAACTGATATCATCAGCATAGAATTTTGGCCCTAAAAGCAAAACTATGTTCAAAGGTTGGGGAACAATTAAAGGGGGTTATCCAGTTGTAAGCTATTGATGGCCTATGTGCATGATAGGCCATCAATAGTGGATCAGCAGGGTTCTGCTGCTAGGGGTCTCTGATGATCAGCTGTTCTCTGGGCTGGCGTGCTTATGCATTTAACTCATTTCTGGAGAAATCAGACAACTCTGTTTTCACTGCAGTGGCCAGGCTTGGTATTGCAGTCAAGTTTTCATGGAAGTGAATGGGAACTTTACCTGTAATACCAAGCTGGGCCACTGCAGTGGAAACAGAGCTATCTTCTTCCTGCAGAAATCAACTCAGTGCATGAACATGGATCCTTGACAGCAAATCCCCACTGATCTATTATTGATGGCCTATCCTAAATATAGGCCATAAGTAGTTTACAACTGGACAACCCCTTTAAAAAAACTTCAATGGTGGATGTAAATATTGGCAATGCACTCAAATGTCTTATATCGACCTTTTCCGTAAGAACCAGAATGACCAGCTGCACATTGAAGGAGCAGACCCAAGAATGTTCACTATAGGTCCTATAGCTAGACGGGCATTTCTGAAGGTCTTGCTCTTTTGCCTCTTCATTAGTTGAGGATTGGAATGAAATTCAATAATAAACCGGTAATGGATCTGATCATTTCTGGTGCTGCAGACCACCTACGTAGGGTCACAGAGCCTGGAATCGGCAGAGAAGAATGCGAATTGCATGGTATTACACAAGAGCTGCTGGAGGTCCAGAGCAGGTGCATTGGTATGGAAGGTTTCAGCGGGTCCTGCCAACCAAAGAATCAGTCTGACGGTGAACCGGTAAATGTCAACCGGCATTTCCTGCCAAACTTCACTTAGATGCTCTCATCCTCCCCTGTATAATTACGGACCATGAAAGAGGATGAAATACCCTATAAGACGGCTGCTCCGTACCCTTACCGACCCTCATTCTCCTGTATGAGCTCCCGATCCCAGTCATTATGTACACAGGTAATTGCACCAAGTCCCATGATGCAAATGAGTTTTATTTTTTTTTCCTGTTTGCGACTTTAATTATACGAAACAAAAATAATACGAGTGAACACAAAGCCCGAATCTCCGCTGGATCATAAAGAACGCATCCAACTGTACGTTGACATTTGCTTGCAGCATTTAATAGGTTTTTATTTCGTTACTAAACAAAACAATGAAACTTAAGCCAGACACACAAAAAAAAAGCTGCACCTTTTCCGTCTCCCAGAGCAGCCGTTCTATCAGAGCTGGCAGGAGCGAGAACAACGCAAAAAAAAAATCACATAAAATAGAGAAAGACAGACAGTGCAGTGCGACGCCGCCGTGCAGAATAATGACTGACTCCGCCAGCCGGGGCTGGACCGCAGGAATAAGAGCAGGTCTGTCGGCTTTGATAACAAAGAAAATCATCAATTTTCACAGCCCTGAATTGAAAATATTAGAGACGCGTCTGCCGCTGGAAGATTTTCGTTTTTTTTCTCTTCTTTTCAGAGCAGTTCACTTCCCACAATGGTTCCTGCGCGGCTAACTAACCCCTGGTGACACCCAAAGAAAAACGAAGACCTAGAGGCACCCTGGTGATTTACAGACTTCGCTCTGTTCTGCACGCTGTGTGATGGGGCTGCGCTTTCACCGTAAATTGTTTTCAAGTCGACTAAATGGTAAAACGTAGAATCGATCGCACGGCTCCATTTATAGTGTATCTCCAGCTAAGTAAGACTTCTGACTCGTGTCATGGGGGGGGGGGGGTCCACAGCGGAGTGCTCTTCTTTACAGCTTCTGATATTCGTGCTAAATACAGACTTTGGGGTCGGATAGATGAATCCAAAATGTCTCCGAAGGGCCCCAGCGATACCTGGAAGGAAGGGTGTCCAGCAGTGTACAGGGCGTTATGACACTTCAGTCTTACCTTTATTCTGGGCTTGAAGAGCGATCACAGACTTGCATTATAGTCTATGGCCAACTGGAACCGAGAGACATGGCAGTCTGTCAGTATTCATTTATCATAGGTATAGCTAGGGGTTCAGCACAGGGGGGCAAAACATACTAAGTGGCCCCCAACCCAGATACTGCATGTTTAACTGCAGAGATCCATCATCTTTTACAAAGACCAATATTACCCCCATACAGTGTCCATAGAGTGGTAGATACCAGCTCTACACAGGCACTCTGCAGATTGTTTAAGTGATTATGGTACAATTACATCCATTTATCCCAGATGGCGTCCTCTCTCATTGGCATCTCTCGCTTTTCCTATACCTTTCCAGACCACCATGATGACTTCTCCCAGCCACAACTTGTTACTACAACATTTGCAACACAGACATCTTTGGCTCCTTGCTTTTTTAAAACCCCCATTAACATTTTCCTCACCTAAACAAACTCCCCATCCTGCTGCTAGCCCCATTCTGTTCCTATTGCTGCCTCGTCTACCACTATTACTGTGCCTGAGGTGTGGCATGGTGCCCCAAATATTATGCTTCAAAAATTATCATGGCATAACTATAGATGTCAGATAGACAGTGACAATAAAAATACTACAATAGTGCCAAACAGATAGTGCCCCGTATTGTGGCCCATGCAGTAATAGTGCATCACACAGTAAAAGTGTCATCTTTTATATCTAACAGAGTAATAGTGATTTTCTGAATTCCCACACAGTAATAATGCCCACCATTGTGACACTAGAAAGTAATAATATTCCCTTAAAAGTAAAAAAGCCTCATGTATACCCCAAGGAGAGGCTGCCATCTCCCATAGTGGTAGCCTTACTGTGTGATGCTGGAGTTTTAAAGGAGATGTCCCGCGCCGAAACGGGTTTTTTTTTTTTTAAACCCCCCCCCCCGTTCGGCGCGAGACAACCCCGATGCAGGGGTTAAAAAAACCACCCGCACAGCGCTTACCTGAATCCCGGCGGTCCGGTGACTTCAATACTTACCGCTGAAGATGGCCGCCGGGATCCTCCGTCTTCATGGACCGCAGCTCTTCTGTGCGGTCCACTGCCGATTCCAGCCTCCTGATTGGCTGGAATCGGCACGTGACGGGGCGGAGCTACACGGAGCCGCTCTCTGGCACGAGCGGCTCCATAGAAGACTGCTGAAGACCCGGACTGCGCAAGCGCGGCTAATTTGGCCATCGGAGGCCAAAAATTAGTCGGCTCCATGGGAACGAGGACGCTAGCAACGGAGCAGGTAAGTAAAAAACTTTTTATAACTTCTGTATGGCTCATAATTAATGCACAATGTACATTACAAAGTGCATTATTATGGCCATACAGAAGTGTATAGACCCACTTGCTGCCTCGGGACAACCCCTTTAATAGTGCCCATCAAAATGGGATATCTATGCAGTAGCCTCAGAAAAGAGTGGAAGCTCAGAGTCAAAATTGCTTACAAATATTTGCAGTCATCTCCTAACTTTGTCACAAAAAATACTGGCCAAAGTAAAAGAGGGGTGAGGTTAGGGGCTAATCACAACATATGTTTTTACCTCAGTTATTCTAAGGGCCGCAGCTAGTAACTTTGCTTCTAGTAGTGGCCCCAGTAGTAATATGTTGCCCATAGTTGTGGCCTCAATAGTAATCGTTGCAAACAGAACTCTATCTACCCCCTTTAGAATACCAAGTGGTACCAGACAGGGGTGCCCGCTTTTCCATTATTATTCGTAATGACAATGGAATCTCTGGCAAAGGTGATTAGATCCCACTCATCCATCCAAGGTATTCATATCGTATTACCCTGACATAACATTGTTCTTTTTACCTATATTATTATTACTATAACTAACCCCTTGGAATGCTTGAGAGCAGTTTCTGTAGTTCTACAAGAATTTGGGAAAATCTCCTACCACAAAATCAACCTCCAAAAATCCCAAGTATTAGGCCTATGTATTACAAACGATCTACGAAAATATATCCAGACCGAATTCCCATACCAATGGGCGCATGACAACATTCCCTATCTAGGAGCTAAATTATGTTTTCGCCTGTCACAATTAGCTACTAATAATTTTACCAAAACAGAACCATCACAGTTAGGACGAGTGGTGCTTTACAAGATGATTATCCTCCCCAAAATCTTATACCTCTTCCACACCCTAAGTGTCCCGGTTCATCGATCTATTTTACAGAAACTTCAACACCATTTACATATTGTCAGGATGTGCTCCTGGGATCTGTGGTACTATGTACTCCTAGCAGCACAGTCAGGTGGTTGAGGGTTGATTGAGCTGGCTGGGTGTGGTACTTCCTGCTAGCCAATCTCCTGGGTCTGTGCTCACATATAAACCCAGCTCCTGGTCAGTCTGGCTGGACCCTAGGGTGAGTACTCATGTTAATTCTGTGTCCTGTAACTTGTTATCAGTCATGTTCAGCTTGTTCCCACTCTGTTTCTGTGTTTGCAAGTAGGTCTGTGTCTCTGCTTCCAGTGTGTCAGTTGGTGGATCCCTGACACAGTTCCCTATGTCAGCTTGTTGGCTGTCTGTCTATCCCCCTGGTATGAGGACACATAGACTTGCTGGTAGTTTCATCTTAGCACATGTGAGTTCTGGGTGAAGTCTGTCTGGGTTTCTATATGTTGCAGCTGGCTGTGTCCAGTGCTCTGTTCTGTCCTGTTGCAAGCTTTGCTGAGTGATCTGTGTCTTGCTGGTTCATGTCCGTTTGTATGTTTAAATTCTGTCAGTTTTGTGTCAGTTTGCTGTGTGACCTGCTATCTGTGTCCTGTCCTGTTGCAGCTTTCTGTGTGAACTCTGTCCAGTTCTGCTGGACTCCTGATTAGTGTAGGGACTAGCGGTATAACCAGGAGCCATGAAGTGGCCCGCTAGCTTCCATGTTTTGTACAAAACGTCAACTAATACCTGAGATTTACATTCAGCTTATCCTCTGTTACTTGTGGTTGCATTTTGTATCCTGTGGTTCTGTCTCTGTCATGTAGCATGTGTATGTGTCCTGTTCTGTGGCGTGGCTCCTAGGATCAGCTAGGGCCCAGATACGAAGACCGCTGGGCCGCCCTTTATTGGGTTGAATCCCTCGCTTAGATAGGGCCATGCCATCCTCCCATGTAGAACAGGGTCAGTTGCCTGAAACCTGTGTGAATCCCGTGTGACCCTGGTGCTACCTGTGTGCATCCATCCCATCCATTCTAACCCTTTTTGGGTACGATCGTGTGGGCTCCCATGCTTAGGTTGCCCACACGATCATAACACATGTCTTTATTTGAGGAACAAGAAATCCAGAATAGCTGCAAGTAGCTTACAAAAACACAGACTTAAAGGAGGGATAGGTGTCCCTAATCTCAAAGCCTATCATAACGCTATCGCCCTGAACAATCTCCGAGAATGGTGGAAGCCTTCATCCTCAACAAGTTGGCTTGCCATAGAACAAGCTCTAGTGAGAAAAAGTTCCCTGCACACTCAACAATTAGTTTACCTCTACAATCTGCAACTATCACTACCCAAGACTCATTCTCCTCATGGCTTGACTTGATAGATTCTATTCAAAAACCCACACAATATCTACCCATCCAACCCCTATTATATATTCCAACAAGGTAAAATTAGGGAATTTAAAGATCTAGTACAACAACTTCATATAGACCAACAGGACTTTTATACATACCTCAGAATTAAAGATAACTTAACGACCATTTACACGGAATGATTATCGTTTGGGTGATAATCGTTGTGTGTAAATGCTCCCGTCTTTCACTCTTCAGCTAAACGATGATTTTTAGGTGAGCATAAAATCCATCGTTCAGCCGGAAAGAAGATAACACAGATGGCATGCTGTGTTTGCTGTCCATGGTGCTTTATTCTTCATGGGAGCGCTGATTACATTGTATTTGGCTTGTAGCCCTGTGGCAGAACAAAGGAGCTGAATGCAGAGAACAGACCACCTGCTGTTCTCTGCATACAGGTCTTGGTGTATACTCCCACACATAGTGGATACAAAGTGCCAGACCATTCTAATATATGTAGTTCACCATGCAGACCAGCAACCTATTAATGACGCCATGATAATTCGGTGGGTTGCCCTGCTTATCCATCAGTGAACCACATTGGTACTGCCACCCATGGCTCCCCCTGGAGTCTTAAAACCACACTGCATGTGAATGATAGATAATAAATGCAAGGCATTGGTTGGATGTTGGCCAAGATACATGAGCCCACTGAACTACATGGTGAATTACATATATCAGAATGGTCTGGAACCCTGTATCCACTATGTGTGGGAGTATACGCCAAGCAGCCACCCCCCTCATTATCAAGAGGCAGTGTGAGTGGCTGTCTTATCGGTGTCCTGCACAGGTGTTATTGGCTCCTCCATTTGGTAGTCAGCTACCTGCATGGTGAGAGGAGGATGCATCTATATGCACTCCTCATCCGGCAGGATTAATTCAAAGTCCAACTTTAACTTGGCCTACAACACCAATGCAAGCATCTTATACCCTTAGTGTCAGACCTGGCTGTCACAGAAACGTTCCAACTCCACATCCCGATGGTTATTTGATATTTACGTACTATGGCACTCAAGTCATCTCTTTTTTCTTGTTCATATAATTTTGTGCTTTCAACTGATAAATCAGATTTCAACATGTGTAAAAAAAAATGTTGGTTGATAGTTATGTTTCTATAACCTTGTTAATGCAAAACTTTAATACAAATTATTGACATAAAAAAATAATAATCATTTCCCAATAGTAATAGTGCCCAAGTATTAATAATGCCCACAGTTGTGACCCCATTAGTAATAGTTCCCCCAGAAGTGGCCGCAGTAGTGGCCCCAATAGTAATTCTACACCCCTCCGTGGGCTAAATAATAATTGTGGCCACAATAGTATCAGTGGCTACAGTTGTGGCTGCAATAGCAATTGTGCCCTCAGCAGTGGTCCAAATTGTGCCCCCTTCAGATGCCCCAATAGCAACAGTGCCCCCAATAGTAACAGTGCCCTCAGTTGTGACCCAAATAGTAACAGTGCCCACAATAGTGGCCCCAATAGTAATAGTACCCTCAGTAGTAATAATGACCCCAGTTGTGACCCCAATAGTAATAGTGCCCCCAGTAGTGGCCCCAATAGTAAATGTCCCTCTCTCATTGGCCTCAATAATAATAGTGCCCTCAGTAGTGGCCCAAATAGTAATAGTGCCGCCAGTAGTAACAATATAGTAACATAGTAACATAGTATGTAAGGCTGAATGAAGACATTGTCCATCTAGTCCAGCCTGTCTATCCTACTGTGTTGATCCAGAGGAAGGCAAAAAACCCCAAGGCCAGAAGTCAATTAGCCCTTTTGGGGAAAAAATTCCTTCCCGACTCCCTAATGGCAATCAGACTGTTCCCTGGATCAACCCCTAATAGTTCCTACCTGCCTGTATACCAGGATTGACACTTAACCTAATATTTATATCCTGTAATATCCTTCTTCTCCAGAAAGACATCAAGTCCCCTTTTAAACTCCTCTATGGATTTTGCCATCACCACTTCCTCCGGTAGAGAGTTCCACAGTCTAACTGCTCTTACAGTAAAGAACCCCTTTCTGTGTTGGTGATGAACCCTACTTTCCTCTAATCGTAGCGGATGTCCTCTTGTTACCGTCGTGGTCCTGGGTGTAAACAGATCGCGGGAGAGATCCTTGTATTGTCCCCTCATGTACTTATACATGGTTATTTGGTCGCCTCTTAACCTTCTTTTTTCTAGAGTAAATAGTCCCAATTTGGATAGCCTCTCTGGGTATTCCAGTCCCGTCATTCCATGTATTAGTTTAGTCGCTCTTCTTTGCACCCCCTCAAGCACTGTGACATCTTTCCTGAGCACCGGTGTCCAGAATTGTACGCAGTATTCCATGTGAGGTCTGACAAGTGCCTTATATAGTGGGAGGATGATGTTCTCGTCCTTCGCCCCTATTCCTCTTTTGATGCACCCCAAGACTTTATTTGCCTTTGCAGCGGCTGACTGGCATTGGTTACTCCAGTTTAGTCTATTATCCACTAATACCCCCAGATCCTTTTCCATATCACTTTTCCCTAGTGGTACCCCATTAAGTGAATATTTGTGACATCCGTTCCTCTTGCCCATGTGCATAGTCTTACATTTTTCAACATTGAACTTCATTTGCCATTTATCTGCCCAAGCCCCCAGCCCAACAATGCCCCCAGTTGTGACCCCAATAGTAATAGTGCCCCCAGTAGTGGCCCCAATAGTAAATGTCCCTCTTTCAGGCCTCATGTCCACGGAGAAAATCAGATCCGCTGCGGATTTGTAACGCGGATTTGGGCTGCGGATGCAGTGCGGATGCACTATAATTGTCTTTTATTTTTCATGCAGGAGATCAATTGAGCCATGTGCTCTATGAGCTCCCGCACGCGTGATCCGCACTAAAATGGAGCATGTCCATTTTATTTCAAGCTCCAGAAATTTTTAAATTACCATCCGCGGGTATTTATCTACCCGCGGGTGGTCAATGCATTCCTATGGGGCGCGGATCCGCGTACGGGAAAAATGCTGCGGATTTTAATTCTTATTTTCCCCGTGGACATGAGGCCTCAGTGGCCTCAATAATAATAGTGCCCTCAGTAGTGGCCCAAATAGTAATAGTGCCACCAGTAGTAACAATGCCCCCTGTTGTGACCCCAGCAGTAAAAGAGACTGTTAGTGTCCTTAATAGTAACAGGGCCCTCTCTGTGCCCTCCAGGCCCTGAACCCTTGGCTGTGCAGCAGCCCCACAGCATCTAGTATTTCACTCACCCTCTCTCTCTCTTTAGCTCCCATGCAGCCGCCACAGTCAGAGCTATGACCCCTGACCTCTCCTCCCGGTGCCTGGGATGTGAACAGGACGTTCAACATGCAGACACCCAAAAGAGAGGTCAGAAGTCACAGTTTGATTATGCCGGCTGGATGGGAGCTAAAGAGAGAGAGAGGGTGAGTAAAATACTAGATGCTGTGGGCAGCTGCTCAATCTTGCTGTCAAGCAATTATTTGGCAACGGCACCGGCCTTTGGAGATGATTACCGGCTGAGTGGCAACCCTACACCTAACACCGGAGCGCAGCGCAACCATCACCTGCTGTGTTTGCACTTCGGATCATTCCCGATCAGGGATCAGCCAGCATGGCGTAATAAAGGACATTGAGAAGGGAGTGAATACTTTTTCATATGCTGTGCATATTCCTGCTCCATCTTATTTTAAGCATGGGGTATAAACAGCCGCGTCCCCGGCGTATCGCTGAGAATATACTCTTTTCTTTTGCAATTACCATTTCACATCGGTACAAATCCCTGGAAGACCTTCCGTCTCCTCGCTACCGACGCGTTCCTTAATCAAAACAGACATCCACAATCAGACTGAAGACGATCTTTACCGCAGAAGAAAACAATCTTATCTTAATAAATATTGGTTTTAATACCCCTGATACAGTCATATTATAAAGAGTCCGGGGTCTACGAAATAGGAGAAAACTCCACTATGGAGGAAGAAGAAAGAAGGATCAGGGCGGGAAAACATCTATATACACATACACTGAATGGGCCCTTTATTAGAGCCCCGGTCCTCTCACAATTGGCGCTTCCCTATATAGACATTATCCCCTTGACCCCGGAGTCCGGCATAAAGTCACGTGACAAGTTTTCCACTAATCAGCGATCTGAGCGACTTCCAACGAGGCCCGGTCATCGGTGCTTGACTAGCCGGGGCCAGGATTTCACTGCAGACCAAGGGCGTAACTATAGAGGATGCAGGGGATGCAGTTGCACCCGGGCCCAGGAGCCTTAGGGGGCCCATAAGGCCTCTCTTCTCCATATAGGGAGCCTGGTAGTATGAATAAAGCATTATAGTTGGGGGCCCTGTTACAGGTTTTGCATCGGGGCCCGGGAGCTTCAGAGCTAGAATTGAAGGTCCTACGGGAATATTTGGATGAAAATCTAAAAAACAGCTTTATTCGGCCCTCTTCCTCTGCACATATGTGGGGCGCACATATTCTACATAGAGAAGAAAGATCTCACTCTACGACCATGCATTGATTACTGGGAACTAAATAAAATTACTATTAAGAATCGCTACCCTATCCCTTTAAGGAGCACATAATCTTACATGGATCTGCCCTGGGGATGAATGGAAGACTGTGTTCAGAGCAAGATAAGGACAATTCGACTATATTGCAATGCCGTTGGGCCAATGCTCCTGCCACCTTTCAGCATTTTATTAACGAGGTGTTTCGATAACTTGGAGGAACATCGAAGGCACGTCCAGTTGGTCTTGGAGTGACTCCAGAAGAACTGTCTCTTTATCAAATTAGAGAAATATGATTTTGAGCAGACCAGGATGCAATTTCTATGGTATATAATCTCTCCAATTGGTATGGATCCTAGCAAGATAAAGGCTGTTGTGGATTGGTCTTTTTCGAAAAACTTAAAAGATGTCCAATGCTTTGTCAGATTTGCAATTTTTTACAGAAAATTCATAAAGAATGTCTCAAAAAACATCTTGCCACTCTCACAAAAAAAACACAAGCATTTTCATGGTCCCCAGAGGCGCAGGATGCCTTCAACAAATGAAAGACCCTCTTTACTTCTGCACCAATACTAGTTCACCCAAATCCTGAATTGCCCTTTGTCGTCGAAGTTGACACCTCGAATTTGGCGGTGGAAGCTAGAGATAAAATGTAGCTGCATCTGTGTGCGGTTCATATATCTTACCATCCATGGAGAGAAACTATGACATCGAAGTAAGGAACCTTTAGCCATTAATGTAGCCTTCTCTGAATGGAGACATCTTTTGGAGGGACCTTATCATCCAGTGACTGTTCTTACGGACCATAAGAATTTAGAATTTCTCCATACAGCCAAAAGATTATTGTCAAGACAAGCACGATTGGCCTTATTTTTTTCAAGGTTTAACTTTATAGTCTCCTACTGGCCTGATTCCAGGAATGGTAAGGCTGATGCAATGTTGAGGATTCTTGTTGAATCAGGGGAAGAGGCTAATATGGACAGTGCTATTGTGGTTTCTAGAAATTTCCTGAGAATTCTCAACCCAAAGGAACTACTAACAAGGTTTAAAGATCGGTTTGAAAATGATCTTTTCAATCAGCCTTCCAGAGAGGTAAAACTTTCATTTAAGAGGGGGTTCTGAATGCAGGGGAATGGATTGTACGTTCCAGACGTGGGTAGACTTGAAGTTTTAAAACAGATCCATGACTCTAAACTTGCTGGACATCTTGGGTTCACAAAGACTTTGGAGTTTCTGATTCATTTTTTCTGGTGGCCTAAGTGCAAGGGTGATGTGAAAAAATATGTTGACTCCTGTGATACGTGTGCACTAAATAAGATTCCCAAGCTCATCCGCTGGGGATACTGCAGCCACTTGCAGTTCATTCTAGACCTTGGGGATCCATATCTATGGACTTTATTGTGGAGCTGCCTCCATCGAAAGAGTTGACCACCATCCTTGTCATGATAGACTGGCTTACAAGGATGGCTCAGTTTATTCCCACCAAAGGAATTACAACAGCTGAGTATAATGCAGAACTGGTGATCAAGGAAATATTCAGACTACATGGAATCCCTGAGGATGTGGTTTCTGACAGCAGGGTTCAGTTCACATCTAGCTTTTGGAAGAGTTTTTGCACAGCCCTGGACATCACTGTTAATCTGTCTTCTGCTTTCCGCCCCCAGTCCAACGGTCAGGCCAAAAGAACAAATCAGACTTTGGAGCAATATCTCCGATGTTTTATCTCCCACCTGCAGGATGATTACCTACCAATGGCGGAATTCACCTATAACAACGCTAAACATTGTTCAACCACTCATAGTCGTTGTTTGCAAATTATGGACAACATCTCGTCTTCATTCCTGGCCTCCCTGTCCAGACTCCCGCCCCCACTGTCGCCCATAGACTTGTAACGTTGCAGGAAATTCAGGAGAAGTTAAAAGAAGTACTAGGGGAGGCTCATGAAAGTTACAGGTAAGCAGCAAATAGACATCACAAAGCCTACCATACCTTTTAGGTAGGAGATAAAGTATGACTATCAAGCAAAAATGATGGCAAAGGTAGGCCAAGTGGCATTTTATCTGGGCCTCCTGGCAAATTGAGAATCCATCTCTTTTTTAACATGTCGCTCCTTAAAATCCCCTTCCAGGAAGGACTCAACCACCTCCCCCACCAGTAGAGGTACAAGACGAGGAGTACAATGTTGAGAAGATTCTGGACTCCAGAATGTATAGAAGGAAATTGCAGTACTTGGTTTAATGGAAAGGGTATGAGCGAGAAGAGAATTTGTGGGAACTAACTACCCTACCAGGGACTTCCATTGCAGATATACAGAGAAACCGGCCCCTGGGATGTCCGGAGGTCATGCTGGAAGAAAGGGGTGACTGTCATTACTCGAATCTGGAAACTCCTGTGCCCTGGATGGTGTCTCTCTTTAGAGAGCTATCCAGCATGTTGGACAGCTTCCCTGCTGAATCATAGTCCTTGTCCTTGCTCCTGTTGATCTAGTTCCTATTTCCTTTTCTGGCTCGGCCCTTCCCTTGATTAGGCATACTATAAAAGCCTGGTCCTGCCACTCCCTCAGTGCATGTTTATTGTGCTCTGAGCTCTCAGCCTTTAAACCAGCTCTACCTGCTCCATTTAAAAGAAATTTTTTGTGTACTGACCACTGGCTTGTTCCTGGCTGTGTCTCTGCTGAATCCTCTGTACTGCATCGCCCTCTCTGTGTACCAACCCCCAGCTTGCTTGACCATGTTGCCCGCCCCTTGCTGGCTACCACCTGAGACTCCAATCCAGTGCCAGAACGTGACAGTTTGCTTGTACCTCCAGTCTGGGACTGGAGGGTCTGACACTGCTTGCCCCTCTCTCCATTCTCTTCCCCAGTATGATGGTTTGGTTGGTCAAGCTAATCTGAGGTTATTCTTTACATTGAGCTCATAGTCAATTTGAAAATGGGGTACTTTGGACCCTTTGGAAGAAATTATTTTGAGGGTCCCACTATTAAAGGAGATGTCTCGAGGCAGCAGTGAAATATTTTTTTTGCCCAGTCCCCCTTCTTCAGCATACATTACTAAGTACCAATGTAAATGGCTTTTAAAGCCGGTTCCTACTTACAGTTCTGGCGTTTCATGAACTTATAAAAAGTTTCCCAAAGATGGCCGCCGCTTCTTCTCCCTGCGCTTGCTTCAGCCCGACGTGCTCGCTCCCGAGACGCCGGTCACGCTTCGTATTAGCAGGGAGCTGTCCAGTGCTGATCCTTTCCCCCTGCACAAGTAACCCAGGCTTCGTAATAGCAGGGAGCTGTCCAGTGCTGAATTCTCAGCAGAAGGTACTGTAATGCCTCCCCGCAATTCACTTGCCACTGTTTTAGATGAAATAGTTTTTTCACCTAAATATATATGTGTGTGTATATATGCGTGTACACATTTTATATATATATATATATATCTATATATATAGATAGATATATATAGTATACATGTGTATGAGTATACGCATACGCGTATTCGTGAGTGTATATACACACACACACATATATATATATATATATACACACACATACCCACACGTGTTTTTTTATATGCGTGTGTATATATGTGTATGTATATATATATATAT